>NC_089522.1:19738681-20345147 GCF_963924715.1 Thunnus thynnus
TATGAAAATAAACTCAATATTTTGGGGTTTTGGACTTCTGGTTGAGTGAAACAACACTTTTGAATGTGTTAACTTGCATGTGGTAGTGGCGGACTCTGTTGCCTGTCAGTGGACTTTACTCACGCTGGGTGTTGTGTGAGGTTACATGCAAATCACAGAGTGACACACTTGCAGATCAATCAATGTCAATATCTCTATCATTGATTGAATGTAGTTGTTGTCACGGTCTGAAGTGTGATCATTCACCTTCTCTCCATTAACCCCTGAGCTCTGCATGAGTGATGTCACTTAAAGGCTTATCAATTTGTGTGTATGTGATTTACACACAGGAAACAATGTATAAATGCTCTCAAGTGCAGTAAGAAGGGTCTTAATGTTTTCAGAAAGACAAAGCTTACACTTGGTAGTCATAATGACCCCTAAACAATATAATAAAAATGTTCTTAAATTGTTGATCTCTCTCCTTCCCTTTTTCTGCATCTTCTCCATCTCTGCGCCAGGCGTTCAGGGCGCGTGCAGCACTGTCGTATTCACTCCCGTCAAGAGGCAGGCAGCCCAAAGTTCTACCTGACTGACAACCTGGTGTTCGACACCCTCTTTGCCCTAATCAACCACTACCAGCAGGTGGCGCTGCGCTGCAACGAGTTTGAGATGAAGCTCACTGAGCCCGTGCCTCAGACCAATGCCCACGAGAGCAAAGAGTGAGTCTCAAGCAGCATTCACACAGATTAGAAAGCATTTAAGATTGTAAAGCCATGATGACCCTCAGTGATGTGCTTTTTTTTTAAGGTAATTGGCAGCTTTACAACCTCATTCATTAAGTATGGAGATTGACTGCTTGCATTTTTGCTTCATTTCTAAATAACCTTTTATAACTGCAGTTTACATTACAGACCTGCAGCTCACATCCTCATTTAGAGTGAATTAAATTTTAAATTCAGAGTGAAATGCGAGGTGAAAAAGTCAAGAATGTGTCCCTGCAATTATCCGCTATTATTCTATGTTTTGTTTGTTTGTTTCAGGTGGTACCATGCCAACCTCTCTCGGAGCCATGCGGAGAACATGCTGATGAGGGTTCCTCGTGACGGGGCTTTCCTTGTCAGGAAGAGGGCAGAACCCAACTCGTTCGCCATTTCCTTCAGGTAACTCGGTCCTATTACCTGACTAAATTAAAGTTGTTTATCTTCTCAGGCAGCTGCAACAATTAGTCAATCAGTAGATTGGTTGATCGACAGAAAATTTACCACCAACTAGTTTGATAATCGATTAATCCTTTTGCGTCATTTTTTAAGAAAAAATACTAAAATTCTCTGGTTCAGCTTCTTAAATGTGAATATTTTCTGGTTTCTTTAGTCTTTTATAATACTAAATATGTTTGGGTTGTGGACTGTTGGACAGGACAAAACAAGGCATTTTAGTTGCATCTTGCGCTTTGGGAAACTGTGATGGACTTTTCTCACCATTTTCTGACATTGTACAGAATAATCAACAAATTAATTGGCAATGAAAATCATTAGTTGGAGCCTTAGTGTAGAGAAAGACAAATTATAATTTTAATCGTAGAAAAATACTTCTAGTGATTTATATCATGTCTGTGGTCTCTTCACAGGGCTGAGGGTAAAATTAAGCACTGTCGCGTGCAGCAGGAGGGTCAGAACGTGGTGCTGGGCACCTCAGAGTTTGAAAGTCTTGTAGATCTCATCAGCTACTATGAGAAGCACCCTCTGTACCGCAAAATGAAGCTGCGCTATCCCATCAATGAGGACACACTGGAGAAAATAGGCACTGCTGTGAGTACCAGTCTGAAAAAAAATTGACACAATGTTTCGTGCAAAGACTTATTAACACACAATCTGTCGTCCAACAGGAGCCAGACTACGGGTCACTGTATGAGGGCAGGAATCCAGGCTTTTACGTGGAGGCCAATCAAATGCCTACATTTAAGGTGAGTGTCAAGTGTGGAGACGTGTAGTTTAGGACAGTTTGGGCCTGCATATAGTGGAGATGGTGAACATGCATGTCTGTAACCTTTCTGTCTTTTTAGTGCACGGTGAAAGCCATGTATGAGTATAAAGCCCAAAGGGACGATGAGCTCTCCTTCACAAAGAACGCCATCATCTCTAATGTGGACAAACAGGAAGGAGGATGGTGAGTGACCTGCAAAACATTAATTCATTCAGGAGCTGATAGGTATCCTTTTAGACAATCATATTTGTGAAGTGAGAGAATTAAGGCTTATATAAAAACAAAACGTTGTTATAATATCGACTTAATGTCGGCTCATTTTAAGGCCACGCTCCTTCTGAACACGTTTTCGCGTCTCTCTCTCAGGTGGAAGGGTGACTGTGGCGGGAAGAAGCAATTTTGGTTTCCTGCTAACTACGTGGAAGAGATCAGTCCATCAACAGCGGAGCCCGACAGAACTGTGAGCATCACACCCACAAAACTGAGAGAGCTACAACCACACATTTGTATATTTAAAGCGAAATGAGTGCACCTGCCTCCTCCGCAGGGAGGTCGGACCTCAGCATCAGCCTCATCACTCATCTGTCTATTATTCACTGTCACACAGATGCATTTGCAGTGTGGATTATAGCTTATCTTATTTCCTGATCGCCCTCTTCTCTGTAAAGCAGGAGATGACAGAGAACAGCCCTCTGGGAGATCTGCTGAGAGGAAGTGTGGATGTCTCTTCCTGTCAGATTGGTGAGTGGCCCCTCCGCTTCCTGTTCTACTCTGCGCTGCAGGGCTGCAGAGCTGGCAGTCACCTTGCCAGAGGGCAACCTCTTTCTCTGGCTCTGTTGTACATATGCACATCTTCTCTGCACTCTTTGTTTTTTAATTTCAAAAGGACACAGGCAACACTTGCTTTGCTGTCTTTATTTGTCCATTATCAGTCTTATATTAATAATTCCTCCTCGGTTATTATAACTCGCTTTTCTCGCAGCTCTGTATCTGGTATTTCATTGACATCCTACAGTGCAGTCAATACACACCCATTAGTGTTGGCACATGCTGTCATGCATTGTTGTTGCCTCTGCTAACCACAGTTAATACCTGAGCCCAGTTCTGTGTCTTTGGCTGGTTCTTTGGCTCCATCTAGTGGTAGCTTGGGAAAGGTCTAATTATATCTTCTTGTACACTTTGTTCCAAAGGTGACCTGCACATGATCACTGGCAGGATTGCAAAGGTTTAAGTGCTTGTTTCCCTGTGGAGAAAGTGATGGCAGTAATGCTGTGTACTTGGATTTTACACCTCATTGCTGTGCTCGGAGTTTAGATTATTTTAACTTTAACGCTGTTTGCTTCTGACCTTTTTTGTAAAGCGCGTCCAATCAGATTATAGTGGATCAAGAGGCTGAAACACGGAGAAAGCGATTATGAGGTTTTAGTGATAAATTCTTAGTTTGATTCAAATAAATAAGGGCATATTGGCTTTTATTCAGCATAAATTTAACAGTTGTTGCACTGACAGCCAAACCCAGCTGTGATTGAAGCTCATCTGCCACTTTTCTTATTTGTTTTTTTGTTTTTTTTGTGATTATGTTTTCTTACTATTTTATTGCACCCTCAAGTCATCTATATAGATGCAAGCAGATACAAATCATATCACATTTTAAAATTTTGAGCGCTGTTACACTTGAAAAGTTCAGTTCAAGTTGAAATAAGAAAGGATACCTATGTTTGTCCTCCACATCCCTGTTTTTCTAACCCTTTTTCTCTGTGTTTTCTCTGCAGTCCAGCGCCCCGACGGGAAAGGCACCAGGCCTCACGTCTTCTCTCTGGTGCCGACTACCTCTCTACGGACGGGCATGGTGCTGGACGTCGCTGCCAGCAGTGCAGAAGAACTTAAGGAGTGGGTGCTCAAGATCCGTGAGGTCACTGTGACCTCAGAGGCCAAGGTATGTATATCACTCGGCTGACAGGAAACGCAGGCAAAGACTCATACCGTGCTCATGCCACATTGCAGGCTCAACAGGCCAGTCATGACTTGTGTTTGCTCTGTCATACCTATAACCTGTGTTTAGGAAACAGTGACTGAGCAGTGGATGCATATGGTATTCGTCAGTAATGCCATTCTGCAGACCCACAGCTGGAGGCTTTCTCGTGTTGCTTAGCACAACCACCTGTAGCAGTAGCTGTCCTGGGAAGGAAATGCTTCAGCATCGTACTTAATTTTGTGAAAATACAACCTGAGATGTGCTTTACTGTCGGTGCGTTTATATTAAAGTTGTGTGTCTCTGTGCGCAGCTGGAGGAGGGGAAGATGATGGAGAGGAGGAAGAAGATTGCACTGGAGTTATCCGAACTGGTCATCTACTGTAGGCCTGTGCCGTTTGATGAAGACAGTAAGGATTATGCACATTCACTACACTGTGAACATGTAGCTTAATACACAGCAGAGAAGTGACTGATTTCATACCTATGACGTAATATAAGTAGCCAAAACAAATACAGGTAGGTCAGGTCTGTCCTCTCTCCCTGCCTTCTGCAGAAATTGGCACAGAGCGAGCCTGTTTCCGGGACATGTCATCCTTTCCCGAGACCAAGGCAGAGAAGTACGTCAATAAGATCAAGGGAAAAAAGTTCCTGCAGTACAATCGACTACAGCTGTCCAGGATCTACCCCAGAGGCCAGAGACTAGACTCCTCTAATTACGACCCTCTACCCATGTGGCTCTGTGGGTCCCAGCTGGTAGCACTCAACTTCCAGACAGCAGGTATCTACCTTCGATGAAAGCAGATAAACAGTGTAGACAGTAGAACTTTTTTTTTTTTTTTAACCTTCTTCTCCCGTCACTCACGTGCAGACAAGCCCATGCAGATGAACCAGGCCCTGTTCATGCTGAACGGAAAGAGCGGCTACGTCCTTCAGCCGCCCATCATGAGGGACGATAACTTTGATCCCTTTGACCGTCACACGCTCCGAGGCCTCGAACAAGTCACTCTAGAGATAGAGGTACAGTGAGAGCGAGAATCATTCGTATTTGTGTGCAGAAACAAACAAGTGAGACGACTTAAAGGAGTTTCCTTATATTCTTCCTCTTCTCTTCTGAAGGTTTTGGGCGCCCGGCACCTGCCCAAGCACGGACGAGGCATCGTTTGTCCTCTGATCGAGATTGAGGTGTGTGGGGCGGACTATGACAGTGCCAAGCAAAAAACTGACTCAGAAGGTGAGAGCTGCTCTGTTTTTGTTTTGTTTTTTTTGTTTTTTTGAACACATAGGGAGAAATATGCCAAAACTGAAGGAATGAGTCGTCGTTGTTTACTGGATACATCACCCTCGTGTAATTTTCCGTCTGGTCCTAGAAAAACAGGAAGTTGTACAAACAACTTAGCAATGTGTGGGAATACAATGGGGAAACATTCCATAGTATGAAGATAGTTCTGGCACAGCTCTCATCAGGTTTTATGGTCTAGTTTTAGCCAAAAAATAAACATTAAGTAATTGTTTTGTAGCTTTATTCGACAGATTTTGGACGATGTTTACACGGAAAAAATAACCCATAATTTACTCTCTTAAAATTGTAAAATCAGGGATCAGTGAGGAAAGCACTCACTTTACTAATTACTGGTATTTTAGCTTTATATCTTTTTCAATTTGTCTGCATTTCCTCCACTATGTTGTTTCTATTGTGTTATTTGCAAACCTCAGAGCACCCCCAAAGTAATAAAGTGAATCCTGTTAAGCAGAGGTTGCTGCGTTCTCACCATTAAACACAGTGGAACAAGGTTCTTTTACCACCAGTTTGACGTGGCCGTGTTTTCATAACTGGGTCAGCAGATTGCTTTGGGAATTTCCTGCTCCAAACAGCTGATTCTGACCTGAACACATCTCATATTTTACAGTGATGTGCATAACTTTTTATGTGACATAAATTAAAAATAGTGTGTTTACAGTTTCCTTTTCTATTTTGTACTTTTATTTATGTTTCTCCCTCCTGCACTCTGGTTCTTCCAGCAGAAAGAGGAATGAGCCGTGCCAAAACAATTGTCTTTGATATATTTTGACACAGGTTTGGATTCAGTTTGTTATAGTGTAATCATGCTGAAATTCATGGGGTAACACTGTGATCAAGTTTGTGACTGTAATGTAAATACTGAACATTTTAACTTTTTTCACCGTTGTTACTTTAGAAAATAATGTTATTACAGTAACAGCACCAGTGGTGGATACATATCGAACATTTCTCATCTTTCTCTCTACATCTCGGTTTTTTTTTCCCGCTGCAGCTGATAACGGTTTGAACCCCACATGGCCCCGAAAGCCGTTCCAGTTCACAGTGTGCAACTCTGCCTTTGCCTTCCTGCGTTTTGTGGTTTATGAGATAGACATGTTCAACGACCAAAACTTCCTGGCTCAGGCCACATTCCCCATCCACAGCCTGAAGACAGGTACGCACAGCAGCTATGTGGTTTCTGAATGAGTTTCAAGCATCGCTACACAAGCACGTTGTAATGAATTAGGACCACGAAATTACCTAAAATCCCGTTGAGGATCTGCACTGCATTAACAGTTCCTACGTGTTCTGCCTCTTTCTGTCGTATGACACCAGGTTACCGGTCAGTACCTCTGAAGAACAGCTACAATGAGGATCTGGAGTTGGCTTCGTTGTTAGTCCACATGGACATAAGCAGAGGAAGGGTAAACTGCTGCACTTTACTGAGCCTTTTTGAAACTGCTGCACTTGACCATTAGATCCCTCCATAATGCACTTCCAGTGTAAGTGATGGGCTTTAAAGGAAAAATGTATTTAAAAGTTTATCTGAAGATAATATGAGGCTTCAGCCGTCTGAATTAGCCAAAAAAAGTTAATCTCATCCACAGTTAGTCCTTTTAGTATTAAATTCTCTCTGTGTGTTTCTTTGTTCAGCTGCAGTTGAAGGATTGTAACAAAAAGAGGGAATTTGGCACTAAAAAGACTTTAACTTTGAAAGATACTGACTTGATTTGACTAATTTAGATGGCTGAAGCTGCTTCATATTAGCTTCAAATAAATGTTTGCAGGGAAGGAGGACTGTAGTCCCCTATCACTTGCATTGTAAGTGCGTTATGAAGCAATCTTCCAGTATGAACAGGAGGAATGATTACAGCAAGAAAAACAATGTTATTTTGGGCACCAGACTATTATTTTAGGACAGACTTGGAAAAATAGTGAACCTGTCCTTTAAATACTCACTATAATGCTCACGTTATGAAACAGTTATTGTTGGTTGCTGTAATTGTTCCTCCAGTTCTTACTGGCCATGAAGAGATCCTTCTCCAATGTGATTCCAGTGTGTTAGTGGACAAAAAGTGGGAATTTTGTACTATAAAGACTAACTTTGGTAGATACCCACTTGATTTTTGACTAAGTGACAGCTGAAGCCTCATATTAGCTTCAGCTGAACTTGAGTGCATTTTTGCACCGAACAAGGACTGTGGATTTTGTCTGTTTACATTTCATGACCAGTATGGGCAGCACAAGTAATAATACTGACTGATATCTCTCTCTCTCCTCCTTGTTTTTATCCTCTCCTCTCTCCCACTCTCAGGATGAAAATGGAGAGGTTCTGAGCCCGTTCCTCGCAGTCGGGGCCACATCAGTGGCGGCATCGGCCCAAGCTGGGCGGGAACGTTTGGGGGATATGAGCTCAGTGTCGTCGACTTCCTCCAACATGTCTCCTCTGCCCCAGTCTCCAGCCCAGGCCATGGCCTACAGAGGGAGAGAGGGCTCCTTTGAATCCCGCTACCAGTCGCCTCTAGAGGACTTCAGGGTGTCCCAGGAAGCCCTGTTGGACCACATGGACCCACAGAACAGAAGGTATGTGTGTGTGCGTGGCATGTTGGTTTGGGGTTTTTGCATGCCTATGCAGCAAGTTTGGTAGCCGTAGAAGATTCCAGACATCGTGCTGTCTTTGTCTTTACCTCAGGATGTTGCGGAGGACCAGAGTGGGCGGAGAGAACCGTGTCTAAGTCCAAGCCAATCAGGACGCATTTCTGTTGCACCCCTAGCCGCCCCCACCCTCTCTCCCCCCACCCACCCCCACCCCCCTCCCTCCTCACCCAGTCGCCTCTCCCCGTACTGATGATGTCACTGACTGCTGTGAACACTGTTTCCATGGAAACGCCCACCACCGCTTTGGCCTACATTTCAGGCAGCTCTCCCTCCCTCCGTTCTCCAACCGCCCCCACCCCGTCTCTCTCTCCCTGCACCCCTCCCTGTCGCCCAGCCTCCTCACCGCTGATGAGAAGGAGGCACTCGGACATAAGAGGAGGGGGAGTGGTGGGGGGGGGGGAGCTGAGAGGAAGCTGACCGCTGCGGACAGGAAGAAGAAACAGACATTCACAGGAGAACAAACACAAGGCTGAAAAAGTTCCAGCTCTGGACTGGTCATTTGCGGGGCGGTTTGTCCTCTCTTGTGTTTTTAGGTGTGAACAACAGCTGCTTAGAGGAGGGAAAGAGAGAGCTATAAAAGGTATCAGTTTGAAACTGTTTCCCGGTTAAGTTTCTTTGCTCTTCTCTATTTGGCGTATATGAATATATATATTTATTCCTGCTGTGCTGTTGGCCAGAGAACAGCAGCAGCTGACCTGCTCTCAAAGAGCTCCTGTCTCCATGTTTTTAATTATTATAATTATTTAAACCTTTAAATATTCATAATGTGACCTTTCAATTTTTTTATGTATATGTGTAAAACACGAGGGCTCTCTACGGCTATTTTTAATGTCTCTCTCTTCTCTGCTTTGTGGAGGAAATTATACGCCTCCAGTCTAACTCACACCCTAATCCTGGAGCGATATTTAATGTTTTTTTTTGTTTTTTTTTGTGAAGGCATCAGGAAGAAGTCATAGCCTGTTTGTGTTGGAAGCAGTGAGAGGGCAGGCGGCATCATACGTTATGTCTGCACACACGCACACACACACACACACACACTCACACAGCCAGGATTTTTTTTTTTATTTCTAACTTACATTCCTAAAAACTGCACATCATTCCATTTTCCTGCATCGCAGGCGCCTTTATAAGCCAGTCCGACACATCCAAAACTCTTTGTCTCCCTCGCTGATAGTCTCACCCCTCAGTGATCACGTCTGTAGGGTATCTGACACCACACTGTGTGATAAAGCAGGACCAGGGATAAATGTGAGAGATGATAATTGTGTTTAAAAGTTGTTGATTTTTGCTCGTACCATCTCATGTGTTTAAGGGTGTTTCAGTGACAACAAAGAGTTGTATTGATGTTCATAGGGCTGCAAGGTTGTGGCTACAATTTGACATTTTATAGATAACATTATACATATATTAAATGTGTCAGAATACCATAATTGATTATAGAAATTGGTATTGCAATACGATTAAACCATTAACTGTGCAGCCCTGTGTTACCAGGATTTCTGTTGGAAATGATTTCGATATTTTTACAAGACATTTCAAGTCTTAATAGAATTTATGGGCCCTTTTTTTTTTTAATTCAGTGTTTTTAATTCGATCACCATAACTATTCCCTTAACTGACACAGCTCTCTGATAATGGTGATTATAAAGAAAGACCTCCACTATTTTAATTCAGTGACTTTTAGTGTGTTTTAGTTCCAACAGATGTCTCTTAAAAGTGGTTTTGAGTTCCTCAACAAATGTGTCAGACTTCTTATTTGTCTGTACGATAGGAGTCTTCAGTGTTTTGAAATAGAAATGAAATTTCAGTGTGGTTGACCAAACAGAAAGTTTGCATTACCGGTGTAAGGCTTAAAGAAAACATGCCATATTTTTACATCTTTCTGGTGTGTCTTGCTGCACCACAAAGACATAAGGGACCTTTTGTGTTTTGTGCTGCCATGATGCCCTGGGGCGTTTTGTTACAGCACCAAGCTGCTTTCCAGAAACCTGCAAGCATTTTAAGTTACACTGCCATGATATATAGTTAAATTGCCACTGCCCGTGATTTTATTTGTCTTGAAACATGCAAAAAAAAAAGGAGAACCGGCTGACGGCTCAAAGTGAATGTCAAACGCTACACATCACGATTCATCATTCCCAACTTTAGACTCTTATTCTGGCTTCTACTCATAAATGTTTGTCTGACTTGGTAATTAAGACCTTACTTGAGGTAAATGTTGGTGCCCTTAAATGTGCAGGGAGTTCTCATTTCCTGTGTTTGTGGTGTGAGAGCGTGTTTGGGGAGGAGCGAGCTGAATCTGAGCTGGTGCCTCAGGCTTTGTTGTAGCTGTGTTTCTGTGGCTGATGGATGACAAAGGTGCCTGGGGGTGGGGTGGGGGGGGGGTGGGGGTAAGAGGTCTGTGGTCTGGGCCTTCAGTGAGCCCAGACAGAGCTCGTGTATAACCAATGGTGTTTTCTTTCCAGGTTTGTATCAGAAACAGTGTTTTCTCTACTCGTATGTGACGACTATATGATGTAAACTCAGTATTCTCACTCAGTGTTTGACCACTGAGACACACCTAAGCCATATGGTATGATTAAGTTGAGGTAAAAGCAGGGACGGGAGTGAATACTTGAGGTCTCACCGAAAATTGTTAGCATCTCGTTGTGTTTGCAGCCCCAGTATTAATCCCAAAGCTCCCCCATATTACATTTTTTCCTCCCGTTGTCTCATAAATGGTCTTTGTGGAGAGCCTCTCCTTTCCGATGCTGCATTATTCTTATTGCTGACCTGTCTGCTAAATGTCTCCGTGCCTCCGTCTGCGTACACATCACATTAAAGCCACATCATTCACCTGCCCTGCTGGGCTTAAAGCCCCCGCACAGCCACAGTACACCCACACAGGTGTTCTCAGTTATTTTGACTGATCGGATCTCTCAGCACTGTGCAAACATGTATGGACCATACTTGATTGACGGATTCCTGACTCTCCTGTCTGGTTTGTTGTAGCTGGATAACTCACCTTTGATTGTTTGGTGTACATGTAGTTTGGGGACTTTAGGAAACTCCCACCAACCTGTACAGAGGTCGAATCAACCAGAATGACAAAGAACACCTGTGTGGGTGTGCAGGGCCCCTAAATGTCATATATCTTTTCTTCTTTTTTTTTTTTTTTCTCCAATCTTGTCTGTTTTGTTACTGATGGTCTCATTTACAAACGCCTTTCTGTAATGTGCCTAAAACTATGGAGAGGAAAAGTATTCATTTTATTTTTGCCTTTCATATGAAACATATTCAAGCCTGAAAAGTAAATAAAATACTTACTACTTTATACTACTGTCTTATTTCCTCTGCATCAAAATGTGGTTCGATAAGGTGCATTTATTCTCAAGTTAAATGTTGACTGCAGATTGTGACAAGATATCTGGTTTCATTAACTTGTGATAGTGTACCACAGGAAGAGTACTTTAGTTTCAGTCTGAGATGTGTAAGTAGCAGCTGCACGGTAGGTTGACTAAACTTAAACCATCCCAGCTCCTCAGTCGATGTTTTTCTGTCTTATAATAAGTGAAATTAATTTCTTTTGGACAAAACAAGTTATTTTAACCCTTACATATTGTTCATATTCTGACCCTTCTCAGCATCCCCTCATAAAAAGTCTGTTTCATTCATAAACAGCATTTTTGATGAGTGATTTTTTTAAATTGGAACAAATATGGATCAAATTATATGTATAAAAATGTGTATTACCTACAGAAAAATAACAAAACAGTTTAAATATTTCCATTTTGTATATTTTGGTTCACTTTAGGAAAAGTCATAAAATTTCAGGTAAAAAAAAAAAAGTGTTTGGGTCAAATTTGACCTGAACAATATGTATGACATCACCTTTGGCTTTAGGAAAGTGTAATAACCATTATTCACTTTTTAATAAGTATTTTTGGGGCATCTTATGCATCATTAGAGACTTGACAGGAGAGAGAAACGGGAAGTGACATGCAACAAAGATCCAAATGTGCTGCTAATCATTGTCATCACCCCGTCTCTGACATTTCACTGAACACTTAAGAATCAGCAAATCGATGATAAATAATCATTAGTTGCAGCCTTTAATTGCAGGTTATGAGGCTTTTGTGTTGGCTCCCACATGAGCATTATTTTAGTTTATAGTCAAGGTCAAGCAGAAGTGATAATGTTTTTAGTACCTTCCTACAGTATATTTTACACCATGTGGAAGACTTTACTAAGAGGACTCAGGCCAATGACACTCGAAGCCACAAGTTTATTACATTCTGTTTATTCTGCAAATACCATCTGTAAAAATTATACATCAAGCCTAAGTATGGAACTCTGGTAAAAGTTCACAGTTCTTTTACAGTCAAATTTATTTCATAAGAAAGTTCCATAAAAACAAATGTACGTACACGTCAGTGACGTAAAGAAGCACTTGATGCTACAACACACACAAGATTCCGTAATCTAATATATTGTGTCACTTTTTTTTTTTTTTTGTTTAGACACAACAGGGTGCTTGCCTTCTTTGGATGACTGAATTCCAGACGCTTTCCCGCACTGAGCGAATTCATGTCCTATTTTAACCAAAAGTTATGTACAGATAAGAAATTGAAAGCAAGTACAAAGAGATGTCAGGAAATAACATCAAGACAAGATTCAAATGAACATCAGTGCTGTGGTTCACATAAGACGCTATGAACAGCCTAGCTAGCACATTTTAAAGGTAAGCTGCAAGCATGAATTCAAAGTGTATGAGTGCATGTTGGTGGAAAAAAGGAGTATGAAGATGACACAAATGAGAAAGAAGGATTATTTGTTTTACATTAAGGCCTAGGCAAACACCCTGTAGCAAAGAGCTGTGCAGTTTTTCATACCCCAAAAAAACAAACAAGTCTTTCAACACTCCGCCGATCCTCGTCTGAAGGGTTGGCTTTGTCGATAAGTGTTCAAACCCAACCCCCACCCCTGATCAACATCTGCTGAGTGTTCAATCTCAACCACGTTCTCCCTTTTTTTTTTTTTCCTCCCCTCCTCTTCTTCCTCCTCTTTTTTTCTTCTTTTCTCTCATCCCAGCAGGCAGAACCCTCCCTCCACCTCCACTCCTGCACTTATGTCTTTACTGGAACTTCCTTCTAAAAAAAAAAAAGGGAAAATGGCGGACGGGAGGATATTGGAGAGGGCGTGAGTGTGTAGCGGAGGAGTAGACTAAACAGAAGGAGGAAGGTAGGGGGTGGGTGGATGGATGGATTGGAGGGGTGGGGTGGGGGAGCTAGTGGCTTTATCGTCCATCTCACGTAGCGGGGGAGGTCATGCCTACCTCTAGGGATGTGAGCGAGAAGGAGAGAGAGGGATGGGTGGGGATGGTTTCAAGGCCCATTTCCATCCAGTGATCCTGTTACAACCGCATCTGCCGTCTTCCAGCACAAAGACCACCTGCGTTGTGAACTCCATCCTCAGACAAAAGGCCTCTTCAATCTGTTCCTGTAGTAATTAAACAAAAAAAAAAAAAGAAATTAAAAATCCATCACCCAGACAACGCGCTCCTGCTTATGAACAGCATATACTTCCTTCATGATTATAAACAGTGTGCTGGTGTCAGACACTCATTTGTTTAAGACAAATACCTGTCACAGCATGCCTCATTACTTATAATTATGAGCATTATGTGTGCCTGTATGTTCCAAATTAACATTTCTAGGCTACCCTGAGAGACAATTACACATTATGGTTATTATTCACTCCCATTTATCATCATTTAATGACCAGTTTTCCACCTGAGAAGAAAACTGAAAAACTCATTCTAAAGCTAAATATAGTCATTCATATTTTATTTTACTTTATTTACAACAGGTTTATTTACCCTCCTTGTGCAATATTAGGGAGACTTTATCATTTCTCACGCTATAGACGACTCCAGACATGAAGACTACCTTTAGTAGGATTCACAGTTTTTTCAGCATCGGCCTCCTCTTCTTCTTCTGCGACACCAAACTCTGACTCCTCCATTTTCTCCTCCTTTCCTCCCTCTGTCTGTGGCTCCAAAGGGGAGGATCCTGTTGTGCATGGCTCGGTCGCTGCGCCCGGTGCAACTGGTCTTGGTCCTGTCGTATGAGCAGCACCTGTTTGTTCCATCTGAGGCAAAGACGCCTTGGTGGAGAACCAATGTCGCACCAAGTCTGCTGTCAAACCGCTAGCCTGAGCCAGTTCCTGCAACTGTACAGAAAGAAAAACCTGCGTTAGCTCAAGAGAAGAACACTAATTATAATATTGTTAATTAGAACAATGGAAATAATTGGACTAAAATGCACAATAGCACCTACAACAACCAGAACACTCCACTGCTAGTATCTCAAGTCTATGCTGTCATATCTCCCACATACTGAACCCTGTTATGGATGTAAATATTTACACACACATATTTAAACCTTTCCATATTTATACCTTTTAAAACTCCCAATTTATATTCCAGACCAGTGTAATATTTATTTTCTACCACTGACATCTGTAATAGTACAAATAGTAAAGAGAAAACATTTAACATGTCGCAAAAAAAGATTAAATTTCTATCTTCAAGACTCATCCAACTTACTTGTGTGTTAGTGAATTCTTGCCTGATAGACCGATATCCTTTTTATTTGCTGTTAACAGTCATTTAACACAGTTTAACAGGTGTAATCCAGGACAGTTACATCATTGTTGGGTGTGGTACAACCAGGAACGTTCAACCAGAGAAGACAGCAAAGCAATCTCTATATTTTAAGTTTGTTTTTGTTTAATATGAACTAACCACCTAGATGAATTTCAAGTATGTGCAAATTTACTTAGCAATAACTACATTTAGTAATAATCTAATCATCTAAACCCAAAGAGAGACACTTGGATGCATTAGGCAAAGTCAATAATGATCATACTAATAAGATAAATAGTGTGAATCCATCAAACATAAGGAGATTATATTCCTGCATCCAAAACTATCACTCATTTCTCTGTTGTCACTCTGCAACTTTTCTTTTTCACAGCTTGTTGAACATCATGACCTCCAGCTGCACACAGACATTTACCTACTTTAATGAGCATGTGTTCATTTCTCAACAGTGTATTTAGTGTCTCTTTCTACTTTGATACTTCACATTATCTATAATAAAGGCTCACACTGTATGTCTATAGTATTCTAATTTCAGTTGACTTCTCTTATCTATACCATCTATCTATACCTCCTTTGCTGCTTTGACACTTTAATTTCCCCTTGAACTAAGTTTAACTTCTCTTATCGAGGTCCCCATGTCAAATACAGTGTTCTCACTGGGCCACACTGGAAGTCTATTTCCCCCCACCCAAACAAAGACAACTGGAAAGCTCCTTAGTTGCAAAAAAATAAAAGTAAAAATATCTTTCCATTCTTCTGATGCACACACATCAGTAGGATGGCCAAATGAACATAAGAGTAGATATAACAGAACAGGCATGTTTGGGCTCAGTGCTTCTCCTCAGGCAGCATATTAGAAGCTAGAATAAATATTGTCACTCAAAAAAAAAAAAAAAAAAAAAAAAGCTTAAGTGCATCTTTACTTTATTCACAGAAAGTAAATGTGTTTTTTAATGAACAAAGCACTCTTGGACACCAGTGCGTTTCAGCTGAAAGCCTGACCAACACTCTCTTTTCATTCTTTGCAAACAAGGAGCTTCCAGGTGTCTTTAAGACCCGGCACACAGTCTTCTAAGTGGAAAGGAGCCTTAGTCCAGCTCAAAGTGGATGAAGTTTTGTTTAAAACTGTGTGTCTTGAAAATTATGCAATTTAAGGATGCATTTTCATGTGATACTCAGGTGACTTGAGCTGGTTAAAACTGAAGGAACTGTTTTATTTACTTTAAGTAAAACACAAACATCCACAAATCATAGCCACCAAAACTGGTAAATAATAGGTTTCAAACTGTACAAAATATACATAATTTATCAAAATCAAATCAAATAAAAAAGCTGTGAGTTTATTTACTGTGCTGAACATGCTGCTGCCCCTGATAATGCACTTTCAATTAGGAAGTGAAATTCAATGTTTTGTTTTTTTTTCTCTCATTTATGTAGTTACAGAGTAATTTGCATGTCAGCTTCAAAATATCTTCTACATTACACACAGAAAAACAGCTGAAGTGGTTTTGAAGCAGTTAAGAAAGTGCATTTCTCAAAGCCTAAAAAAGGTACAGTGTCAGTGTGTCAACAAGAGGCGCTTTCCGGAGTGACTCGTTTCCTTGGATACGAGTACATTTTCTCCTTCAGAGCAGTTAGCTAGAATCAACATAACTGAGTGTTGAGACTCAAAAACATCCCCGTATATCTTTAATCTCACAGCCGCACAGATTAATCCTGTGTTTCTCGGGTTTCAGTTTGTTTGGAGGAATTGATTTTTTCAATGTGTAGACAATGTGTAAACTCTATTCAGAGTAGATTTTTATGGTGCTATTATAATAAACAGTACTTGTTGTCAATACCTGTGACTCCTCCTGGCTGCCACGGACATCGAGGTGGGCCTGGAGGATCTGCGTGTTCCCCTTCTGAAGGTCCTCCTCCAGAGCCATGTTCTGGTAAGCCTCCAGCCACTTCAGCTGGCCGTTCTTCTGCACATATCGACAGTCCCCAAACCAGCGCACTACTTCAGGTCTGGGCAGTCCAGTAGCTGAGATCAGTTCATCATACTGAGAGGCGCTGGGCCACTGGGTCCGGGCGTAGACTTGTTTGAGCAGGTGCAGCTGCTCCGCTGTCTTCTTACCTCGGACGGATGTGGGTTTGGGGGAGTGCGATGGTTTGGGTGTTAGGGCGGAGGACTGGGATGGTTTGGGGGTGGAGGACGGGGTGGGGCCTGGTGAGGAGGCCGGTGTGCTGCTAGATTGAAGGGGTATAGAAGGACTATCCAACCCTTCGCCCTCTGGTTTGCCATTAGCCTCAGTCACCTTCAGCATCTTCAGATTTATTTTTATAGGGTTGACTTTCAGTTCTCCTGAACCGTCCTCTTTCTGTCGCTCCTCTCCATCAACGTCCATCTCCTCCTCCTCCTCCTCTCTCAATGCCCGCTTCGCCTCCTCTTTCTTTTTCTCAGCGGCCATTCTCTTCCTCCTCTCAGCGAACCAGCCATGGATCTCCCTTCTGGTCATCTTGGTCTCAGATCGCAGCCTGTCCACTTCCTCTCCTGAGGGGTCAGAGTCCTGGGCAAAGCTGGCCTCTAGCGCCTTTACCTAAACATAAGACAGTAATAGCAGTCAATAAATAAACTGGAGGAATGAGTGATCACATCAAAAACATTTTGTCGAGTAATGTCCATGTCTCACCTGGTGAGGTTCTCTCTCCTTGTAGCGGATAGCTGTGAAATCAGGAGAAGGTTGTCTGGGGAGTCGGCGGGAAGGTGTGGTGGGAGAGGTGGGAGTCAGTGTTGCAGTCGGGCTCAGAGGTGCGGAGCTGTGCTGGGGTGTTTTTGCACCAGAGTTGCTGCTACTTTCTGACAGATCAACAGGGTTGGCACTGCCAGCGGCGCCGCTCCCTGGTGTAACTGAACCGCTTCCTGCTCCCGCTGCAGACTTTTGTCCACCTGTGCTGGAGCGCGTACCTTTAAGGTTACGAAAGTGGTAGCGTCTGTCGCTGAACCACTTGCGGACTTCTCGTACTGTGAGCCCAGTCAGAGCAATGAGGCGGTCCACCTCCTCCTGGTCGGGAAACTGGCTGACCTGAAAACTGTCCTTCAGAGCGTTGAGCTGCTCCTGAGACTTCTTCCCCTTATAAAAACTAGGGTCCAGGAATGCGTTAACAGGTGTCCGGGAGCCAGGTGTGCAGCTTGAAGCAGGTGCAGGAGAGGGAGAAGAAGATTTGGAGGCAGGGGAGGAAGCATCCTCCATTTTGATGTTTGGGGAGTCACTTGTGGCCGAGTAGACATCGTCTGTGCTTGTGCTAGTTATGTTATTTTTGTTGCTGCTACCATTACTGTCTTTGCTCTTCAGTCCATCACTGCCCGCTTTGCTGCTGCTGTTAGGTTTGTTGTCTGTGGTCTTTTTGCTATCTGTGGTTACTTTGTTGTCACCATGCACGATGCTGGTGTTGCTGGCTTTGCTGATATCAGAGTTCTTACTGTCACTGCTGCCTTTAGCAGCATTCAAATGGCTGGTAACATAACTATTGCTCTTGTCACTGGAATCTGCATAAGCACTGCTGTGTTTACCACTGACACTGCTCACCTTAGCATTACTATGATTACTGCTTCCTAGACTGAGGTTGATGACACTGGCTTGACTGCTACTAATAATACTGCTAGTGCCCCCTCCCCCACTCCTACTACTGTTACTGCTGCTAATGATGTTGCTCCCTGTACTGCTACTGCCCACTGTCCCCACCACCATGCTGATTCCTTTGTCTGCCACCAGGGCTGCCGCAGGTCGGGCCTGCATCATGGGGCGAGCTGCTGCCTGGGGCTTAGGTGTGACGGCCAGTGCCACCGGAGCACTGCTGACCTGAATACCGTTGGCCATTACAGGCTGTGTGACGATTACACCTCCCTGACCGACAAGAGAGCCCTGCAGGATGTGAGGGATCCCAGCGGCCCCCAGCGAGGCAGGCAGAACTGTGATTGTGTGTTGCGCTGGGTTGTGGTGACTCTGGGTCTGGCTCTGCGAGCTGGAGGGTGCAGTCTGGATGATGGTGTTGAACATCTTCCTCCTGGCCTCCTCGATCTCCTCAGGAGACCAGCTGATGCCTTGTTTAAGTCTCTGGGCGGTGAACCAGATCTTGATCTGCTCTTCAGGGTACTTTGTGACCACAGTCAGGTAGCAGAGTTCAGCCTTGGTGGGATACGGGAACTTACTGAAGGAGGTCTTCAAGAAGGAAGAGGAGTCCATGGAGGCACTGTAGGTGGGGATGCTGCTCAAAGGAATCATCACCTGGGAGGGAAAATTGAGGGAATACAAAAAGGAACAATTAATGTATTAATTGTTATCCAATTATGTTGAACCTTTCAAAACACTGAGATAATGTATAAATATTATAAAACAAATTACCTTGGGGAGATTCTTGGAAGAAGAGTGAGATGAAGACATATTTGAGGAGGCTGTGATGGGAGCAGACTGATGAAGGCCTCTGTTCTGAACAACGGAGACCACCTAAATTTGAAAAAGTAGATTTAAAATAATCTGCATGAAAGATATGAATTAAACAATTCAAGTAAAATCATAAAACTATTCCAACATTTCCAAACTAAGAGACAGAAAGAAGAGCAATCTACCTGTGTGATGGGGGTCTTGAGCATCGGTAACGCTCCAGAGCCGTTGACTATCTGGATCGCTGAGGGCACAGTGACCTTGGTCGTTCCATTGTGGACAATTGTGGGGACATGGGTGACTGTCACTGCAGCAGTCTCTTTTCTCTCAGTCTCTCTGGAGGCAGAGCTAGAGTGTGGGTCTGATGAGGGCTCGTCAGAGACTGGGTGAGACACCACTATTCTTTTGGGCTCCGATTTACCCTTCAGCATCCTCATGATTGGAGTTTTGGTGATGGAAATCTCGTTATCTTTCCCCGTCTCTGTCCCTGTCACCAGATTCTGCTCCACCACCGCCCTCCTGTCCCTCTTCCTCAGCTGCAGAGTGGTGTTTAACGTGCTGGGGTGAACTCTGGCATTATGCAGGGCCAGCCCCTCAAATTTAGGTGCCGAAACCCCACAGTTCACACAAAAGAAGCTGGGGTCTGCACGAAAGTCCGGGTGCCCAGTGTACACATGATCCAAGAACAAGTTAAGGTCATGGGTTTCAAAGTTACAAGGCTTACAGGTGTAAGTGCCAGCACCTTCTTTAACAGCATCCCCCGCCTGTGGTTTGGAAGACTCTCCTGGCTCTAGGGGGCTATGTCTGCCCCCTCCAGAAATCCTGGACTGACGGAGAACAGGCGAGTCCTGTTCGACTTCCTCCGAGGAGCGTATGATCTTGCTGGGGATCATACAAGGAGTTGTAGACTTCCTCTTGCTGGCCATGGTGTGACCGCAGGGTGGGGAGGGTTGGTCAAATGGCTAAGAGAGGGGTGTGACTGAGAATATGGGTTGTTTCTGGTGGACTATAGACCAGGCATGGGGTAAGGAAGATGGCAGGACATGTCCATAGGTCCACTTGTAGTTCTCGCTGAGGGAAAAACCTGAAAAAGAGAAAGGAGAACATGTTTAAGTTCAAGTCATCAGTCACCATACAAGACGATACATCTGCAATTTGTTTGGTTGGTTGGATAAAATTTTAGTTTCATGTACAAATGAGGAAAGAAATGGGGAGGAGAGAACAGACTGTGCCAAGAAGAAATGAGACAGGATATCTTACTCAACGTAGTACAAGCCAGTTTCTCCTCAGCTGGATGAAAATGGTGCAGAGCTGGATGTCTCCAGGTAAAATATCAACAGTGCAGGTAATGATAAAGTCTGGTGAAAAGATCTAGCTGAAGCTCTTAAAATGCAGAGTTGCCCGCATATCTTCAATCTAAAAAAAAGCAAGCCTGCTCTTCAACTCTCCTACCCCATGAAACTCAAGGCTATCTCTTTTATGAGGGTATTCAAACATGCTCAGTCTGCTTCTTCACTGAAGGCTTTTGGGGAGAGCTCCTGTCCTACCCCCTTCTTTCCCCTCCCCCACACAACTCTGTCTCACTTCCCCTCGTTCAGACACACCCCCACAGAGAGAGCACATTCTGTATTTCTTTTTTTTTTTTTTTTTTAAATCCAGAGCCTCTATAGCTTCACTGAACACCTTTTTCCAAAGATTGCTATAGAAATACTCACTTGTGAATGGTTTGCTTAAGACAGGGTCTACCTGACAATTGTACAAGTGGGTGGTTCAACAGATGCTCTTCGGGGAGATGGAGTTCTCGCCCGACAAGGGTCCAGATAGTACAGATAGAAACACACAGACTTGCATAAGAATGTGAATCTTTGTGAATGTGAATGTTCACACCACCTCTAGATCCCTCGTCTCCATATAAAATGGCGAAGCTTCCTGTGGAGGAGTTCTCCCCTCCCTCCCTCCTTCCTCTGCTCCCTCCCTTTAACAAGAGAGGTAGTGATGCAGTATTGAGAGGACAGCTCTAGGGCAATTACTCTCCCAATCACTCTGCACCGACATGACACCTCACGCACAGAGTAGCTAAAGCTCACAAAAGTTCAACGGCTCACGTAAATTCAACAGGAAAACCCTAAAGCCTCTCTAAGTTCAGCCCCTTCCTATTCAAAGACAGTTCTGCAAACCAAATGCAGCTTTCTGGTAGGCAGCCCGAATCTAAAATAATCGGACCCTTCTTAAGCACAAACAGAGCAGATTCATGCAAATTTCTGAGATTCTGAGACTAGTTTCAGACTAAATCATAACCTCTTTGTGCACAATGCTGCTACAGAACCACTGTTTCTGTCAGGTGAGCGGTATACGGTGAGTCAGTGTCATCATACAATAAACCCGCTCTTCTCCAATCAAGTATAACTTACTCAACCGCAAATGCTCTTTCTCTTGTACCCATAGACACACACACACACACACAGAGGTCATGGTACATTAGCTAAAAGCCCAGTTAACCCCTCACAGGACTTGGGTGTGACAGATACCCTTTCACACACTAACTGAGCAAAGATATACAGAGGTCACTTTTCTGCATTCTGCAAAGCTTGCAAACTCTAGTTCTAGTTTGAGTCAAGACTTTCAGTAATTTCATGTGCAGTTCCTCTGAAAGTTCAGCATCAAACAATAGTGAGATACTCCACTAAGCCTGTGATGAAAACTTAATTGGCTTCATTGCAAAGTGGCGTTGTTATCTTTGCCTGTTTCTTTAGAAGTACAAGTAGGCTGGAGTGGAGTGTGAGGGGTTAACAGGCAAATGAAGTTTGCTACTGTGGAGGGAACGTGATGCCCCTTGTTCCCTCATGCACCCCCCAGAGAGAGTAACTGCCCTTGGCTTGGGCTGTTGTGCACCCCTCCTACTCCCCTGCCATTCAGTTCTGCATCAGGGGGCACCGCTCTGCCAAGGCAGGCTGGTCACATGACCAACACAAAGGCTTATGGGTGGGCAGTCTCAGCCATCCATCACGTGGTTCTGTTGGGTGTGGGTGGGCAGGCGAGAGTAGAGAAGAGGAGAGGAGAGGGAGAGCGAACGGGAGAGGATGGTGGGGGATGGGCAGCTGGTTTGGGGTGAGGAGGCAAGGGAAGGAGGGGTGTTAACTGTCGTGGAGGAAGCACTGAGGTGTTTCAGTGAGGAATTTTTCCTCCCTGATACCCCCTCCAATCACCCCACCCCACCCTGCCAACCCCCGCTCTTCAACGCCCCCCTCTTGCTCCAAACTACAATCACACAGTCCTTTCCCTCCCTCCCTCCTTCCCTCCTCGCTGCACTGCAAAGACTGGAATGTTCCAACCCGAGCTCTTCAGCCAGTGGACATAACCTGAAGTTCAGCTTCAGTGTCCGTGTGTGTGTGTGTGTGTGTGCGTGTGTGTGCACGCATACGTGCGTTTTACTGCTTCATGCAGAATAAGTACTCAGACTAAAATACATGGTGAACACATTGCATGTCACAAAGTGTAAAATCCCCTCATTTGCAAGTGTAGACAGTCAATGCTACAAAGGCGACTCACTTCTCACCACACACTATACAAAAAAAAAAAAAAAAAGACATCAAAAAACCACAACTGTGAGAGCACATCTGCAGACAAAAGTTGTGCCTCAGTAAAGAAAGTAACCAGCTGAGTCCCACAGGCCTCATACAGGTGACGACCGAAACAATACACAATGCAAGCTGAGCTATTAACGGTGAGTCGAACTGAGCTGCTCATGTCTTGGCAATGCCAGGCTCAGACAAGCTGTTGACTCATCGCTATGAGCGCATCGGCCAATAACTTTAATTTGAATGTTGCACATAGGTTGACTGACCATGTGGTGATGGTGGGTTTGTGTCTGTTATATGTTTCAGCATTTGCATGTGTGGGTTTCCTGTGAGATTTAGAGTGGAGAGAGGGAGGTGGGGTGGGGTGGGCGGGGGCGCATGTGTGCTCGCGTTTGTGTGTGTGTGTGTGTGTGTGTGTGTGTGTGTGTGTGTGTGTGTGTGTGTGTGTGTATGTGGCGTGCGGGGGTGGATGCCTGCATGCCTGTGTGTGAGGCTTGTTTACTGAGGTATTGAGGCTGCCATTTTTCTGTGTGTGAGAGTCAGAGATCTCCCTGTGACACACAAAGACAATGTTTTTGTCCTCACGGTTCATAACTTATATTATCCACGCCACGTCAATGGCTCAGCACAGCATGACCTCCTTTCATCCCCTGGCTTGACTCTTGTCTAGGCCTCGGCTATATCCTCTGAGTACAGGCCAATAATAGCGCTCACACACATTACAATCCCTACTGCTCAGCTGCATAGCGTAGCTACATGCTAACTAAACTACTCCTCTCATCACTTAGCTGAGAGTACAGGTGTAAACTGATATCACAGTGTGTAACAAATGTTCTCTTTAGTAGGACAGAGAGTAGGTGTACAGCGCAGGCAGCCCTTTCCTTGTTTGCTCCGTTTCTTGCTTCCCCACTCGTCTTTTTTCCTCCCTCTTCCCCCTTGTCTCTTCACCCTCACTCCCCCTCCCTCTCCAACCCTTCACTGCACCTTCTGCTTCCCCTCCCTCTGTTCCTTCTTCTCCTCCCTCTCTGAGCAAGTTTGGCCCAGGGAGACAGGTCGGCAGCGCCACTGGTGTGTTACTGTCCCCATGGCAACCACCTCCTACCCCCTCTCTCTCCCTCTCCCACCAGCTCATTTCTCTAGAGCACATGCGTGTGGGTAAACACGCACACACATGGTTACTCAGACCTACACACACACACACACACACGCACGTCCTATGCCATCCAGTTCCTGGCTCTAGTGGGGCTTGTTTGTTCCACACACCCCTGTGAGTGGTATTTGGAGAGTCCCTGCCCTGCTCCTATTTCAGTGCCTCCCTCAAGCGGTGTTGATGTCTCCCAGCTAGGTGTGGTCGCCATCGCCAAGGCATGCTATTGGCCAGAGCTGATGAAGTCTCTTCCTGTTAACTCAGTGCCCGAGTCCCTGTCCAGACATCTGCCTGGGCTACTGCCCTGTTCCCTGCTTCTCTGTGGCTCTTGTGTTTGGCCTGCAGCGGCCTGAGGTATGCAGGGCTCCTAAATTCACTGCAGGCAACGCAGGCATGGGTTCATAAACAGGGCCGGACCCCTGGCAGATGTTATCTCTTTCAAAAACACCTTTATCTCCAACTGTATTCAAGATAATTATCATGTCTGCATCAAGACTCAAACCCCTTCGCCATCTACTAGTCTCTTCATCAGAACACAAACCAATTTGCTTCCTCTCTGTGCCAAAACAGAAATCCATCGCCATGTTTTCTTCCGTCCCAAAACACGAATCTTTCGCCAGTTATTTAATTCACTCCCACCTTACACAAACATCACTCCAGCTAACCTCCTCCTGTCAGTCAACTCCAGGGATTCGCTCACTCATACCACCACTGACAACCACAGCTCGCCAAACTAAACGCTTTAGATGTTTTGTGCGTCTGAACTTCCACTTGTTCTCTCATTGCCATTTCGATTTCTCACACAATAGCGGCAACAATAAGAAAACCTCCATGACCATGTTCCTACAGTGTCATTCCATCTGCTCCTGAGTCCCATTTGGGTTTCTCTCAGGTCAGGGAGCGGATGGCTGCGTGGGTTGCGAGTGGCTGCATTGCTGTGGCCACTGCCAGGGCATGCGTTAAAACTGGGTTGCTGAGTAGGGGAGGGAGAGAAAAATGGCGGAGCACCATGCTCTGTGCTGTCCAACCTAAAATGGCTGACATCACAAGCTGTTAACCAGCCAAGCAGAGCAGAGGCTGCTACTGCTGCTGACCCAAACCTGCTAGCTCCGGATGTGTGTGTGGATCGCTCTGCTCTCCCCCCAAGATTGTGAAAAGGCTCTTGACAAGCAGCTGAGGTGGTTTTTGTGGTCATACTTGGTAGAGATCTGCAAGTGAAATGTCATTACATGGGTCAACACAGGGAGAGGAGACCAAACTCACTGCTTAGATGACATTATTTTTTTTGCATTAAGGACTGACACACACACACACACACACACACACACACACAGCTCAGTTTCTTCAAGTCATCAACTGATCATTACATGCTTAAAAACAAAAAGGAAACTAGCAAAGCAAAACAAAACAGATTCTCAAGGTGTGAAATGAACAAAAGTACAAATGTGATTACAAAAGCAATAGAAGAACTTGTGTCAGGTGAAAATCTAAAACTGAGGGAAAGACGAGGAGAGAAGGAGAAAGAGGGGTGGGTGGTGACTGTGATGGGGGGGCGGGGGCTATTCAGTGAGATGTACAGCCATTGAGCTCACACATCAGCACTGCATACAGCAAGATGAGGCATAATAACAACAATAACAATAATAATGTGTACAGCTGTCAGAGACATCCAAAACTGACAGTTCCTCATCATACTCAAGAATAACTCCCACATGGCCAAACTGAGTGTTTTTGATCATCAACATGTAAACAGGCTTGTTTTAAGAGTAAACAGAGTACCACAGGTGATAAATAGATGGCTGGATTAAGCTGCATGTCTATGCCTGGGACTCACGTGGACATCAGACACAAATTAGCTGTCTGGGAAAGCTTTGCTCTAATCCCTGGATAGATAACCAAGGCAACAACAGCGTGCAAACTCACAACTGGCTGTTGGGCAACATGGAATAATAAAACCTCAACTCTGCTTTCAGTTTATGAAAATCCTGATTTCATTTACGACCAAAAGAAAAACATGACACAAACATGTCCTAACAAAATTAAAAAATGTTACATAACCCGTAGTAGGCTATTACTTGTACAACTTTCAATATAATAAGGTCAAAGTGATTTTTAACTTCTTCATTCATAGCACAGACTGGAAAAATTGGGGGGAAATCTGCCGGCTGCGTACAAGAAAATCTTACAGGTTTTACTTTAATATGTACAACATCTAATTAGCACCGATATAAAAACAATGTTTCTATAAATATGAGCAAATAGCGGTGATTTGTGACACAAAGCCAGAGCGGCTGGACTGTAACGTCCCTGAGCGCAGCAGCGTCAAACATTTCCGAAAATGATGCGTGTTCACCTTCCGCTCAAGTTAGGCGGAGTGAGCCTCAACTTAATGGGCTTGTCTACATTATAGCTATGTTTGAAACGCCGTAAGCAGCTGAGAGTCAAGGAAAAGACAAGCCCCCTGCCCAAAAAACTACTCTCTCTCTCTCCCCCCCTCCCCGGTTGGCTGTCGCCATTTTAAGCAGGCGACATGCAGCTGGCCAGCGCCGCTGAGCCAGCGCGCAGCCCGCAGAGGTAAACCTCCACAACGGTTCACACAAGTTTGGGAAAGGTGAAACACATAACCCCCCCTCCCCAGACTCACCTCGCTATTGTCGGAGCTCAGTGTATGCAGCGCAGGATTTAAAAAGTTTACAGTGATATGTGCTCAGTGGAGCCAGTGAGTGACGGGAGGTCTGGGTTTCACTGATGGTAACTTCTAGGTGTGAGCCCCCTCTGTCCATCCGCCGGTGATAAACGTGACACCGGAGCCAGACCGGTCCCTACAACGGCCCCCCTTGTTTTGCGCTTGTTTATTTCGAGTGGCTCCAGTGTTGAAAAAGCAGGCAGCGGAGGGGAGGAAAATACGACGGACGTACCGAGGGAAGAGACGGACACGTGACGCAGACGTCACTGACGGTGGAGTTGGCGTGAGAGCTCGAGCTCCGCCGCGCAGAGAGCAGAGAAGTGAGTCAGACATCCCGTCCTGACTTTGAGCCAGCAACACAACAAGGGGGTGGGGAGGGGGTGAAGGGAGGTCGTGGTCAAGTTTTGTGGAGGTACAACACCGTTCACTGTCCCGGTTCAACGTGATGGTGGTACAAGCGACTCACACCTGTCCCCCCCTCCTCCCAGGTGACCTCTCTTAAAGAGATAGTACACACAGGCACTCAAAAGTTACTCTGCATGAAAACCATCAAACTTCACAAAACAACCACCGTGCACATAGGCTGCTAATACACACACACACACACACTCACACACACACAGAAAAAATACAACTGGCTGGATGAACTTGTTTGGGGGACCGAGGCAAAAAAATGTATATATTGCTGTTTCAGTTTTTACCAACTTCCCATCAAATACAAGTGATGGGAGATTCAGTATATTTTGCATAGAGACACAGAAACAAACCAGTGCTCCTATACTGGAATACCACACTACACACTACCAGAACCAGGATTTGACACAGCATTTCCACTAAAATATGTGTAATAATACAGGGAACATTTTATATTTTTCTTAGAGCTGCATAATCCCACACAAATTTGCAAGTAAACACAGTGAACCTGGAGCCCTTTTGGGGCCCCTGGAAGTCTAGGACCCCAGGGCAGTTGCCTGCTTCACTCCGCTGGTAATCCAGCCTCACACAGACACACTTTAATTCATCATACATAGGAGTAGAAAATATTTATGAATTACTGTAACTTAGTAGTGTACAAATAATGTTACTTTTGTGACAGCTGCTAAACTAAATTAAAAAAAAATCTATTTAAGCTATTTCAATCTAAAACTTGACAGTTCAACAGCACCACAGAATAAAGCCTCCAAAATGACTATAAAATTGAATCAATGCCTTTCTTAAAGTGTTCATATTATAACCTTCATGAAGGTAGGATTTATTGCATTTGTTCCAGCTGTGTGTAGCTAACAAACTGGAAATATTCCCAAGTCAGCGATGCTCTTGTGACAGTAGTGTACTTAGGATTCTAGCTTTTTCCAAAAATAGAGCACAATATTTTACAAAAATCTACAAAAATGCAAGTAATACTACACATCTTTGAATAAACTGTGGGCCCCCGTTTAAGCTGAAAACCTGCTCAGTACAGCAGCAAAATCACATGTGGTTACTTTTCACCACTTCTCATGAGAATACTGTATCACAAAAGATGTATCACGTAGTAAAACAGGGTCACTGTAACTGTAAACATACAACTGATTACTGCAGCCACATCATGTTTAAGATATATAGATGTAGATGTAGACTCAAATTACGGACGATGACACATCGCCCACATCTTCCTGAATGAGTCAGTGCTTGGTGGGTCAAGTTTAGGACTCAAAAGAGAAACTGAAATGGATTTACTTTTATTTCATATATACTGTAGAAGAAAATGTGAAGCTACGTTGTTTATAACTACACAGATTTGACAGCATATTACATGTGATATCACAACAAAATACATACAATAATGTCCTTGTACAGAAAAATGTATTGAAATATAATTTATGGTCTTAACATTAACACACAAAAAATGACAAATCAGTTGTTATTTTCATTCCCAAATGAGAAAAAACTGTCGTTTTGTTTTCCTATTTTTTGACAAGATCTAACATAATCTTAATTAGATTTAATTTCAGGTTCATTTTGCACATGTGTGATCAGATTAAGTATCCACTATCATGTATCAAAGCTATTTTTGACGGTTTTGAACACTAACTACATCTGCTCTCTTTCCCGCCATCAAAGCTGATTACTCAAAAATCAATAATTCTGTCAATCATTAATTTTTATCCAGCTTTTAGGACCGAGGCTATATGTGAAAGTGATCCACATAAATATTCCAGTCGATTACTGGCCAAATCATCCAATTTCCACTACTTAAGTTGTACATCAATTAAGTTTAGGTTAAATAATGATGATTGGCTCAAATGACAGTGTTGATTAGAAGAAGCTCATAAGACTTTAAGTGAAGTGAAGCTCATCATCGATAAGGACGCCCTCTGCTGGACAGCGGAGATCAGGACAGAAGGAAAGATCTCAATTACTGTCAAAACACTAGATGTTAGAGTAAAAAAGGACAGTAATAAAATTCATATTGTTTAACGTGATTATTTCATATATTTGTTCATTCATCATTTGTTTGAATAAAACATCAAATCTGCAGCTTGATCTGATTATTCTATAAAAAACAAAATACAAAGACAAACCCAATTATTGTGTCTGCTACTATATCAGGAAAACTGCATGTCAGAATATCAAATACAGCTGCAATGATTAGTCGATCGAAAGCTATTTTGATAATCGATTAATCATTTTGAGTAATTTTTTAAGAAAAAAAAAGTCCCAATTCTCTGATTCCAGCTTCACAAATGTGAATATTTTATGGTTTATTTAGTCTTCAGTGACAGTAAATTAAATATCTTTGGGTTGTGGACTGTTGTTCAGGACAAAAGAAAACATCTGAGGATGTCACTTTGGGAAACAACGATCAATATTTTTCACCATTTTCAGACCTTTTTAGAAACAAAATGATTAATTGTAATGGAGGAAATAGTTGACAGATTAATTGATAATGGAAAAAATTGTTAGTTGCAGCCCTAATATAAACATTCTCTAATTGCAGTAAGATTTTGTGCATATTTGTAGGCTCTAAGACAGTGATTCCCATCCTTTTTGTCTGGTGACCGGTTTGTGTGACCCCTCCTCACAGGTTGGGTTCTCTACCTGTCAGACATACAGTACGTGATCTGTGAGCAGTTTGACGAAAGAGTGATTTTCTCCTCTAAACTCTCAGTTTGTTTCATTTGAATAACTGTTAGAGGCCTGAAGATGTGAAACTTTCCACTACCCCCCCCCCCCCTCCCAAATGTACAAATATTAAAGAAAAGTCAGAAAAATGGATCTAAATATATGCAGCAGGACAAGAGTGAAGGGTCTTGACTCCCAGGTTGGGAACAACTTCTCTTTTTATTCCACGAAACATGAAGGACATGTTCAGATTTATGATGTCTGATGAAATACTTGAACATGTGAAGCAAACACTGTAGCAATGATCAAAAACCTGACATGGGTGCAGTAAACTGTGTCAGAGTATGTCAGGCTGAGAAAAAACCAGTTCAACAACATATTATGTCATTTTTTTTCATGTTCAGGATTTGTTTATTATTTATTTACCTTTCTCACTTTTTTCTTCCTTTCGTTTTTCTTTTTTTAAAAATCATATTGGGGTTTTAACTGACTTTCTAATGTTGTTACCTGTAGCTGACGATCATAGTCCCATTAAAATGAAAACTCACTGTAATTGTTTTGGGTTGTAGCCAGACACCTGTTGCTTGTTGTCATCCTTTTGAGATATCTGTGATAAAAATAATAATAATGTATCGCTGAAATGATTCATTAGTCAATTGACAGAAAATTGATCTGCAACAATATTGCCAACTAATTAATTGTTTTTAGTTATTTTTCAGAAAACATGACAAAAATCTGTTTTCTTAGTTACTCAAATTAAGTATATTGTGCTCCAATATAATGTGGTGTTTGTGGAAATAAATGTTTTGTGGAGATGTATGACTATTCAAATATTGCATCAATACAATAAAAAATAAATAAAAAAAACATTGTGGGAGATATAAATAAATAAATAAATAAATAAAATGTGAATTCTCTTTTTTGGTGATTATTTCTTTATTGACTTTTTACATGATTATACCCACAGGTGGATGCATAACAAGTCACTTAAGTACATCATATAAAGTAAGACTGTAGTTCATCGTGCTGTAACCACAACTGCAGACTGTTTCTCTCACCCCCTCCCAGCCTTTGCACCACCAATAACCCTCCCACCATCCACACTGATGGGCCGAAATAATACTTAATATACAAAATTACGTTAAAAAAAAACAGAAACAAAAACAGAATACCTGTAGAATAAAGTCTATACATATATAATATACATGACAAAAGATAGACAGATAAAATTGAATAAATGCATAAACAAAACACACAGCAAAACCAAAACAAAACAAAATCTAATAATAAGAGACTAAAGACAAAGTGTGACTCTGGTTTAGTGGCTCTCAATGTACTCACAGACAACACAACAATCTTCTGAAACACACACAAGGAATGACTGTATACATGTGAAAACGTTTCTGTGAACTGTGAACAGGATACAAATAGTACAAAGAGGTGAAGATCGCACAGAGTGCTGACATAAATATTAAATGGTAAATAAATAAAAACAAAAATAAAAATACTAGTGTTACTTTATATCCATATAGTAGGTGGTAATGTACATTATATACAGCCTGTTCAGATATACAGTAGTAACTGAAATGTATCACACATTTTGTATTTTAGACTAAAATAAATATATATAAGATGATGGAATTTTCTTTTATGTGGCTCACAATAAAAACATTTTCATTATAAAGTATACAAGATTCAAGATGTTCACCCTGGTTATAAAAATACAACTGTGTGAAATACTTTGTCTGGGAGACTCTTTTACATCCATTATCCATTAAACAGTAAATAAATATATATAAAAAGACATATAAAGTATAATAACAAAATATAAAAGCAAAAAAAAAAACATATAAATTTATATATATTTTGAACAATGTATACATACATACAAACGCACATACAAACGCACACACACACTCACACACACACACACACACACACACACACACACATACACACACACACACACACACACACACACACACACACTCACACACACACATACACACACACACACACACACACACACACACACACACACACACACACACACATTTAAAGACAGAATCAAAGCACAAAAAATACAATAATCATTAATACATATTATATCGTAATGTGAAAAACATTTGATGTTATTTTTCGTCCCATTCTGAATTATGAAGCCTCTTGTAAACTCAGTACAACCTGTTTTGTCAACACTGTTGTTGATTGTGGTTGAATTGAAGGCGTTTACAGACTCGACCACTGGGTGTCGCTGTACATTTCATAGCGTTTCTGGCAGTTGCGGCGCAGAAACGTCGCACTCTCTGATTGGCTGCTAGGGCCCGGGGTCAAACAGTGTTGCGCATGCTCAGATGCCCTTTTAACGTTAGCGACTGAAATCTGTCAGATCAGCGGAGCGTACATTTCACCTACCTTCAAATATCTCACAGTATTTTCTTCCCCTAGTCAGCGCTAGATACTTTAATCTAACTCGAGCTGTCAACAGATTTGGATTTTTACTTTTTCGACGTCTGTAGCAGAAAGAAACAGCAAAGAATGACGAGCAGTTCAAAGCGGAAAGAAGAAAGTCATCTGCTGAATGGGGGTGTAAAACAATCCACATGGAGCAAAGCGTTCAACAGTAATGCTGTTTGGGAGGAGAAGGTCAGTCAGTTGCCCTTTGAAATTTTAGCCTGATACATTATTGCAGCCACTATAATTGCCCTGAAGTTCTCCGTGCAGCTAATTTGTGGTCAGGTGTTAATAAAGACGGTTGTGAGAAGCGAGCTGCCTTGCTAAGGATTAATCTGGCTCTGTCGGACTAACTAGCTGTCAAATCTAGAAATGAAGAAAGGAATAGCGTTAATTTTTTCGGTTGTTTGAAATACTGACGACAGTTAAATAGTGCTAGAGTTTTTGACTGTCTGCCACACGAAAGTAAAGGAAGTAAGTCAAGAAATGACTTTTAAAACCCACACAATAGTGTTTAATCTTCAATTTCCTTTGCATTTAAAACGTCCAAGGCTGCAACTAAAGTTATACACAAAGATAATCATAGTATAGTAAACTGTATATTATATTAAACTCGTTTAGTTGGTAACATATTTTTTTAAAAAGTGGAAAATGCCCATTAGTGTCCTAGAGACAAAGGTGACATCTTTTAAATCGCTTGTTTTGTCCAACCAACAGTTCAAAGATATTTATAGTAGTTATGTAAAAGAGAAAAGCAGCAAATCCTCACATTTAAAAGTCTGGAGCCAGAGAATCAAGTCAAGTCTAGTCCAGTTCTTTATTGTTACATCTCAGTACACAAATATAAGAGAGTAAAAATCTTAAGTTTCAGCTCCTTGACAATGCAATAAGGAAAATAAAAATTAAAATAGTAAAAGCAATAGTAATAAGTATAAACAACCAGAAGGATATAAAATATATGAGTGCATGTATGAAAAGTGTGGTGTGCATGTGTCCTACCTATAATATATTATAGATTTGACTGTTTGACATTTCTGCTTGAAAAATTACTTCCAACAATTGTTTCAATTGACATTTTTTGACAATTAGTTATGTGTTGATTGGCCAATTGATTAATTGTGTGAAATAGTCACATTCAACATTAATCCAAACCCCAGCCAGTCATCTCTGCAACACTTAACCTAAATGAAGTCCTCACGTTGAAGCAGAGGGCTGAGCTGCAGGAAACACTATTGGAAAGAGAAACAGAGCTTGAAACAAAACTGGCAACACATCTCTCTCTTTAGTCAAAACATTAGATCATGTGTTCCTCCTGTTATGAACAGCTTATCTGTTTTTTTTTTGTTGTTTTTTTTTCTGTTGAAGGAACTAGAGCTGAACAAGCCCTGATGTGTTTGTGTTTTTCCATCACACACATTCCTAAAACTATTTTCCTTTGTAAGAAACTTTAGTATAATAACATGAAATGAAATGAAACGAAACGAAACATGTAATGCTTTCAAGTATGGTGTTGTTCTCATTTCAGTATTATCATCACACCATTTCCAGTTTATACAGTTCATTTTCTTTGAATCAGTCAATCTGTATTATCTTTACAGGACGAGTTCTTAGATGTGATTTACTGGCTCCGGCAAATTATTGCAGTAATCCTTGGTGTGATATGGGGTGTTGCACCGTTGAAAGGATTTCTGGGAATAGCCATGTAAGTATTCTGTACATCTTTCATTAAACCTCTGCTGCTCCTCATATCTGATTGTATTAAAGAATTCGCCAAAAATCTAACATCTTCCTTTGTTTTCCTTGTTAGATTCTGCATCATCAACGCTGGCGTCCTGTATGTATACTTCAGCAGCTTTCAGCAGATCGATGAGGAAGAGTATGGTGGCACGTGGGAACTCACCAAAGAAGGCTTCATGACATCTTTTGCTCTGTTTCTGGTGGGAATGTACTCAGTATATTTATGGAAGCATTGACTTTCTGAAAAACGTGATAAATTCAGTGAGACATTCTTTAGAAATAGTTTGTAAATGGCTTGTTTATTTCTGTTGAGTGGAGACAAAAAAGAATACGGTTCATGTTGCATAACAGATTCAGTTGAGAAGCCATTTGAGCACCACTGGTTTGGTTGGGAGATTATTTACACTGGCACTGGCAACTAACTACTAAGTAAATAGGAGTATATTGTCATTTTAAGATGAGATTCTTGTGTTTGAGGTTTCATAGTTAAGTGCCAGTAAGTGTTTTTATTTTAGTTTATCATTAGTCAGTTTGTAATGAGTTTACTGTGTTTATTGCTATGAAATTACTAATTCAGCCATTTTTAAATTTAAAAAAAAGTGATTTTAAACCATTAGGTCCCATTTACTCCTGGTATCAACATGTGATCTGTATCTGGATACATTATGTGGATAATGACATCCAATCAACGGGTCTTTGCATTTACACCTGTTATTAAAATGCTTCTTTTTTTCTCAGCTTTGCTTGCATTGTGATTTGATCTCAATATGCAAATTATCTAGACAGAGCTGGCAGACTTATATAGACTTACGGCATGTCCCAGGTCAAAGAAACTGCTGCCATGAACAGATGTCATCCACTTTTTTTGTAAGGGAAGACTTCTTGCGGGGCTCGCCAACGCTGGCAGGAAGAGGCAGAGCTTAATGATCTTTCAACTTACTGTAACGATTTTTTAACTATCTCCAAATGTGTCGTGGCTGATCCGATCGCATCTCTTATTACAATGTGTTCTGTGTGCATTTACACCTTAATGTCTAATCAGTCATTCTCTGTCTTTTCCAGGTGGTGTGGATAATCTTTTACACAGCTCTACATTTTGACTGAGAGGAATCCGTAGGACAGTAAATACGAACATTTCTGTTTGAAGTAAATTGTCAAGACACAGGAACTCCACGGCTCGAGGGAGTGTTGATGCTCCTACATACAGTATGACTCTTCAGTGTGCAGTGCGTCATGGAAATCCTAGATCGAATAACAAGTTCCTGCAAGACCACCGTGATGAACATGTTCAAATACATCCCCCTTATGTCAGGGTTCCTTTTTTAGGTGCCCTCCATTACATTTCCCATATGTTATATTTCCTTCCTTATGTCATTTATCATCATCGCTGACAAAACACTAAAGAATACAGAGAGCAAACAGTTTAGATGAGATTGGTTGAAGTTCTATAAATGCTGGAACAGTCCCTTGATATAAAACAGAATAAGGATGATTTCTATTGGTCGGCTTACTACAAGGCCTTTCTTCTGTTTTAGAAGAGTGACATGAACACAGATTTTAGACTAAAAAGATTAACAACCTGTGTGTGTATTCACTGCTCATGAGCTGGTCACTTCAGTTACAGGAACTGGGCAATAAAAACAACATCTTGTCATATAGTCATTAGAGTTCAGTCCATGAGTGTGATGTGTTAGCTTTAATTTCAGGACAAAACACTCCAATCAGATGCATAAAACTTTAATATAATTGTGTGGCTTCACTGTTAAATCTGCAGTTTCACTCCAAAATATATTTTTTTCCATTAAAAAAAACTTAATCTGAGCCTGACAAAATAATTGGTTAAAAAATGACAGTAAAGCAAGTTATCAGTTACAGTTAAATGGTTACACGTTAAAGGTTAGCAGCTACATTATGTGTCTGTGGTTTTAGCAGTGGAGTCATCAGGTGCTTTTCTTTTTGCCTACTGGATATAAACAGCATTTTTGAATTAAATCTGTCAATTGTTATTTCTTTTAAATCCTCCGGTGTTCAACAAATGTGGAAAACTAACAAACTAACTACGGCTGAAATCTCACATCCTGCTAATTTTAACATCAAAACAAATGCTGGTGGTAAGAAACACATATCAGCCGATATCCAATCCCAATGCCAGTATCTGCCACTAGTATCGATGCGCTGTTACTTCAGTCAGGAACTAAAAACCATCAAAGTTATCTGTCCATCCAAATGAATTTTCTCAAAAGCAAAGAGCGAGGAAACATGCATGCCGTTTTCAGATGCAAATGTTCACAGATTTAAGCTAAACCTGGTCTGTGCACTGCCATGACTTGCTGTCTGTATATCTAGATGTCATTTATGAATGACATTAGTTATTAGTGTAGAAATAATTTAATTTTTTTTTCTCACATGTAGCTTCCAGATCAAAGTCTTACCTGTTGTTCTGAAATTAATTTAAACTTGTCTGTAAATTCTGTACAATGTCCCTTTTGTCAAATCCACCTTGTATTACACAGATTTATTTGTACTTATGTTATATCTTGTTTGATGTAACATATTTCTCAGTATTTTATAGTGAAGAACTTTTAAAAACAGTTCTTGCAAAGTTATTGTAATGATACTGTTATATTAGATACGCAGCTGGTGTTTGAAAGGATTGTATTTTCTGATCAAATCTTTTAGGAATCATTAAACATGGGCTTTATTTGGCCTCCATTTTCAAAGAGATGGTACATGTTTTTTTTTTTCCTTTTTTAATTGAACTGCTTTAGTGCTCCCGTTTAACAAGTGCACTCACGTTGGACTGTATGCTAGTGTTTTAAAGACACAGAGTTTCCTTCTACTGAAATTCAAGATTCATTTATTATCATTTTACAACACAAGATTGTACAGCGAAATGTAGTTTGTAGTCCCTTAATGCCACTCACAAAAACAGAAATTATATAAATGTATTAATAAATAATAAGTCATAAAAATAAAACTACTTTTATATTGGGGTGCAGAGGATGAATTGAGGAGTCTCAGCCTGAGGAAAGAAGCTGCTCTGTAGTCTGGTGGTACAACAGCGGATACTTCTGTATCTCCTGCCAGATGGCAGCAGGGTGAACACGCTGTGGTCGGGGTGGGTATTGTCTTTTAGTATCCTTTGGGCTCTGTGCAGGCTCCTCACCTCACCAACCTATACCCTAGTTTGATTTTTGCTAATCTCTGTCATGTAAAACCATTTCCACCAGGAAAAAACAAAAATAGATCAAATGATAGAAATGACAAAATACTGATGGTAAATCAAAATCATGAGGTGTAGAATCAATGTTATGACAAGTGGTGGAAAACTAATGAGATCTCTTACTTTTAAGTAGCAATACCACACTATGAAAGTATCCCATTGCAGGTTTAAGAGCAGAATATGAAAATTTACTGAAGAAATACAAAAGAATTAGCAGCAAAATGTACTTTAAGTATAAAAATTAAAAGTACTCATTAGATTGCAGAATCCCTCTATCAAGAGTGTTATATCATTGTATTGTTATTTATGATACATTGCTGTATAAGCAGCTTTTGAATTTTGTAGCTAATTGAGCTAGTGAGAGTTAATTTGAAAGTCCTCCTCCACTCAATAATGTGTTTTTCTTATTCAGTTGGATGTTTCGAGCTTCACTGTGCAGAGTCTGACACTAGAAGGCTGTTTTCACATTAATCTGCTGCAAAGTTTCTCTGTGCTCATTGAAAATCTGAGTTTAAGGATCGGGTCTACATGGTCCAATATGCAACTTAAACAAGGGATTAGCCGGAGGGATGAACTCTTGTGAGTGCAGTTAGACTTATGGTTGAGGTTAAGATTACTGTTAGGGTCACGTGCACAGTGAAGAAACACAACACCTACAAATCTTGTGAGAGTTTCGTAAATCGTCTGTCTTGGCTGATCCAATCTCGGGCAAACCCCTTACACAAGTTAGATGTGGAAACTTGAAGCCTCCAGTGCTCAAACACTGAGAGTGGACTTTACAGTGAAGTAGGAGACATCTTGTGTCCAGCAGTTCAACTTTAGAAATGAAAATATTTACATAGATTCTGGATTTTTCAATGAGGGAGAATGAGTTGTAATTTTAAGGATTTTAATGAGGTAATCTGACTTTTTTTGTTTTTATTCCAAGCAGACTGTTTTTTCTTACAACATGTCTGAAGGGGATCTTTAACAATTTAATGTACTGTTAGTAGATTCATATTTTTTAAGGTGATCTTAAAGTGGAAAGTTTCTCTGAGCTCACTGAAAAACCAATTTTAAGGGGTGGGCATACGAGCATAATCTGTGACATCACAACTAGTTTGAAGGCCAATCCTGGTCCAATACTCAATTTACATAAGTGTGATGTTGAAGCTTGAAACATCCAGCGCACAAATACTGAGAATGGACTTTACAGTGAAGTAGGAGACATCTTGTGTCCAGTAGTGAAACTTCTGAAATGAACATTGTTTACATATTTATAGATCCTGGAATTTTTAATGAGGGAGAAAGAGAAGATGTCATTTTAAGGAGATAATTTAACTTTCTTTGTGGAAAAACCATATTAGACAAATTATTTTTCAAAGCAGAGTGTTTTTATACATCTTAAAACATGTCTGGAGGGGATCTTTGTTTTTTCTTTGTCATGTTTTGCGTCTACATGTATATTTCCTCATAGTAGTCAGTTGATTTGCACATATTCCTTTTCTTTATTTGCACTTTGTGTGAACCTGCTGTAGAAGAATGAAATTCACCCAGCTTGAACTTGCTGTTGCAGCTGTTTTCTAAAAACGCGTTGACATCATTCATAAAAAACCCCCCAACGAGAGGCAGGATTATGACGTCATCCTCACAGAAGCGAGAGAGAGAAAAAAAATCACATGTGACGTAGAAGCCAAGATGGCGGCTCCCCTCTCCACGATGAAATTTTGGAAGCCGGGTAAGTAATAGCGTGAATAAGGTGTTTGATGCAAACATTTCCAGGTTTATACAGATTAATTAGCAGCTGTTGATGTAAGTGAGACAGTTTGGATGAGGCCGTGAACGCAGCAGCTACGTGATTATCTGCAGCCTGTTCAGCTCAGCTCGGCTCTGCTCTGCGGAACCAAAGTATAACCTGCCAGCATTAAACATTCAGGCTGTAAGGCACAAAGTACAATGAATAGCAATTAATTAATAAATCGCACTACGGTGAACGGCTTTCTTCACCTATAAGTCCTTCGTTTTATGTCATGGCTTTACACTAATCCTCTTACATCCTCAACCTGCTTACATTTCAATAACATCATCCGTTCCCCTCCAGGGTCTGAGGCACCGGGGATCTCAGAGGAGCGGGAGCTCAACACAGAGACCACCGGCTCCCCCATCATCTTCAACCCGCACACCGCCCTTTCCATCGAGAAGCAGCGACAGAAACTCCCCGTTTTCAAGGTTTTACCCCCCAATCCTCCTCCCAAACATCCCACACTTGGGTGATTTTAGTAAAGTAGTTTATGACTGATGTTTGATGTGTGTTTGAACTGTTTTGTATTTTTTTCTCCCTCTCCAGCACAGAAACAACATCTTGTACTTGTTGGAAAGCTACCAGACTGTCGTCATAGTTGGTGAAACTGGATGCGGGAAGACAACACAGATACCTCAGGTTAGTGGTATCATTAAAAACAGTTTAAAATGAATGATTAGATTCAGCCTTCTCTGTAAAGGACAAAAAAAAAACACACCCTCAAAGTCACACATGCACCAAATCTAACAGCTAAAAAGGCACACAGCATTGCGGCAGTGGACTGATACCCTTCATGAGGCTTAACTCCCATAGTGGTCTTTACACGACCTTGTCTTGATGCTTATTATTAGCCTCTTTCAGCAAGGTTTGGACCACATCAGCCAGGGCTTAATTTATGCAGACTCTGCTGTTCTGCAACATCAATGTCTCTACCTCCTTTGTGCTCTTCTCTTATTTATGTCCACCTTCTCTTTTCATCTCTCTGCTCTCAGTACCTGCTGGAGGCTGGCTGGGCAGCAGAGGGGAAGGTGATTGGAGTGACACAGCCTCGCCGCGTGGCCGCTATCTCTGTAAGAGCTCTGCTGATGTCCCGCTATTTCACCGCGCCAATGTCATCTTGCTTCAAGATAAAGCTGTTAATTTTGAAGGACATGCCCAGCCTCAAATGCTGTAATTTTCCCCCTCTTTACCCCTGATGCTAGGTAGCCAACCGTGTCGCAGAGGAGCGGGGGGCCCTGCTAGGACATGAGGTGGGCTACACCATCAGATTTGATGACTGCTCTGATCCCCACGCTACGAGGATCAAGGTATTCTCCCGCCACATGTCTGCAGTCTTCATGACAAGCTTTCCTGTGTTCAACTCCTTTCCGTGCTCATCTACGCCTGTGTGCTTCAGTTTCTTACAGATGGCATGTTGGTGCGAGAGATGATGGCGGATCCTCTTTTGAAAAAATACAGGTACTTATCACATTAAACTGCAAAAACTGGCTTCTATTGCTGAAACGTGTCGGGTGTCTCTCTTTGTAACTCTAATGTTCTGTATTGTCATCCTCAGTGTGTTGATGCTAGATGAAGCACATGAGAGAACCTTGTATACAGACATAGCCATCGGTCTACTAAAGAAGGTAATGCCAGCGCAATCTTTCACTGGAACAAATTATAGGATAGATTCACAACTTTTCAAGTTTGTCCTAAAACAACAGTCAGGTGCTCAAGTGAACATTGAAACAGGTTTTTCTCGTTGTAATCGTTCCTCCTGTTCCTAATGACCATTAGAAGATCTCCTCCAAAGGCGCTTACGATGGAAGTGATGAGGGAAAATATATTTAAAAGTTTATGGCCGGTATGAACAGGAGGAATGATTCCAGCAAGAAAAACATGTGTCTGTGTTCGTTAGGGCACCTGACTATCATTTTAGGACAGACTTCAGATTTAACTTCAATTCTATAATCATCCTAGAAAGTTGTGACTTGTTTTCCATTCCTATGCTGACTCTCCCTCTCTGTTCCCGCTGTTACGTGTTCCCCCGTCTCCTTTCTGTAGATTCAGAAGAAACGGCGAGACCTGCGGCTGATCGTGGCCTCTGCCACTCTGGATGCCAAGGTGACTGCATCATTAAGATGAACAGATATGCTTGAGTAGTGAGAAACAAGGGGAAACAAAGACGGGTAGAGGGAAAAGTTGATGTCAGGTCAGATCACATTGTACCGACATCTGCAATACAGCGATGAAAGAAAGAAGGAAAGACACAATCAGGCCACGGCTCCGCTCAGCGTTAAGCAAGTCAGCTGAAATGCCATATCGGGCATCTACTTTCTGTTTAAAAAGTCTTTTATCGACACATGCAAATTATTTAGGCGTACCACAGTAGTACACTGCATACTTTTTAAATGTCAGGTTGAGGGCAACAAGAGTATTTCATTACTTTACTGGAAAATACCAGCTGATAAAAAGATATTAACTTCCACTGCAAATGTTCACTTTATTTACCAGTAAATGTTACTTTTCACGATGACTTTGCAAGAAGCTGTGTGATCTGTTTTTATATAGTAAATGTATACTCATTACTAATTATAATATCACTATCATCTGAAGAAATTCCATGAATTCTTCAACCTGAACGAGTCCGGGGATCCAAACAAGGACACGTGTGGGATTCTGACAGTGGAGGGACGCACGTTTCCAGTGGACGTTTTCTACACTGTCAGGTAGTCAAACGACATGATCCAGTTTGAGGAAATGGTGCGTAATTTGCTTTTTAACTCAGAAGTATCTCTGGTTTGTTCTCAGTCCTGTCCCAGACTACGTGAAGGCCACAGTGGAGACAGTGTTGAAGATACATGAGACGGAAGATGACGGAGATGTCCTGGCTTTTCTGACAGGGCAGGTTGGTGGCCATATTTTTAACATTACTCAACCTCTATTTGTTGGCTTGGCCTGTATATAAATGCAACAGCATCGCATGTGTTCGTTTTATGACTATATTGTAGCAAAGTCGAGCTTTTTTGTCTTAATCGTCTTCTAATTGTTGTAACCTGTAAATGTCCCCCGTTAGGAAGAGGTGGAGAAGGTGGTGTCCCTTCTGCAGGAACAGGCCAGGTCTCTGTCACGATACGGCATGAAGAAACACCTGCGGATTTTGCCAATGTATTCTGGACTACCGTACGCTGAGCAGATGAAGGTTTTTGAGCGGACGCCCTCCTCTGTTCGCAAGGTAAATATGCTGCCTTTGTGTTTGTGTATTCATAGAGGAGAAATTTTATCTTATTTACATTTCTACGATTTGGTATATATTCCAAAATCCCTGTGGGGAATATGAGTGGAATTTGAAAGCAATATCAAAAATGAAGGGAGGGGATACTGATAGTCTTGTTTTGAGTATCGTTCCTCACTAGGATCAATATCAAAAAACAAATGGATCCGTCTCATGTTAGATGTGTTTTAACATGCATGTAATTAATTGAGAATAGTGAAAACAAGAAAAATATGTTTGGTAATTCATTCAGCTGTAATTAAAATGCATCTAGAAGTGGCCTAACAATGAGGAATTCACTTTGTAAATCATGACACACGTATTGATAGAGGTGGTTCTGGCCCTTGTATCACTTTGTATAAAATCAGAAGCCAATTTTGTTGTAGCGTTGGTGCTAGTGGATCTATTTTAATGGCTGGAACAAACCATGACACAGTATTTATTTTTGTCTTTTTTTTTTTGAAAAGCCCACTTATATTTCATATGGTAATTTTTGGACTATATAACCAAATGTTAAAGATGCTAATTTATAGCTTGCAAAATAAAGCAAAATCATGGCTTCCATTTATCCATTTATTACCTCTGTTGCAGGCCAGTCAAAGATTTAGTGAAAAACAGGGAAGTGAAGGCACCGTTCTTACAGAGATTTTCCAGAGTGAACACACAACACAAACAGTGCAGGTGTTGACAGTAGCTGGGAAAACAGTTTAAAAGGCCTTTTTCATAGCAGACATTTTGTCAGAGTAGGAAAAGCACAGCTCTAAATATCAAAATGAATGATGACTGAATTCCATTTAGCTGCTCCGGTGTCAGGGTCCTGGCATTGTGCACGTTGGCTCTCTGTCACTATGATAAGTCAAACTGTCTGCTGTGAAAAAAGGCCTATTTACCAAGAACTTGACTTATTCCTGTCTAATGTTTCTTCCAGGTGGTGGTGGCCACTAACATAGCTGAGACATCCATCACCATAAATGGAGTTGTATTTGTCATCGACTGTGCATTTGTGAAGCTGCGAGCCTATAATCCTCGCACTGCTATTGAATCACTGGTGGTGACTCCCATCTCCAAGGCTTCAGCCAGCCAGAGGGCCGGGAGAGCCGGACGAAACCGGCCTGGGAAATGCTTTAGACTGTACACAGGTATGTGTGGGTTTACAAGAAATAGAAGTACGATAAGTGTCGTAGAGTGTTGTCAGTGAGAGGAATTGTTCATTGTAAACCTTTATGGCAAAGTGCTGTACTTGGTTATCCTCCTCCCTCTGCACTTTTTGCCTGTTTTTTTTCTGTCACTCTTTGTCTTTCTCTCGCTGCGTTTCTTATTACCTCTGTTCCTTTCTTCAGAGGAGGACTTTGAGAAACTGCCTGCCTCCACTGTGCCAGAGATGCAGCGCACCAATTTGGCCCCTGTCATCCTGCAGCTCAAAGCATTAGGCATTGACAACGTGCTGCGCTTCTCCTTCCTTTCAGTAAGTAGCTCACTTTGCATCCACAGGGTGGCTGTGCTGTGTTCATCCACTGTGAAAGAAAGTGTACTTTTACATTTTAATTAGAAAGAATAGCCTCTGGCCTCTGGGATAAAAATGCATAGAAACCATAAAATGAATGCAGTCATTTTCTGCTTGTGCTTTTAAAGATGTAATGACAAGACTTAGTACACCAGATTGTCACTTTATTCTGTCTTTTAGAGTAAATATTGTTATTATTAGACTTAAAATGAGTTTTCATGTTTTATAATTTCACAGCCTCCTCCAGCTCAGACCATGGTTCAAGCTCTGGAACTGCTTTATGCTCTGGGAGGTAAGAAACAAGGGGGTCAGCAGGGTGGCAAAGTAAGCAAGGAAACTGTCCTTCAACTGCCAGACTAGCATTCAAAATTATGTATCCACAAGCATCTACAAGCTAAGGTGACACAGAAATCTCAATCAGCTGCGTGTCTGTTGGCAGGTCTGGACCATTACGGCCGTCTGACTGATCCCATGGGTGTGCGGATGGCAGAGTTTCCTCTCAGCCCCATGTTTGCCAAGATGCTCCTAGAGTCCGGAAACTTTGGCTGCTCCAAAGAGATTGTTACCATAGCAGCAATGATGCAGATTCAGAATATATTTGTCGTGCCACCCAATCAGAAGAAAGCTGCCGTAAGTGAAAAGAGGCTTTCAAAAGGAACGTGTTGTATATTTGCTAGAAATGCTTTGTCAGCGTAACAATTATCCCGTTTTTGCTATCTCACCCTGCAGGTCCGTGAGCACAGGAAATTTGCAGTTGCTGAGGGAGACCACCTCACAATGCTGAATGTGTATGAAGCATTCATTAAGGTATACTGTGTGTGTACATATGTATATAGCTCAGTCAGTGACAGTGAACACATCACCGGGGAGGGCTTGTGAACGCAGCAAAAGTCGGGGAGGTCAGGGAAATCTGCTGCTTATTGAGACTGTGAAACATTTTTTCTTTCTAATCTGCAGCACCAGAAGAGCTCCCAGTGGTGTCAGGAACATTTTCTCAATTACAAGGGTCTGCTGCGCACTGTGACCGTACGAGAGCAGCTCCGACGTCTCATGAACAAGTTTAAGGTGCCGCGTACTTCCAGCGAAGGTATGTGTAACTGAATGATTCTGTGCTTATGTAATATGTCGGGTCATCTTTTTGTTTTGTGCTACTTTAAAGAAATTTAGTAAAACAGATGGAAAAGCCATCTACCACTAACATGCATCGCTGTCTTAAATATAACTAAAGTACATATTCATTGTAACTCTCTTTTGCACAGGTGACCCTGATGTGATCTTGAAGTGCATTGTTTCTGGGTTTTTTGCTAATGCAGCCCGTATTCACCATTCTGGCTCCTACAGGTGAGAGAGAGAGCTCTTTTCCTCTATTATATGTCTAATATTCCCAGCAAATGACTTCTGTCTTCATACACTTTCAAATCACATATAACACTGTCTAATGTTTTTCATCCTGCCAGGACTTTAAGAGACGACCGCGAGCTTCACATCCACCCCAACTCGGTGCTGTTTGGAGAGAAACCTCCAAAATGGTCAGTACAAACATGCAGATAATTCACAAACATTTTAGTTTTCTCCTGTTTGAAAATTGTTTCCGAGAACTATATTTATCTTTACAGGGTTGTCTTCAATGAAGTGGTGCAGACATCGAAATACTACATGCGTGATGTGACTGCTGTGGAGTCGTCCTGGCTGGTTGAGTTGGCCCCTCACTTTTACAAGCAGGCGAAGGTAGGCCAAAGAAAGAAATCCCCACACTCCAGCTTGTTATTCTTTGGCTCTAACTGTTGTGAATGTTCTGAAAAGCTCCAGTCATATTGTTAAGTTAAAGATCCCCTCCAGACATGTTTAAAGACATATAATTCACTTTGGATTATAATTTTTATCTGATATGTTTTTCCCATTAAAAAGTTCAATTACCATATTAAAACGTCTTAAAATTACACCAACTTCTTTTTCCCTCTTTGAAAAATCCATAATATCTACATTAAAGTTTAACTGCTACACAAAAGATGCCTCCTACTTCACTGAAAAGTCCATTCTCAGTGTTTGTGCACTGGAGGCTTCAAGTATAAACATCACAATTCTGTAAGTTTCATACTGGACTCAGATTTAAGCACAGAGGAACTTTGAAAACAGCCTTCTAGCGTCAAACTGGATTGAAGGAACAAGAAGAAAAACACATTTTTGAGGTGGAGAGGGAGTTTTTGTGTCTCTGTGTTTTGTTCATAATGTTCTCTGAGCTCCTGACATCACCATTTATTTGGTTGCTTTAAAAGCCTGCAAACAGGATCACTTTGATTTTAACTATGTCTTTTCTCTTTTCTCTCTCAGCACGGTTCACTTGCCAGCAAGAGATCCCGAGTCCTCTAAATCTTACCAGCTTTTCACCACTGTAAGACAAGAAGACTCATTGAATTAACAGGAGGAAACCCCTCTCAATTAGCCACTGTGCCCCTTTCCATTTCATTGTATATAAAGATGTAATATATTTATTCTCCATGTCCACCTGTACAACCCCTCCGCACTATGTGGCCATGCTAGAATGGGATTTAGAGGTATATTTTTAGTGTTGATGTTAACATGTTAACAGAGATCTAGTTTATATTTGACCTGTGAGAGTGAATGGTGATGAATGTGAGACGAGCGCAGGCTGTGCCTGACTTGTGCCCATTCAAACGTGGTCATGTAGTTCATCTGTACTTGTACATAGTGAGAGCAGGCTCAGGTCCAGGGAGCGGCTCCTGTGCTACAGGCCCGTTCATACCTGGTTCAAGGCTTCATTATTTTTTTAATTGCTGTATTATTTTTTTTTTTTCCTTTTGCATGATGAATAATGGAAGACAATGGTATTGTATACGAGGATGTTTCCCTTTGAGAGATTTATGGTTTGGGTTTTTTGATTATTCCCCCATAACCTGGGTGCCTTTATGTTTATAATTAGTTTAACTTTACTTCCAATTTATTTTTGATTTCTTTCCGTACCTTCACACAGAATGCTGTAGTACATATTTTCAGGACTTTGCTGCCCATGGAAATACATCACTTTATTTTTTCAGTCAACTTGCATCGAAATAACGATACTGTGAAAAGACTGCTTTACTTTTAGATCCTTGTTTTCCACTCTGTATCGCCACTTAACGACAGTCTAGATCAGACATAGTGGCCTTTTCACCACTCTGTGCCAATTCACTTCATCAGCCTATATATCACATTTCACTTTCAAATGGAATGTGCAAATACACCCAAGCATTGTAAATGAAAAGCTGTGAAATCCAAAAAAAAGTGCCATGTGTTCCTGTGACAACATAAAGTGCATTCAGACATGCATCCGAAGCCTCAAACAGTAGCATTTATCTATTTCCTACCATCTGTTTCATCATAATATGCTTTTCCTCTGAAGGTTTGTCTCAGTATTGAAGCCTTATTGTACTTTTTGTTCCCTGTTTACCATCAACATCATCTACCAGGTGTTCAGTAAAATGGCCAGTTACAGTATTTGTGATTTCCATTCCATATTGCGTTCCACATTTTTTATTTTTTTGTCTTAAAATTTGTACTTTACTGTTTTATTTCTTTCAGAGGTGTTTGGCCCTGAAAGTGTCAGTGAGCAGTATATTAAAGGTTTGTCATTTTACTCTGGGACTTACTTTCAAACCAGTATGATCACCAAATTTTACTTATGCCTGCATGTTTTTTTCATACAGTGTGTTCTTGAGGTTACTACTGTAGATTCAGTGAAACTAATTAAACCACAAAACAGCGAACCATCCAGTAGCTAGATAAACCAACACAAAATTAGATATATAAAAGTGAAGTACCCTTGCATGTTAGATGGTACTCTGACATAGACCTATACACTTAAGATTACCTCCTAGACTTATTGCAAACAAAAACTTTTTGCGAAATGACTTGTTTATTATCAATTGTGATGACACTCTGAATATGTATGCAGCCAAAGCAGTAATCTGTAGACCTGTGTAGTTGCTCACCTCTGAGATAAAAAACTGTCACCTGCCATTTCCTCCTCACATCCTCAAATAAAGCCTTATTGTCATGCAGTGCCTTTTAGCCTTTATTCACTGTACCACTACTTTTTATGCAGCGTATAGTTTTGCCAGAGGGTGTCACTGTTGCACCACAAACAACGCTTACCCCCAACTATTCAGAAAATCACAAAGTATGAAGCCATTTATGAGAGTTTGTATGTATTAGTTCTCCCTTTTTATAAGTGTGTAACCTTAAAATATTTTTTTCTATTCACACATGGGCAGGAGGAGTGACTTATTTTTAGCAATCTACACATTTAAAGAGCTGGTATGATACACATATGGGCTTAACTGCAGTGAATATACCAACTTGACACTGCATGAGTATTGCAGTCAAAATTTAAGAATATTTTGCATTCATGTGAGAATAAGTACCACACAGTGCAAACCAATCAAGAAAATGTAATGCAAAAAAAGCTGAATGGTGGAAGATTCACTTGTAAACCCCTAGTCGTGTGTATCCATGTATCATGGCCTGCTATGGCCATGAGAGTGTAGCACCCCATTACAGGCATAGTTTTTGATAATAAAACTACTTATCTGTATACTATAAAACAAACAAACAAAGAAAAGGACCACTGGCAATGCTGGATTACCTGCCAAGTTAAGTGAGCAACCTACCTTCTTGTGAGCTCCAGGCTTGCAGTGTGTAAACTGTGTTTGATTTATTTGTTGTGTAAATATGTAACACTAAAGCACAATATCAGCTGACATGATAAGGATCTTAAAAGTGGGTCCTGCTTTATATTAGCTAATCTCGAGGCCCCGAGTGTTTCTGTGTCAAAACATAGTTTTAAGACCTAATTAATTTCAGTTTGGTGCGGGCCCCCAGTACAGACCATGTGGGCCTTAATGACCTTTGTATTCAGGAAGGCTTTTTCATCTTATTTTATTTCTCTTATTTTCTTTATGTTGTGTGTTGTATGTTTTAATGCTGTAGCACTTTGAGATCCACTACAAATGAAAAGTGTGGTACAAATTAAATGTATTATTATGTTATTGTTATTTATATATAACTATATACGTGTAGTATACTTGCTAGGATTAAATGACAGTGCTGAGGGGTCAATAATAGGGGCCAAGCAGCTCCAAATTCTCAAGTTATTCCGGCCATGTCCACTGGATGGCAGGTGAAGCTCTCAGAGACGGTTCTTTAAGTACAGACTATGGATGTATTATAGGAAGTTGAAGTAGTTCTTATTAAACATCCATGTTGCAGACTGCTGCAGTACAGCCTTCAGCCATCCCTGGAAGCACTGAACACATGGTTGCTAAGCAACACTGGATTACGCGCCAATTTTCCAGAGTGTGACGTCTGTAGTGATGTGATTTCATATTTCCAACGTTTACTGTTTGTTAAGCGACCTTGTAGCTACCAAACGCTGAATATGTTAGTCTGAACACAGTGTTACATGAGTTCTTTATGGTAAGTTATGCAAGTTTGTAAATGTTTTTAACTGACAGCAAAGTTAGCCAGCTAGCTAGCTCCCTTCTACCTGGTAAACACTAATTAAGTTGATACCGAGCCATAATTTTATGCTTAATGCTAGCCAAACTGGTAATGCTGCTGCTTGTTTTATTTATTTATCTCTAGGTTACATATAACAAGACTGTTCGGTGTGATAAAGTTAAACCCTGAAGCATAAATCTTTAGGTTAAGTTACTTGCCTTAACACTTGACTGTACAGTACTGTGTCAGATTTCATGGGAAATACAGTGTGTCCAAACTTTTGACTGGTGCTGTACATATAAATGGAAAGTACTATATTTGCTCTATGGCTCAAAACAGGAAGAGGGCTGCTGTTCTTCACACATAAAATGAAGTGAAACCTTCCCCAGAAACTAGGAGGTGTAATGAAAATGATTAATGGAAAATTACTCTTATTGTGTTTAGCCTCTTTTGAGCCCAAAAAAGTTGATTTAATAGTTGATGGCTCTCTGTGAGTAAACTTTGAGGCCTAAAATGGTCTCCTCCAGGTATCTGTTGATTCCACTGTGTCAACCAATTATTTTTTGGTTTGTGAACAGATAATCTTTCAAGAAGCACTTGAGATCATGCCATCAGTTTCAACACAACAGAGTATTCCCAGCTGTTTCATCTGACTGCACGAAAGGCTTTTTTTCCCCCAGCTGGCTTTGGGACTTCCAATTTCTGCCAAGTGTGTACTTGACATTTTAAGATTGGCAAATAACCTTTATCCATCATCTGTCCTTGACATTGTTTTGTTGGAGAATTTCACTTCATTTGTTGGTCAGTGCAGCACCTTCTTCTCAGATAATAAAATGGATTAGTGAGCTTACTGAGAAAGAGTTTGAATAGTATAATTGGTGGAAGAAATAAATGTACGGGTACATTCTGCATGGCTTGCAGTAGCAGTCCTGACTGGCCACAGCTGTTGTCATTCTCAGAGGCAAGATTTTACAGACACACATTTTAATATGCGTCATGAAATTCACATGGATAACTCACTGACAAGACAGTACTACCATTTAAATATGAGACCATTAGCGGTAAAGTATTGGTTACTTCTGCAGCCAGCCAGGTGAAAGATTTTCACAGCAGGTTTAAAAAAAACAAAACAACTTTTTTGCCTTTACTCAGTAGTCAAAAATGCAGAGAGAGGGGTAGAAATTGCAACACAGGTCTGCGGCTGAACTATTAGGGCTGGGCGATATAGCTCAGCCCTATAGTCATAGTCGATGGTGCAACCGAACAACACACCTGTTAAATGATTGGCTGTTTGCATGTCACTCGTAACACTCTCCATTATTAAGGAATATTATAGGCTGTTTATGAGCCAGGGAAGGAGCACGCTTGGGGTTTGTTCATGCAACCAAACTTTACGTATTTGTTACGTGCTTTCATGGTGGTTTGCATTTAATGTATGCAATGAAACTATCAAACATTCTATCAAACAATTGTCATATTGCTATTTATAAAATGTCTATTGCTAGTATATATGGCCCAGGCCTACGAAATATACCTTTCTCACAACAGTCATTTTAACATGCCAAAGCAGGGAAACCACAAGTGTAATCAATGATATTAATAACAACTGTATTCCATTTAGATTAGCCCTGCTGTTGAGCATGCTGGTTCACCAGTATGGCTTACTTGGACACTTAATGGAAAAGAGTCATCATTCATGTTAATAGTTTCACTTGTGCTTTTTCTGCTATGACAAGTCAAAATGTCTGCTGTGAAAATGATCCATGCAGCTATATGGTATGTGTCCTAAACAGCAAGTGCACCAACAGCAGAAATTTTTACTTGTCATAGCAAGAAAAGCACAGGTGGAATTGATAACATTAATGACGACCATACTGGTGAACCACTATACCAGCATCATGAATTTGGAAGAACTAAATGGGATTCAGCCATCACTGATGTTATTAATTGCACCTGTGCTTTTATGCGTATCAAAATGTCTGCTCTGAAAAATGTTTACAGACGGTCTGTCTCTCCCTGGTCTTCTGCCAAAGGGTAACATTAAAGGACAGGTTCACAGTTTTTCCAGTCTGTCTTAAAACAGCAGTTAGGTGCCCATATGAACACTGAAAGAGGTTTTCCTCACTGTAATAATTCCTCCCGTTCATACTGGCTATTAAAAGATCCATTTCAAATGTGCTTTCAATGTAAAAGATGGGGGCTAAAGCTTATATGAGGCTTCAGCAGTCTGAGTTAGTCATATTAAGTGAATATCTGCCACATTTACAGTCTTTTTTGCATCACATTCCCTCTTTGCGTTTCTTTGGACAGTGTTTCCCTGTTGAGCTGCAGTGGAGGTACAGTAACAACTTTGGCACCAAAAAGACTGTGATGTTGAAAGATATCTACTTGATTTGACTGATTTGGATGGCTGAAGCTTCACATTAGCTTCAGATAAACGTTTAAATAATTTTTTGCACAGAGAAAGGCTTGTGAATTTTGGCTCCCATCAAGTGCATTATGAAAGGATCTTCTAATGGTCAGTATGAACAGGAGGAATGATTACAGCAAGCCTGACTGTTGTTTAAGAAAGACTTGAAAAATTGTGAACCTGTCCTTTAATGGGTTGACATAAGTGGGCATCTCAGGAGATATGTAGCCTTGCTCCCCCAGTTTACGGTTACTCATCTCAAGGGCAGAGTTACCTACTTTGGTGTTGGTGGCATGCCCATTTCTACCCCTCTAACCAACACACTGAACAGACATTGATATGAAGCTGTTGTGGCTTTGCTCCCCTGAAGGTGGCGATAAGCATTCAGAGAAAGAAGAAAGAAGAAAAAAAACACTTACCTAAATTTTACAGAAAGTAAAAAGAAAGAAAAGTAGTGATTATCATCACAGTGCAGCAATTTTTTTTTTCACTAGGCAACATGACGCAAGTGTGCAATGGTGTGTAGAGGGTCTAGGAAGGTAATAGAGGACAACATCACAAAACTTAGTCTTGACTAAAAAAAAAGAAGGGTGATTTATTTACATTGTGCAACTAAAAGTGGACATAGCTAAAAAACAAACAAACAAACAATAAACAATTAAACCAAACTAAGCTTAATTTAAGAATACTCTGCAAATTTAAAACATGCTCATGTGCACACAGCTACACAAACATCCTTCTCTACTCCTGTCATGACAAGGCAACAAACAAAAACTCAACCCTTATATGGGTCCTCTAATCTACTGCACAACTAGTTCAGGCAGAACTGTATTTCTCTCAGGGTGTCAGTCTCACAAACCTACATGTGCAAAGTGTAAATGTGCAGTTGTATCTAGTAACTTGAATCACCTGTTAATCAATAAAGCTGTGGTTATTTAAGTTAAAATCTGCCTAAATTTAAGCATGACCACGACATGGCATCTTTAATCCTCTACTGTCAACTAAGCCTGTAGTTCTGGGTCTGAAAAGTGAAGCCAATGAGGAAGTGCCTTAAACCTGCATTCACTCTAATGGCCATCAGGGGGCGACTCCACTGGCTCCAAAAAGAAGTCAATGAGAAAATGACCCTACTTCTCACTTGATTTATTACCTCAGTAAATTATTTCCTAATGAGTTTATGGTATCAATCGTTAGTTTCAAGTCTTCTTCAATACAGCATGATGTTCATTTTGTAAATTATGGTCCCATTTAATTTAAATTTGACGATAAAGTCGCTACTATGGCGACTACGTTGGTTAGGTTACGTAAACATGGCGGAACCCCAGATTGACCGACTACAAGCGTAAGCATAGCTGCTGCTTCAGTGTGTTTTCAGTCCATGAAAGTTAATTGTAATATTTTGGTCGCCTAAAAAGTCTTGTTCAGCGTTTGGTTTTACTCAAAGACCTTCTAAGGAGTCGGATGTTCCGTTTTTCCGGTTAGTTCATTTTGTTTTGATGGTTTTAAGCCTGTTTTTCGCTAGCCAAAATTAGCATTAGCATTAGCATTATCACAGTTAACCATAGACTGTAAATGCACCGCGCTAACCAAGCTAGCAGCTAGCGTAAGGGTTAGCTCCATCTTCTCGTTCAAATATGATCACTTCTCATCACTTTTGGCTCCAAAAATCCAAGATGGCGACGGTCAAAATGCCAAACTCGAGGCTTCATAACACAAGTTCACAAACCAGTGGGTGACGTTACGGTGGGTACGTCCATTATTTTATCAGCTAAAGTTACGTCAATGCTGTCCCACGTACCTACATATGATGACTGTAGTTGTCTGAGATATACACATTAGAGCCACTGTCTACACTTCATTGTTGTCAGAAAAACAAGCTTCTGCCTATGTGAATGACCGTGCCCCTGTCACATTGATTCATTCTGTCTGAAATAAATTCAATTTGTGTGGACCAAAAAATGTAGCTAAAACCCATCAACCTTACAGAATGACCTACAAGACTGCAGTACCCTTCGTGAGTTTTCTGGTTTAAAGAGGCACATTGTTTAGAGCCACAGAACTGGATAAATATGAGCCACCGACTAAAAATGACTCTTACTTCATACTATACCTTTTTAGTACATTTACTTTGTCTTTGATTTTTTTTTTTTTTTTTACATTATTTATGAAGCTGAGCCACATTCTTTGTGACATTTATTATATGCGTACTGGTTTTTCTCTGACAATAAGACCAAAGATATTTGTGTTTTGAAAATTTGGTGAACCATTCTTGATATAACATTTTTATTTATATATGGGGTCAAATTGCACATGATCCTTGTCACTACAAATTTAAACAGGTAAAATATAACAACCATGCTGTAAGCAACCAAAAGCTTTAAATCCTGTTGACACTGTCTGTTAATTAGTTAAGCAATTAATTTTTATTATATGACCCAAACTGGGTCTCTTATCAGACACTGATTCACTGTTTATTAAACAAGGCACCTTGATTATAGCTGCAACTATTAATCAGTTAATAATTAGTTGAATTAAAATTAATTGCCAGTTATTTTTAAAAATCATTTTGAGTCTTTCTTTAGTCTTCTGTGATAGACATCTTTGGTTGGTCAGGACAAAAGATGTTTGAGGAAGTCACCTTGGGCTTTTGGAAACAGTGAATTATATTTTTTCACCATTTTTGCAACGATTTGCTTCATTGCTATGTCTCACAGTGGAGTTTATGTTATGTGTTTTGCCTTTTAGGGATCCTTTGAAGTATGGTGACTGAAACCACGGTGCATTTGTGTCATGTCATCTGACGGGAAGGAGGCTTTTCTCTGCCCAACTTGTTAAAGGAAGACGCAAACAAGTAAGAGAAGAAAGGTTAAATTTCTCCATGTGTTTTTCAGTTCCACTCAGTTGCCCATTAGTGTTGTATAACCACATAAATGTGAGGTGACAGCCGGAGGTATCAGTGATTAATCGTGTGCATGTGACTCAGACAAGGCAGCAGTTTGAACAGGTTGCGTGTATGTGGTTGAGTGTTCCTCGCCATATTTCAGTTTGTCAAAAAAATCATTGACATGTTCCATCCAATTCAAAGAATGTTTAACTGTTTTAAAGGGTTTGATGGGAAAGCAAGTCATGTGTGAATTGTAATTACCCCCTGTTCAAAGTTTGTACATGTTTTGAAAGAAAACAATATGGTTAATATTTCTCCCCTCAATGAACAACTAGTGGTAAGTGCTTGCTCCCAGTTTTTGGATGATCCTGTTTGTTGAAAGGCTCACGTTTTATCTTAGATTTCTATTTCTAGTACGGATGGTAAAAATTTCAGATGTTAGTGTCGGATTGCGTGATATTATACTGTGAGACGATATAAATTTGTCAGCCAATTTGTATTCTTTATATATTTGGTTGTATTGAGCCATTGTGAGCAATGTTGCAAACCAATGAGCAACAGCAATATAGAATTTGTTTTATACGTAGATTATTCTCAATTGATTTTCTAGAAAATTAACCATATCACAATACTTACCCATATCAACCACTTCTATGTTAGTGTGATCATGACATGAGATTTGATGTTAATGTTAACACATTAACATTAGGAGTCACTGCTTGAACTCACTGACAGTTAAGCACATCTCTCTTGGCTTGTAAACTGGAAAAGTGACCTTGTGATAGGCAAGTTTTATGCATGAGAGTCATTATATTTAATAACATATGAACTTATACTTAGGAATTCTTTATTAGTAAGTGAAAAAATAAGCAAAAAATTGTAGTTATTTAGTGTCCTTGATACATATGTGTTTAGCAAGAGGGAGAGAGATTTTTATTTTAGCATTCACCTGCAATTAATGTAATGAGAAATCTTTTTTTTTCTTCACACATCCACATATTGCCTGACTACATTCATCAATAGAACACATTATGATGTGGAAAAAGTGAATGAATGTGAGTGGTTATTGTGTCTTAGAACATGTGTTATAGCTTGAATTAGAGGCTTTTTTTTCCAAGTAGCTGTATGCATTGAAAAAAAAAAAAGATTTCAAGCATGGAAGTGGAATTTTTACATGTGGGAGGGAGGATGCAATCAGTAGCATGGGACTCGCAGAGGCCTCCTCGGGTGACAAATTGAAAGTGTCTCGGTCTAGTTTATAGCCCTGATCAGGTCAAACGAAAAATATTGGAGGTCTGGGTGAGGAGACAGGCCCGCCTGGTGCAGATAAATGGACTGATCATTTCTTATTGAGAAACAATTCCTAAAAGGTAGTTTACTGTGTGACTGGGGAAGCGGCGAGCGGAGAGCAGAACACGCACCCACTGCTCCCTCCCTGACCCTTCCTCCACTGCCAGAATTAAATGGATAGAGAGAACGCGCGTTTCTGATGGCACTCCTCCGCCAGAGAGACACTCCATTTGTTATGAAGTAGGGGTTCTGATGAAGTGTAGGGAGCTCCTCTTTCTTTTTTCCCCCCTTTTTTCATCCTTCCTTTCTCAGGCACTACAAGGCCGGCCTTCAGTCTGCTTCACATGAAATGGATGGAAGGAGCCGATTGAATTTTACACTCCCCTGGTCATGATTAATGTGTTTGGTGTGGGGCGTCTTGGCAGTGAAACTCCACTACCACTAGCTGGTGCTCAAACTCCTCCGTGGCTGTAGCTTGATAACTTTGCAGAGGGGTGTTGTGGCGGTGGTGGTGGTGGTGGAGGGGGGTGCCTCTTAAAACGGGGCAGTTTTGTTCAAGAAACCAGTCCTCTCATAGCCCACAACCCCTTTAACTCCTCTCCCCTTGTGTTAATAGAAAATCTCTGCTCTTGCCCACTCGCTCGTTATTACTTCTCGGTCAGTTTCTCAGTATGCGCTGTACATAGTGTTACTTGGCAGGCTGTGCTGTAAATGTCAATTTATCACTTAACCCATTGTTAAAGGGTGAGAGGCCTAATAAAAGATGCCAGGTCATGTTAGTGGATTCTTTAACAGATGCTCATAGCGGCGGCTTACTTATTCAGACTTCATGTGTGCTAACACCAGATTTACAAGAGTGGATTATTTGTTTTTTATTCATCTGTTTACAGCAGGTAAAAAATGTTAACAGCAAAGTTGTGAGAAATGTGTGCAATTTAAGTACGAAACAACACAGAGAGTTTCAATAGCTAATGTTTTTACAGGACGTAAACTTCAAATAGACGCAGGAGTTTCACAGTGATAAGATAATTGTGTTGTCCTGTGGATTAGAAAATTAAGACTGTATCATGACCTCAGCCACAGCTGATCCAGACATCTTCAAAGTATCTGGTGATAAGGGACCCACATTTTAATGGCATTAATGGCAGTAAGGCTGGGAGGAACAGACTAGATTTACAGAAGTGCCTTAGATGAGAGATCAATAAAGGGGTAACTGAGTGGATGAGCCAGACTAAGCAGGAATAGGAGCAGGTTTAATTTTGTATAAATAACATGCCGTCTGAGAAGAGAAAGGGAGATAGAGGTAGTGCAGATACAGTTCGATCCTCCTTTTTAATAATTTGTTTTCTCCGATATCCATTTGCAGTTCATTTAATTTTATCTCAAATGTCCACAACATAATTTTCCCCCATTTTGTTTCAGCCATAGTCCTGTATCTTAATCACTGCTGTTCATCTATTTCCACATTCATTTCACAATCTACTGTGCTCATATCAAACGTGTTTACGCAGTTATAGTTCAATAGAGGCCCCTTAAGTGGATTGTGTGTTGCCCTGTTGGAACTCCCAGTGCATCCTCCTCCGTAGTCCAAACGCAGCTTCGATCATCAGGACTACAACGGATGATGGATGGAGCTGTCTCCCTCCAGGTTGTCATAGCATCTGTTGCATGGTGCTCACTGTATCCTGCTCTGTCGATGCTTGCGTGCACACAGATAGGTCTCCACCACTGTTTGTGTCCGGGCCGTTTGGTGGGTAATGATGGAAAATGAGAAACACAAACCTACCTTTCAGCACAAACCTCCCATGGTTTGAAATTAGGTATGTGTTACATATTACAGGTAACAAGGTGAACTGGTAGGGTTTTTTTGGATAATATTTCCTTAAAAGATGATTATCCAGCAGAATGGCCCCCTTTTTAGTCTGACTTAAGGTTACTCTTAACAGAATGGGTGTCTGTGGTTGAACGAGTTAAAGGTGGCAGGTCCATCCTCTACTTAAGTTGGGGGGGGGGGGGGTGAACGTGTTGAGGGAGGTGAGAGGAGATAACTGGAGATAAAAACAATGGGAGAGTGACGAAGGGAGGGATGGCTGAATGAGGGAGAAATCAATAGGAAATCAGTGTTTGGGCAGGGCCTGTCGTTTATCAGGTGACACGGTTAAACAGCGTTAAGGCACTAAAAGTGAGAAAAATACGGGCCATCCCCATGCTGGTATTGATCACAGCGGAATGGGGCGGCAGAAGGCCGAAGCCACTAATAAAATAAGACGTATCTGAGTGGGAATCAGCCAGGGATCGATGTGCACGGTGATCAAGGCCAAAAACGTCTTCACTGGGATTTAAGCTTGTTCTGCTGTCCTGTGCCCCCCGAACACACCTCAGTGTGAGCAAAGGTTGGCGTGATGGAAGTGGCGGGGTCACTTAAAGGCCCTTTAGGCTGGACTTGTGGAAGAGAGAGTGTAGGAGAAGCATGAATTGGAGGAGAGAACTGGAGGAACGAGACCAGGGAGAGAAAATGTGGTCTTTAATTCACACATGCTTTAATTAATTTAAAATGTAACTACTTTTTTCCTGATCTATATTGTAATTTTTATCTGTCTGGTGCAGTGGCGAAATATAATTTAAACTGGTATTCAGATCTTTTATTCATCATGTATTTATTGGGTGTGCCTGTACCGCCTTTTTGCACACCTGGATTTATATTGTTTGTCAGATTTTTCCCTTTGGTTGCTCTTAATGTGTCAGATTGGATGGGTAGAGTGTGTTCTTTAGGGATTATTATATTTTCAGTTGGTTTCAGATCTGGCTTTGGTTTAATGGACATTCAGAGACTTCTCCCCAAGCATCTCATGGATGTGTCCGCTGTGTGTTTTGGGTCACTGACATTTGAGCAATAGCACCAGTTTGCATGTGCACTCAAGCAGCATTTCGTCAATGACCTCTTTGTGAGTCTTTCCCTCAGTCCTGACCCAGTCCCCGCTCCTGAAACCATGTCCAAACCTAGGTGGCTAAGTTTGCAGACATCTTTTATTTAGACTACGAAATCACACTAAGCTGACTTAAACCTAAAAACCTAAAACTTTGCTTTTCAAATCTGCTCTCAGAGTAGATAAATCTGAAAACACTGGTGTCACGTTTGTAGATAAGGAAAAATGATGACGTGTAAAAATGCAGTGTTAAGATGGCAACTTTGTCTCTCCTCTTTGACTGGCAGTCAAAATAAATTATTAGTGATGAGGCTTGTCACTAATAATTTAGACTGCCAGTCACACAATACAGGTGTTGTTGTTAACTGTATTTATGTTAGTGATTTGATAGACGGTCTCAGTGCAGTAGCAGTTGTTCATGAGAACAACTAAATTGTTTGTTTGGCTATAATGAATGATATCAACCAGCTGATAGTACTTGGTTTTAACCAGAAACTGTACTTTACATTCAGGCCAATGAATCCAAATTTAGGCTCAGACAAGAGAATCGTTTACTCTGAGCCATTTAATTGCGGTTTGTCTAAGTGGGCTGGACTCCTACTTAAGAGGTCTCCTGGAAGTGTAATGCAGGCTGTAATCTGAAGTGTAACTGTTGTTCCAACATTGATTCATTTCCAGTGACAGGGCCCACTATGCTCCTTTACGTGTTAGCAGTCTTTATGACCGCCTTCTGTTCTGACATGCACTGTAAACTCTAACTTTATATAGATAGATGTGGGACTTTCTAAATTATTACCCTAGTTTAACTTGCAACAAGTGTGTTACAATCAATACCTCATGCGTCATCAAACAGGATGCACCTCGGCTCAGTCTGGAGTGACTAGTGTATGAATTCAACTGCAAAACAAAGCATTTCTTTCAGTTTTTATATATTTGAAGTCCCCCTCCAGTCAAAAATGTTTTGTTTATTGTTACCTCGGTTGGATGTTTGAGCTTCTCTGTGCAGAATGATGCATACGCAGTTTGACACTAGAAGGCTGTTTGCACAATCATCTTCTAAAAGGGGAAAGTTTCTTTGTGCTCACCTTTTTAAATCTGAGTTTAAGGTGTGTACCTTTGAGCACAATTTGTGACATCACAACTTGTTTGGAGCCAGTCATGGTCCAATATGTAAATTACAGAAGTGTGATGTGGAAACTAGGAGCCTCCAGTGCACAAACATTGAGAATGGACTTTACAGCGAAGTAGTGACAGTAAGACATTTTGCATCCAGTAGTTAAACTTTTGAAATGAAAAATATTTGCATAATTATAGATTCTGGACTTTTTATTGAGGGAGTAGATATTATTATTATAGATACTATTAGACACATCATTATTTAAAGTACAGTGTTTTATATACATCTCAAAACACGTCTGGAGGGGATATTTAATTTATATACATTTATGAAGTAACCCACATTAATACATGTGTTTAAAATAATATGAACATTAAAACATATTTTCAGTTTTTCATTATGGGATTTTGTGTTAATAGCAAAATTGTTTTGAATTTGAAACAACAAAGATGTGAAAAGTGAAGGGTCTGTATAGCTACTTCACAACAATTGCTTTTTGAAGTTTTTAGGTATGCCTCATCAACTGTTACTGGTGCTCTGCTGTCAGTGATTGTCAATAACATTGAGGATCCTGCGACATCTCTCACTTTCCATTCCTCTTTATATTCATCTGCCCTCATTTAAAAGCTGCTGTGTTGGTGTCGTCGTGCCAGAGGTTTTGTCTCAAAATGGGCCATAACAGAGTGAAAAAAACTGGAAAATCAGTTGTTGCAGCTGTTAAACATCTGGCAGTAGGCCTTTAATGAGTGTAGCAAGGCATAGGAAAGGAGGGTTTTTAGTGCTATTCCTGTTTCTTACTTCTGTTTTAGCATTAGAGCAGTGGTGTAAATAGGCAGGATATCTCTGTATAGACCAGTTTTCTAACTCCTTCCTAGCTTCTCTCCTGTTTTCTCCTCATTTACTGCACACCAGATGGTGCAAGAAGGAATCTCTGGAACAGATATGATAGCAGAGGTGCTAACAGAGTAGTTGAGGCCCACAGTCCTAAGGGACAGTCATTCCAGTAATTTGAAAATCTCCTCCATTGTTTTGGTATGCTATTAGTACTTTATAAACAGATGTCAGCGGGCTAACTGTCCCCAAATGTGAATGAGGGCATTGGATGTTCTTTGTCTTTGAACCCCCTCTAGACCGTGTTTGCTGTCTGTACTCAGTATATCTCTCAACATCACACACATAACACTACAAAAACATTCTAGCGGGTAATAGCCACTGGCCAGCTGCTGTAGTTCTTGGAAAGTTCTGGTCGCTGCTGGATGTTCAATCTTTCAGCATGTTGATGTGGGCGCAGCAATGCAATTCACAGGATTTAGAAAGAAGTTTCCTGGCTAGTGTAGTTCAGAAGCGGTGTCAAATGGACAGTGAAGGGCATAAAGAAAAAAAACCTGAATAGTTGAAGAGTTTTTGTTCAGCACACGGAGGTTACATGGGCCATGGGAGACTTACGAGAAACGAAAGGAAACACTGACCACCCAATGACCGCAATTAGCATCAGCTGAGGACAGTGTTTTCTCTTTTATCTTCACATTTCTCTGCGCCCTCCTCATCCTGCAGTATGTTTAACAAGTGCTACAAGTGAGAGGCAACTGAGGAGAGAGCAGAAGTGTGACAAATAGCAGCAGATCATGCAGAAAATGTGCAATGCTAAACATCAGTTAGTGCACATGGGGGAAATGGTGTGTTTGTGCAGTGTTTGCTGTCCAAGGAGTTCTGGTGGGGAAGTTTAAAAAAAACAAAAAACAAAACAGGGTCGCTCTCACAGCTGGGGACTTGCAATTGAATACATGGCTTCATTTTCACAGTTTAAAAAAATTATGTTGAGGAGGGCAGAAAATCTTGCTGGGGTTTTGAGTTTCTTTTGATGTGTCCTGATGACGATTATGAAATCCAATAAAAACTAATTAGGAAATTAGGAGGCAGATCAATAAGGTTTGCTCTGGTGGAGCATGCCGTTTGTGTGTGTGTGTGTGTGTGTGTGTGTGTGTGTGTGTGTGTGTGTGTGTGTGTGTGGCGGTCAGTTTCTTGTCGACCCCCTTCTGCTCAGGGAGTGTGTTGCAGCACTGACCTGGCCAAAGCAATTGTTACTGATACTCCTCTGTGGATTCAGTCTGCTCTACCCTCATATGGCTGTAATTTATATTTTGTTGACTGCCGGTTTCTTCGTCCGTGTGTAATCTGATTCTATGGGTTCTCATTTTTGCTAATTCCATCTTTCTAATGTTACACCTAATGTACCCTGAAACCTCTTTATTGCTCTTTATTGCTCCAGCTTTGCTTTACTGACTTAATTTATTTATTTAGAGTTGGTTTGATCACCACAAAAACAAGTGACGTAGTGGTGTTGCATTGACAGGAATGTGATGGAGAGTTGTATGAGGTTTCTGTCTCGCCCTTGCCTTGAAAAATGAATGACTGTGTTCAGATTCTGTATAGAAAACTAGACTAGTTATCATTTTACACTTTCAGCACTTTGACAGTGTGTAAAAAGTTAAATATTCATGAAATTAATATCTGTTTATGACAGCCTTCCAATCTCAGCTACGCCAAGTGTATCATAGACCTTTTCATTTCAAACCATAGTGCGAGAAAGATGAATAACTACAGTAAGACTAGTCTGGACATGAATACAACCATGTTCCAACTGGGAATGGGGTTGAGGGGTATGCTGGTGTTGGAGTAGGGGTTTAGTTTGGGGGTTTATGGGTGAGAGGGTTCAAGCTATGGGCCTGTAGGATAATAAATGAGTTGCCAGGCCAGGCCAGGCCAGGCCAGGCCAGGCCAGGCCAAGAGGATCGCAGGGTGTATTGGACAGTACCAACCCCTCCCTGCTTCTCTCTCCCGCACCCCAGTCCTCTCCTTGGCCCTACTCACCGCCCACCGGTCGGTATGGAAACGGGGCCTTATTTAGCGGCCGGACTCGTCCGTGTCCATGGCTGGCGATTTGTCCTTGTCTAATTACGGCTGCTGGCTGCTGCCCGCGCGCACATGACTAATGGAAGGGCCGGGGACGGGGAGGGGCGAGGTTGGGTGCAGGGGGGAGGCAGCGGGGGAGGAGGAAGCAGTGGACGTGTAGACCGGCCGCTGGTGATTTGTGGACCAGGCACTCTGTCATTGCCCTGGACCCATTTGTCTTAAAGAGGAGTCGGGAAGAAGAGGGGTGGAGATGGAGGGGATGGTGGTGGCGGCGGTGGGGGCTCCAGGGCAGAAAATGGTTTACAATGACTCCCATTTTCCAGCACTTTCATCCTTGGCCACAACGGCGTGCATGGTTTGCCAGCGATGGGATGGAATGGGCGGCTGACGTGATGTAGGATATGACAGAAACCTTGACAGCTCGCTGCTGCTATTTCTTTTTAGGGGGTTGGCTTGATGGCCACCCTCCCTTTCCCCTGAGAGCAAGCCTTATCTGTTTTCTCCCTGTCATGTGGTGAGAGCAGAGGCTCTGTAGATTCAATGCTCCACTGTCTGGACTCTAACTTGGAGACCAATTTTATCTCACATGTCTCCGACTATGCACATACATCACCTGCAGCTTAGACGTTGGCTGTTGTGTTTTCATTTTTATGTCACCATTCAACGCTCAGCATGTGTAACTTATTCAGAGATGGTTGTGATTATAGATGGTCAATATAATTAAGTAGTAGTAAAGTCCTGTTTGGTAGTAATTGATTAGATGTGTATCAAAGTACATGTTAGGTGCATTTTGTACCAACTCTTCATTCTCTGCTGGCCTTTTTTCCGCATTTCCCTCCAGTTATGTGCAGCTTGCTGAAGCCACCTGCGTCCCTTTTCCACCTGGGGTCCTTATTAGACCCAAGCTTAGGTTTCTTCAGCCGCACAGACAGGAAAGAGCAGTAGTGGGGCAAGAACTACTAACTCTGTATTGATTTTACACAGTTTTTTATCTGCCCCCCTTTGCTCTTTCTCCAGGTCTTTTTAAGTAAATAAACACCAGATTTGTCATGTTTGTCCAGGGAGAGGAGGGGGTCGATGAAGGGGTGGTGGAGACAGGCCAGGCCCAGGCCTTGCGCTGGGTCAGCCATGATTCATTCTGCCATCTCATGGATGGAGGGATTCGGGTAGGATTGTTGAAGGGTGCCTGTGGAGCCTCTCTCTGACCTCCCTCACTCCTGTCCCTCCCCTAACGCTCCTGGGCAGCCCCGGTCCTAAATCACCGGCTGTCATCGTGTTGGCAGAACAATGGTGCAGGGTCTTCTGCTCCATCTCAGTCTCCAGCCGACTGGACACGGTTTCCTCCATCGTTAGTGTGAGCTCGTACCCTCGCTGGTCCTTCCTGGCCCCTGAGCCCCACAGGGCCCAAAGGAGGCTTGAGGTTAGGCTTAGCCTGACGGTCTGATGAGTTGTTGGGCTTTGGGAAGTATTGGTGTGGGGGCAGGGATGAAGACTGGCTCAGTGGTTTTGCCTCATGGATTTTAGTTTGCCTTTTTTCTTGTTCCATATGCAAATAATTTTATTTTGGCATGAGATGAGACTGAGGTTGTGACAGAAGTCTGTTTTGTACAAAGAGAAAATCATATGCATTACTTGAGGGGTCAAGGAAAAGAAAAATCCTAGGAGAGGGCCACATTTACTAACGAAACTAAGGCTGGAAGGACTTCTTGATTAGTTGATTGACAGAAAATGTATCGTCAACAATTATAATAATTGTTTATCTAGGAAAAAATTAACAGTTGCTGTTTTCTGTTTCTCAAAATGTGAGGATGTGGTGCTTTTCACTCTTTGTTAAGTGAATATCTTTACGTTGTTGGACTGTTGGTTGGAAAAAACAAATTATTTGAAGATGTCACCTTGGGCTCTTGGAAAATGTGATGGTCATTTTTTGCTATTTTCAATTTTCCTCTTAATGGGCAGATTAATTAACAAGGGAAGCCTTAAATGAAACATAGGTCACTGGACTACTCTCTGTTATTAGTACCTCTACCCTTTCCCCTTTTGCTTCAATTGTTTTCTCTGACTTCCCGATTTTCCCTCCTCCTTTTCCTGTTTAAAATCAAGACTCCGAGGTCAATCTATCAAATCTCCTAACTGAGGGTCGATCAATATGTCAGCAGTCCAACCCTCCCTCAGCAGTTATGATGATGTTCGTGGTCCTGCGCCTGCCTCTGCTGCTGTTACTGCTGCTACAGCGCGCTGAACAGGGGATCGAACCCAGCCTGTCAGGGGGCCTGACGGAAAGCATGAATCACTATTACTGGAGCTGCTGTTTGTTCCTCAGTACTTGGCAGACATGCGCAAACTCTGATTCACCGTAAACAATGTACTGGTCTAGACCACACACAACATACTGTGTAAAACAAGTCTTGCTCATATACAGGAATGTAAAGATAAGTCACACACATAAACACACCCGCCCGCCATCACACAAACAAATACACACACACAGACACACCTAAATGTGCACACTTTATCATTCAATTAAGTGTCAGTTGGTATTTGACCCATTAGCTCCTGGAACCTGATCCAGCCTGCCCACCACCTTTGGACTTGTTAGCCCAGTGTGAGCTCAGTTCATTGGGCCTAGAGGGGCTCCGGTTACCCCTCTAATCTCATTGGAACGCTTTAGCCGCGGCTAGCGGATGCCTGCATGTCCGACAAACAGCCCACACACTAATAGCTCCATGCTTTGTGTTTATGGTTTGTGTGTGTGTGTGTGTTTATGCACATGCACAAAACAATACATGTATGGGTCCCTTACTGAATAGTGAGCACAGGGCAAGGGAATATGATGTTGAAAAATGGTTTGTGTGTGTGTGCGCAAGCAGTGTGTTTCTGTGTGGAAATAATATTCTAGTTTACAGGATGCAATTTCCCCTTAATATGCCCATCCTAATGTAATTTGGCGTCTATGGAGTGTCTGTGCGCTGGGCCGGGCTGGTGTGTGTTTCTGCTGACTGCTCCTGTTTTGTGTTTATATGGATGAGTGGCTCTCTGGGAGAGCATTATGCATCCTTTTCAGCATTTAAAGATTATGTGCACGGTGGCGGCAGAAGCATTAGACAAACAAGGAAATATGTCTTTGATTAAAATATCTTTTATCTCTTTATTGATTAAAAGGCTTAGTTTGGTAATAGAATGTCTCTGCCCCTCCCCTTTGGGCCTTTCTTTGCTTTCTGTTTTTTCAGTTCCCTCTCTATAGCTGAGGTATTTCAACTGTACAGCTAAACTAAAAACTGAAGATAATCAGTGTATGCAAGGAGCTGTAGTTATGTGGAGTTACAAATAATTACAGATAATCACACAATTTAGTTTTTGCATTTGAATCGTGAAGTTGACTGACAGCACCCTGCGTCACTTCCAAACTGTTTGTTTGGTTTTTCACTGTTGGCTGTGGGGCAGTAATGCTTTACTGTAAGTGCTTTGGAATAAACAAATCAGATGTGGTTATTGAAGGAAGGTAGAGGCAATAAGTTATACTTTTCAACATTAATTCATCATTTTAGCTCTTTATCAAGTAGAGATGCTTTTTTGAGAGATGATTTTCTGTTTCATATCACTATATATATTTAAAAAAAACAAAAACTGTTTGTCACATCAAGTAAACAATTTTAAGACAGGATTTTGGGCTCTGGTAAATTATAATGGCTTTTATTTTCGACAGTGTGTACCTTTTTATAGATTTGAAAATGATCAATAGTGAAAATAACTTAGTTGCTGATATTCTAGACATTAGACTTCTGTCAGCTACAAAACATTTTCCACTACTTGCACTGGTACGAACAGTAATACATGAATTATTTACTAATGAATTGAGCTGCTGGAATTCCCTCCTTTTTCCACTGTCGTGTGTGCTGTGTGAGTGGAAAAAGTTGGGCATAACTACTTTTTGAACCTTGACTTCCCTGAAGGGTCACATGTGACAGCAAGCTGACAGACGCCTTTACACAAACACAGTGAGCGTCTTGCATGGCAATGACTTGATATTCTCTGGTGGCTTCTAGACATCAGGGTCAAGACCCGCCTGTACCTCATTAGTCAGGTCATGAGACAAACTGGGTGAGAGGCCAGATCATGTCCTCAAGTCAGAGCATGTTTATCTTTGTGAACACTACACTGTCAAGGTTTTTGTCCCACCGCTGATGACAAAGAGCGACAGAGGAGGAAGAGTAAGTGTGAATCTGTGTGTGTGTGTGTGTGTCTTGTGTGCTTGATGGGGAGAGACTGAGCTGAGGCTGAATGAGAACAGATGGAGATGTGCTCTTTAATTAACCCTGCAGAATCACAGTGCTGAAAACAGGCCTCGGTCCGTGAATAACATCCAGCACATCCAGGGTGTGTGTAAGGTACAATGTTAGTGTATATGACTTATGTGCGCGTGTGTGTGTATGGAGTCTACTGTGGACTAGCCGGAGCATCGACCCGTTCCCCCATCCCCCTTCCCTAGAGCGGGGCGTTTTATTTCTCATTAGCGGGCAGCAAACTGCTGGGGGATGAAATTTGCTAACAGGAATTAAAAGTGCATTAACACATCTGAGAGATTCATTTCTGCTAATAGTTTTATTAGTGCTCTGACCTTTCAGTTCATTAGAGGACTGCGGGAGAAGGGAGGGGCGGAGAGAGGGAGAAAAGGGTGAATAAGAGGGTCTTAGGGCTCACTTGTACTTGCGGAGACCTTTTTGGAAGAAGATGCAATCATAAAAAGGACATAATGGCGGGAAATGACTACACTTGTAAAGCTTTTTTGATTTGTTGGCTGTGATTGTCTATTCAAAGACTTAGATACAGTCCTTCAAAGGAGTCCGCTCTCATATTCCATGTGATGATGATGCAAAAGTATCAACCACCTGATCTTCCACCAACTGCTGAAACGCTGCTTTAAGATGGTGCCTACTCAGTCTTAGTGGCCTGATGTTCACCTCCCTTGACTCAATTACCAGAATTTATAACACAATGTTTTTCAGGTCTGTTAGCGCTTGAGTGTATCACTTATCCAGCCGGTTAATTGTTTATGAACTGTGCCCTCCCCCTCTCTCAAATGAAGTGAGGGAACCAAGGAAAGAGCATCGAGTGTGACAAGAATGGCATTTGGTGGGGGGGGAATGGGTCAGAATAGTCAATAGTGTTTTAAATGTAAAGTCCACCAATCAAACACAAGCAGTCGTTAATGGGAGCTGTGTTTCCATCAACATATTTTATGCGCATTTTGAAGTATTGCATTAGAAAATGCAATTTTGCAATTTTGCAAATAAGTTTTTATGATCACTTGAGGGGGTTTTTGCCTTTTTCAAAAAAGAGTTAAGCGCTAAAAGGGAAATGGAAACACCTTTGCTGAATAAGTTCTGACAGTGAACATTTAACTCACATGACTGATCAGCTGTTTCTGCTTTTGGCGTCTTCCCTGATATTCCCATAATGTGCAAAAACATGGCTGGTAATAGCAACTAGGCAACCAATACTAGTTGACATGAAAGAACAATTACAACTTGTCCAATTGAAAGTAATCCCTGAAAACCTCTCTTCATTTTTCTCTAGCAGGTGACCATGACGACTGATTTTGTTTGTTTTGTTTGTCACAGCCTCTGCTTCTTCTACGCTTTATTACAGCCATGCGAAAGTAGCCTATACCGCCAACTTCTGATGAAACTACCCTTTGCATAGCCTAGTTTATTTGCTCCAAACCAGTTGATGGAAACGTGCCTAATTTGCATTTTCTTTTATGCTACATTTCAAAAGTTTGCTTAAAATTCGCCTGACATTTAGATGGAAACCTGGCTAATGTCCCTTGTAGATGCCATAGATGGACAGTGAGATAGTGCGAATTTACCTTACCAGGGAGGGCAGCTAAAGGGGAATTAATGTTGTTTTCTTTCTGTTTTATTGGAAAGCAAGTGGGGCAAGTTACAGTGCAATTTGCTTTCCCCTGTTCCCTATAATTAGCACCTTACAGAAATGAAATAACATTGACGAGAAGGTCAATAATCCTGATCTATAGTGAAATTAATCCTGCTATCGACACAACAAGCAAACAATACAATTAAGAGCAGAGGGAGGAGAGAGTGGGAAAAAAAGAAAACAGAAGGAAAGGAGCAGGTCTGAGGAATAGGATGTGTTTTATCTCCTGGGTTCACTGTGCAGAAATCCTATGAAGGCTTCTAATTAATTCATCCATTGTTAATGAAGGCAAAGCGAGGAACCAGGGATTATACATAAGGAGAGGAAGGAACACAATTAGAGATACCAGGCTAATGATTGCTTTTTTAACTTGCTGTTGTTTCTCCCTTGTACTTAGTTGACTTGCTCTGGTACATTTATTGGACATTTTAAAATGAGATTAACCTCTTCAGTGTGCCGTCACACAGCCATCTGTCTATAAAGGTGGTTAAGTTAAAGTTAATTTTAAGTAACTTTTTACAAGATTTGACCTTGGACCAGCATTCATTGCAATGCTGTTGCACTGAACTTCCCCATTTTTGGAAAAGTGTAAATATCATCTTTATTCATTCATTAGCTTATATTTATCATGATCTCCATTCAAAAAATAAATTTGAAGTTGCAAATCATACAGTAAAACATTTCTTATCTGGTTCAGATATAATGACCTTCTAGGAATCCTGCCAGCTCCTCTTGAAGACATTACTGGGCAGTCTGGCATATTTAGTCCTTCCAGTCTGTCATGGATTTACCTCATAGTCTCTCTCAAGTTAGTTGTGCTTACTGTATCTCCAGTGGGAGTTATCTGGGTGGTACTTACACCTTATCTTACAAGATATCGAAACCACTTCAGTTGGCTTTTTTGAAGCCCAGTTGCAAAGAAAACGATGCTTAACTCCTCCAGGATTTCTAATGTGTATGCCTTATGAACGGCCAGCCAATCTGCAGACCTAATTTTTGCCCAAATGTTTCCATGCTGTCATGTTGTTTACCATCTATCCTGAATTCCTCAGGTCAAGGTTTGAATGAAGACCAACTAGTAAAATGAGACCTTAACTTGTCTCATCTTTTTTATGACCTGTCTCCATACTTGGACATCAGACTTTTAACACCGGAGACAGCTGTTCGTTCCTGTTTCCAACCACATGAAAATGTTTTTTTATTTAAAAACCATGACCGTGATTTTCCCTTAACCTTAAAGGGGACGTATCACATGCACATTTCCAGATTTAGATTTATATTCTGGGGCTCAACTGGAATATATTTGATGGTTATTTGCATGATTAAAAACTCCTTACTTATCTTATACTGGCCCTTTATGCAGCCCCTCTGAAACAAGCTGTTTTAGGCCCTGTCTCTTTAAGCCCCCCCCTCATGATTAGCCCACTCTATTGTGATTGGTTAGCTTCCAAAAGCTGCGTCTCGACCGACTTCCGGTGGCTAGTAGGATTTCAATTCTTTTTTTCGTTCTTTACTTGAAATTGAAACAAATCTGTACATGTTCACGAACGTGTCTGAAATATGCGTGTGGACAACGCGAACAGCCTCAGCAGCAAAGGCTATGGAAGGGACGGCTGTTTGACGGCATGTGCGAACAATCTCATGTCATCACAAGGAGGAAGTAAACATTTCAAATGAAGCATTCTGAGCAGGCTGAAACCTGGGCTCTTGACTTTCAGGGAACATTTTTACATATGTTCTCAAGTTTTGGACCTTTAACCATGTTTAACATTGTACCTAAACCTAACCATAGTGTTGTCACCTCATAAAACTTTTAATTTATTTTTCAGCAGTGTTTTGTAACAGGCTTGTAAAGCAAATGACAAATGATGTCATACTGCCGATTTGGGCGTCGGATCAGAAAATGCTCATATGTGTCATTCTGAAGTGCATGGAAAAACAATTTTGTTGTTTAATTTGGGGGACTTGTTGGGCCAAAGATATGTGGATTGATATCTTTCTCATCAATATTACAAATAAAAGAGAATACAAGCATCCTTAGAACATGCTGTACATCTCCAAATAATATCTTCCTGTTGGCACTGATCCTGGAACTCTCCTAAAAGCAAACCTGGGTCTTATTACCACTACTTACAAACGTACAAAAATCTTTCAATATGTTTAAAATCTGTCCTGTCAGCCCACTGCAGAGAGCCCAGTGCCAGTGACAAAAGGGACGTGGTGCTGTTTCCAACTGAGTAGTTTTAACTGGCGTTTGGACTGGCCTGGGGATCCAGAGGGGAGCAGAGGCCGAGCGTGGTGGGCTGCCGGAAGGATGGTGCATCTGAGCGTCGCAGGGTGAAGAAGGATTGCCTTTCAAGAATTACGAGCCATTAAATCAGAGCCTGGAAATCTCAAGGTTCCCCAAGACTGCTGCACAAGGAATCTGGGCTGGAGAAATATTGTTTATGGTTTAAAAGGCCTGGCGATGGATTTATAAAAGAAACATTCATCATTGCAGGAAAACGGAACAAAACATTCCGGAAATAAATACTCACTCTATAGGTATACTTGTCACCCAGACAGCACAATAACAAGTGAATTGGGAGGGAGATCCTTCATTTGCTGGCAGCTGGCCCCCAAACATGCTTTGTGTGAGCCTGCGTGTGTGTGGGCACACAGTGGTTTGAGTGAGGACTTCTTATTTTAGTGTTTGTAAAAAATATCTTATTGCATTATGAATCTGATCCGTATTTTGATCTATATGTTTATGCCCCCGTGTTTATTTTAATGTGCATATTAAAAACTACTTTTGTAAATTGATGTTTCTCATAAAAAAAGTTTATCTTGAATGGTTTGGCAAGCTGTTTTACTCAACATGTTAACATTTATTTTTACATCACTTCCCTCTTGAAGTGCCAATATAAGTGAGTCCTCCGGTAAACACAATTAACAGTATTGATTATCTCTGGCTGCCCCGTCCCTGGAAAAGAAAAATATGGCTTTAGTGAAGTAGCATTTTACAGGAAGGTGATGGGGTTTTGGTCAGTGATGTGACCTTGAGACAGTGTGAAAAATCTATGCTGTGGTCTGAGTGTTGTCTGGTACAAGAGGTGCACTGAACAGGTAAACCCACCGTTGTCATGGCCAGTGGTCTGTCAGATTATTTGGTGTTAGCGTTGTTGCTGGTGTTGGTTTTTGTTATAGTCCGTATGATCTTGTTGCATGACGCATCATACGGTGTAGTACAGATTATCCGCTCTGCCCAGTCCTCATTCTGGTTAAACCTTCCTTCCCCTAAACCCTGATGTACTGTATGTGCTGGATATTCTCTGCTTATTTGCAGATAAACATTTCCCCAAAACTGCTTTCAATTTGAGATTGAAAATTATGGATTTTAAAGCTTCCACACTGAGTGAATGTAGGATTTACATATTTGAAAAGTAATATTTAATTTACAGCTTAAACTCTTTACATGTGATGTCTGTGTCCTTTAAAACAATTGACTTTGCCAGCACAATGACTACACCTATGCTAGTTAAACAAAAGCCCTTTTCAGACATAACATATTTCAACCAGCATTGTATCATTACAATGTGAGTAATACATGCAAATAAACAATTTTTAACCTCCCTCCATGTTGCCTGCACCCAGAGCTCCCTGCTGGTTTTCTGTCTGTTTTCAAATGTCTGCTGGGTGACGCAAAACGTCAATCGATAATGAAAATCATTGTTAGTTGCATTTTCTCATCAGTTTAATCATTTAACGTTATTAGAGAGCAAATTCTGATGCTCATTTTATAAAGTCCGCCTTTCACATTCATTGAATGACAGGACGTTAAGTTTCCGCTCTCTTACTGATCTGATATGAGAAGATCAGCAACAGTGTTTCCAAGTTTATTAAACAGATTTTGTGCATAAGAATTGAGATATTAAATTTATTAGTGATGATAGAAAGGGTTGCGCATTTCTCTTTCCATGTTTTTTATTGTGCTGCTGCAGCCTTTATGTTAATCTGACAGTATTCAGTTATGTGGTGCTGTGTTGAAAGTGTTATGGAAATGTTACCAAGTCTGACCCATCTACAGTAGTAACATAGCAATTGTGATTTTAATGTAAAAGTGACCAGGGTGCTTATTCGGACACGAGACTGACCTGTTAAATTGCTATCAGATTAACATAAAGGGGTTAATGTGAAAAAAAGGTGTTTTTTCTGTGATAAGTTTTTCTTTATTTATTTACACACTCTTCTCTTTTCCTCTGTACCGTGTGTTCACAACCTCCCTAAGGAATAGCACGGGCTGTGGCCAGTCATTTGTTAAAGTATCGATTGATGAATCTATCAGATTATGCATATTGACTGATATTGATGAATGAGGATTTGATCAATGCCACCCTCTTATACACACGTGTCCTCTTGGGGATTTGTGAGTGGGCGAAGTGTCTACAGAATGAAAATAAGAGTACAGGAAGAAATGGAGCCAAAGAACAGACGACAATGATGGAGTGGTCTGACAGGAAAAAAGAAGTGTGGGAGAATTCACCATTTGAACTACATGTGTAAGTGTGTGTTGTTAGGGCAGCATATGTGGGTGTAGAGATAAGTGTGTGAAGGTTTACGCAAACGTGAAAGCAGTATGTAAGTATGTGTGTCTCAATGTCCAGGAAGGCAAGGTGCTGACAGTCAGCGGGCAGACGTGTGTGTGTATATGTGAGCCTGTGTGTGTCTGTGTGTGTTTGATGGATGGGCTGGCAGGGCAAGGCCGTGGATAAGAGTGCAAACAAACTGGGTAATAAATGAGAGCGACAGTGGAGCAGTGATGGAGCCCACTCCCAAGCTCCTGATGCATGCCGACCAGCACCGACAGCCATTTGTATTAGAGAAATGAGGAAGCTGTCACTGAGATGAAGAGACAATGTTCATCCTAAAGAGGAGTGAGGTATCTCTCTCTCTTTTTCCACCGCCTCTGTCTCTCTTTCTCGCTCTCCCTGTCTCAAACGCACACACACACACACAAAAACACACTTGCACTGTGGATTCGAGCTCAGTGGGGGACTAATCAGGGCGAGGTAGGGTGCTAATGTAGGCCATAATGAGTGGAGCTCTCAGTGACACATCACACACCACCAGCTCTAGGGGGAAGCGCAGTGGTGGAGCTGCTGCTTGTACCACACACACGCAGATACAAACACAAGTGTAACTCCCAGCCTGGTGTCACCTGGGGACACAGGTAACGTCACAGCAAAAACAAAAAGGAAAGGAGGAAAGGAAGCGGGGAGGAGAAGGTGAAAGATGAATTTGGTGCATTCAGTTTAATTTGGGAGCAGAAGTGGGGGGTCAAAATGTAAATTTAATTGTGTACTGCACTTTATAATTTTACTCTAGTACATTTCAGAGAGGAATACCTCAGTTTTTATTCCAGTCTAACTATCAGACAGCTACAGTTGCTGCTTACATTTAAGATAAGATGAAGATTTTACACTCATGAAATAAAAAGAAGGGTCCTTAAATACTTTTGGTCCCAGTTTAATGCTCTAGAACATGTCAACTTCTACTCAATTAAATATTTAAATAGAGTAAAGGACAATAGAATATTCCTCCATTGTGGTATGGCAGGACAAACTGTATGTGTGTATTTGTGTTTGCTATCGGTTTGTTGTTTGCGTTTGTGCTAAATCGGGGTGCGCAATCCTTCACCGCCGTGACAGCCGGTGTTCTCTGTGCCACCCAGACACTGTAAGTACAGCCTGGCAAGGCAACGGGGGCAGGCTGCATGTGCGTTCTTTATTTATTTATTTGTGTGTACGCATGTGTGTATTTGTGTGTATCACAGCACATGGCTACAGCTGGGGGAAGAGGAATTTGGGCCTGCACCTGCATGGGGATAATTAATGTGGACAGAGTGGTACCTAAATAAATCAGTGCCTCTCACAGTCTCAACAGGACTTTTCTGTTTAGGGTCAAAATCTTCCCACTCCGCTCAGGATTAATCATGCCTGCAAGCGGCAGGGACACAAACTGTATTTGTGTGTGTATGTGTGTGTGTGTGTGTGTGCGTGCGCCCGCACCTTCATGTGCCCCGTCACAGAGAAGCTGCGAGGCTATTTTTTTCCCCTCTTCACCTCCATCCTCAGCGTTGTAATCTCTTGGAGGACAAACAAAACAACAGAAAGTCATAATTTTCACAGTTGTATAATTAGCCCCACCTTCTTCGCTACAGTGATGAATAGGTGAACCTTTTGTTTGCATTTGTCATGCTGCGGTGGCATTGTCACAGATGTGAGTACGTGTGAAGCAGAGGTGCAGGGGGTCAATGCATGCAGGGATGTGTGTGGATGCAAGCCTATGATGAGATGGTTCTTCATGTGCTTGTGGGCTTCTAGTAGGTTCCAATAATTTTCAATCTTCTTTGTACATAAACTGTATTTTCACTATGGCCTCTCTAGTCCAGCTGTCCCCGGTCTATAGAGCAATGCTTATCTCCACCTCTCGCTGCTATCTCTGACAGCAGGTCTGCTGTTCTAGTCCAGTGCAGATCTACGTCCTACTCTGTCCACTCCTATCTCCCAGACTGATAGCCTCTGATTGATCTCATCACCTCCCTCATCTATTATTCATGCTACCTTTCATGTCCTGATGGCAGAAGGGCAAAGTGTAAGTGTAAAGGAGACACTACCTGTTTGCTGGGACCTCTGTTTAGCCTGTAGAGAGAATCCCACTCACAATTAGGAAGTTGTTGGGTTTTTTTTATTTTTTGCCTTCTGATTCATCCAGCCCCAAACATGTGTTCATAGATCTCCCCAACCTGATTGATCTGTATAATGGAATGGAATAGCTTTGGAATTGCCGCCCCATGGGGGTACACAGAGATGGGCACAGGGACAGAGAGACATGTACTTCGGCTGTTTGGGGAGGAAATTAATGGTGCATTTTTTGTTTTTATAATGTGATTTAATGATGCAATTCGTCTAATAAAAAGAACATTTTTTAACATTTACACGTTCATTTACACATTCCCTCCTTCACAGAGGGAAACCCAGTGGGCCAATACAAACATCTCACTCCTCTCACCCACTCAGAGCGCTGCAGGCCCTTTTATTGCATTGTGATGGATGATTTCAGTTTGGCATTTTTCACCACCGTGCAACATCCAAATACAACCCCCCTCCCCATTTGAGTGCATAAGGAGGCCATCCTATATTCACAAAGCCGACATCTAATGCATATTGAGTGTGTTTTGTAAAGGATCATTTGATTGTCTTGTAAATGAAGCTTTGCCTCTCAGCTGCTAATTTAGCCACATTCCATCTCATTAGAGAGGAGAACGAGAGAACAAACGACAAAGGCATTCTCTGAGAAATGAACCCTTCTCTTGATTTCAAACCACCATCACTGCTGCTGTAGCTCCAACAGTTTGAATAATCTCAGATTATAGGGAGGTATAGGAGCGCTATGGTAATACAACAAAGTCAGACTCCTAAAAAAACCCAGTAAGTGTGTCTGGCTCTTCCTCTACCTTACTCTTGCTCTTTTACTTCCACCCCTCATGTTTCCCCCACCTTCCCGCCCTATTGCTCTATCTCTTTAGAGGATGTGCAAGTGTATCTGGTTTCCTGAAGCGTTTAGCACCTTAGCCACAAAACCCGGACAGGAAGCCCACTCTATTTGCAATGTATCAATTGCTCCGAACAACAATCCCCTTACCTCCACCTCCCTCAAACTGCCGCTGGCTCAGCACACACTTCTCACATACCTTCACATGCGAGCACTCACGGTCAAATTTGCAAATGCACAGAGGGATTTTTCCTGTAATGTTCAGTAGCGTGAATATACTGTAACCAAGCATGCAGACTTCATCAGCACTAACACCTTGAACTAAATGGACAAATGCATCCCTGTGTGTCTACACACACATACACACATACACACACTTACAGGGAATCTGACCTTGGCTCCAGTTAGTCCCGGGGTTCATCCTCCGGCCAAGCTGGCAAGTCAAATGGGTCCGGCAGCCAAGACAGCGGCCCCAGCCACTGCAAGGCTGCTGTCATCTGTTAAGAAGAAAGACACACAGAGGGACACAAGCAGACACGGTGTAGAGAACAAGAGAAATAAAGCTTTAAATATATAAGAACACACAGAGGTAATGGAGTTAGGCTTTGTACGTGTCTCTGCAGGTTTGTGGGCACTCGCATTTTTTGCATGTTTGCATCTGTGTGCATGCCAGTGTGTGTACGACTTAACGCACATGTGTACATGCAGATGTGTATGTGAGAGCAGGAGTAAGCGCCTGAGGTGATGCCTTTTGAAAGGCACTTTAGAAATTAAAGCATTGCCACTGTTCTGTAATGGGGCTTAAATGATCCAGAAAACACAAGATATATTGAGCATTTAATGAAACATACAGCACACTCCTCAATTCTGCTCTCAGTTTCACCAAAGTGTCTGCCAAACCTGCTTTATGCCCGGTGAACACATACACAGACAAATGCTTACTTTTCACACATTTGTTTTTTAAATTTAATTGCAAAAATCACTTTATCTTTTGATAAATAATGGAATTATTTGTCCATCAAAATATGTACATCTTTTGATGAATAGATTAGTAGTATCATTAATAATATATTATTAGTACCTCCTTAACTACTTTGTCACATTTTGTACACATTTTCTACAATGGTATGATTATAATAATAACAGGGCTGAGTATCATTTGAAAATTTACAGTAGCAGTGCCAATACCATCATGATACTTTTTCCCATTACATTGACAAATAGAGACATATTTTCCTGTGAACCCTTTTTTTTATGTTACAATTAAGCCAAACTTCTCAAATATTGTCTAAACACAAGTAGTCAAACAAGAACTTTGCCAAAATAAAATTGTCTAAAATTGGCTAAATTGTTATTTAAATCTGAAAGATAACAAATCTGACCAAACAATCAATGCCAGCTTTTGGTATTTGGAAATCTTTATGGGCACATTTTGGTCCAAAAAAAGGGATTGCAGTTATTATTTTATGAGGTTAAGATGAACTGAGTATTCACTGAAACATTTAGCCCTGAATGCTCCGTCCAGCGGTGGTCTTATGTGGTCAGTTGTTGTCTTATGTGCACACCACATAGTTTCACTATAGAGAGCAGAGAAGCAGTCACTTTTTCCTCATTGCCTGTGAATGTCCTTTGTGGTTTGGCCGTACATTAATAATGTAAAGGTAATGATCTCTAGACTAAAGGCCCTGTCCTGTCTTGTCCCCCCCCCCCCCTTCCCTCCCCTCTCTCTGTTCCCCGTCTGTCTGTAGACCAGCCAAAGGAAGAATAGACAAGAGGGTCAGGCAGAAAAGAGGATGAATGTTGGTTGAAGAGGGTGAGTCAAAGAAACGGAGGAATTCCTGGCCACGCTGTAGAAACAACGCAGGCACCGTCTTGCTTCATTGATTACTTGAGGAAAAGGGGAAGGAAGCAAAGAATCATTCTGAGAAAACATCTCTTCCCTGCCTTTTCCCCTTCTCCCTTTCCTTTGCCTCTGAAGTTTGGTCTCAGAGAATGATGGATGAGGAACTTGCACTGTGGCCTCCAATGTCCTCTCTTCTTCCTCTTCCATCCTTATCCTCCTCCTCTTCCTCCTCCATACGCACACGAAGACACACACACACTCTCAGATGCACAGTGTTAGCGAGTGATGGATGGGGAGCTGGCAGTGTGGCAGTAATAGCAGACACCCAGAACTACACTGCCACTTATTAATTTGTCTCCTTATGCGCATCTACATTTATGTCTGTTGCCACACCAACATCTAAATATAGATATATATAATAAAAAATATACATTTTCTTGCAAAAAATGTGAAACTTAAACGTTTTAAAATGGGTTTATGGGTCTTATTGTGCATGATATACACAAATACAAAATTATTTACATTGTTACTGTCTTCAGAGATGTGTATATGTTAGAAGTTAATATTTTACTGTGTGGTTATGTGATTTATATATATCCTGATTACATTTATATCAAGTGTGTGTCCTGAGTCCGACATGTTACCTGAAACTGAGCACTCGGAGTGCACATCTCTGTCCTCCGAGTTCACGTTTTGAAGAATGTCTGACGAGGCAGGAATGATGGACAGCAGGCCGCTTACACAACATTACACATTATTAATCATATTCACATTGTCTGAGAGGGGGAGAAGGGGAGCAACAGCACAAAGATGAGAGGGAGGAGTGGAGGAGGAAGACGAAGAAAGAGGAGGAAGAGGGGGGAGTGGAGGCAAAGGAGGAGGGTTAGAAAGCCACAAATAACTACCATCAATCATCAAGCAGTCAACATTTTCACATGTTAGGATTGCCTGTTATTGGCAGCAGCCAGGGAACCTTAGTCTGTGTGTGTGTGCGTGTGTGTGTGTGTGTGTGTTTGCTTTGTCTTGCCCAGCCCGGACTTCTCTCCCTTTACTGTCTTCGCCTCTCCTTAAACTGACGGCGCAAACAACAACAGTTGAGAAATCACCCTCGTCAGCAGGAAGCTGGCAGGTGTGTTAACTCCCCCAGTACCAAATTAGGATGTGCAAGATTGCAGAAACGCTTCGGCTCTCATATCTCCCCTTTTTAATCACAAACATTTACATGAGCCTGGATGGAAAGAGACATTAGGCTTCAGCCAAGGGTTTGCTTTGGACAGGCAAGGCCTCGGATCGCTCTCAACGCTCCAAAACCTAACTGGGAACTTTGCCCGGTAGCCTGAGAGAAAGACCTCAGGTCAGCCTTCGTTTGGGGTGCTGTAACTCACTGATTTATAGAAATATTACTTCCCAAAAAATAATTAAACATGTTGAAATGCATCTTAAATCATCCCAATCTGATCTCCCAGGATTGGACCACGGACATATTTTGAATGATGGCCTGTGGGAAGCTGCATAAAAAGCATAAACTTCTCCTGCAGTTTCTGATAATTTAAAAACGTACTCGTTGCTTAGTTGGAACAAAAATCCAAAATATTAAAGTTGTTTGGGAAATCTATTCCTCTGTGCTGCATAGAGGAGACATGTAGTTATCCAGTTTTATTTTTATTTTTATAGTTTTTATTTATGATAGCAATAATATGTTCCTTCTGTTGCAGCACTTTGACCTGCAGCATTTTGATGCGCGTGTGTGTGTTATTGTCAAAAACACATTTTTCTATGTTGATCATTGTGGTGCTGTAGATTATGGAAAAACAACACTAGGGGGTGCTCTAGGTTTGTCTAGCCAACTGTTGAGATTGAACTGCTCACAGCTCCAGGTGTGTGTGCATGTGCGCGTGCATGTGTGTGTGTGTGTGTTTAAGTGTGTTTGTGTGCATGCACATGTGAAGCATTGTGCATCCTGTGCACTTGCTGTCCAGAGGGCGATCCAATTTGAAGCCAAGAGTCATTCTTCCTTTTCTCCCATTACAATCACACCACATCCTGCCACAAGACCTCTTTATCATTAACTCTCTGTCTCTGTTTATGACACTGGACGGTCAGAGGTTAAGTTTCTTAGTTACAAAGTATTGCATGATAATAGAGTTAATAGATGAGGGTTTTTCAGGAGTTGGTTCCATCACTTTATAGTCAGTTACTTAATGCTGCTGAATATGAACAAACCTGCTGTGTGGACGTAAGTGAATGCACTAATTGGATATTTGAGAGACATCATTTTAGTCTTGTTGAGGCTATTTCAGAATTAGCAAGTTGCACTAATTCAGTCTTTATTGATGCACCTTTTGCCCTTTTTGTCCCTTGTGCACACACACACACACACACTAATTCAGAAGGTTTGAGATGCGTCTTCTCAGTTTCAACACACTAAAAGCAGAGTGGAAAAAAATAAAAAAAAATCCTGGTTTTCAGACCTATTAACTCTCTGTGCCGGCCGTGTTGGTTTCAATATCAAGATTAGATTACAGACAGTCATTCAATCATGCAGCCTTTAGCAGAAATGCAGTGCGATGTAGCTGCTCACAGTTCTCATTGAAGCACAACATTCGTGTGGAAGTTCACGGGCACACTGTTTAGTCACGTCGTTTCTTTTTGTGGAATTTTCCATCTTCGTGGCATCTGATGCATTTACTTGCATTTATATTGACACAGCACAAACCCTCTCATTGACCTTCAGCTCTATTGTTGTGGGACTCTCTTTTGCCTACGGCTGAAACAATATCATATCAGTATGATCGTAAATTATTTTTGAAAAGAGCTACAAAATGGCAACATATTGAAATCAGCCTGCGTTGTGAAGTCTTGGTGAACTGCAGTTTCATGTTTGTCTGTGTGTTTGTGGCCAGACAGTGTGGCTAGAAGAAACAGCGCCCAGGGCACTATGGGGGGAAAGGACACTGGCATGTTATGGTGAAGCAGTTCCACCCCTCTACCACTCAAAATATTTGTGTCACACTCTCAATTGTGGTTCTTTGAAGAAGAAGAAGAAAAAAATCCACAATATATTTAGCTTGTTTTTTTTTTGCCATGGAATATTTCCCCTATATTATTAAAGACAAATTCTTCCATAAATGATATTCCACTATAAATCATTTGCCTTGTTTTCCACATTTTTGGTTTTGTGAGGAAACACTGGAAATACTCCCAGAACCAGAATTCTAAACTATGGAAAATAAGATGTCTTTATGTGTGTTTCTTATTTAGATTTTTCCTGTTAATACATCCATTTTTTATTTCCTACAACTCCTTAAGAATAGAAAATTAGAGAAAAAGGGGGAAATAATACCTATAAAAGACCTCCTTTACGATATATACAAATATTTAATCAATACCCTGCATGTTCCACATTTTCCTTGAACTTGATAATTTCCTACCTCTCAGTATCTATTAAGAAATTGTTTAATCATTGAAGAAGTCGTCCCCGGCCCCCCCCAGATGTTTGGCTGTGAGAGCGCTGGGGAAAGACAGCACCAGATGAGAGAGAGACGAGTAATCCTAAACATGGATGTGAAGTAGAAGTGCATGCATCTGTCCATTGTCAACCTGTAGGGATGTTGACTGATGATGCACCTGACTCCTCTCCTCCTCCTCCTCCTCCTCCTCCTCCTGCTCCACAGTCACTTTCAGCTCCCCGACAGACCCCCCCCCTCCTACCCCACCACAGAACATAGGGGGAAATCACGGAAACACACAGCCAGATTATTCACCGCGCTCTGTTATTGAATATGTGACTAACACACTGAGAATCGCTCTGGGAAATCAGATTAAAAAATGAATTATTTATAAGGACATGGAATACTGGTCCGATAGGGTGGAGAGAGTGGAAGAATACACCTACAATATACCCCAAACAACATTACAAGTTTGATCATGACACTTCCCACCCACTAGTTATTCATTTTTATAATGCTCACAAATGTTTCCCCTTTATATTCTGATATTGAAATATGACTCATGGTAAAATTACATGGTAAAAGTGTTTTATTATTTTTGTTTAAATGATATTACCTTTATTTTCTCTGCTTTCCCCCCACACACAGCCTAAAAGACAGTTTGATATATTTTCATGGAAGCTATAAAGCCTGATATCAAATCACTTAAACCACTTTTATTGCTATTTCTGTGTAAACTCTCTACGGTGCGTGAGTCACACTTGAATGAAATTGAAATACAGTGCATAAAAAGTAAATGGGAAAAAAAAAAGATACTCGGATTAAAAAAGACAATTCAAATCCTTTATTAATATGCTGTATGAAGTTGGAATTGGAATTACATGTATATATCAATTATTCTAATTTAATTTACTCCTATTATATTTCACAAGATAAATGTATATATGAGTCAGGACTTGTGATTTTCTTTGGAAATGTTTTAATGAACACATCGTATTTAAAAAGATACAAGTGATGTTGCGCACTTACGAGAAGGATGACAGTCTTGCTTTTTTGCTCTGTTATAGTGATAGAAAAGCAGTTAAAAGAAGCAAATGCGTTCTATCTCTCAACATTAACGCTGCACTGGCATTTACTGGGTATGAGTTCTCAGATACCTAGGCCAGGATGTGCATCGTCAATCTTGTGCACACACACACACAGCTCGCATCTCTCTCTTTGTCTTTAATATTTCACCAGGATTCTTCTCATTTTTAATTGATGTAAATGCCAGACCTTTTTTGCTTTTTTCCCCTCTAAAACTTAAAATTTTCCTTTGTCTGCCGGTCGTGTCACTCACCTGTGTCACCGTCTTCCGTTCGAGACGTAGCGGGTGGACGAGCAGTTACGCCGTCAACTTCGGTCAGCGTTGCGACCGAACTCCCTCTCTTCTTTTCCTGACAGTTTTTTTGTTTCTCCGCAGATGTAAATCCTTCTTTATTGGTTGGTCTTTCAGTCTCAGTCTCTCTCCGCCGCTCTCTCTTTCTGTTCTTTGACAAGCAGCCAATGTGCTGACACGGGGAAGTGTTTAGGCGTGCAGAGATGTGCCAGAGTAGTCCCTGCCTAAGTGATCACTTTTATCTGATCCTTTACTCTAATGCTACAGTCAAACATTTTTCCATTCATTTGCCTCTCTCTTTCCCTTTTCTCTTGTTGTTTTTTTTTTCTCTCTCCCTCCTCCTTTTCATTCTGTTCCACGAATTTTTTTGTCCACCTCAAATTCATACATATCCAGTCATACACAGTCCTGGCCTCCAGTGACAGGTGTGGTACCTGAGTCATGCAGGCCATCGCAGGTAAATGTGGTAAAAGGAGGTTATGTCAACACCTCTTGCCCCTTTGACACCCTTCTCCCACTGTGTCATGGGCCAAACCACACATTTGGCAGCCCCCAGGGGAATGCCGGGGAGTTTCCACTATGAACACATAGAGGTGAGGTATAGAAATAATTCACATCTGGAAAGAACCCTCTACTCTTTTTATTTTTTATTTTTACTCTCACCAGTGAATGCTTTTTCTAATTCTCAAATTGCTATTTTTAGGTATCATCATGTTAGCAGTTTCACATTTACAAATCCCTGAAACTGAGATGTGGTCAGCAGGACATAAGTGTCTGCAAAGTGTGGGAACTATTCTATTTTCAAAATGATGACTTTTCCCCAGTTCCTCAATGTTTTAGTCCAGTTATTCATCAATGCAAATATACTTGTTGTACAGTAAATTGTATCCTTAACAGAAACTTTCTTGATTCTTTTTCACCGAGCCGTACTCTTGTGCATCATACGTTATTACTTTGAACCGATGGACAATCCGGATGCCGTTGGTTTTAAATTATACACTTATGGGAGCATGTTTGCCTTGTGGACTTTTTTTTTCCCGCAGGGGGCATCAGGAGCACACTTGAGCCCACTCAGATATAATGTCTGTATCAGAGCTCAGGGCTCATATTCAGCCGTGCTCTCCGTAACCATAGGTGTATGATGGGAGTGGGAGGAAGAGGGGAAAGATGGGAAGGATGAAGGAGTAGTCGCATCAGCAGAAAGTTGTTTTTCTGTGGCCTGGAGATTCTATTTAAAGTGGGGTGGGGGGGTGAGGAGGGGAAATGGGGAGGTAGACTTGGAGTGGTCCACAGCCTGGAGAAACGGAGGCAGGATGAAGGAGGGTGTATGGGTGGTGGGAGGGTAGGATGCGCCAATTCCCTCTGTTTTTGGGTTTGATAGAGGTTGGAGTATGTGTGTATGTGTGTGCGTGAGAGGATCCAAGAGGGTATCTTCTTGCGTGGGTGCAAACATATGAGAGTATGCCCATGCTTGTGTGTGTGTGTGTGTGTGTGTGTGTGTGTGTGGCTGAGGTATTAATCTTCTTTGTCAGTGGAGCCCAGATGCAGGGCCCTTCCAGCAGCACAAGCCCGGACTCAGCAGTCTGCATTGGGCTCTGGGAAGTAGGCATGTGGTGTAAGAGGGGGTTTTTAGGGGGGGTGGATGCCGCTGGTTGTGCTACTAAAGCGGGGCGCTCTGATGGAGAGGGCAAGGGGGACAACACACAGCAGATTAGCTAATGATATTAGCCAGAGAAGACCCTCAGGTAAAACCCAGTGGTCGCAATTAGTGGAGTTTCTCCAAGGTTGCCCTGTGGCCCCTACACACACACAAGCACACACAGACTCACACACACACACACACACTCATATACCCAATTCTGCTTTTATATGACACACATAAATACCCGCAGCCACCTGCATCAAGCACTGATGCAAGTCTTGCTCCACATTAAAGTCTAACCCTCAACCCCTCTCTCACCTCCTGCGTTGCCTCCACGATCTCGGGGCGGCCGTGGCTCAGGAGGTAGAGCGGGTGGGTCGTTCACTAATCAGAGGGTCGGTGGTTCGATCCCCTCCAGTCTAAGTGTCTTAGGGCAAGATACTAAATCCCCAATTGGGATGTGTGTGTATGGGTGAGTGACCATTAGGAACATTTGTAAATGTATATCGCTCCTGATGAGCAGGTTGGCACCTTGCATGGCAGCCTTTGCCATCAGTGTGTGAACGGGTGAACGTTGGCATGCGTTGTAAAGCGCTTTGAGTGGTCGGTAGACTAGAAAAGCGCTATATAAATGCAGTCCATTTACCCTTTTACTCTGCTCCTTCTTCTACCCATTAACACCGCTCACGAGCCCCCCTTCGCTGTTTGCCCACTGTGAGAACAGACGAACTAACATGTTTGCTCTGCGGGAAACGCACACACAATCACTCAATGGGAGCGAAACTGGAGAGAGACTGCGAGAGAGCCGACAGACTCTATTCAAGAGTATGCTGATACGCACAAGTGCTCAGACAAACACACACACACACACACACACACACACAGAGGCTAAAAACTTCAAAGCAGGGGGTAGCAGAGATTGACATAACAAGCTGATAAACCTCTTTCTCCAGTTAAGTTGCCAGGACAGCACTGAGAGGAAAGGTGTTGTTATCTGTTGGTGATGAAAGATATTAATGTATTAACAAAACAGAGTTGATTTCAAGCATATTTAGTAATGATGATGCTGAGCAGAGCACATACTGATATGAAGGCTTGTAATCGATCACAAACCTGTCTGTAAAACAACTGACTTGACTGATTTGTCTTGATCCGATTGGAAGTTATTTTTAAGCCAGTAATACGTAATGATTGTATGAAATTATACTTTTTTTGTCATAGTGTATACAAAACTATTGATTCAAATAGACAAACATTCGCTGGATCCAGCTTCTGCAAAAAAAGCAAACAAACAAAGAAAAAACAACAAAAAATGTGAACTTTAAGACATCACAGCGAGTTTAGGAAAATTATGGGAAATTTTCACTGTTTTCTGGCACTAAATAATTATAATTAATCAAGAAAATACCCAATAATGGAAGTTAGTTAATGTAACCCTTAATGTGCTGTTTTACACATCGTAAAAACTGTTTTGTTTTGTTTTCTGTCGACACCACAGAGAGTAATACCTGCACCGAACGTTCGCTGTAGTTGATTGTTGTCTTGTCCTCTGCGCAGCTCTTCTCTGGCAGTTTATGGTATCTAAAGTAAATCTTCCACAAAGTTGACAAACACACTGTTCCTCAGCAGTGTGAAGTGTTACTTTATCTCCCTGTACACCTCCCTTGTGAAGTTGTGATCACCACTTAGAATTACGTACACAACCTGGCTTTTGCTGTGACAACGTGATGAATTACAAGAGCTTTCAAAAACATCTCTTTTGATCTGTCTCCGGCTTCAGGAAGTCTGTCTTTGTTGTCTTCTGCCTGTAATTCTCTCACCGCGTCTGCGTCCCTTCACACGCATTAACTGTCCTACGATGAGGAAAAATGACTTCACTTGAATAATAAAGAAGGTTAAATGACCAATCTTTACAGTGTATGTGTGTATGAAAGAGAGAGAGAGACTATTTGAATAGCCTCCGTTGGCTTGTCAGCTCCGTCTGGTCTTTTATATGGCCTTCCTTATTATAATGCTACTTATCTTATCCAAAAGGCCATCAGGCCGGACGATTAATTTAGGTACTGTATCCCTGGAAACGATGGCTTCCCTTCTCTCGCTGCTGTCCCTCCCTCACTCCCTCCATCTGCAGGAGATTAAACCGAGACCAGCTCTACTTTTCTCTCTCCTTCTGTCCATCATAGTGAAAAATTACCTTTTAGTCTTCTTCCTTAATCGCGCTGGCCGCAGAGCAATCAGACAGGAAATAATGGCTTGGCGTCTGGCTGTGCAGGCTCTCCACTACAATGCCTCAAGAGCGGATTGAGGTGAGAATGGGGAAACCTCACATTAATGATTCCTTGTAAGTGTCATCTTTCTAGAAATACAGATAGCGTAAAACTATCACGGTGTCAAATCTTTACGGAAATACATTTATAAATGTTCAGCCGCTTCACAGGACGCTCTCACAAGTCATTTTTCCCTCGCTTTTGCGCTCCAGTTCCCCGTCCTGCCTTCCCTCATTCGTCATTTATTCTCTTCTCTGTGAGCTTTTGTAGAAAGTTTATCCCGGTTAAAAACAAGATTGAATTCTAAGAGTGACTCTTAAAGCTGGAGCATTTATTTTTCACTACGTTTTGATCCCAGTGAAAAAGCACGAAACTACGCACAAACTTCTCCCTCCTTCTTCACAAACCTCCACAAACTCTTCTTTCTTCTCCGCCGCTCAATCCTCCTCTTCTTCTTTTTCTCCACTCGTCACTCTGTTCTTTTGCAGTTTGATTCGGTGTGAATTAATTGCTCCTCATATGGGAGACGGCACACGATTAGTCTCAATCCTGATAATGGTGTGTGGCTTGGCCGCGGGGAATACACTGCCAATTTGCTCACAGCGCATCTGCCAAATGATTGGTGTTTACACGCCACATCCCCCGAGGAGCGTTTGTCACAACGCCACTTCTTACATCTCAATAACACACCGGATCCCAAGCCAGACGTCACCAAAGACACACACGTACGGGCTTTGATACAAACTCCTGCTGTATTATTGTATGTATTGCAGTCTAGATGGCACCGATTGTGTATTCAGAGTACAAACTGAAGCAACTGGTTTCATACGTACATTTTTTTTAATCTTAATTTTTACACGATCACATATTTCTCCCCCTTTCCCAAACAGTTTACCTCCTCCCTCCTCACCCCCACCTGCCTTCTCCCCTCAACCCCTCCCACCTCCCTTCATCTCTCCTCCCTAACACAGTACTCCTTCTCTGCTGTCCCATTAATCACCCCTCTCTAATTAACAGGCCCACTGTTCCCAGTCTTCCCACTGCTCCCACTCCACACCTGGCCCAGCCCTGCTGCCCAGCAGGCACGCAGCGCACGCCAACACACACGCATATATGCACACAGCGCAAACTGGAGGGCAGCTGGCAACTGACCACTGCAAAATTGTAAGAATGAAAGAAAATGAGTTTGTTATTAACAAAAGTTTTGTTTTTAATATTTTATTGGAGTGTGTGGGAGGATGAGTTGGGCAACAGTGTGGAGAGTTGATGTTGCTTGGCATGACTACTTCCTGTCCTCTAGTTGTCATCCTTATACATTCATCCATCAACTCATCAACCCTATTTTCCTTGTAATAACTCATGTGTTCAACCCTTTCCTCACCCACTGCTTACTCCCCATTCTAATTTCATTTTTTACTACCATCCTCACTCATCCCTCTCTTTGACTCACATCCTCCTCCTTTCCCACCTTCTCCCTGTCCTCCCCCCTGTTAGCCAGGGTGGCCCGGCAATGCAGTAATGCCATCTGCCAGCGCAGCATGCCCACAGTCATGTCCACACACACTCGCCCACAGACTCACTCAAACACACACACAGCTTGGCAAGGACACCTTCCAGCGCAGGATATACCGATATCCACGCTTCCGCCACCAGATCACCATAGTCCCACGCATTGTGTTAACATGCACACACATACACACAGCCCTGTTGAGTCACACGCTTCATCTGTCTCCCAACAGGGGGAGCCGGGGAGCATCTGCCGGAGCCGAGACCAGAGTCAGACGAGAGGCTGCGCTTACAGTAAGAGATCATTACAGCAGTCACATAGTGCCTAATCATAGACAAACAGAGGAAAGATGACCACATGGGTGTGTGTTCCACACTGACTACAAATGAAGTAAAATAAGGGAAAGCAACCCAGCAATTACATGCAAATGCACATTCTTGAGGGAACAATCTCAGCAATCTCGGCCTCTTGAAACATTACAGTACCATACTCTGTAAAATTGTTTCAGATGTTTGCACTGCAATAACTTTAGTGGCTTGAAATAAGATATATTGATACAGAAGTATGAGAGCAAAAACAATGCAACGGGACGCATGATGCAGAAAGTATGGATAGATGCAGACGTGTTTCTAAGCAAAAAGTGGAGCAGCTGGGACACTGTGCATTAAACAACAGTCCATTAAGCGTTTGTAGAAAAAAAAGTAGTTTTTGTGCGTGCGTTTGTTTTTCTTTTGTATTCACACTTGTGCTCACAATTAAAATCGGGGAAGATATATCATGTCATAGTATGACAGTAAAAATTAGAGGGCAGGAAGATATGTAGGGAAGTAATGTAACATGTCCCCCCCCCCCCCATTGGTTATTTATATAATTCTTTAATTTATTTGAATCCTCTCGCTCCTGTTGACATTGAACAAGACAGAAACAGAATTGATGGGAAATGCAGCAATTAGCAAATGAGCTCTAGGATGTGTTGCTGTTCGAGCCGTGTTTGGTGCTGCATCGGGGTGCTGGGGGTGGCAGTATGAATGTGTGCGTATGACGGTGAGGGGAGGATATGGTGTGTGTGTGTGTGTGTGTGTGTGTGTGTGAATGTGGTGCGCTGCCAGGTGCGAGTGGGGGTCTGTGGCAGTATATTTATTAGCAGCTGTCAGGGAGGTGACACTTTGATGAATGGTGCAGAGTAATCAGGGCTGGGCTGTGACAGGCTGCACTCACAGCCTTCTACCTGCCAAGCAGCCCAATCACACACACACACACACACACACACACATGCATGCACACACGCATATACATACACACATAAACGAGTGCGTTTATATATATACACACAAATGCGACTGTATATGCACATGTACAAATACAGCCTCCTGTAAATACCCCCCCCCCCCTGCTACCAGATGAACTACGTCATCAAACTTCACCTCATCCTCTCCTCCTTTAACCTCTCTCCCTCTCCTCCAAGTCCTTTTTATACGCATCTCTCACCTCCCACACTCCATCACCATGCCTTTGTGATTTTCATAACCCTTAATGACATAAAAATGATGGAACACATTTTTTTCTGGAGATGAATGAAAAGGATAAATTGGGTTGAGATAGAGGAAAAGACAAAGAGACCGAGACATTTGGGGTGAAAATTTGCAGAGCGTTGTTGTTTTTTAATTGCTGGTGAGAGACAAGGTAGCCTTAATTAGTCCTCATCTCTCTCCTGTTGTTCTGCACGGTCATATTTCTGTGACTTTTGACTAATTAGTCAACTGCAGCCGACTAACTCATAGTTTCCCCATAGGATCAGAATTACACTGGGTTTGGTGAGCGGGAGGATGTAGGCAGTTTGGTAAATAATTACAAAAGTTTTCCATTTTGTGTAACAGTGCCTTGACTGGATCTTTTTTTTTTTTTTCTTTCACTCATTCAGTTCTATCTGTATTTCCATGCAGATAATGTCAATTTAGAAATGTCCAAACAACCCGAAAAATCAAGCAACTGTTATATGCTGTCCTTGGAAAGAAACCGCAGCAAATATTGTATTACAACTCAAACACAAAATGGAAATCATTACTTCTTAGCGAGCTTCTAATGCCTCCAAACCAGCAAGTAATGAGGTTGTAATCAAATAATTTCACTGAGGTTTGGGTTTCCAAACAGTTTTCCACTGATTCTATCGACAGACCACAGTCAGGCTCTTAAGAGAGGAGACAGGAGGGGGGACAGAAGAGAAGAGAAGAGAAGAGAGGGAAACTGAGAGGGAAAGAAAAAGACTAGAAGAGAAAGTTGGAGAGCAGAGATATGACAGAGGAATGGAGGAGAGGAGTGGCGGCGAGTGTGTGGTAGTATTTTATTTTTTAGCAGCCTTGGCTGAGGTGGTGTATGTGGGACCTGCTCACACTCACTCTCTTTATGATAGCCTGTCTGAGTACCTTCTGTAAAACCTCATAGAAAGCGTCAGCCAGGCTTGATAGCACCATCTCTCCCCTCCATCTTCCAAGTATTCCTCTTTTCCTCTCACTGCAGAAAAAAAAAAAAACCCAGCTTCATCCAGCCAAGTCCTTAAACTCGCATTTTGCCAGTGCCAATAGGGTGAGATCATTTTACCCGTTTCCAATACAAGTCCACTTTTCTAGAATCAAATGTAATTTTCTTACTCATACAATGATCTGCTTTATTCTGTCTGGTTTCTAGATATTTACACTAATTTCACAAAAAGAAATTGTGAAACACAGGAAATTGCACAGGGTAAAAGTGTAATTATCTCAACCCATTAACAGATTTAAGAAAATTCTTAAATGAGACTAAATGACATGTTAGGACAGACAGTTTTTGCAGTGGTTTTAGGATTCCTGCACAGTTTGCACAGCTGAGAAAATGCCCAACTGAAGCGAATAGTGCATCCAAATTGCTAAAAGAATAGATATGTCGGAAGATATTTTAGTCTTATTATTATTTGAACCGTTACAGATCATCAACCGATTGAATGAATGAATAAACATTTGAAAGAAATTAAATTAACATCCTAATTAATGACCGATTGAATGGACTATTAGAAGCCTTCTCTCTTTCTCCCTCCTTCTCTCTCTCTCAGAGGAGGATTCCCTGCCAGGATGAGTGAACATTGACGGAGTAACACTTATTCTCTCCGTCGCACCAATGGAAATCAATTGGGTGGTAATTGCAGTATTTGACCCCTTCTCGTGTCTCCACCACATCCCATCTCCTCTCTGTCCATACATCCTCCACACTCTGACCATAAAGATGAGCCAGAGACAGTCAATTCATTTTAGACACCAGAAATTTTCCCCTGTTTTGGCATTTCTGCTTTTATTTGACAGTCAGTGGAGGGGGGAGGCGGGAGCACACAAGAGAGAGAGAAGGATAGGGCACGCGGCGAGGGTCCCGAGGCGATTATGTGGTATGCGCCTTAACCATTAGGCCACCAGGGCGCCCCAATTTTCCTCTAAACTTAACAAGACTATAGTAATACATTTCATCAGGCCTGATAAAATCCGAAAGGCAGACGAAAGACAAACAGGAAAAGGAAGAGAGGAGAGTGCGGACAAAGTTAACAAAAGCAGGAAAAGGGGATGGCGAATTAAGACGGAGAACAGTTTACAGAAGTTTCTTATTGCAACAGCCATCTGCGTGTGTATTTGTGTGTGCGTTTTCTTTCATGTGTTTTGGTTGGAGATGGCTGGTCAGATGGGTAATGAGTGACCCTTCCTCCCTGGCATGGTTATACCGTCACACCAATATTAATCTTCCAACATCAGCCCGTCTCTGAACCGACAGTAGGCCTCTTGAGGGGGGGGGAGGAGGACACAAAAACACACTTAAATACACACACGCTAGCACACACACAGAGGCATTGATGCATGAGCGAGGTGGCAATGATGAATGGAGATGTTCTTAAGATCTGTTTAATAAGTGTTAGGCGAGGCCCCTGTGAGAGCAATGAGGAAGAAGGAAGCATATACATATCTGCAAATGGAGCCTAACTCACTGGGGCCTGAATTACAGCCCATTTGACCACATTTACACTGCTCACCGAGAGACCAGAGCATAGAGGAAGCAGAGAGAGGAGTGCTGAAGTGAGATGTGGTAGAGAGTGAGGGAAATTCCTTTAAATAAAAAAAAAATAAAAAAATTGCAATCATACATTTCTAACCTCAGTGTGTATGCACGTACCATGTGAGAGGCTTTAGTGCCGCCCCACCTGTTGAATCTGTGTGTGTGTGTGTGTGTGTGTGTGCGTGCATGATTTAGCTGGGAGGGGTTGAAGGTGTCAGAGGTGTGAACATTAGGAGTCAACTTAACAGTCTGTCAAGATTACAGAGACAGAGGTGACGTCTCAAACAACCTGCTAATATCTACGTACTGTACATATGGCATTAACACATTCATGCCACTGCATTTATATACACACTGATAATTCGATTGTAACCAGATTAATGCAGACGTCATGTCTTTATCTCGTGCTAATTGATATTATAATTGGAGTAAGCACAACTCCATTGATTACTCTTCAGTTTTTGAACTACTGTGTTTTGCTCTTGTGCTTGAGAAACAAAGGTGATAAATTCAAATGGATGCAAAGTGATGTTTGAGTAGTGGGAGAAAAAACTGGGTAGTAACAACAGATTTTATGTTACATGGCGTTTAGAGTCAGATGTGTTGCAGTGCTGTTATTTTTTGTGCTTTTTTTTGTCACCTTATACACAACCGTCTAGACATTGACCAGATCAAATAGAAGTTAGGAAGTATTGATTAACTGCTGGTTAATATTAATCTATTTTATAACTACAGTAATCAGGCAGCTACACAGCACACTGGTTGTAGAGAAATGTTGCCCCCCCCCACACACAACCCTCCTCCCCCTCTGTCATGAACTCTCTGTAATCTAATCTCTTCATCTGCAGTTTGTATTTGCATATATTTATCTTCCATTTGAGTCCTGTCTTACTTGCATACCTGTCAGCTTAGGCCTCACCTCTCAGAAGCCCCTTTCTTTCTTCTTTCCCTCCTTGTTCCTCTCTCTCTGTTAAGAGCCTGGTCATGGAAGCTTGGGTTCTGTGTTGTCTGACAGCTGCTGCTGCTGCTGCTGCGTACCTTTTTTCTCTCTCCCTCCCTCTCTTCCCCCTCTCCTCTCCTCTCTTTTAAACACGCGTCCTCATTTCTAAACTATCTATCATGCTGGCAGGGCCAGTGGGGCCTTTAAACTGTGGGATTGGCACTTTCTCAGCTGCTGAGCTGGAAAAGGGGGCTGCTTGCAGACGGAGACACAAGCGGTGGGCCAGCCTGCTGCAGGCAGGAGGAACAGGAGGTAGCCTGTCTGAACGCAGGTGGACTGACGATACTTCTGCACCCTGCTAGTGTGTGTATGTGTGTGTGTGTTTCTTTTGCAAAGCTTTTGTGCTTATGGTGCTCCTGCGGTGCAAGGCGCTCCTCTTTTTAAGGTTGTTGAGATTGTGCCACCGCTGAATGCAAACCCTCACTCTCAAACAAGAAAAGTTTAAGAAGGCGACGAGTTTTTTAAGAAATTAATTGGAAAGAAAGTCGATGGTTTTGCGATTGGACTGTGAAACAGAGTGTGTGGATTCCAGGGGGGTTGTCTGCTACGAGTTGACAAACTCTGTCTCGCTTGGGAGTGAGAGGTGTCTGAAAAGATGGGAACTGCTGACAACATCTGTCTATGTGTGTGTGTGTGTGTGTGTGTATGTGTGCGTGTGCATCGAGACGCCACATTTGACAAACATGAAGAAATAACAATGCGGGGCTGTCAGCAGGTCTTGTCCCTGGCAGGGGGTTGGAAGCGAGCACGAAGTGTGATTTTCTCAGACGAGCAGAGAACCTGCGATGACGCCTCATATCGATGTGCACACACAAACACGCTTAAACATTACACATGCATGCCTGCGCATACACACACACACACACACACCCACCAGGGCCCTGGTATCGAATCTGTGCATTTACCAAGTGTAAACAAAACAAAAAAAGTGCAGCTAGAAGTTCTCTTACACACACTAACATACTTATGCTAAAGGCCTATGTGTCAGTATTAACTTATCAGATGAGCTCTGTTTCTCACCCTCCCATCATCTTCCCTTGCCTCGCTCAACATGGCTTCCCTCTCCAGACCCCACCCCACTCTAAAACAACCCGTTCCACCATCACACAAAACACTCCCAACGCTCTCTGCATCTTCTGGCACCCGAGCGGTCACACCATCGCCTCATCATCACAAGCAGAGGTGTGAAGGGATGCAGCAATATGTCCAGGAAGAACACATACATCCATCCTGCCAGTCTCACTCTCACAGTCAACAGTTGGCAGTCTGTGTCACTTGGCCGTCCCCGCCGTGTCCCACAATGAGGTTATTTGACATTAAAAATAAGAGACACAGGTACTCTGTGCATGGTAAATAGGAACTGACCAACAAGAGAGTTATTAGAGACCGTGTAATGTGCCCACTGTGGAAAAAATGATACGATAAATCAATCAACTGGTTTGCCTGATCATTTAATTATTTGATACTCAAATGATTTCACCATCTCACAAGACTTACTACAATGTTTAGAAGAAATATTTAGATCAAAAGTAAAATAAAGCAACATTTCTGCCTCAGAAACTCACTAGAATCCAGAGTGAAATGACTAAAAATCACTTTCAGGTCAAGAGTTTCTATTCATCCCCTGCCCAGATTTTGTATTTGCAAAAGTCTAAGTAAAACCATTTTTGTTACTAAAACAGTTACCTTTTCTTTATTATCTTATCCATTTGTTGCAAGCTTCATATGTATTTTTGGCCTAGAAAGGAGTTGAAGGTTGAGCAGACGTGCTGCTGACCTTTTCTGGTCCGTCAGTAGAGGGCGGTCTATCCTCAGTGGTCCAACTTCTGTGTGTGTGTGTGTGGGTGTGTGAGTGTGTTTGTGTCTGTGTGTTTAGTTAATTTCCCAGCACAGTGGTTGTTTTCTTGTGCTCTAATTACACCAATGCACACAGACTACCTCTTTCTCTCTCTGTTATTCTCTCTGTTCCTTCTGTTCTCTTTATTTTCATTTCACTCTCTCTCAATTACATACCTAAGAGACTGAAATGATCAGTTGGGATAAACCATTATTTGGGCATGATTGTGGCCTATCTGCGTGTAACCCTTCCTTTACCTTCACTTAGTAATTACAGCTTTAATTAAATAACTGAAACGAAAACGAAGGATATAAATAATTGACAAGAAAACAACAATCCTTTGTTTTGTGACAGAATTCCAATGTTTTCTGTGATGTGACCAAGTTTTTCCTCTATAGATGGTTACTGCCAACGTGTTATTAGATGAGCTGACTAAAGCGTTCATTTTATCTGCAATATCCTCAGTAGCTCGCTCGTAAAGAGAAAGGGCTTCAGCATGTCTAGCATCTACTGTAGTTTTCAGCTTGAGCTGAACATCTGACTAAGGCTATGTATCCAGGACATATGCATGGATGCAAGACCTTATGTGGGAGTCACTTTTTTTGTCAGAAAACTTTAGATGCATGATCCTCAACAGTTATTTACACACATTTTGCTCCCGGTTGTTGTAGTAGTACAATTACTAAATTAAGTGCATTAAACCTAGAAACCTATAAACATTTAAATATATACAGGTACTGTAAGTTTCACCAAGGTGTACTACTTATTCTGTTTGGTGTGATAAATAAATAATTACTAATTACTCAATACGATTCAATTTATTGAATCGTACTGAGTAATTAGCTCCACTGCAGAACCTGTGTACACATTACATGCTGTGAACTGAATCTAAAATGAATTAGCCCGTTTAAAAGGGATGTGAGATCTCTTTTCATCTTAGAATAGTTTGACCTTGACCCCCAAAACTGATAGGCCACACCATAATTAGACAGGCATGTCATCCATAACATGAATCTCAAAGATAATTTCATCGAATTAATAGAAAAAAAAACAGTTAATTGTCTTAGAAACTATAACTTTATCCTGAGAATTAGTGTTTAATCCCATGTTTCCATAAAGCTGTAGCAACTACAGAACACTTGAAGTGAAAGTTATATTCATTGTCTTTTCATCTTTTTATTAATGCCTTGTTACCAAGTATTCACCCACAGAGTTACGCCTCTAATTAATTTTCTATTGTTGCCATGTGTTTAGCTGTGAGACACTTTGTACTCAGTTTGATGATAAAAGGAAAGGTTTTGTTTGCTGGTGTGTGTGCCACACACAGCGTGTATGTTTGTTGATATTGAGTTGCCAGAGTACCAGGTTTTACATTGTTATGCATTGTGTTATTGTCAGACTTTGATAATATTACCCTTATTGTGATCACACCACACCTCTGTTATGCCTTGATGAGAGTGTATTAACTAGCCCGCATTGGACCCCAGACACTGGTGTTTATATTAAATATAGTAAACTGATATATCTCCATAAGAAGCGGGTCTTCAACTATAGAATTTAGTATCTCTTATATCTACATATAGCCTTATATTGTACATATGGGGACAGGTATTTTAAGTCTTATGTTTTCAGGTGTATTTTTATGACGACAAAGCTGTGAAATTGTCATCTCCTACAGAACAAGGAGACTTTCCCAGTATCTCTGTCACTGACAGTGTTTTTTTTAAAAATTGGTGGTCAACATTTTATTTCTGTGAGCATAATGGTTGCATATATTATACACTCTACAGTGTTAGAGCAGACTGCAGCTGTGTGTGTGTGTGTTTGCACAGGTGCTCTGGTGTGTCTGTGTGGATACATGCTCAGGATGAGGGAGAGGTGAGATAAGAGTCTGTTAGAAGCATGTTGGGATTGCCTTCAATTAGCGTGGTCCAGGAGAGACGAGGGGGAAATATGGGATGGAGATTGGCACTCCACCGGCCAAGAGAGACTGCACAAGATGGAGAGTGCGTGAGGGGAGGGAAAGTGAGGTTAATGACAGTCTACTCACAGGCAGGTAATCTCTCTCTCACCCTCTCTCTTTGGGTATAATCAGTTTCCTCTCTCTCCCAGTAGTCATGGTAATTATTTTAACAATTAGCGTTCTCTCTGCCACAGTGAACTGTCCCACTGCTGCTTGGACTACACTGGTCATCCATCCTCTCCTCTCCTCAGCCAGGTGTTTTTCTCTATTATCTCAACCTATCAGAGTCACCACTTTAATGGGCGTTCAGTCTGAAAATAGTTTTGCATAAAAAAGGTGCCAGGAGCTGCATTGTTGGAGGCTTGTTGTTTTAGTGACCAGTGAGACAATGAAATCAATGATAGAGGAAGGCCAGTTTGAGTAATACGCTAGATATAAAAGCTTCAATCATAAAAGGCTTATCAAATACCAAACATGGTAATCATTAGTAAACTTTAGCAATAAACCAATCATGTTGCCCTGTTATCTACCAGGAAAGTGTTTGCACATATCTGATTGGCGAATGCAGTGCCTTGGCGCATGGTGTTGCATTGTGTTACAGCAAAAGTTGAGCCAGCTTCAACTTTTTTGCTGCTTTTTGGCTGGAACCCTCTGCGTCAGCAACCCACTGCATCGACGCAGTGGCCCTTTTGAAATGAATGACTATGATTTTTCATGCAGTGCCAGTGCTAATGTCAGTTTGAAAATGGCCTGAGTATAGTTACTAGCTGTGTTAGGGTTAGAGGGTTAGTAGTTGTTCTTGTTCTGAAGCATCTCAGATAAAGACTTACACTAAATGCCCTCTTTTTGTCCTGAATGTCTGTATTAGTTTGTGGAGGGACATTATTTTTCTTTTCTTTCATTTTACTGTCTATTCACCAGTAGAGAAGCATCTGATTCAAACCTCAATCTGTCAGTTTTATTTTTTGCAGTTTTTTTTTTATAGCTATGTCGAAATACACAGAGCACATACACATATAGCAGGCTATACACCTTTACAAACTTTTGTCAAAATGACATAACTATAGACTAATGGAAAGGATCATGGAAACGGAAGGAGTTCTGCTGAGCATCGCAATGCAGTGCAGAATGACTCAGTCCTGTTCTTTCAATGCACTCAGCAACAGTGGTGTGAGTAATATATTTCTCATAATCGTAGGTAAGGTGTATTGAAGAAGAAAACATGGGTAATGTTGAGTGTGTAAAAAAAAAAAAAATTACAAATATTAATTACACTTATTTTGGCTGCAGTTCCACCTCAGGAAAACTGATGCTGTTAATTAAAGTATAACTCATAAGATTAAAATATTATAATCTTTAGCATATAAAAAATTATTACCAAATTGAGAGAGAGCGAGAGCAGCAGCAGTTCAGAGCGGAGCAGTTGTAGGTGGAGATGATGTTGATATTGATGTTAATAATGAGATAAAAACATCCAAACACACACTTAAATGTCTTAACAAAAGAAAGACACATAGTTGATTTTAAAGTTCATTGATAAATGGTAAAATTCAAGTTTGAGGAACAGAAAGCACAACTGTGTCCACTGTTCATTAGTGTTATGGTAATCAGATATTGTGTTCATTAATTGTAGCTTAATTGACTGAGTACAAACTTCCTTGTGGCGCTCTTGTAAATCCCATCTGCGATATCTTTACACCTGGTCTTCAGAGGCAGAAAATTTTCCTTGCAATACTGACAGTCACAGATTGTGTGACCTTAGTAAAAAAACGTAATACATAATCAACATCTGTTAACATGTCTCCTATTATTTGCACAGGCCCCTGTTAAATGCATATCCAATGTGGAGAGAGGCACACTTTGCAAATACTCGCACAAATGACACGCATCTGGTGCATCTGTATGATAAATCCACTTCATGTGTTTGAGGCAGAATGCGTCATCTGTGCTTGAAAAACATGTGCAAATTCCAGTAAATCTGTCCCTAAGAGTCTACAGTCATGCAGCTCTGTGAGGCTGTAATAACATGTTGATTTTGCTGTGAACATGTAGTTCAACTTAATTAGCATGTTAGCATGCTAACTCAAAGTACAGCTGAGGCTGATGGGAATATCATTAATTTTGCAGGTGTTTGATCATAAACCAGATTTTTTTTGGAAAAGCGTACATTTTGACCAGATGATTGACCCAGATGAAAGGTTAGAGGATCAAAGTTCATTCATCCTCTAGGTACTACATTTTTAATCCATCCATTATGTGTTTAGATATTTCACTGAATAAGTCAAAACTTTGACCTGCTGGTGCCTCTAGAGGGAAAGTCAGAGGTTCACTAAGTTGTGAGAATTTATCCTCTAGGGACCTTGATTATCTGTAGCAAATTTCATGGCAATCCATTCAATAGTTATCAAGATATTTCACTGAACCATGGATGTTTATCTCATGGTCGCGCTAGAGTAAAGGTCAAGGGATCACCCAAAGTCAGTAGGATTCAACCTCTGGGGAATTTGTACAAAATTTAATTCCAATCCACTCAGTGTTTGTTGAAATATTTCAGTCTGGACAAAAGCGGTAGACCGATTGACTAACAGAGTGACATTACCGTCACTAGAGCTGTGCTGTTAGTATGGCTAAATCGAGGCTGAGTGGAGTGCTTGGTTATGCGTTTCAGCAAATACAATTGCCATATTAAAAAAATTCTACCAATACAAGACGCTGCTTCCTTTTGTATCTGTATGTATGTTGAAGGGTTAACAGCACAGCTAGATGACAGCCACGGTTGTGGGAGCATAGTGTTTTTCTCACAGAATGAATGTGTCTGAATTTTACAAATGCTCAGTTGTGGAAACGACTTATTATGATTACAGAAACTGGGTTCCTGAAATACATGATGTTTGAGAAATCAGATTACTGTAGAAAGCCAACTGTAACCCAGTTTCTTAAGCGCTTGGACTGCTGTGCAGAGCGCATGGGGAGAAAATTTGGAGGAAAGGAGGAAAGAAAGTTTTTTTTGGTGTAATTGCAAAATAGCAATCCTTGGCCATGCTAGCAACGTTTGCCCAATAATTCATATTTCTACTGTTTACCTCGCAATTGTTGTGACAAAGATAAAGTAGTTGCCACCATGATAACTTTCCAAATGTGTAAAATCTTGTCTCTGAATATGTGGCCGCGCAGTATTTTAGCGCCTTTAAATTCACAAATCTGTTACTCATATCGGACTTCCAGGATTTCAGGTCTCGCCAGTACCTGAAGCAACACACCTGGACCAATGCAGCACTCTGTGTTGTTTAGATGCAGGGCTGATTTTGGTTTGACTACTCAGTCATGGCAATTGATAGAGCTTGTTCGTCATCACTTCTGGACATTATCTCAAATATCAACAACTAAAAATTTGCAAAAATGTGTTATTGGGACAGTCAGTCCTCTGTGTAATTCAATGGTTAGAATTGATAATGATCTTATTCTGGATATTCAGTCAATACAGTTAACTGAATGCATATAGGCCTAAACGTTTTATCTTTACCTCTCTCGCTGTGTTTTTTTCTGCCATCAAGTACTGTTCACCATCCAAAATGTAAAAATAAATTTAAAAAAATCTAATAGTGACAATCTGAGGTGATGATATTCCTTGACTGTGAAAATTTAAAAACATGAATAAGTAGACACATTTTACTTTGTCATCCAGTTGAAGTCAATCAGAGGTGAAGGGAGTTTTACTATTGCAAACTGAGTGTTTGACTCAGTGGTGCCTGGAAGGAAGAGGAAGAATGACTAGCTCAGTAAACTGAATCACAGAATATTGGCAGTAAGTAGAAATCTCAGGTTCTGTGTGTGCGTGTTTGTGTTCATGCGTGTGTGCTCGAGTGTCCGGCGCTGAGGTGTGTAACCAGGCCTGTTAGGTTGAAGCCCAGTGCCGTCAATCACACAGGGTGGTGGGGGAGGGGGTGAGGCGGTGGTATGCAGATACTACTAGCTGTCAACAGACCACAGGAAAATGGATGCCTGAGAAAGCCATAACTATGATAAATTTACTCCTTCAATTCTCCGAGTAGCCCCCTCCTCTCTCTGTCTCTCTCTCTTGCTAACACATTGTGATAGACATGCATGCAGTTCACACACAATGCCCCCTCCTCTCTCCAAACCCCCATACACTATCTCTCCCAGGCCCCCTCTCTTCCACCAGCAGTCTGCGAGCGTGTGACTAATGTATGCGGTAAAGCTGCTCGCTACCACGCCGCTCACCAGCCCACCACCACCCCGATCGGCCCATCCATCTCTGCGTCCGCGCCGGAGACCGCATTCAAATAAATTTGTCACTGTACGTTTATGAAATATTGATGGTGGGAGAGAGGGAGATGGGGAGCGAAAGGGTTGGTTAGGGACAGATCAAAAGGTTTGGACGGTGAAGGAAGGAAGGGCCAAGTGTGAATAGGGGGGGTGTGATTTTTTGAGCGGAGGCCAGGTAAGGCTTAAATAAAGACATGAAGTCTCAGGGCTGCCGGGAGACAGAGGGAGTTCAGATATTAGCGAGGTTCACATACATCAAAACTTCAGACAGCCACAAAGATGCAAGCCAAACCACAGGTCACTGGAAAAGTGAAGCGTAAGAGGGGGACGCAAAAATTCCTGCAATTGTTAAAACTGTCATTATAAATCTTTCAGTAGTACCTTTCTAATCCTCTTTAGAGTACTTTCCTTGAGATGCGATACGCTTGTCCCAGCGCTTCTCCCATTCCTGGAAACATTTTCTGTATTATTTTTTGTCACTTTGTCCAGAGCCTCCAGCCATTCTTTCTGGATTTCTTCCACAGTAGTGAATCTTCTCCCTTTCAGTCCCAATGTTAGTTTCACCAAGCTGTGGCATATGCTACCTACACTCTACTCCCGTGCTATTGATGGCTTCCCGGGATTTTGCTCAGAACTGTCTCCTCTAAACACGTTCTAATGAGCGTATACTGTGCCACAGTAGTAATGTCTCCCTGAAGTGTAATTTTCATTATTCAGTTTGCTTTTGCTTTATTATTTAGCTTTGTTATAGCTAAATAGGTATATTAACCTTTATATTATAGCCTACCTTTTTCTAGGCACAATTCCAATATGTGCATAAAAATACATAAATAGTTGGCATATTAAAAAAGAGCAGATGTGATAAAGCCTGATGGATAATAATAATAATAACTTAATTTGTATAGCACCTATTACAAACAAATGCAGCTCATAGTGCTCGCACACACACAGAAAACATTTTTTTTAAAAATACACCTTGATGTTGCGGTACTCCATGCCTTCACTCTAACACAAAACCTCCAAAACATAAAGAATAAAAAGAGCAGAAGTGTTGGCGCTGTTGTTCACGACCCACAGATCCAGAGGATGACCCACTTTCTATCACTCTACTGGCAGATAAAAACACATCAGGGTACAAGATGATCAGGAGGGACAAATTCATTCATAAAAAAGCACAAATGTCATCTCATCTGGAAAGAAGTAATTAAATGTTGTGATGTATCAGCTACTTTTGAACATATTTCCATAAACTAAGAAAAGCACTGATTCACATTTTATTTTGCCAAAATGTCAGAAATCTGCTTAAAATTTCAAACCACAGTTTCATGGAAACATAACTGATATGTATGACAGAGAGAGGGAGGGAGAAAGACACAAACCTCCTTTATCAACGAGAATGGACTGTACTTTCTGAGCAACACAAACCTTGACATTGTACCAATTAAAAGTACAATTATTGGACCGGTCAGGCTCAAGACATTTCATTCCACAGAGGGAGCAGACACGAGGACAAGCTGAATGTGACTCATACTAGCACAAAACAACCGGAGTCATGTCTACTGTGTGTACGGTTTTGTGCGTTGGCAGGTTTGTGGGTGTTTTTGTGGTACATACCAGAACACAAAGGTCACAAACATCTCATATGGGCAGAGGAATGATAGGAATTCTTGGACAGTGAACTAATGCACTTTCGTAACGGTAATCTTTGCGCAACCTCTCCTTCAGATACAACTTACCAAAACAGTACAGCAGAGTACAACCTGTATTATGCCAAAACCCCAAATATTGACTCCAATAATCTGTTTGCCAAGGTAAGAGACAGTTTACTGCTCGCAGACTTATTGACTATTCTGATTATGTGTGATTACCGTGTAGTGCCAATATGAGAAACTGTTCATTGTCTGTTGTTCGGTCATGATGGAAAGAAGAGAATGAGGAGGCTGTCAACAATGTTGACTCATCTCGAGAGATGCATTCCTTCTTTCTCTGGCCTCTCTGGTAAACACATGATCCTTGTTTTCTCTTCCTCCCTCCCTCCAAAACCTACAGTATCTATCGCACCCCCCCCTCCACCTCCTCCCGCCTTGCTGTTTTCCATCCATCTGTCTTTCCCTCTGTCCCTGGGCCTATCAACAAGATGAGTCACAGGCCTGCCCGTGTCAGGGGCTAAATGTTTAGTGCTCTGCTTTTAACCCTCCGAGCACAAATACACAACAAAAAGCACTCCAAACTGGCCAAACATGATGATGCTGGAACTTTCCACCCGCACCGTGAGCAGTCCCATGCTGTATTTGGTCAGAGATAAACACGGTGTCAACAACACACTGGAGACATTTTGTGCTTATTGTGGATGTGATCATCCTCAAGGCCACATGTAGCGATAAGAGCAACGAAGTGACGTTCAGCAGGAAATAGGGATGGAGTTATCTTGTCGACCATGTGGTTGACGATTTCAAAGATTAGTTTGGCTAAAAAACAGCACGTTTTGATGATTAGACTCCCACTAGCATTGCTTTATTGTTCCAATCAAATAAGCTTTTATCTTGGGAGACATAAATATATTTGTTTTTTTAAATATTGTCACACTTATGATGATTAACAAGGCACGTTTGGGCCAAAAATTCCAAAATCTGTAATATTATTTAGAAATCAGCATACTTTCCCCATTACTACTAATTTTGAGACACTGTCCAGGCCAGCTCGAACAGCGCTGAGCCGACGTGAGTTCTGGCAGCGAACTAGGTCACGTTTGTCAACAAGACATGTTGTCATCCTGTGAAGAAATTCTGACTTATGAGTGAAGCCTCAACGAAAAGACTCACTGGAGAATTGGTTCAATTTTAGTTCTTGTACTCATTCATCATTAACTGGTTTCTTCAGATGGTTGACTGTTGAGTGCTTGTGCCTCTGATCTGTCTCCAGCCCACACACACACACACACACACACACACACTGAGGCCATCTGAGAATCAAATAGATCATAGACGTTAACACTGCATTTCAAAAGACCAAAGTATTAGACCAGAGATATCTACTCATAGAATATTTTTGTCTAGTATTTACAAAGTTGTCTTTCCTTATTTTTTAAAAATGCCTTGTATTTACATATTTGGCTGTCTGGATTGGCTGTTTATGCTTTGCTCTTTCAAGTGATGTCATTCTGGGCGTGCTCACTGTCGAATTGATCGGTGTCAAAGGGTGACAGATCGAGGTGTCTGGCTGGCTAATGTATTCTCTGTACATATTTCATATGTGTGTGAGCTTGTGTGTGCTTTCTGAATATGCAATGCATTTTATCCCATGTTTTGTTGAAAACTATGCGTATTACAGAGAGGTTTGACCCTGAGTTGCAGGTATGAGTGTGTGTGTGTGTGTGTGAGTTTCTGGTCCGCTTGAGAGACAGATGTAGCGATAGCGTGGACACTCGCGGGTCACACGACTCTCTATTATCTAGACAAGGACTCTGTCACAACCTCGGTCTCACTCTTTCTTCCCACTTCTTTATTTATCCATTCTTCCCTTCTTATTTATCCATCTCTCCCTCCTCCCCCAGCTGACGCACACGCAGACGTCCCCGAGTCCTCCCTAAATCACTCTTTGACAGAAAGAGGGAAAGAAAGGCAGATAGAGAGAGAGATAAAGGGGGTTGAGAGATAGAGAGGGGAAAAAGAGAGGGATGAGGGTTTGAGCGTACATGGAATGAACCTATCAATCCACGGTGCCTATTATCCCGTGTGAAATGCCTCTCGCTAGCAGACGCCTAGTTAGTGTGCCTGTTCAAAATTAATAAAACGCCAGCCGAGTCTGGGCTGAGACTGCGACAGGCCTGGTTATTGATTAAGTCATGTCACAGGAATGGAAGGCTCTGCCATTAAAAGTACAAATTATGCAGCACGTTTAGCCATGCCTCTTATTCATGTAGGAGACAGGCAAGAGTCACTGGAAGAATGGAAGCCTGCTCCATTTTCTTACACTGTCCAATGTGTCTCTCTCTATTGTATGGGCCTTTTGTTGTATTTAGGATCCTAATAATGTGAGCCTGTGTGAAAGGAGAAGGTTAGACTGCCAGTGTCTGAAAATGGCCTTAGACAAGACAAGTCGGAACAATACAAAGAAGAGCGAGACAAAGAGCGATCATTTTGTCGTGTACGGCAGGACAAAGAAAACTCCTGGTATGGTGTGGAAAACACAGCGAGAGAGAGAGAGAGAGAGAGAGACATAGTTAAACAGAGCCTGGAAGTACATTTTTGGGAGTCAGATCTTCCCAGTGAAAAGAAGCCATTTAATCACGTAACAAATTAAATGATATTATTTTGACACGCAGCCAGATGGCACGGCTACTCTCGTCTTCAAGCGTGAAGAGTGATGGAGAGTGGGGGTGAAAGAGGGAGAGGGTTGATGGAGACGACGGAGGCTTGCAAGAGAGGTAAAATTAATTTGTTGGGAGTACGTATGTTGCAAGCTTCCGACGTTAGGTGCTTGGAGTCAGCGCTGTGATGTGCGGGAAGAGTAACAAGACAGGAGTAAAGTGTAAGGCTTCAATCAGCAGGCCTCTCGCCTCCTGTTTCTCTGCTATCACACATGGCTCTGTGGAAGGGAACATAGGTTGATTTCCCCTTTTAAGTGTTTGTGTGTCGGCTTGTGGAGAGCGGGGGGCAGAGAGAGATAGATAGGAGGGAAATGAGAAGATAGGTGGGGAGTGTCAATAATTTATAGCGAGTGCCTTGTGTCAGAAAGGGCAAAAACAACCCTGGGATCCTCAGGCCACTGCGACGCTTGGAGCACAGGCTCTCGTTAACACAAAAATGCACACTCCATACACACACACACACAGAGATGCAGACATAGACAACCAAAGGCATATGTAAATGAGCGTTTGCGCATGCACGTGTACACATTCACAGATACTCACCCGTGTGCACAGCTATCCAGACACACAGTCACAAACATGCACACCACCACCACCAAAAAAAAAAACAGCCTCACTTCAGTCAACTGGCAGGTCATTAATTTCATGATGCAAAACCAGAACTCTGGAGATGAAGATGGAAAGAAAAAAAAAATAGCGGTGTGTGTAACCGTGTGTATCCTGATCCATCCAAGAGGCATCCAGCAAGCCCCTTAAGAACCCGCGTTTATGCATTCTAAAGTCTTTTTGTTGTCGTGGTTGTTATTGTTGTTTCCGAAGCGCTGAAACCGTTGCGACGACCTCTCAGATCTCAGATGGAAGAGAGATTTCTGAGTGGCAGCTTCTTTGTTGTATGATTTATTACCGATCAAAAGTCAGAAGTGAGGCCTCGGTCTTCTCTGGCTCTCAGATGGACAAATGCCGTCATTTTTCTGTCAGAGAGGTTGCCATCTGAATGTGACAGGTCTGTATGTCTAGGCGCCTTAAACAGCTGTCACAAGGATCCAAATCACTGCTGGGCCAGAAGAATCAATTGCAACATGATACACCCTAATTTTTTTTTTTACCTCTTCGTAAACATTTGTACAATGAGGGAGGGAGAAGGCAGGGGGAAGGGATAACAGAGGAATGTGAGTCCAATTAATCTGTTAATTGGGGCTATTATAGAACAGATGCTAGGGAATAAAAGACAATCTCCTTCGCCTGTCTGTCTCTTTGTTTATTTCTGCTTTCCCCTCTCCCTTTTCTAAAGTACCTTTTGGCAATCAGTGCCTGTTTTCCCTTTTCCTCTTGGCTAAAGAGCCAGCCGTGGCTAATGGCACAGTGTACGGCAGGCAGACTGCCCCCTTGGCACTGCCCTGCTGGAGGAGCAGAGGGCTTTAAGATGGCACAGAGCTGTAAAAATTGTTAGCTGAATAAAGAGGCACTGCAGGGTGGGATATACTGGCTTTATGGCCCTCTGTGCATACCCAGGCGTTTAACGTATTGTGGCTTGAGTGGCAAACTATGCAGTGTCTTGTTAAAATCCTAGTTGTCCGTTGTCCATTTTTTGCATGATGTTTTTATCACGTGTGCAAGTTTATGTGTGCACGCATGTACATCATGTTTCTCTGGGTGTATGTGTGTGTGAGTCCTTGTGACTTTAGGCTGAATGGTCTTACAGCCCCCCAGACGTGAGATGGTGGTGGTGGAAGAGGAGGAGGAGTGTTGGAACGAGGTAGTGACAGAGCGACAGAGGGGTAGAGAAGAGGGAGAGAGGGGGGGGGTGTGAGAGCTGAATCAGCGGGAAGCTTCGCTAATCGCCGCGGCTCATCTGTTAATGGAGTTAATGAAGAATGGGAGCAAACCAAATGCGCTGAGATGAGAGAAGTTCCACCACACTGCATAGGCCGTTGCTCTCTGTGTGTGTGTGTGTGTGTCTCCTCCGTACAGTCACATAGACATAAACAGTCACGCACACACACCAGCTTTCCTTTCTTTCACATGTACACTTGCTATTCCACTCTGTTAGCCACATTTTTCAGCACCTATTGACACAAAACACTTTATTTTGGCACCCCCTCGCACCTATATGCACATTCTGCTACTTTAGCGCTCACCCTTCCACACTCCCACCCTCACATCCGTACACATACACACACACTTTCCTCGCCTGTCCTCTTTCCATATGTTTCTTTCTTTCGCCTCATAAAGTGTGCAGCCCCCTCTTTAGCCCCTCCGCGTTCCCCTGGGGAGGAGATATGCTGTGACACCACTGTGTTTGCGCAGGAGGTGAAGAGATATTCAGCGACGCTATGCAGACCTCTCACCCAGCTGATAAGGCTGATGGGTTGACAGGTCCCTGCGGAGACACACACACACAGCCACTGCTCACTTGTTACAGGCTCAGTAGCACTTATTAGCAATCTATCAAACACTTGTTATTGACACAGCAGTTATCGCTCAATCATGATGGAATTTTGGAGCCCACTCCCATCAATCAAACGTTCAATGCATTATTCAGATATTGCCAGAGAGCCATTAGGCCTGATTGTTTACACTGTGCTCTGTATAAAGTTATTAATGGCTAAGTGGACGGAGAAAAAGTCTAATATATCTATTAAAAACATTAGTTTTGGAGAATTTTCTCTGAGGTGTGTTAAATGTCACATTTATAAAGATTTCTGTGCTTAAGGCCATATTTGGTTTAGAGACATTATTCCTTCTTGCAAGGCTGTGGACAGGTACCCTGTGCAACAAACACATACTGTTGTAGGTGCAACAGCTAAAAAGGTTATCGGAAATAATCAATGTGTATATTAAATAATAGGATTTAACTTGCATTAAATTCACATCGGGGCACCACCCTTCAAAAAGGGAAAATTGATAGTCAATTGATTAATTTAGTGTCTACTATGACAAAACATCATAACAGTAAAACTCAGTCAATAATGGTAAACCAAATCAATACATGTACATTGACAAAAGTTAAGCAGTCCTGTGCTTAGGCGTGCAGATCTTTACGCCATGCTATGCCCAGTTAACATTATGAGGCCATGAAGGGAGAGAGTTTGTGCTTTGTTAGCCATGCTGTTTTGTTAGCTGTGCTGTTTTGCTATCTGGCGATTCCATTGGTTGTGGATGAGCCTGGTTGTGAAGAATTCTGGTTCCGATGTCAAATGTAGTCTTAGCTGTGCAGTGTCCTGATGGTGCAGGTCAGAGGAAACCGGTCACTTTGTTCTTCTTGCGGAGTTAGCAGCTTGACGCTGACTTGCTTTAGCTGGAAGACTTTGTGTCGTAGCTGCTGGATAAATAAACTTGTTTACTATCAGTTACCGGTGCGTACTTAGCTAACCAGGAATCTGTCTTAGGCAGGCTCTCGTGTCGTTGCCTTAAAGAAAGAGTTTGGTGCGTCTGCTCCGAGCAGGCTACACGGTGGAGGTTTCAGAGGAGAAGAGCGTAATAGAGAAGAGAGACAACAAAAAGGGACCTGGGGTTTTGGTGGCCTGGTCGGGGCGTACTCCAGGGGACATCAGATTAGTTACATCAAGTTTCCTGGTAAAAGTTCAGTTTAAGTCAAACAATGAACAAATTCATCTGTGAATTTCCAGTTGTATCTACACTGTACATGCAGAGAAATGGAACAACAACTTCGCCAACATGCACACAGTGAAATCTGATTTTCAGGCAGAGATATCAAATGCTTTTCTGCGGATTAATGTTAAGCTGCTTTTCAGTGGGATTCTACAAGTGGCATTGTAAAATTTTATTCGGCATGCAAGGGTCCAGCAGTTTTTTGGGCAGATTCAACAACAGTTCCAATATTGATTTCTGTGAGTTTAAAAATCAGATAACACTATATTATGTCAACCAATAATTTTGGCTCCTATTTGTCTTGTAAAATAAATTGTACTAACAGGTTTTTGAAAAGTATCCCTTAAACTGAGTTATTTAATAATTGTGATCGAGATACATGCTGAGTGGGACATATAACAGTTAAAGATTAAACTTGTAAGTGCTCTCTGGTGGGCAAACTATGTAATGGCCACTCTGTTTTAAGATTATTACAATCATATCTTTAGCATCTCTGCCAAGTAATTTTTTTGTTACTTATCAGCTGACATCAGGCTCTAGAATCATCCGTGCAGAAGCACAACGACAAACCGTTTCACAGTGATAGTGCTACATTACCAATGTACATTTGGCACTAACGCATGCTGACAATATGCACAGCCCAATGTGTTTATGAGCACAAGAATTAGCTTAATGAGCTTGTAGTAAAAGATTCTTACAATCTTGCACACACACACGTGCACACACACAAGTTTGCACAGCTATCCTTGTTAGGACATTGCATTGACTTCCATTCATTGTGGACAGCCTAACCCAAACACTAACTAACCTCAATTCACACCTTACCTCTAACCATAACCAGGACCTCAGAAATGACATTTTGCCTCATTAGGATTGGGCTTTGATGCACGCACACACACACACACACACACACACACACACACACACACACACAGAATCTTCTGGTTAATCAGCTGTGTAAAGTACCATATCTATCTTTCAATTTCCCCCTATTAGGGCAGACGCTGGCTTGATTAGGCCCTTAATCTCCTGAGATTGAGACATTAAAGCACGGGAGTGATGAATTCACACATGCTCACACACTATCACACCTAGCCAGAGAAAAGTCATCTGCTGCAGCGGTGCTATGTTTGTTGCGAAACAGCCAAAACGTATTCACTATGTATGAAGGTGGTTGTTTTTTATTGCTCATATCCTCTTTCTTATTCTGTAGCACATTTCAACTGTAAACCAGGTCTTATAGTGCAGATGTGTTTACCACAATTCCTGCTCACATATGGTAAGGGTCATTAAGTAGAAGCTGGTTGGAGCGCTGGAACTGGGCAGCAGAGGAAGCCAGGGATGGGCCTTCCTGTAATTTCTATGCACACTCACGCACACACAGATGGGTGACAGTGGTCTGTGTTGGGGGTGAAATCCATCCTAGCTATCCATTCAGCCAGTGTAGACCCTCTTCCTCTCCTGTCTGTTTTCATTTATTATCGGCCGAACTTGGCAAACGTGTCAGCTTCTAAAAGTAGTTTCTCTTCTCTAGTTTCTGTATCCCATTAAGTTTCCCCACAGAAGTCTCAGAAAGATCTCAGAAAGTGTCAAAAATATGTGCCCTTTTTGTGGTTTTAAAAAAAGAGCGCCATCTTTGTGTCACAGCAAAGTTTGGACAGGAGGAAGTGTGGTTCAGGAGGAGAAGGTGTATCGAACAGAAGTGGAAAAATGTCTTGAGTTCTGGGCCATTTCCTCCAAGGACAATAACCCCCATCTTGTTTAACAACTCACCCGGCAGGGACTATTACACTCATTTTAATTGGCTCCCACTTTAATTGCCCAGGTGGAAGGAGGGGGTCTTTTCCTTCTCCTTATGCTCTTAAAGTTACTCCTGCCAAAATGAGTTTAAGATGGGATGCTTGGTAGGATGGGTGTTTAAAAAGACTGCAGTATTAAAATAAAATCTTGGTTATTACATAAATATCTCCCTTCGCACAAATAAAACTTAAATTGGTTTACATTTATTTTTTTCTGTATTTCTTACCTCTTATTATATGTGCAAACCTTGACTGCTGTCTCAGGTGGAGTCAGGAAGCAGCAGGGGAAACCAAGCAGTCCTGTTGGATTTTAAAGCGACGCACATTACGGCCTGAGACAATTACCCTCCTGCTATTAGTACATTGCTTACCAATGGCCTACACACTGTCCTGAACAGCTGGTGGAGACAAAGAAATTGAGATGGAGATGGGACAGTGAGTTGGTTAATGACTGAAACAGGAGGAGGAGAGGAAAAAACAGCACACTGACAAGTGTTTGTCCTCAGTAGTGACAGAAGAGAAAATGAGGAATATAGTGGAGAAAAGGGTAAAAAGAGATGTGAAAGAGGAGTAAAGTGCAGCAATGTGTTCAGTTAAATGTGATCACGATGCTCAGCTTCACTCTCATGTATCTCTGCTAGTGATTTTGCTAAATGAACAGCGATTGTACCAATTAATGGTATTGAGTGTTATTCATTACAGCTGTCAAGGAGCAACCTCCTGCCTTCATTAAGCCTCTACATCTCTCTCTCTCTCTCTCTCTCTCTCTCTCTCTCTCTCTCTCTCTCTCTACACCTCTGTCTTTCTTTAGCTTTTTTATGCCTCCGTGTGGCAACAATGGTGGTCGGAGGCATTATGTTTTCGTGTCGTCCGACTGTCCCCATTCTTGTGAACGTGATATCTCAGGAACGCCTTGAGAGAATTTCTTTAATTTTGGCACAAACGTCCACTTGGACTGAAGGATGAACTGATTAGATTTTGGTGGTCAAAGATCAAAGGTCAAGGGCACTGTGACCTCACGTCCGCCCCAATCTCGTGAACACGATATCTCAGGAACCCCTGGAGGGAATGTCATTACATCTGGCACAAACATCCACTTGGACTCAAGGATGAACTGATTAGAATTTGGTGGTCAAAGGTCAAGGTCACTAACCTCACAAAACATGTTTTTGGCCATAACTCAAGAATTGATGCGCTAATTTTGACAAAGTTTCACACAAATATCTAATAGGACAGAAATGATGAAGTAATGACATTTTATATCCAAAAGGTCAGAGGTCAGCTTCACAGTGACATCATTATGTTCTGCAAAAAATACTTTTCTGGCCGTTATTCAACACCATAACTCAGGAACAGAGGGGGAGATTGTGACCGTATTTCACATTTGGTCGGATACTGAATTGCTGACACCGATCTTGGGTTGCCCACCTTGAAACTGTGGTGATTGTATAGATCTTCTGTGCTGTCAGGTTGAAGATGTATGTGAAGCGTCCACATTTTAGAATTTGTTGCCTCTTTGCAGCAACATCCATATCTGAAGCTTTGTCTTCTGTCATGTAGACAACTTTGTGCTCTATCAGAATCAGCTTTATTGGCCAAGCATGTGAACATATACAAAGAAAATACACTTAATACCTTTAATTAAATTCCTTCAAAGTTTTCACTACAAATATAATGAGTCTGGACAGACATGGAAGTAAACTGCAACTTAACTGGGTGGCGGACTCATACAGCCGTGAGGCGGTATTTCTAGTTTCTCTCTGAAACTCTTGAATTCCTTTGGGATTGAAGCAGAAAAGGATTTTTTTGTGTGGCCCTGATACTATTTTGTTTGTACTTCTCCCCCTTTCCTTGCTCTTAACTTTTATTTCTCTGAGTCTCCTATTTTCTCTGTCGTATTCCACCTATACTCACAGATTAACATCCATTAAGCGTCTGTGTGTGATCATGCATATGTGTGTGTGCATGCGCCATTAAATTTAGTGTCTAACAGGGGCAGGAAAGCGTGTCCTGTCCTTCACCTGCAGGCTCCTTAGCTGTATGAATGTCGGACAGGGTGAGGACATCAGAGATCACGGGGATTCAGAGGGCCTCATATCCGAGTGCAGGGATTCCCCCAGCTTTCTCTGACAATAGGACAGGAAGGAAGGAGTGTGCAGGCTGCAGGATTGGGCCAGGCGGTAACGGGAGACAGGACAGAGTTACATGGGAGATATACGTGGGCTTGGGGGGGGGGAGGGGGGGGTTCGTAGGGAGAGAAAAGGAAGAGCAGCACCTCATGTAATAAAGCTTCCAAAATGCAGGGTGTGTGTACTGCTGATATTGGAACAAACACTGCACATATCCCCTGTAAACATACATACAAAATAACTTTATTTTGAACATTTTAAACAAGTAAATACAAAAACACAAACAACATGGGGCACAACCCACTAACCCCTCAACACCCACATACGTTGTTAACACCAGACAAAAGTCGCATAATATGAAATAACACCTACACACACAAAAAAGGAGCTACAGCATGCAAAGAGCAAAATGTCCATTCATGCCAGAAAGCACTGCATCTCCAGTGTCACAAACCACTTTTACAAAATGTCCATATGGGCTGAAGCGGTCTGGGGATGTCCAGCAAATTTGCATTAGTAAAGGTCAGAGCTGCAATGATTAGTCGATCAACAGAAAATTAGTTAACTGTTTTGATAATCAATTAATCGTTAAGATGATTTTTTTAAGCAAAAATACCAACGGTTCCAGGTTCTTGAATGTGCTGCTTTTCTTGGTCTTGCATTAAAGTAAATTAAATATGTTTGGGGTTTTGAACTGTTTACTGGACCAAACAAGATATTTAATGACAGCACTTAAGATAAGGTGACGGACATTTTTCACAGTTTTCTGATGTTTTATAGACCAAACGATTAATCAATTAAAGGAAAAATTAATTTTCAGATTAGTTGATTATGAAAATAATCGTTACTGGCAGCCCAAGTAAAGATCACAGTCTCTGGATTGTAGACTAACATCAAATTAAAATGTGTAAGATGGACAAATATGAGCTTAACACTAAAAGAGAAAGAAAAAGTTTTTCCCACCATGTGGTGACACATGACTAGAAACGGAGACCAACAGTAGTTTCACATTGAAATAGTGCAGTGGAAAATCAGTTGGCCCCTACTAGTCCATATATGTGGGACAGATGTGTCATGATGCCGCCTATTCAGTGGCCTGATAACAGTCAAATCGGGTGGGAGGTGGATGACGCATTTGACTTCAACTCTTGTGACCTTGGATTAGCTCCCGATTTATGCAAGAATTTTATTTATTTATTTTTCTCTATTGCTAAAACTCAAACAAGTTGTTTCAATCCCTCAAACTCCAACCAAATCTTTAACTGTCGTTGTTTGCCTAAACTCAAGATTTTTACTTGACAAACAAACCTGTCTGTTTCTGCTATTGAAAAGTGAGTTTTAATTTAGAAGTGTAGTCTGACGTTTTGAATAACCAGGATGGGTGACGTGTTTTAGTGTTCGTGAGCAGTTACCAAAAGTTTTTTTTGACTGTTTTGTTTGATAATATGTGTCTTCCTGCATGTCTTGGACTAAAACTATAGAAGAGAGACAAACTGTAATTTCCCAGAACTGGTGTTTTTCCCAGAAATTGAATCTTATTAGTCAGTTTCTGGTTTGACCTTGAACTTTTCTCCAAGATCATTGGTGGAACTCTTAGCTTTATTTCATTATGCACCACAAAGCTTTTACTTTCTCTTTGGAGACAGATGGATGCTAACTCATGTTTCTATCCATCACGTCTTACCATAACATGACTCATTGTGCAGAATAAGACTGTCAACAACAGTCCGACCTTGAGGAGGACGAGCTGCTCGAGCTTCCAGAGGAGTCAACCAATTCTATTTTGCTGTTCATAAACTAAAACCCGATGGAGGTGAAGTGTTATATATAACATTATATATACTAACATAAAGAAAACTACAATTTAACATAACATTTAAAATCATTCTTAGTTAAAAACACAATTCTTGACATGCCTTGCCCAAAAGCAGCGGTTGAGAACAGGAAGTTTCTTTAATGGCTTTTACTTTCTAACCTTTGACTCCACCTTCCGTGCTTGAAAAGAGACAGAAAGGAGGAAAGAAAGGAAGGAAAGGGACACAGATAAAGAGTTCTTATCTAAATTGTCTTGGCCCTCACCCTTACATTTCATGACTGTAGATACTAAATCACTACTGTATCCTGACCTCTGACCCCTGCTATCTGACCTTCAAACCTGCCAGCGATCAGCCTCCGCTGGTAAATGCACATGGACGGACGTTCTGCAGAATGTGTAACATCATATTAGACTGCAGAGATTTAGACAGTGTTTTGACATGTTAAAAGTAACCACAGCTATCATCAGCCTCTTAATGGCGGCTGGGTATTGAATTGGTGCAAAGGATGACGAAACAATGCATGCAGAGTGTGTGTTTATTTCAGAGTGAAAGACCTTTTAGAGGATGAGGGGGATCAAGAACTTCCTTGCAGCTGGATCCTGTCTACAGTGCTTTGCAGAAGTATTCTCCCCTCTTGACCTTTGGCACATTTTGTTGTGCTATCAAGTTATTTCATAACACATTTATTCAGGATTCTCAGAGTTCAGTGCAAAACAAGTTGTTCTATCAAAGATAATAATGAAAAAAGAAGTATTAAATGACAGAATAAGATATTGAACACATTTGCTTAATTGCCACACAAGATTTATGATGATCAGATGTTGAAAGTCTCACATTAAAATATGTTGCTCAATAGGATAAATGTAGGATGCTGTATGTTGTTAGATTGGGAAGCAAAGGGGTTGCACACTTGTACAGGGATGCACTGATGCAACATTTTTCTCTCCCAATACCAATATCCTAACCGCAAATACCGAGTACATACCTGATACCAGTGCTTCTGTTTTCAAATTCAAAATAGAACTGATAAAGATTATTATTTTATGTGTAAAGCAACATTAGTCTTCTTAGGCTTGTGCATATTTTTCTAATGTTTTTTTGGGGGGGGGTTTATAAACTTGTGTCACTCACCACTTCTGGTTTCACAGTTAAAGTCCACCACTGTGTCCATATTGTGAAACACATGCGGAATAGTACTCAAGCACAGAAAATGAACTGTATACTGTATATTGTGGATCTGTGACGTCTGGCTTATAATTGATTAGTTTTATAGTGTCAGTATTGGCACTGCGTCCCTACTTATACCAACATAACATGCTGAATAATAAGAATACCGTACATTTTTCCACATTGATAAACTTGTGTGCTGCGCCTAAATTTCTTTTGAAATAACACAAAGGGTATTAAAGCACCCTGAAAACATTTTCTAGGCCCCTCTGTGTGTACTATAGGTGTTGGTGTGTGTGTGTATACAGACGTCTGCTTGTTTTAAGACATAAAAAAACTTAATCCAGCCTTATTTGTATTGCAAATATGCCCATTAATAATTTGTGGTAATACAGGGAAAAGGACAGGGTCCTATCACAGTGCTGCCAGCCTGGGCCCAGCCAGTAGATGGACACTTCACTTGTGCGCTGGTGGCATACAGACAGCTGGCTTCAGCCTCCAGGACAGCACATAAACTACTGACCAACCTGGACTTGTCTGCAGTGTGAGACAGAGATTTACACCACGTTAGTATAACCCTGCCATACCTCACACTCTGAGGCCTTGACGAGAAAGTAGGAGAGAGAGAGAGAGAGAGAGAGAGAGCAAGAGGGAGACAAAGATGTGTGCCGACACACAAACACACACAGACATGGAGGCAGACACCATGACTTACAGCCCCGTTCCTTACCTTCTCTCCACTGTAGGAAGGCTTTTATTATGAAGACCTTCAATCCTTTTCTTCTTTGTCCCCTCTCTCACGGACTTACTGCAGCCCTGTAACTCATACTGATGTCAAAACAAACACACAGATAAACAGGCAAAAGCAAACACACACAAGCACACTCACACACATGATAAACAGAGACATGAGCACCCCCCCCCCCCTCTCTGTCCTCCTCCCCCAAAGTCTGGCGTCCCCCACATTGCCACCAATATTTCTCATGAGCTCTCGGCCACCAGCCCTTCATGAATTTTTATTAAACAAAACTCTAAGCAGATTGATTTCACACCGGCTGCTTTATTGCATTTTTATTTAATTCTTTCTCTCTCTCAGAAGCTCACTTGCTCCTCTTTGCCTGTACCTCAGTTTCACCACTCCATCCTTTCACCTCTTCTTTCCTTCCTGATGCTTATCCTACTTCCTCTCTGTATTTCCTGCCTGTCCCCCACCCCATCTCTCTCTTTTTAAAGTGTCCTCCCCTCCTTCCCATTCTCTCTTCTCTGTCTTTCATTCTCTCCATTTCCTCAAGCCTCATTTTCCTGCCAGTGCTGATTTATGTTCCTGGATTTGTGGCCCTGAGTAGAGCTGTTGTTGGTGGGCTGATGAGCTTTGTTTTGGCTTTGTGTGTGTGCGCCTCTGTGTGTCTGCATGCGCACACTTATGTGCGGCCATGTGCGAGTTTGTTAAAATGCATTTGTTTCATTTATCACCTGAGCTATTAGTCAGTAGCTCTCAATTCATTAAGTTATCTCTCCCAATCTCCCGCTCTTTAGCAAGCTCTTCCTTCCTGTGCGGGGATGTGTTGAACAGCATCAGTTTCATTAGAGCATCATCAGTTTAAGCAAATGTCATTGGCTAATTTATATTACAGTGTTGCTTTACAGTAGCTTACACAACTTACTACAGCTTGTTCTATTACAAAAATATATTCCACTACCTGAGCAGATACAGATGGATGACAAATTAAAGACGAAAAAAAAAAACACCATTAAGTGTCTTTAAACTGGATGTATATGTTGTACATGTGTGGCCTCTGAGGTTACGCTGTAGCATACTGTATGTGTGCATCCTCAAAAATGTAACTACACATTGACAAAGATACCATGTAGGGAACTGTGAGTGGACAGCTTGTGTTTTCGTCTACAAGTTTCGGTGGAGATTGTGGTTGGGGTTGAAGAAACTGTAGTTTTCTCCTTTTCAGTAACACACATCTAGCAAAGCTACGCTGCAGATCTTCTGTTCATTATGATGTCAACTCTGTATAAATGAATGGATGTAAGCACAGCGATTGCACAGTGGTAGTTATTATTAGTTATTATTCAGTAACGAGACAAGGCCAAATAACGATATGTTACCTAGATGTAACTCCAGTTCAGTAAGTGTGTGTATCCCTGTCTCTGTATTGCAAATGAAAGAACGTTAACACCAGTGTTTCCCCTAGGTTGACTGCTTTGGGGTAATGGCAGCAGGGGCCAGAATAAATAAGAGTAGATGGTCTTCAAGTGAGCATGGTCAGGTTTGGCTAACCTATTGTCGCTAACGTCGGGGCTAACCCCCTTCACTTTTCCAGCAGTTGGGGCAACAACAGACAAGACTTTTCTTGGTCTTGAGAAGCTGCAGCATTTATTAACTGACACACTGTAACCTCTACTGTACATTTACTGCCAGATTGACAACTTACTGCTAACCTTTTCCTCTACTCCGCTCACATTCACCGTCACTTTTCTGCCGCTCACTTTCTCACACTCACTCAACCACACACTCACTACACACACACACACACACACACACACAATACGCACTGCTCTATTCCTTAAAGGAGCTACGCTAAGAGTTTCCCATGCAATGACACAGAGGTTGACTCATGTTTTGGAATAGTGCCGCACAGAGGCTCCTAAAAGCTATTGATTTCCAAATGAATGCATATTTGGTATTATTTTTGGCATTAAAAAAAGATTTTTTTGGCCTGGCGGGGGTTCTTGTTGGCCTGGTGGCGCGCCAGGCCTGTACAATTATAGGGGAAACACTGAACACAGTTATTGTGGTGAATATAATGAAAGCATGCTACAACCTGGTCATGTACAATACACGCGTCTAGCATTGCGCTCACCTATAAATCAAAACCATAGGTATCTGCAAAAGGACTCACATTAACTCCTTGTATCAACTATAAATCCAGTTTTAAGGAGTTGTCCAAACTAGAGATGCACTGATATGGAATAACAATAGCGAATTGTTAAGAACAAACTAAAAACAGCAAAGAAATAGTCTGGCACACAACCTCCAGCATTAAACAGCAGTTTGGAGTGGTTAGGGAACTGCAACTTCCCTAGTTTGTGTCCAGCTGGGGACCTTTGCTTTGCAATAGTCATAAAAATGCTCTGCAATAGTAATAACAATAATAAAAAAGCTTCTTATTGTTTATAATATTTGCTTTTGTACAGATTAAGCAAACAAGATATAATGTGTTAATTACTGAGCTTCAGAGGTGCTGGTGGGTGGATTTCTTTATCTTAGGACAGAGCCGTGCTAGCTGTTTTCCCCTGTTTCTAATCTTAATGCTAAGCTAAGCTAACAGGCTGCTGACTGTGGTTTAATATTTCACAAAGAGAGAGTGGTGTCAATATTTGCTCACTCTCTGCAAGAAAGTGTAGTTTTCAAAAACTTTTCCTTTAAATGACCCCTCATGCCCTGTATGGAGGCATCTGCATTTGTTCATCATTCATGTTTTTTATCTAATTTGCCACCAATCTGTAGCTCACTATGGTACAAAAAAAAGTCTTGGAATATGTTTTCCTTCACATTTCATATTTTTAAGGATATGAATGATGATTATTCATCCAGAATGTGAGTTTTAAGTGTCTTTGTCTGTCACATAAGCAGTTTGGGTAACAAATGCTCAACTGCGACATGGTCATCTTCCTTGTGCTCATAGTGTCTGGTGCTGTGGTGTGTGTGTGTGTGTGTGTGTATAGTAGTAAGCAGTGGCTGTTCCCCCAATACAGCCTGAAGTGATGAGGCAGAGTGCAGCTCCTGCTGGGTGTAATGAGGCTCCCTGCAGCTCTACACTGCCTCACCAAGTCTCCCTCTGTCTCTCTGCCCAGCAGGCTTGTGTTTGCAAAGCACCATGCCTCGCCACTAAACCACACATACACACACACACACACACACACACACACACATACGTAGAATCTACCCTTACCTTCCTTTAAAATGTTTATTGTATTTCTCTTTCTTTTTCCTGACATCGTCTCATACACTGTCTTAGCATCCACCTTCTTTTTTTGTTCTCCATTCGCCTTCTCTTTGCTCCTCATTGCTCCTACCCTCCGTCCTCAGCCCCTCCTTCCCCTCCTCTCTCCTCTCTCAGCTGGAGTCCTGTGTAATTGGGCTGTTGTCAACAGCACATTAGCCTGGATTAGCAGCGTAGCGACTTCTGGCTGGCACCGCTGACCCTACCAAACACAGGCCAAATAAGGTCATAAACAGTAAAAAAGACAAACAGTGACGGCTCAGCCAAACCCTGAAGTTGTGTGTGTGTGGGTGTGTGTGTGTGTGTGTGGGTGTGTGGGTGTGTGGGTGTGAATGGCAATGTTCTCACATAGGAATAGATAGGCAGATAAAAAAACATTTTTTTTGAGGAATGAATATTTTGTCATTACTTGTCAATAGTCTGAAAATTACATGTGTGTGTTTGCGGTGTCATGTGAGTGACACAGGGTGCAATAGTTAAGATATCAGACATTCACACATCACACGCATCAGGCTGGCTACGGTGCAAAGGTTGATGTATGTACATGTGTCGACCATGTGTTACGTGTAAAGACCCTGTGGAGTGACAGGTTATCTCTCTGCACCCCCACACCCCGTCTACGCCTCCACCATGTGTGTTTGGTCTGTCCCGTCACAGCATTCAGGTGGGGGAGGTGAGGGGGAGCGGCGCTGTTGGCGTTGGGCGTACCGTAACTGAAGTGTTGAATGTCTAATAGATCAGACAAGACAGCCCCGTGGTGACTGTCAGTCAGTCGTTCTCTCATTGTGAGGCCTTATCTCTGTTGTGTCTCTGTTGTTGTATCTGTCTGTTTCTTGTACTCAGAAGAGCTGTTTCTCCTTAAACTCATAGCCTTGAACTATACGACTGTTATGGACTAACTGTCCATGACATACATACTGGCAACTCCGTGTTTTGGTAACGGACGCCGAGTTGAAGTCTGTTCACTGTGTGAATGGAAAAATAACATTTTTTTTTCTGTTTGGTGTAAGGAAATATCTGTGGTCAAGGGCATTGCTTCTAATTTTGTCTGTCTCCGCTTCTCTCGCCGTCTTCCTTTCTCTCTCTCGTCTCGCTCTCTGTGTCTCTGTAGGCCTCGCAAAGCTCCAGATGCACCATCCCGTCCTTGTCCACCCACCTTTGTTTCTAAAACAGAGCCACTTTTATTGCTGCCCCGAGGCAGATAGAGCTAAGCTAAGGAAACAGAGAATCCTAGTGTAAGGCTAGGTATGGAAATGAGCCCTCTGTCACAATACTCAACAATATCTCATGCACTCCCTCTTATTCTCCTGGAAATAGAGAGAGGGGAGAGGAGAGGAGACGCTGGACGGCATTGTTCTTCCTGCCCAGTTTTGTGAGAAATTAATTAATTATGAATGAGTGAGTAAGTTAAGAAAAGGGGTTTTGGATTCTATTGGTGTTAACATAATTACAATTCTCCTTTTTTAAATGAAGGGACTGGGGCCATTTCTCCTGCCTCTCAAATGGGTTTTTATCGTCTTCAATTTGGAAAAGAAAAGCTGATAAAAGCCTTTATAATGCTTTAATTTGGCATCGATTTGCATGAATCTCCCTCAGTAATTATCAACTTACCCCTCCCCTCACGGATGACAGAAACAGTAGATTCTGATAAGAGAGTGAGTGTGTGTGTGTGTGTGTGTGTGTGTGTGTGTGTGTGTGTGTGTGTGTGTGTAAGGGTGGGGGGTATCTTCTAGTCTCCATCTCCCATTTTTCTATTTCCATATCTCATCCCTCTGTCTTTCATTGGGAGAGGCGTGGAGCGAGTGATGGCAGTGGCAGGGGAGAGGGAACAGAAAAATCCTAAATCAAAGCACTCAATTATAGGGCTGCAGTAATTATGGGAGCCCTTGAATTGAAGTGCTCTCGGAGGAGAGATGGATAGATATATGGATGATGCATGAGGGGCGGGACAGATAGGTAAATAAATGAATATGCCACACAGAAATACAATGTAGCCTCTGGGCCTGAGACGACATAAATACACGTATTAATCGATAGGTCGCAAACCATCCCAATGCAATTAAAAGGGTATTGAGTGGAGTGGGCTGCACTTGGGCTTGGGGAGTGGGCTCAGGCAGGCTGTAGTGGGTCAGGGCCCTGACCTGTAGGAGGGTTAATGCCCCCCTGGCCCTCACTAGCCTCTGGCCTGTGCATGGTGAAATGCTGAGGGTCAGTCCATAAAGGGACTCCAGTCTCTGTGGGGCCCTTTACTGGTCAATAAGACTGAATGAGTTCCATCAACTACCACTGTGAAACCGCTCCAAACACTGATAATACTCCTAACACTGCCTAGAGAGCAATGTACTAAATACACTTTGCTTTTTTTCTGTAGGTGTTTATCTGTGTCAGTGTGTGAATAATTTTATTAAAGAAAAATGTTGCTTTCATATTCCTCTTCTCTCTATCCATTTACAAATTAAATTCACGTTTATTTAACATATTCTTTTGAGACGTGCCTAGCATAAGAGTTATATTTGTCAAACATAAGTGCATGCAGTTGGGTGTTTTTCCTTGCATGTGTGTTTAGGCGTATAGATGCTTATGTGTGAGTGCCAGCTTGCGATTGACTGGCTCCAAATCCATCCTCATATTAGCACATGCAGGAAGTTTGTCATGGGCCCTCTGCTGTGCCAGAGCTCATTTGGTTCAATGTGAAATTTATCACAGATGTTCCTCTTCCCTAACCAGGCCTGGCTGCCAGAGACTACAAACAAAAGACTCTGCACACAGATAAAAACCAAAAAGCAGAAACTAACAGATTGCAGTGCTCTGTTTGCTGAGATAATACACCATTAGCGAGACATTTAGATTAAAATCAGAGTACTGTACATGTTGTAAAAGTGAAAAATAGAATAAAAAACTAAAAGAAAACAGATGAAAGTACCTAAAAACATTTTTTGTTAATGAAGTATGGTTTATGAGACATTTGTTTCTCCTTCATGTGTGAGATTGTGTATGTGATTTTTGGACATCCATGAACACATTTCTGCGCATGTACATCTCATCATTTGTATATACCTTGTCTGTGTTAAAGTCAGTGCTAAATGGATGAATGGATGGGACACTGCTGAACCTACCGCACAGTGTTGGGGCCTATGTTTGTGATTAATGTGATCCTGTCCCAGCTGACAGTGTCAGAGGGAGTGATGCGTTGGGATGAGCGCCACAGCAGCCTGCTGATTTACTGGCTTCCATTTCCAGTGGTGTAAAGTCAATCTCTGTGGAAGGTCAGCGGCCCCCGCATGCACATTAGCGTCTTTTAATCCCCATCCGTCAGGGCAGGCCAGCACCAAACAGGAAGGTGGAGGAATACACGGAGGAGGAGACTTTGTGGAGAGTGGAGGGATATGAATACACACAGCTCCTGTGATTCCTGTACGCTCATCACGTCCTCTGTTGCAACTGTGCTCATAACTGTCTGCGGTCAGAACATACACACAGAACTCATACAGTTTACACACCACAGCAGCACCCGAGGACTGAAACAATCAGCACACTCACATCGTTACTCCGTTTTCACAGTTTGTCTTTCTTCACAAATTGAACATTAAAGCTAACATCTGTAACTTTATGCGCATTGTCACCCTCTGCAGATGTGATGCCAAATACGTAATGTTTCAACTTCAGTAAGAATGATGTAATTGTTATGGAAGCCTGATTTTTAAAGAGCCTCCACAGAACTTATAAACCATAGAGTGTAATACTGCTGGGAAGTGGTGGCTGAAAAAAATCGATTCACATAAGAATCGCAATTTTCTTCTATGATTCTAAATTGATTCAGAAATGCCAAAAATCAAATTTCTAAATTAACGTGATGTTGACAGAATGAAAAAGGTGCGAGGGCAGTGCAGCACCTGGACAGTCTACATCGCACACACGCTAGAGTTATCTAGTTGTTCATCTTCAAAAAGGCAAGCGTTTTGGCACATTTTTTTAATTAATCAGTGAATAATTACCTTTCTGAGACAAATATGAAGTAGGTAAGTATATTGTGAATACGCCGTCTTCCAGAGACTAATGTTGGCAGAAAGTTAATGTTTTTAAAGCAACATTCATTTATTTTTTTGGCCACTTGGCAGCAGTAAACACAACATTGACATATTATCATCTTTGTAAAGTCATTGTGGCAAAAGTGTGAGCAAACAGTTGCTTATTCAAGCATCCAGCAGACATAGAGCAAAATTAGCTTTGTTTTTGTGTTTCTGGCGACCTGGCATATGTACTGTAAATCCAATATTCAATTTTGTTTTAGCTTTATTTTGGTCTCCATTAACTCCTGAGGGAAATATCTGGCTCTCAAGCTGCTAAATGCTCCACAGAAGGTGCTTTTCCATCAGCCTGTTTTTATTCACAATTATAATTTGTGCATTAAAAAACCTGAGTGGATCCATTGAAAATTCCTGAAATAAAATGTTTATTCTTCACTGAGGGTATCGATAAAAGCACAAAGTGCAGTGGAAACAGAGGCAAATAAATCATTATGTACTTCATGTACATAATAATGAGACAAAACATACCAGATCTGAGCATCAGATCTGTGTGTGGTGATGATGAGGCTGTAACACTGCTCAAATTAACACAACAAACATAAATAACACATTTCCATCATGTTTTCTCCATTGTTTTTCACTGTTTGAGGTTTGACTGGTGCTCTTGTAATTACATCATCTTCTTCTGTCATCTTCTTCTGCAATGGTTTAATGGCCCCTGACTGGAAATTAGCACCACCACCTGTTTATCTCAACGACCCATCTACAAATATTTACATCAGTGGATGGAAATGCATTCATTTGAATTTTCTTTTGCCGATTTTCAGGATATTCAGTTAACGTTTGTGCTACATTTGGATGGAAACCTATCTAATCTTCTCTAGCCAGTCGCTAACCTTGTCTGTCTGGGTGGCGTACAGTTGATTTATCAAAACCTGAAAACAGCGGTCTGTTGTAGCTGGAAATGAGGTTGATGAGAGCGGTCATTAGTCAAGTTGCAGACTGTAAAACCAAAACAATGAGCTGAAAGATGCTAAAGTGGTCCATTGAGCTAAAGGGAGCTCCAGAGATGGTTGATAATCCTCTGTGGATTTGTCACTACTAGTGATCCCTTTCACATTACAGTAATTACAGTTCATTTAAGAGATATCGCTCGTTGCCGCTTTAAAAAGACTTCCAGTGTATCTGCTTTTTTTCTTAACTCTTGAGTTTACTATCATTGGCGGCTGCCTCTGATTGTTGTCAATGTCATGGTGAGTCCTCACAGACTGATTGATTGTCTGACCAGTTGATTGATTTGCGTCTAAAAAGCCTCTTTTTCATTGCTAACTTTAATGATTAGCTTCTCATTCTCATTCCATCTCTATGACCACCTACCTTTTACAGAATCATCTGTATATCTCTCCTTGTGTCTTTTTCTGTCTATTTCTCATCTACACAAACACCCACTTTCTCCCTCCTCTTGGTCTGTTACTGATTGTCTTCTCCTGGCAGGGGGCTCTCAGTCTCCCACACAGTCACTTGGCTCCTGAAGGATGTGAACAGTAGACAGGTAATATTTTAATCTCCCCTCCATCTCCCTGCCTTTTTACTCTATTCTCTGCTAAAACATTTCATATTCTAATCGGCTCCTATGCGCGTCACATTCCCCTGCAGCAGCCCTTACTGCCTTTAAATAGATCCATCAAACTCACCAACAATCTTGCTAAGTTTATTTAATTTTTTCCCCCTTCTCTTTAGCTTTTTTGACTTTTCCTGGAAATCAAATGCAGCTTTTTACATTCTCTTCTTCATACCTCAATCTCCCCCCTTCTTACCTTCTTTCCCCACAACCCATTTTTTTCTCCCTCCCTCCCCCCACATCACCTCTTTTCTTTCCTTCATTCTTTGCCTGGAGGTTAGCGCTAAACGTGCATCATTCAGCGAAAAACAAAAGGAGTGAATTGATTGGGTTATCAGCTGCTGCTCTGGTGGACCCTTTGATCAGAACTGAAAAGCAGCGCTACATGTCAGAATTCTGCTTCAGCAGCTCTTTCTGAGTTTTACAATTACTACACGCCACGGTCACATCCAAAGTTTCCCCTCCCTCTCTCCCCACAGTCTTAGGGTTAGGGCCTGCGGCGATGAGCATTATTACGGCTCATTCTGCTGTCTCCCCGCTGAGCGCAGAGCGGGCAGATTGTGTTTGGGAGATACGCTGCTGTGGTAAGCTGGCTGCTGTAGCGCTCGTCCTTCTTCATTCAGTCCTGGACTGTGCTCCTTTGACCAGAGTGTCACACCGTCGCCCACACACGACTCCCATAGTGTCCTGTCAGCGTCTTATTGTTGAGATTCCTGCTCTGCTAGATATGGACAACAGAACAAACAAGTTGATCTGTGGATGAGTTAACCTTGAACCAAGATAAAGGAAGTGGTGAAACCTGCCAGTTCATTAATAACTAAGCAGTGCAACAAGAGGTCAACAGGTCAACGCGGAGCAGCGCTGTTTGCTCCGCTCTACTTTTCTCATGGTCTGACATAACCTGTAAGGTCAACGACAACAATAGAGAGGGAGAATGGCTCTATTTTGACCTGATGAGAGGCAGGAGTTCACACATCAGATTAATGTGCGCTGTATTACTGTAAGTGTACATTTGAGGAAACCACTTTGGTAGAACAATGAAACAGAGCCTCACAAAAAATAGAGGAAGTTCACTGAAAAAATAAACTCTCAGGGTTTCAGATGAAACACACACACACGAGCACATACACATGAGCACATACAGAGAGGCACACGCACACTAAAACAATAGAGTACTTCATTTCTTTTCTCTACAGAGAGCCTAAGGGGGTCTAGGCTCCTAAACAGTCACCTCGCTTCCTTAGTAATTGGCTGGCTGGTACTTAAGACCAACAGCTTTTAATAAGCAATAGAGGCAGGAGCCAAACTGACAATAACTGCTGCCCTACATCAATTATTGGATACATATCCATCACTTGCTGACTTATATGTGACCCCAGGCACCTGCCAGCTGAGGTATTGACTGGCCAGCTCTCCCCAGTGCAAGTGACAAGTTCCATTTGCAATCACATTTATTAAACGGCTGTTAGAATGAAGGTCTGGGCCAGCCCATGTTGCGCCACCGGCTTCGGCTCTTATTAATCTGAAAGCCGCCAAAGAATGGATAAATGTCTGAAGGAGATAGATAAGAAGAAGTATGTGATGGAGTGATTGAATGTGGTTTCTCACTTTCTGTCCCACTTAGATCTTCACTGTTGCATTTTAACCGATAGTTTATCCACTGGTTCCTCTAAATTGAGGAACCAGTTCCTCTAACTACTTTTGCTGTTGTTATTCTCTCACTGTTCTCAATTGTCTTTCTGCAGTAACTTCAAGTTGACATATGATGCATTGCATGTTTATATAAGTGCACTTATCCACTCATAACTGTATTGCTGACTATACACCAGCAGTGTTAGTATAAATAGTGTTACATAATAACTTTTTGGCTGTAACAGAGGTTCATTTTATTAGGATATAGGCTCGTGTGTAAGCGTGTGAGTTAGCGTGATGTATAACTGATGGCTCGTTAACATGAGCAATGCCATTATTTTTACAGGCGTTTGTAAAGCTCTGTTGTTTGTGCAAGTCCAGCAGGTCTTCTCCTGTAAGCGCCTTGACAGGAAAAACAAGGGCTAGGTTCACTGGCTAAGTATTCATCCCAACATTAAAAGAGAGGAAGACCAGAGTGGTAGACTAATCCATGTAAATGAAAAACCAGGGTACAAATACAGTATGAGAAACTGAGATTAAAGCAGTTAGAATATCCAGGCTATAGCTTATAGATTTTGCAGTTCACTGAACATCAAGTTTGATTTCAGTTTTCATAAGCACAAAACCAAGACTCCTTATCCCCTTCTCCCACTATAATCTGTATTTAGTCATTTATTATTTTTGTATCAGTTACATAAATTAGTTAAGTAAAATCGGTGTATCTCCCTAGATAGATTTCTTAGATGTCTATTTGGTGGGCTCCTTCTTGCTCTACTGTCATGAGTTTTCACTGAGTTTATAAACTAAAAGACAATTTAAGTTTCTCTCCTTCACCATTACAGTCCTCTCCAAAAAAACTAACCCTATAACCAACCCAAATACCTTTAGGATTTACTAAGGATCATGCAATTTACATTAGTCTTAGTAGATTTAGTAGAATGCGCAGTCACACTTATCTCTCTTTGCACAATTATCCATCAAATCCATGAAGGAGAGAGGCACATCTCACTGTTAACACCAGAGTCCACTTCAGATGGCAGACAAACTGCACTTTAGACTGTTACACCTATTTGATAAATAAGACACATGACTCTAGCCACAGAGTCCATCAAGGTGCTAAAGGTCTAGTAAATCTGGCTATCTGAGTGAAAGAGCAAAAGAGGACAGAGAAGGAAAAATGATGAAGGGCCTGCTGAAAAGCTCTCTCCTTTCCGCTACCCTCCTCCTTCCCCAAGCCCTCCTACACTCTTCATTCCCTGCCCCATTGAATTATGCCTCCCCTAATTGTCTTCAGTGGCGCTTAAAGCAAACAGTTTAAATAAGTAAAAGGCACTTGGATGAGGAAGCAGGGCCTTGCAATTATTGGAACTACATCAGTCAGGGTGCTGCTCTGCACTGGGGTTGTTCTCTCTTTCTTGCCGTCTCTCTCCCTCTCTTCTCACTCTTACTTATTTTCTCTTGCATGTGTATTTTTTTTTGGTAGGGAGATGCCAGGATAAGAGAAGACACAGTGAAGTCATATGTGTGTGTGTGTTTCTGTCTGAGCCAAGGTAGCGCTGAGCCGCCCTGACGTTGAAGTGATAGGCAGCCCAGAGGGACAGGATCCATTATCTAATGACCATGCCGTTTAATCACGCGTCTCGCTGACATGTTTATAAGGCTGAACTTTGCGGCGCTATAAGAGATGGAGACGAGAGAGGGCCGCAGCTCCAGCCTCGGGGCCCGCAGGGCAGGCCTGGCCCTTTACCTCCTCTCCCACACCTATTATATGCTAATTACAGCCATTCCTAAACCACGCTTACAAGGAGTTAATTTAGTGGGCCATTACGCCAGTCTATATTTCAGGGTGCTGTGTGTAGAGCCCTCGTGGGGCTTTGGGAGAAGTGAGGATGTGAAGATGAGAGGCTGGAGGAAATGGGTGATGGGTGCTTTATGTCCCGCAAGGGAGAAGGGAACAGTGGAGGGAAAGGGTGGCAAGTCTACTGGCGGTACTATTTGTCTGACTGGAATGAAATAGCTGGCACAGGCACTTTGGGGGGGATTGTGGACTTGACGCTTTAGCTGACACAGTTCTGGTTTATCTGTACTCAGAGTGGGCAGTTTCCTTTAAAAGGTTTTGCATTACCGTTGCTAGATATTAAAATAAAATTGTAGTCATAAGCAGGGTTGGTCAATAATTCAATATTATTGTATACCAACTTTTAATTATGACAAAATGATCATAGCATGTCATCATTTTAGAAAAAGATGGATTCTAAGCAAATTGTCATTAAAAAGTAGCAGATTAGTAGCAGACTAGTTTTTGTTTGTTTTCTGTGAAGAGTTATGTCTGATATAGTACAATCATTCCAATTATTTTTTATATATATATATATATTTGCATACATTATAAATGTATTGGGCAAAATATATTGGAAGAATATTCATATTGATATTGTGATATTTATCTCTGCCATATCGGCTAGCTCTAGTCAGTAGCATATTAACATTTTTTTACGCATGTATTCTGAGTACTTAAAGTTACTTTTAGGTTACTTTGTCACATCTAAGACAAAATGTTTTGAGGATTTGCCGCTAGCTGATTCTGTGAGAGGAGGAGAGGTAAAAACAGGTACGGGGGGATATGCGGTATATGAGAACTGGGAAGGTATGAAGCAATGGGGACATGAAATCAAAAGGGGAAAGTGGTAGTTAAGAAATCTAAGGGGACAGGGGGCCCTGTGGAGCGGCAGAGAGGAGCAATGGGAGTGCAGGGGAAAAAAGATGGAAAGATGTGGAGACAGGGGAAGAGGGAGTCAGATAAATGCGATAGCTGAGACGGAGTGGTGATAGAAAAGCAGGTCCCTGCTCTGGGGGGTAATTAAAAGTGTTTCTTCTTATCTCCGTTAGTGACACTCTGGCACAGCATCCCCATGTACAAAGGACACACGTACATGTGTGCATCCTACACACTGAAAGCTTGTGTCGGTATCTGTCCATATGTCTGTGGGCATGAGAAGATAGCTGTGTGTCTGTGTGTGTGTGTTGTCTTTCTATTTGAGGCTATGGCTCTACTGTGCCTCTACCTCCAGGAGGCAGGAGGCTATAACTCCATCACCTCCCCGCCTATCGACTCCCTCTAAGGGGGATCGATACTGGAATGATGGCCCTCCTATGTCTTCCCCATCCATCCGCTGGGCCATTGAGTGTATGTTAATGTTATGAATTATCGAGAGAACAGTTACTATTGATTGGCTGAGGATTATTGGTGGGCTGCATAGCGGGATGGGGAGGGTGAGGCAAGGCTGGGGAATGGCGGGCCGGGAGGGAAGGACAGGTCAAAATCCTGCAGAAAGGTTTAAGTATCTACTAAGACTCCTGACCCCTAAAGGGCCCAGGTCAGAGGTGGCCTGGAGGGCAAGGCTGACTGTTTGATGTTTCCAACCCCCACCCTCCCACACCCAACCAACATACAACACTGACCCTGTTCACAGCACTCTGTCGTCCCAATTTTTTGCTCAGACACACATTTTTTCAGTCTCCTTCGCTCCCCCTGTTCAACACTTGCAGTTTCCAGAGCCTTTCGTGGCCCACTGTGTGATTGTTTACAATAGCATGCATTAGTCAGATAACAGACACAGATACCTGAGACAGATTATTTATGTTAAGGGCAGGGTCCTTGAGCCTTGGAAACGGACAGGTCGTCCTGTATTATTCAGAAATGTTTTTCTCTCTCTTTTTCTGTCTCTGTGTTTCTGCTCCTTTTTCATATGAACGATGCATGACTTGGAGAGAGAGTTGAAGAGGGGGGAGATTAAAGCCTGTACACCTGATACTGTCAAAACACAGACCTCCGCCCCTCTGGGAGGCATATAAACACTCAGACATACATCGGTACGCACACACACACACACACACACTCTCACAATCATGCTTGCATACACTCACAATCTCCAGTATGGTTTGGAATGGCTCTGAGTTCTCACTGAGCCCAGGGGAGAAGAAAAAAAGACTTTCCCAGGCAAATGCAAAGCTTATTCAGCTCAAGGAAGTTCTGCAGACTGAGAGGGGTAGTGCCACTGTGGTCTGGGAAGAGAGAAACATTGTTATTCTACAGGTGACCATCATACAAGCTCTAAGAGTGTTGCAAAAAATGACAAACACACTATGATAGAAGGTCCCAAGAGTTTGGTTGATTCACTGATTCATTTACCACAGCTCTACAATGATATGTGTTTCTTTTTTATGTGTGCAGCCAACACTACAACTGCCCCTTTGTGATATATTATATTCAACAGAGCTGGGAGAAACATCATGCTTGCCAAGAGATTTTTTATTGTTCCACAAAATTCTTAATGTCTTCAAATGAGCTGCTAAGCAGTCAAACCTCACAAGCAAGGGTCAACCAGCTGAACCTCACTGATGATGTAAATAACAGTATTTTAAATATTACTTTAGAATATGACATATTTGTGTTGACTTAACAGTACAAGTATCTCCTGCAATTATATGTGCATTTATCACATGTTCCTCTGTTGAGTAGCAGATTGTAATAGTTTTTGCCTTTATTTGACAGATTGAAAGTACAGAGAGACAGGACATAGCAGTAGACAGAGAGGAATAACATGTAACAAAGGTCCATGGCTGAAATCATGTCAATGTGCAATGCATCTGAGCTGGGGCACCCCAAATTGTAATAGCTTTAGTTGTCTACAGGGGGTGGACAAACTAATGTGAATACCACAGAGGAGGGTCAAGGAACTTCAAAGTAGGGTCATATTTGGTCGAGCGCCAGTGAGCACCATTTGTCAGCTACATAAAGTACGAGTCCTTTGTTGTGTAAGTTTTCAACACAGCATGAGACAACTTAACAGTGCTTGAAATAATCTGTGTCCAAACAGGTGTGTTAGTCAAAAAGATTGAGTCAGTTATTTCAAGGGGGGCAGTTTTGAGAACAGCAGGGATGTGACGGTATGTAATGGTGTAAGGAGTAAAGCTATAATAGGAATACAACATAATACATCCTTCTTTGGCATCACAAGGGTTATTTAGTAAAATCCTTGATCCAGTTATCTATGTATCTCCTTTAGGACATCAGTGCAACAATGACACTATTCCCAATTGTATTTAAATTATGTAGACTGCTGTGTTACATGTATGGGACAAAATACTGTTGCAATGATTATTACCAAACAATAAGATGTTATTTTACCATATATTCTACTGTAACTACTGTTATTGCGATTGCTATCAGAACCTACTTCAGGTGCTCCAGTTGTACATGTAAGTGTATGTAAGTGTCCCAAGCATGGTTTGAATTGATGATGAAGATAATGAAGGCTGATAGAAAGTCTTGATGAGGCACTTATTGCCTGCTCCTTTGCTGGATAATGTTTCAAACCCAGATTCCCAAAGGTTTCAGTGAGAGTCAACAATCCGCACACTGAAGTGTGTTTCATCACAGCAAGGAGAGCAAGACTGTGCATTCACAGTGACGGATAACCAAGCAAAAGCCTGAGGTTATAAAACTGGCATTTACCTTTGTAAATGTTTTAAGATCAGCAATAGGAAGGCCATGAGGCAGGTGGGATAGTAAACAAACGTAAAGTAAAACATTTTTTGTACATTTTTATAACACTAATTTAATTTTTTCATTCTTTTATAAAACGGTAAAATTAAGATACAGTAATATAAAAGGGAAATGAAAACCAAAATGAACAATAAAAATGCATTGTGCATGATGGCAGAGATAGGACACGGAGATAGTCGAAGTGTCTCTATGGCGTTTATGTCTAAAGCATTCCCTACTTTAAAGTGTTCTCCACTCTGAGCCTATGGACATTTACTGGCAATTGATCCTGTGTCTAAGTGTTAGTCATAAATTAACACCCCTCTGCTCTCCACCTACGCCTGACTGTATTCTCATCTGGCTCATCCAATCACTAGACTGCACACACACACACATACACACACACACACACTACACTAGTGCTTGACCTGAGCTATGACTCATTCGGCTTCAGTTATACTATGCTCTTTTTGACTCAGTAAGGAAAGTGTACGTAATAAAGTAGTTCAAAGAGAAACCTATGAGTGTATGCAGTTGGAACCAGGCTTGATGTTGGCAATGGAGATGATGATGATGATGATGATTTTGGCAACTACTACATCTATGAGCAGTTGAAAAAGAATAGAAAAAGTAGAGGCTAGAATATGATGAAAGGATTGAAGTAGGCCTATAACAACTGCAGGGAAATAGTTCTGACCCCAGCTGTCCACTGAGCCATCGGAGTTGATCAGAGAATCTACAGTCATTAAAACAATAGGTTCAGAGTGGACCAGAGCCTGGGGGGCTGCATTGAAGGCTGCTGAAATGAATAAATAAAACAGCATTGATCTCTGCTAATAGGAAAGTCCCAGTCTTGGCCATGTGTTGGGGCCGGGGGCAGTGTGTAAAGGCCCTGCCCAGGCACGGTTAACTGTCTCCAGGGTCAGAGGATGGGAGGAGTGTGGCCCTCCTACCCCACCTGTTCCTGGAAAGAGATCACTGCACAGCACCACCAGTATTTACAATGAATATTTAAAGAGGCCTCCTGATTACTGTCGGCGTAATAAGACAGGCAATAGTAAATCGGTGCCTGTTAGGAGCCCATATTTGATAGGTATGATGGTTTTTACTCACATGTAGGACTTTGTGATATGCTTGAAATCATTATTATAATATTAAATCAGTATTTTTTCAATATCAATATATTCCACAATGAAGAAAATGCATGCAAAATCATAATTTTATTTATTTATTTTTATTGTAATGCAAAGCAGTTATGCATTACATTACGGGAGACAAATCTGTTCACACATATGTGAAACAAGGAGTTAAGTAACATTTTCCTAGTTTATAATTACAATTTGCTCACAATCATGTGTGTGATTTTCATGAGAACAAATATTGTACCTAAACAAAACAAAACAGTCATACAGAGAATAGGGTTCAAAAGAGATTCATGTCTTCTTTAGTGTTTCATCTTAAAATCAACTACCAGTGAAAACAAAATAAGAACATCAGGGCTTAGAGTCTAAGAAAAAGGGCTAGAAAACAAGAGAAATGTAGGAACAGGTCAAATTTAGTTAGTTCATTACATTTCCAATAAAATGTAACTAACCAGTGAATAACACCAAACCGGTCCTTTAATAAGTTCATAAATAGTGAGCCAGAAGAGACGGGGGTTCAACACGGGGCTCCTAAATAAAAGGTGCTGCGTGCAAGGGCATATATCAGGATGTGGCTATAAAGCCTGCCCTTTAGGGTGGGGAGTAGTGGGAGTAGTTGACTCCTGTCTGCTGATAGGGAGCCTTATATCACTCAGTCCCCGGCCCTGCCAGTCTCGCACACACGCTCCCATACTCACACCCTCGTAAATGTCACCTGTTAATCTGGCCTCAAGTGCTGCTCAGTGCACTCTCCCATCAACAACCTGAGCTTTCCAGAGTGATGCTCTGAGGCATCAAGAGCTTCAGCTAAATGAGAGAAAATGTGTGAAAAAAACACTAACTGTACATACCCACACATATGCTATATAACACTGAAAGTACTATATTAGCATAAAGCTTCTCTCAGTTAAGGTCATAGGTCAGACAACGAGGCTAGAAGTGATGGCCGAGATAGAATAGAGTCTTAGAGGCATCTGTGCACTTAATAGATACACAGTCCACAATTAGATACAAAAAGGATACATTACTGACAACTTAATAATATAGGTTTGGCTAAAATAAATAATTCCCTCATATTTTATTTCAAGTACTGAATCGGAAATATTACAAAAAATTACGTCCTCTCAGCCAGTCCCTAGGAAGTATTCACTAAATTGCTCCTGACAGGGTATTGTTTACCTCACTTCCCAGATCAGCGTCATCCTTAATTTGGTATTTTTATTGTCCGTGTAAATAAAACAGCACATGGCTTCAGTAAAAGTTTTGCCTTCAACCGAGAGCAGCTAGGGGCTAGTTCGGTAATAGCAGCTGCTAAAGCTAGAGTTACTTGGCCGGTGTTAAATGCTGCTCCTCTCAGTAACTTAACTGTCAGCACACATGTTGCCTTCCTTAACACTGCTAGTTGAGTGTAAATGTCAGATAGCATACACAATATTCCAACATTTCTTTCAGTGTTTGGTTTCGGAAAGCTACAGAAATGGCCAAACACAGGCCCCATAATCTGTTGTTGAAAAGTTGAGGGTGAAGGGGGTTTCCAAAGTTATTCGACCATCTGCCTCTTTACATAGAAAGACAGTTTTTTGACAGATGTTTTTTTCCAAATTTCGTGCAGAATTTGGGTCGTTTCTGTACAGAGCACTAACCCAGTTGGTGAGTGATATTGGCCAGCTCAAGTCACCATGAAAACCCAAATATTTGCTTTGCCTCTCACCTCCTTCACTTGGACTTCCTTCATTGGGGAAAAAAACAGTTTCAAACCAATTTTAGCCTTTTACTATAAAGTTCACATGTGAAACGAGTTACTAACCAAGAGTTACACTGGACTGCCATCTTTGTCTTGTTATTACTTGAACAGTTCATTATTATTGAGAGTGAATATAGCGATAACTTTGATGCCATTTTTTTGTGGATTGATGTCAGACAGGCAATGTACTCAGTGAACTACAATAAATAACAGTAATCGTGTAATGTAATCCTTGAACAAATATTATAGTTGATTTTGTTAAACTGCAAATATGATCTACAGATCCCCAAATTCCATAAATTCCTTATTGTCTTTTTGAGAATGGAAAAATATATGTATTTCCCTCTTAACATTACAGATATCTGAACTTATTATCATATGTATGTCTATAACTGACAGTCTTTGGCCACAATGACAAAGTTTAAACGTTTAGCTTTAATTGGCAGGTGTCAATCAGCATTCATTTCTCTATTGCTCTTGAAACTGGTGATCTTATATATACTTTGCAACACACATAGATCCTTGCTTCACCTACAAGTCCACCACCAAATACTATTATTTCATCATTAATTAAAAAGTAGCACACAGTTTGAGTCGAATAATACATACACATGCTTGTTTGCGTGTGGGTAAATAGATGGCTGGTTGGTTGAGTGTCTACGTGTGGGGCACCTGTGCAAATCTGCCTGCCGATATCCAAGTCATTGTATATACACGTGTGTGTACATGTGTAGTGATGTGGCTCCAGGACTGCTGTGAAGCAGCCCTTGTCTCATTAGCATGTCAATTGACTCCATCTGCTTTGCACATGAAAGGGCCAGGATGTGTAGGAGGACAGGAGAAAGAAAGAACGAGGGATGTGGATGGGGCCGGGGACGGCTGTGTATTTATCTCCACCTTGTAGGAATTTGTATCGTACACTGAGTGCACTTATTAAGGATCACAGCATGGTGTGCTCTCTCTCTCTCTCTCGCTCTGTCTCTCACTCTCTCTCTCTGACACACATACACACACACAAATAAACTCAGGTGCACACACACACAAGTGGACGCTGTCATACATGTGAATACATAAGCAGGACACTTATATTAACCATATTATTATTAGCATGCAGTCGTCCACACCATATACATTTGGGAGATATCCAGATGTGCGCCACTGTTGGTGGTAAAGTAAATAACAGTATCATGTAAAAGATAAATATCAACATATGTGAGTTCATGCTCAACCTTATGTTCTATGTCACAGAAGTGCAAAACGTAGCAGTGTCAACACCTCTCTCTTCCCTCTCTCTCTCTCTCTCTCTCTCTCTGTCTCTCTCTCTCTATCTGTATATGTGTCTTCACAGCCATGATGAGAGGAGTCCCACAGCCCGGTTTAAGAGTACAAACCATATCCAGCTGTTGTGAAGTAAACACAGACAAACAAACAAACACATACAGAAATGTACAGAGACACCACATACGCTGTTGCTGCCGCTGAGATGAGGAGGGGAGGTGAGGAAATGAAAGAGAGAGAGAGGGTGAGAGACACAGAAAGAGGCCTGAGGGGAGGGCAAACAGCAGGTCTGCTTTTGCCTGACGAGCAGATCACACGCAGCATAACTGCTCTCACTCTATCTGCACCTGTTACAGATACAGCATGGATGCTCTCAGCATCTTTTACTTAACCAGTCTTTATTCACAGCTAGTGTGTTTACAAGCAATGAAGTCGCCGGATTATTGTGTGTTTTCCGCATTAACCTGATTTCTTAGGGCACTTTCGCACCAACACTGACAGTTGGCTGTGCAGAAGGTCTGTGACTGACTACCGCTGATAGTTTCTGGGACCATTTGTGCAAGTCAGTCCTCATTGGTCTCTGTTTGCCAATTTGGCATTTGAATCTATTTATAAATTGAAGGGACTTGGTTGTAAGGAAGCACAGTTTGCTTTCTAAATACAGAGCCTGTTGTCTCACTGTGTTGTCCAAAAGCTCTGACAACATGGTGGCAAAAGCTGCAGCCTAATATACACCACTACATAAGTCATCCTTGGATTAAATACAAGGTCGGAGAAAAACGTGATTATGACAAACTGCATGTAGACACAGGGCTTTCGATAACCAGGTTATCGCAGAGCATGTAAACACATTCTTCGATTAAATTTCTGCCTTAACCTGGTTTCTACCCCGACTCTGGTTCCTGCGTGCATGTGAACAGTGAAAGTCACTATTACGACCCAAATCCCAAACGGGCTACTCGAACTGATTAGCATAAAATTTATAGTAATATAAAGGACACCCATCATAATGATCCCAAATACAACTCTATGCAAAATAAAATTCCTAAGTGAATATCTCGATTCAGCTTTCCCAGTTCCTCCAGGATTAATCTATTCAATCCAGTCCACCAGGAAGTGTCTCATGTCCCTGGGAGATTGTGTCATCTAGGAACCACGGCACACTGGCCTCAATGCATTGGGGACCCTTAGCAGATAAGGGATGAGCTTTCTTATCCTGTCCACGTGGACTCCTAGCAGTCTACAGAGAGCTTCTGTATCCAGCGTTCTGTGGGACTGGGTCAGGCTAGAGGGTAAAAGAGGCAATTAGAGAGAGTTAGAGGCAGACAGGGGGGGGAGGAAGGCAGGTGATGAAGGCTGGGACAACAGGGATGTGAGATTTACTGCCTAACCAAGAAAAAGGGAGCGCATGTGAAAGGTTGCACGGGAGGAAGACATGGACAAAGATTCACTAACATCAAAGACTTTTTTTTTTTTTTTTTTGCATCTTTCTCCCTCCCGTACCCCTTCCCTCTATGCGGTATCTAGTCTTATGTTTGTGTGTCTCGTTCTCCATGTGGGCCGTGTGGCAGCAAGTGTACGAAAGAAAATGCCTCATTTACACAAAAAGCTCTTTTCACTCTGTGTGTCATCTCTGTGATGCCTCTCCCCCACTTTCTCTCTTGCTCCTTCTCTGTGTCTCTTTTTGTCTCTCACTTCATCACCTTGACTGATATTTTTCATACAAATAGTTTCATTATTCTTACCGGACAATATTGTATTTCTATTACCTTTAAATAAAAAATGGAGCTCCTGTCACTATTTTTACCCTTCTCTCTCCCTTGTCTGAATATAAAGTAAGTTCTAAGAAGGGCGGTAACTAATTATTATTTTCACTTCTGATTAATCTGTTTAGTTTTTTTGATTAATTAGTCAGCTGTTTAGTTGATAACATGTCAGAAAATTGTGAAAAATGCCTATTACAAAGTTTCAGAATCCCAAATCACACATTCAAATTGCTTCATTTGTCTGACCAAAAGTCCAAAAGTGAAAGAAATTAAATTTACAATGATATACAACAAAGATTGTTACATTTGAAAAAGAGAAAATAACAAACTATGAGGAGTGCTTTGAGTTAAGGTACTTTTTCCAGTACAAAATGGTTTGGTGCCAAGTGTTCCTATGTATGTCAGCACTTTATAAAAGTCTGGGAATGTTTTCTGATAGTGTAGAACTGTCTATAAGGAAGCAGATCCCAGTCCTCTTCTTTCTATTTTGCATATCCCTTCAAAAAATATGTTTGTCTACCTATGCATATATATATAGAAATGTGCAAGCACACACAAACACACACACACACACATACATACACAGATACTCACTGAGAAAGGAACATAAACTGGTGTGCGGTTCCCTCCATTCCTTTGCCCTCTGTTGTGTTTGGTTGCTGTGGTGCTCTTGTGGTTGCCGGGGGAAACTGGCAGGTGGAGGAGTAAATTTTATGTTATGTTGGGGCTTTTTGACCAGGGGCAAAATTTTGCCAACTCAAAAGAGGCTGCAGCTGTCTGCAGACACTTGAGGTGTGGGAGTATGTGCTGATATATGCATAAGCCAGACAAACAGCTGATTCCTAAAGCTGATAAAAACACCACAAATGTAAACATAGTGTATAGTATATTAGATCAAGCAGATAATATTTTAGCCCTTGTGTGTATGTCTGAGCGGTACCTCTGTGTGTCAGTGCAGGGGTTAATTATTTGGACAAGATGAGCATGTGTGGGTGTAGTTTAAAGAGACCAGCGGGGTGAAACTCATCGAGTCTAAATTAGAAACATGTGATTGCTTTTTTGCTTCTGAGCGCTATCTGAAAATAAATGTTGGATCATCAGTTTGATGAAAGGATGTAGCACTAGAGGGTGATTCACTGGGAATAGTCATATGTGCTATTGGAGACCACTCATCATTTACTCATGGTGTGTTTACATTGTCAGCCTTGGACTCATCTATTGTTATGCGAATTCCAATTCGAAACAAAATTTGATTTAACATAAAGGAGTGTGTAAATTCAGTTCAGTCTGCCTATAGACTCACTGACTGTTTGTCTCTGTCTAGTTGTAGTCTTAAGTGTAACCATACATGCATGTTAACCCCAGTGTCTTAATCCAGGTGCAGAAAGCTGCTTCCTGGACTGGGCTGCGGCTCTGCCTGGAAAGCTGCTGTCTTCCCCTAAGTGGAAGCTTTGATTGGACCGGCGGACTCATACATGCTGGTCTGAGTTGGCGGGAGGCAGCTGGCGAGCTGTGTGTTGTTTTTCATGGTCTGGTTTGGTATGGTTGGGCTCGGTTTGGTCTGTACCAGCCTGTTATGACCACATCAGTGGTGCTACTGAGGAAATGAACAGATATGACTGACTCAGCAGCACTTAGTTCTGGTTATGATCTTCACAAAAAACACACGCATACACAGTATTCTGTCTCGATTACATAGTGTACTGTACAGGCTTACTCATACGCAGATGCGCAGCTCAACTCAGGCAGGCTCAGTGTACGTGTGTGTGTGTGTGTCTGTGTGTGTGTGTGTGTGTGTGTGTATGCTACAGAATACACACCACAGACTAACACACTCAGCAATACCCTCCTCCTCCCCTCTCTCCCTCTCTCTCTCTCTCTCTTTCTCTTGTCTTTGATGTTGTTCTCGCTCCAAAAAGGACCCAGTTCTCCATGCTCAGTGAACTTAATTCTCAGGCACCATGATGGAGTCATCAGTCCTCCTACTCAGCAGTAGATCTCACTCATGCAGGTGTGGGATCTGCTGACCCGGCTGTCCGCCCAGTCCCACAGGACCTGCAGGCTATGACCTAATGGTCATCTGATCCTCTACCCGCCGCCACCACTGCCATCGTTCTCTCCCTCCCTCACTCACTTCTCCCTGTGTTTCTCCATCCCTCAGCCTCTCACCCTCTCTCTTTCTCGCTCTATAAGCCCTGGTGACTGGTTTGATGTGACCAAGAATGGTCATGATGATGTCATTAGCGTGACTCAACAGGTAGGTGCTGCAGGACCCAGCTGAGTCGGCGTTCTCCGCTCATGACAGGCTGGGAAGTTCCATGTGACCAAGGCTGAAGCCATCACATATGCGTTTCACTGAGCAGTGGCCCGACCTGTGCCAACACATCTTGATTTTACGTTCACAAAGTTAAACTGACATTTCTGTTTATTAAAATGTTTTTATTAGATTTGGTTTTGTTGATGTGTTGAACTTAGAGGTTAGTGATGGAGGTTCAGATGGAGTTGAAGGTTGCAGGCTGTTTGTTATTCTCTCTTTGGTGTCTTTCCAAGTCTACATTCCTGTAAATGGGTGTAAGAGCTGTGGTAGTTATGTTATAATTCACAGTGTCATAAACACTACTGATAGTGTGTTTGTGTGTGTGTGTGTGTGTGTAAGAGAGAGACAGAGAAACAGTTGAGGAAGGTAGCGAGACAGGGAGGAGTGTGCGTGCGTGTGTGTATGTGTGTATTGATGGGGGTCCTTTGACATACCACTGAATGTGGACAAAAACATGTTACACCACTCGAAATTTCCCCTCTGCTGTGGCACTTTCCATAAACAAACTTTATTTTTCAGTGCCCAGACAAAACATCCACCACAGTTCAGAGAAAATTCCACCATAGCCCCTGGCTATGTCCAAGACACGGGTTCAATAATTCAATATAATTGTCGTTTTTTTGGTGTATTTAATAACATTATGATATTTTGATGCCTTAATAGGCTATTCTGTTTTTTTATTAATGAGAAAACTTGTTTGATCATAATTTTAGATGAGCAAACAGATTTTTATTTTAAAAATTGGGTATGGACTACGTAAGAAGTACTGTAAGACCATTGATAAAGAGTGATTGTACATGCTTACTTTGTAATCTGAAAAAAAAAAAGATCATTGGCCTCAGATCAGAGTGACAGAAAAAGATGATTCAGAGGAAAGATGATTCAAGTGTAACATCTGGTTCAATTCATCCTGGTGTAAATTTACAACATGATTATTTCTCACTTCAGGGATTTCTGTCCTCATTTGTACATATTTGCCCTGATTTTCTTTTTTTCCCATTTCAGTGACAATAACTTCTATTCTATAACATGATGAACTTGATTCTGACATCTTTGTGACATCAAGCTATTGAGATGGAGCTCAGGTTGACAATAAGTGCAGGGTTATTTTCTTCACATGTGGAGTCGAGCCAGAGGAGTAAGTGTGAGAAATCTGATCTTCTCTTGGGTCACAGTTTATTTGTTCAGTTTGCACTCATTTTCTATCTGAGTAAGAATGTCTTTCACTCTTCCAGTTTTTCTCTCTCCCCCTCACTCTTGCACATCTTTGCTTTTCAGTCTAACTTAGCAATTTGTTTTTTCTTCTTCTCTCCTTCTGTCTTGTAGCATCCTTCCTCCCACTCCTCCTCCTCCTCCTCCTCCCCCCTCTCTCCACCGCACTATTAGTACCTCCAGAAGTGTTTCTCATTATGCTCATGATCTGACCATATGGCTGCGCACTGTTTGTGCGTGTCTGTGCGTTTGTGCACGCTGTGTGAAAAGATCCACAAGAGTGCATTAAGGGCATACTGACATACACATACACACTCTTATACACACTTCAATCACTGAATCACACACTCGCCGTGTTTGAGCCATTTCATTCTGGGAGATCACAGACCTTGTGCTTGTTTTGTTGTGGTCTTTTTATTCGCCTGCTGGTGCATGTCCATAATACACACAAACACACATACGATATGTGTGTGTGTGTTTGTGTCCTTACAGCTGTGCTATGTGGGCTGCACCTCACAGTGCCAGGTTTTTCAGCTGCTGCCCATTCCCTCTTGTCAGAAACCTGAACACGTGCATGCAAACACATAAACACACACAGGAGCTGTAGTTTGACCTGCTGTCCCCAGATGAATACACTTGAGACCTTTTTAGTTTGTGTCAAAGCCATTTTAGAACATTGTGGAGAAAGAAGGCCGTCCAAAAAGCTGTAATAGGTCTTGGGGCTCTATTACAAACTGGGATGGGCTGCTGGTTCTGAAAGTATTTTTTAACCACTTTAAATTCCCATTTGAAAGTTTTCTTTTAATGATATTCTCATTTTCTTCCTTAACATAGAAACACTGGAGTCTCTTGGATACTTAAACAGTGGGATAGGTTTGTATTGTGGCCATCGGTTTTAAACATTAAAAAAACATTTTCCATCGTACCATGGCAAATGGCTCTAAATACGCCAATAACTGGAGTCTCAGTGGATGTCGCTATTGCTGTTTAACAAACACTACACCACAGTTGTTCGGTTCATCTTACATTGGCCCAGAATCTAAAAGATTTAAATTGATAATTGTATTGTTGGGTTTTCTTCCTACACCAATCAATGCTGGATTTTTGGATATGTTACTTTAAATAATACGATAAAGATATATGAGCTGAACTTAATCTTTTAAACACATTACATAAATGTTTTTTGGATGAACAGAGTTAAGATTGAATTTGTTTGTGAAAGAACTGACACCAAAATATGTTCTGACTGGGACATTTGAGTTATACACTTGTTAGTGCTCTGTGGGTGAAAAGCTATGTAATGCTGTCACTGTTTCTAAATTACTTCAGACATATCTTTGACAGACATTTGTAACTTTTTAAAAAAAAACCTTACTTACTTCATTTTTACTGATCGATATATTTGCAGTAAGCGAATATCTCCCGATGTATCATCCTAGTTGATTTGTCTAGTTTCTACAAAGCATTTTTAGCGTCCGTCTGCCGTTAGCTGTACATGAAGTATGATGTTGTTGTTTTTTTTACAGAAATACACCCTGAGAGTCATAGTTAATGTTTCTCCTTGTTTTTATGTATGTAGACTTGTGAAGCGCCTTTTTATTAAAGAATCATAATTTGTTCTGATGATTCAAATGGAAGAATTTCATGCAAAAACCTTGGATGTGTTCCAATCGCCATTCATTTAACATATATTCTATGTATATATACTGCATATGTATATGCAGAAAATAAGTGGCTGAGTTTTACTCCCTGATGCCCAAAATGACTCCACCCAGTTTGAAACTTTATTCTATTCAACATGTAATAATGTTTGTCAGTACAGGTGGCGCCTAGTTATTTACAGAAAGACTACAAAGTAGATATAAAAACGTGTGTTTCTGCATTGTCTCATTGCACATCAACGCCTCACAATCTCTCTCTCGCAATATCTCTTTGCCATTACGTGGGAATGTATACTCTCTGCACAGACGACTTACAGGCACATACACACATAAAGCACATATAAGCACATACACACAGCACAGCAACACAATAACCTCAGGCCTCTGGTTATTAGAAAATCACCCAAACCTGTCGTCCCCTCAGTCATGGAAGAAAGGGGAAGATTTTCCAGCTATATTAAAGGAGAGGTAGTAGCCTCTGTCCCAGCTTCCCTTCATCTCTCCTCCGTTTATTCTAATCACACTGCAGCTGTCTCCTCTCCTGCCTTTATTTTGCTCTATTTTTCCATCTCTTTGTTTTGTTTTTCGCCTGACAGTGACTGGGTCTCTTCTGCCCCAGGGGAACAGAGTTATGAGCCCGATGTCCTTTCATAGTCAATTGTATAATGTGCTGTGTGTGTGTCTGTGTGTGTCTGTGTGTGCGTGTGAGACAGCGTGAAAGGAGTGAGGGAGGAAAGAAACCCCGATTTGCTTGAGAGGAAAGTGTGCACATGTGTGTACGCGTGCACGTCACTGACAGTCGGTAGCCCACTGAAAGCTTATATGCCAGCGTGGGTGAGTACTGTTTACAGATCGTGTCCTTCATTGTGGTATTTTGGTTTGGTTCTTCCAGGATGCTGCTATCATGCTGACCTCCTCTCTGTCCTGTCACACACTACTGGAAGTGCTGTAATGATATGTGCGGCACAGTCCTCCGCTACATCTCCTCCCTCTGGGCCCTTCTAACACTATGTACAATGCTGTGTACTAAATGTCATATCAACGTGGTCAAATCGCTCTCTTCTGTAACGGTTACTCAGTATTCCTGTTGTGTTCTAATATGTTTTTGGTGTGTTTGTCAGGTGTTTGTCAGTCAGTGTTGTGAACTGTCTGAGATAAGAGTGATGTGTCAGTGCTGCCCGGGGGCTGAATGTTCTCGTCTGTTTCTCCAAACAAAGCCTCCCCATGTCCCTGTTGGGTCAGGGCAGTGCAAGGGAGGCTGACTCCATATCTTCCCCCAGATTCAGGCCCCTCTCCCGGGGCTGGGAAACGCAAGCCACCCCCTTCACCTGCTCCTGAGCGGGAAGCCCATGGTCTGTGGGTTTTGTTTGGGCTCTGCACGCTATATTCAGACAAACTAATCTCGCTTATTTTCTGGGAGTAGTGAGCACAAGAGCTAGCACTACCAGGATGAGTGGACAGAGAGTTATAATGGGAAATGGTCAGTCATCGTTCTGACATGTGTTTACATTGTGGCCAACTTCATTTTAGTCACAGCTCCTTTAAGAAATAGGTACTTTCCCATGTAGCTGTTTTTGGCATCAGGTAATATATCACAGGGTGGCGTGTGTGTGGTAGGTCCTTACACATTTTATATTTTGAATAATCAAAGTCAATAGTGGTCTTAAATGTGGTAAAACCTTGCTTACATCATTGTTAGCATTGTAAAACTGTTGTTTTTTTTTAGTGTGCAAATGTTTGTTTAGTGCTCATGCAGTCATGAAGCTGATTCTCAAATCAGATTCATATTTGAATGAAAGACATCTGAGGTTTTGTAAATCTTAAAATTAACCAGCCGAAATCGATCACATGGTTCTGTTTTTATTCAAAAGTCCACTTTTAAACACACTGGTTCACACTGAATAGGCTACTGATTGAAGCACATTTTAAAATTGACAGTCTGTAGAACTACTGCCACTTTCAATACTTTACCACTCACAGCGGTGATTTGATTTTCAGCTGTGTGAGTGGATGTGAGATCACCCAAGTGCTGTAATGGCTGGAAGCTGGGAGGTCAGATGTGTGAGGATTTTACAGTATTTATGATGGGGGTTTATCACGAAGGGTCCATGTGTTTTGATATACTGTAGATCTGTGATCGCACCTGTATTGCTGAATCACACCACCCACTTAAGGTTTTATTAGGGGACCAGTTCAGAAGGTAACTCAATACTTTTGATCCAGGAAATGGTTTCTGGGTGGTGGATCATGTGATTATTAACTTCTTGACTCATATGTTATTACCTACTTTCTACTACTTCTATTCTCCCCATGCTTTTAGTTGAACTTTCTTTGATAGTCTTGATTAAAGACTTGTTGCTTGATTCCACGGCCGTATGACTTCACATACCCCGCTCTTTCACACTATGGTGCCGTGAGTCCCACACAGGGTGCAGTAGCCTGATCGTGGCTGAGTAGCACTCTCCTTAACTGGGCAGGGCAGTTCTGGAAAGTCCCTGGCTGAGGATGGGGCTGGCAGGCTGGGGGGGCTGGAGTCCTGGAATCGTGTATGTTTTCCTGGATCAGGAAGGAGGATGTGGTAGACAGAAGACACTCCTCAACTCACCCTTTTAAAAAGCTCCATCACCCCCTACCACCCAAACCCACACAGTACCTCACCCCCACAGCCAATTTTTAGAGGTAAAGAGCGCGAAAATTACCCTTCCAGTAAAAGGTACTCAGTCAGGACAACAGATGAGGGGAAATGGGATGAAAATGACGAGAGAGAAGTGGTGAAGGAGTGGGGGAGGAGGGGCATGAAAAAATGCCCAAAAGCCAAAAATTATAGGAGTAGTTGCTGTAATAACAGAGGGCTAATATCCACAGATTAATTTGTTTACTAAAACATGTCTTGATCTCTATTGGCTGTGCAGAATGAGTGAAAGAGGGACTGAGTGTTGTGGTGTATGTGTTGCTTGTGTCTGTGTGTCTTATGTGTTATGTTGGCAAAAAATGGGCACAAACAGTAGTCCATCTGGGCTGCCCTGCCTCTTAACCCAATGTCTGGCTGCCATTTATCATACAGGCACGAAAACCTACACACACACATGCACACACACAAACACACACGCATGCACAGGCACGCGTACGCATGCACAGGCATGCACGCGCACGTGCGCGCACACACACTCACACACACCAGAGGATACAGCTGCTGTATAACCACATCACACACATGCACACACAAATATGGTCCACATTAGCCCATTCTGTGAAAACAGACTGAAGGATATTTATAACCTAATAGATTTTTTTTCTCACGAGATGGTGAGTTACTGTAAAAGTGTGTGTGAATCTGCCACACTGTTGTTGCTGTTGTTGTTGTTCCGGCTATACTGTAATTGATAGTGACTCACATTCTTTGTGCGTGCCAAAATCTGTCGTGCATTGTTTGTTTCTCATTCATATTTTCTCATTTTTTCCACTGTGCTGTGTGTGCACATACACTCATTCAGTCATACTTTCTGTGTGTGTGTGTGTGTGTGTGTGTGTGTGTGTGTGTGTGTGTGTGTGTGTGTGTGCTGAGCTGAAGAGCTCAGCTGTATGGCCCACTCAGGTTTCACCTTGGCACCAATGCTCTCACCCTGGCAGCAGATTCCACACACTCCTCCCTGCCAACTCTCTACTGCTTTCCACACCACCTGTAACATATGCTCACATCTAACGAGGGTAACTACAGTTTCCAAGACTGCATGGATGGACCACAAAATATCATATATCCCTCTGTTACAGAGCAGAAAATTCCATATCCATATTGTTTCTAGTATTTCTATGAGAGTCAGAGAAAAGGCACATTTTACTGCATGCGTTGCAGTAAAGTTTGGCTCCACTCTGTTCACTTTTGTTGTGCCTCCAACAGTAATCGTTTATAATTCAAATAGGACTGCAGCTGAACCTTTATTTCATTATGGATCAATCTCATGATTATTTTTTCAATTCATCTTTTAGTCTATAAAATCTTACAAAATACAGAGAATGCCCATCACAGTTTCCTAGAGCCCAAAGCGACCTCTTCAAATTGTTTGTATTGCCCAACCAACAGTCCAAAGGCCAAAAGATAATCAGTTTACAATAATATGACTGAAAAATGTAGCAAATGCTCCTATTTAAACTTTTTTGGGCATTTTTTTCTTGATAAATGACTTGAACAGTTAATTGTTTATCATAGTAGTTGTCTATTCATTTTCTCTTGATCAATTCAATATTTTGTTTCAACGCTGAATTCATGTTTTACCGTCTTTCGAGCCATCAGATGGGACATACGGCAGGGTAGAGGCATATTTAGCTGCTTCTTTGATGCTTTATGGCAACGGTTTGTGTCATAGCAGATGTGAACCTATATGTACTATAATTTACTGTACAGTATGTATCTGTTTGTAAGGATAAATGAGGAAAGTTAGTGATTCCCAGAATGTAAGAAAGGTTAAGGAGGATGATCAGACAGATGGAGGCCCAGTGGTGAAAGCGACACAGCCTCCTTGAGAGGCTCCTCATGTGGGCACAACCTTGGCCCCCTCTCCTACCAATCTCCTACCCGCTTCACCACACCCAGAGGGGCACCGTGGCATCCTACAGGCTGGCAGCTGTTTTTAGGAGCCGTCCCCTCTGTGACCCTGCTTTCTCATCACCTCCCACCTGAGGGAGGGACACAGGGATCAGACTCCCTTCTTGAACTGCTCTTCAGTGCCATCTATAAAGTGCTCACTTTACTCACCCGCAGGCTACATTAAACAGCGGAGCAGTGAAGGACAAGCCAGTCTCAGTCGAAACACAACAATACCTAAAGTGAAGGACACGGAGGACAAAGATTGAGTTTGTGTGTACGTTGCATGTGTGTCTGCCTTAATATACAGTATCAGTAAATCCATTATGCACCTGAAGTGGAGAGTGGACGTAACTACAGTGTCGGCCAGTTTCTGCCTCGTCAATATCGTAGTTCTGCAGAGTGATCATGCACTTAGCCACTCCGACCTCCCACCATGCACCTCACACCACACAGCACTCGCAGAATAAATAACATTCACAACCAAGTGTAAGAAACTCTGGGTTTCACCCAAACTGTGGCCTCGCTCAACCAGCTGTGGGAGGCCAGGGCATCAGGGTGTGGGGTGGTGTGTGTTTGCCTATGTGGTTGCTAGTGTGTATAAGGGGTGGCTGCTTGTACTGTATGTGTGGGTGTGTGAAAGCAATGGAAATTATTGTTTTTGTGTGTGTGCGGCTGGATTTGGGACTGGGAACTGAAGAGGCTGTATGACCCCGGTGGCACCAGGAAATGGTAAGGCCAATCAGAGGCCACTCAACAGTCTGCACTACATGACGCAGCCTGGAGTACGTCCCAGGACACCACCATTGATGTCACCGATGGCATCAATGGAGACATATTTCCACTGAGGTGGACAATAAAGTCAATCAGTCAGTCAATCAATGGATTCACTGAGTCTGTGGTGGATTTAATTTGTGAAACAACAGGAGCAACTGTACCCAAAACTAACCTTCTACCCTCATTCTTAACACTGGAGCACCCCAGGGCTGCGTTTTGAGCCCCCCACTGTACTCCCTTTACACACACGACTGTGTAGCCACTTCTGACTCCAAAAACATCATCAAGTTTATTGACAACACAGCTGTGGTGGGCCTGATCATAGATAACAATGAAAACGCCTACGTGAAGGAAGTAGAGGACCTGACCCACCAGTGTCAGGACAACAACCTACTCATGAATGTCAGCAAGACTAAGGAGCTGATGGTGGACTTTGGGAAGAAGCAGGGAAGGATCTACGCCCCCCTTAATATCAACGGGTCCTTGGTGGAGAGGGTGGACAGCTTAGAGTACCTTGGTATCCACATCATTGAGGGCCTGACCTGAGTGCCGCATACTGACTCAGTGGTGAGAAAGGCGAGGCAGAGACTGTTTCACCTCGGATGCTTGAGCAAATTCCAAGTACCCTCTCAAATACTGAGGAATTTCTACTCCTGCAGCGTTGAAAATGTTCTGATGGGGAACATCACTGCCTGGTATGGAAACAGCACTGAACAGGACCACAAGGCCCTGCAGAGAGTGGTTCGTTTGGCTGAGCCTACAATAGGCAGTGCTCTACCCTGCCTAAAGGATATTTCCACCAGACACCGCAAGAATAAAGCATGGAGAATCATTAAGGATCTCAACCACGCGGATAACAGCCTTTTCTTCCTGCTGTGGTCGGCAAGAAGGTTCTGGATACACCAGGCCAGCACTAAGAGCCCCTCACAATTATACACATATATTTATTACTATTCCTATTCTATTTAAACTCTTTTTAATGCACAAATTGAAGGAACTGGTGGGATTACATTTTACTGTGATTGTACCTTATATGATCACATGTGACAAATAAACTTGATTGATTGATATTCACTGTATGTGTTTTATTGTAAGTTGGTGGTGTGAAATCCTCTGACCCTGAGTGTTGTTGTTAGAGTAGTTTACCTCCTTACCATACAACATCCCCCAGTCACACATAGGTATATTATGAACTTTCCTTGACCACCTCATATTGCTGTTTATTCTTCATGTTAGCAGATGGCTAACTCTGCCCTTTCTGCCTCTGTATGTATTGCTTCTCCTGGGCAAACTGCCCGCTCCATCCTCAGTTTGAACACAGGCTCCCTGGGGATGGACACAATGCCATCAGCCCTACTTATACCTCTGATTATGCGTCGCTAGGTCTGCCGTTCGATTGTGTTAATATGACCAACATTGTATATGACTATTAAATGATGTTTTCCCTGAATTACAAAACTGCTTATTCTGTGCATGGGCGTAAGACAAAGTTTATTATGGCTCCTAGAGATCAATAGAAACTTAGATTTATAAATAGAGATTAGCATAGTGAATAACAATTAAGAGGAAGAGTAGATCGATATCACTCACCAAAATAAGTTGGATTCAGACAAAGCCTCTGGGGATTTCCAGCCAGCTTAGCCTCTGACTCACTGCTGGGAGCAACAACAGCTACCCAGGAGGATAGCAGGCTGAGAGGTGTAAGGAATGGGATTGAGAGGGGGAGGAATTAAGAGTTTGAGATTTCTGACACAGTAGTGCATGGAAGAGTTGGAAAAAGGGAAGACTATGAAGGCATTTGGAATGAGGCTGATGGTATGAATAAGGGAATGGATGATGGAGAAAAGCAAGGATGTAAAGGATTAGCAAGGATGATAAAAAAAAATACAGGAGAAGTGAGGAGATAGAATTAGAAAGGATAAGAAAGACAAGATTTGAAAGAAAGGAAAATGGGAGCCTGAGATGATGGAAAGGATTGGACAAGAGAAAGAGGAGCAAGCATGGAGAGAGGGTGCTCGGTGGGGAAGTGGGGTGCTAATTCAGAGAATGGATGTGAATAGCAGCCAAGGCATTTTTGTATTAACATAATTAACAGATGGTGTTAGTGATTAGGTTACATGCGATTCAGGAAGCCAGGGTTGTTAGCTGAGTGTTAAGGCTGCACGTTCTGTCAGCTGGAAAAAAAAAAAAAAGATCGGAAAAGAACAATGTCAGTGGAGGGAATTAAATCAACAACACCTACACACATCTAAACACACAACTGTGGGGGGAAGTGGGTACACCCGCACACTCACGTATGCAAAGATGTGGACCGTAGACACTCACTCCTTACGCACACATAATAAGCTTGGTAACATACGCACTAGTCCAATTGCAGACTTAAAATGCATTGTTCCTGGGTTTTTTTAGTGTACCGGCGAGGGACATAAAGGCATTTTATGAGCCATGGCCCACTTTCAAAGCTTTGTCTGCTATAAACGTAGCTTTGATATGAGAATAGTGACATGCTGCTGGGAGAAGACTCTTTGTGACTCAGTAAAATATAAAAATAGTCCTGTTGGCTCATTAATGTGAACATGGTGATGCCTTTTGTTCTGAATGCTATTGTCTGTAGCTATAGGCAGAGAAGTGTGTGTGTGTGTGAGAGAGAGAGAGAGAGAGAGAGAGATTACACCTGGTTTAGTCTCAAAGGTACCGCTGTGTTTATGCATTTGTATGTGTGTATGCTTTGTATTATTGCTTTCGTCTGGCCTGTTGAGTTGCTTATACAGCATTGTTCCCACCAGTTGAGATTTGGTCTTTCACCTGTTTGATATTATATTGTATTACTCACTTCATGTCTGCTGCCATGTGAACGTGTCTGTCTGTGTTTGTGTCTGTCTGCATCTCCGTCTGTCTATCACAGCTGCCAATTGGTTTGTTTTTCCTGTATACTAACAGCAGCGAGTTGACTTCTCTGATAAGTCTGTGTACCATGTGAACAGACAGTCAGACTATACAGTGGAAACAAACAGTTTGCCTCCAAGCAATAGGTATGTGTGCACATGTGTCTGCGTGTGTGTGTGTGCGCTTGTGAGAAAGATCATGTGTGTGTTTGCGTGGTGTCTGTGTCTTCAAAGCAATCTGGTTTTAATGACTGTGGGATATTGTCCAGCATGTAATCCAGACAGGCAGGAATGCATTTGGACCGTTTGGTGCATGTGTGTCAGCGTGTGTGCTTATGTGTGTAGATGCGTTTGTCAGTTGGTCTGCATCCAACCAGTCTTCAGAGTGTCCTTAGTCCAGTGGGGACTGGCGTGATTGTAACTAGCCCTCTGGTGGTTTGCAAATCAATCACAGGTCCTCAGACTCAGACCAAAACTCTGACAGTGACTACCAGTTTCCTGGAACAATCTGCTCCCCTTAAATAACCTCACATGGTTTCAATGACTGCTGTGTCATCAGGCAAGTTGGCGTGTGACGATATTGGGTGAATCCGTCCGCCCAAGGCTGTTTGGGCAATATAATATGGGTCATTCAGTTTCCTCATCTTTCCTTTTGGCTCCATGTTGTTGTATTCCGTATAAGCTGGCAGTTTAGGAGGCTTATTAGTGGTTGATGGACAGATCCTCGCTGAAGATTTTGTTCAAACCAACATCGGGCACCAGCACCAACCTCTAGTCTCAACCTCAGTCTTACTATGTTACTGCTGTATCTTGTCCTTTAGCTCAGGTTCATAATAATCACTTTCTGGCTTGTTTTCTAAGAAATAAAATACATATATTATTCACTTATTTCGAAGCCAGTATTATTACATAACACTCTATTCAACAGCGTCACTATGTTTTATATTTTCCTCTGTTGACTCACCACAATTTTCTTACCTTTTAAAAATTGAGATAATTTTTCTGCACTACAGCAGTTTGGACTTAAGAATGAATGATTTGCAAAATGTGTTAAGGGAATGGTTGTAGATTTTATGAGTTAGATGAGACAATCAATATCACTCTTATATCTGCCCATTAAATATGATGCTGGAGCCAGGAGACAGTTAGCTTAGCTTAGCATAAAGACTGGAAACATTGGGAAACAGTTTGCCTGGCTCTGTCCAAAGGTAAAAAAAAAAAATCTGGCTCCCAGCACCTCTAAAGCTCACTAATTAATATGTAATAGTCGTTTGTTTAAACCGTTCAGTGTGTGTGTAAAAAGTTCTGGTTTTACGGGGTAGTATGTGCCTAACTATTTCTTGGCCGGGTATATTGACCTGACTTATGATGACTGCTGGAGTCTCCACTGGTTGATTGGCAACCTCACAATCATGACAAGATGCCAATCGAAATTGTATTTAAAGTGTAAATATAAAATGTTAAGAAATGCAAATACAACTTTTATCCACCTACAGAAAAGATGTAGTCCTTCTCATTTTCCTTTTTTGCCATTCAGGCTATCCTTTACTAGTTGAACCTGATTAGTACATCTAATTAGGTCTGTATGGATCCCATATTTAGAAAATTGTGGAGAATTTAATTGAACTGATAAATAGGTCAAAACTCCATCAACATTTGTAATATATAGAGAAACTTTATTGTTAGACCAACACGTTTCGGTTTGTGGCCTTCATCAGGGTCATGACAACGTGTTGTAAAGTTGATCTATATACTAGAAGTGTTGCTGGAGTTTTGACCTCTTTAGACTTTTTTCCCTTTTCTGTGCACCTTCAAAGTAGGTGAGGTTGTGCCAGAAACCCCTAATCCGCTTCTATTGAATTCATACATAAAATGAAATGGCATTGAACTAATGTAGAATAGCAAACTTTTTTTTTTCTTTTTTTTAATTTGAATTAGAATGGGAATTTGGGAAAAAAGAAAGACAACTGTAAAGTTATTGCATATAAAGAAAACAAATCAGATAATAGGTTTGAGAGATTATTGGTTACTTTTAACTTCAGTCTTATATTCAGAGATGGAGATGATAAAAATAGTGTATTATTTGTAGATTACTGTATTTATAGTAATTAACTAATCATTACTGCAGTTGAAAAAGTAATTTGTCACATTGCTCATAACTAGGAAAGACACATCAGCCACTGAATAACTTTTCAGTGCTGTTAATGTTTAATATTGTTAACAATGGTAATAATAATAATAATAATAATAATAATAATAATAATGATAATAATAGTAATAATTAGTTCATCTTTGTAGAGAAATTTTCTTGAGGTTTGAACCTAGATATTCTTATTTCAGACAGTCTTCTACTTTTTACACTATAGCTGTAGCATCACAATATATCACCAACTCTAGCCTCATTTGACAGTCATGTATCAGTCGCTCCAGTCTCATGCCCACTTCCAGCCAGACCCTCTCCTGTGGCCCAACTTAAATCCCCAGCAGTCCAGAGTGGAATCAATGCAGCATTAGAGTGATGGTGTGCTGTGGCTGTGCTTGGGTCATTTTATGGTGTGGACATGGAAATAGAGGATCAATCAGAGCCATGATATCTTATTACTAACGTTAATTCACCCAGAGCAGTATGGATCCATGCATTAGCCCGGCTGAGCCTTGATTTAGAGCAGAGCGGAATTGAGTGTGGAGGATAGGGCTGTGAGTGTGTTTCTGTGATTGCCTGTATTTTGTGTTTGTGCCATTGATATTTTTTCAGGTTTGAATAGGTTTGAACTCAATGTGTATAAGTTTTTGCAGGTTTATTCATGAGCATTATTGTTCAGACAAAACAAATATGTAAATGTTTACTTCATTTGATAGATCAGAAATTAGATTAGGGAGATTCCTCACCAGAGGAGAGTGAAAGAAAATATCATGTCCTGTACGTCTCTTTTCCCTGAACAGTCAAGATAAACCTCTGCCAGACAGCTTCACTTGTGCAACAAATCTCAAGTCTACCGGAGCTGGTCATTATTCACGTAGGCCCTGTTGCTGGGTCCTTGTGGGAAAATTTCCTGGTGTACAATATTTCTGAGGAGTGGGGCTCGCCAGAGAGGGGTCGCCCTGAAAGCATGTTTTATTCATCCAACCTGTCACTCGGGGTGGCTTGTTTTGGTTTTTGTTTAATGTTTCTTCTGAAGACCGGCGTGTGCATGTGTTTAGTTGCTATTTTGGTGTGTCTGTCTGCATTTCCTCCTCTCTCATGCTTCGCTCTCTCTCTTCTCTTTCTCTCTGCATTGATACTCGTGTATGTGTGTGTGAATGAGTCTGTGCATGTGTTTGTGTGGGTGTTTCATCCCTGGAGAGATGAAAAGCCTAGGACCATATGTTATGCAGCAGTAGGCCACAACAGACAGCACTGTTGCTGGAGTTCAACAATAAGGATTGCCCAATGGCCGGGGGCCAGTTGGAGGTTCACTTGGACCCTTTTCCTGGTTAGTTAGTCGCCAAATTGGGCCATTGAAAAAAAAGTTTTTGCCTTAGTGCTTCTTACTGGCTGTAAGCCTGTATCTTTCCTTTTCTATTGTGCTCTGCTGTGCTATTGACCCACACAGTCCTCTCTTATGCTTTAACCAATCTAGAGCTTTCCTTAAAGAACTGAACAATTTCACTGCACCATCACACTCTACTGTAGCACTGTGATTGGTTTTTCAAAACATGGTGTTAAATGTATACTTTAACATACACTGGACAAAATATTTTAGTAGTATGCTGAAAGAATTATAGAACCGTTCTGTAAAGGTATTTTTGGTGTGACCACTGTAATGCCAGCTTGCTCTGCACTTGCATTGGCAACAACTTTGTTGTTTTGTGTCGCCAAGTTATCGAGTAGCTGTCTTTTGTAGCCACTGTACGTTCTGTTTTTTTGTGCCATGAACCTCTGTGTGTTATTCTCTTCTGATGATGTTCCTGTTTGTTGAAAAGAAGCAGCCGGTGTGTATCAGAGGGCACACGCTATCTACTTCCTCCTCAGACCAGCGGTGAAAGCAGTGGCAAACACCATCATGCACAGGGAATTGGCCATTCTGCAGGTAGCTGACAACCCTTCAGCATGGCCAATTACTGCTTTGGTGAGACAGATGAACTGGGAGAAATTCACCAACATGATGAATTTCATGTCTGTTTTTCTTGTACTGTACCGCCTCACATAGCAAATTCAGCAATCTTTGTTTTCATTAATTCCATCAGTATAACAATACAACAAACAACAATTTTCACCAATATGTTGCTGAGTTATTTGTTTTAACACGTACTGTTCTCAGTCACTTATTAATTTAGATCATGTTTCTATTCTTTTCCCTTTTAAGCTACTGGAATGGAACTATATTACACAAAAAAGCCTGGAGGAGATGGAAAACTGAAGTGCTAAAGCCTAAACTAATATGAAACAGTTAGAAGAAGTGTTTGTGTTTGCATTAAGAGTAAAGAGCAGAGACAGTAAATTAACAGGAACAGATAATAAAACAGGGATGCCTCTTAAAATGCTATCAAATACTTATGAAAAGGGGAAATGAGGAATGAAATCTCATCTTTAGTACAAAAGCATGGTTCTCTCTCCTAAGAAGGCTCATCTACAAATACTAAGCATCAAGGACCAATTTATACCTCTGAATTAATATGGTAAAATTAATTTTATTTCATTTATGAATTTATGGCAAAGTGGTAATTGTAATGTTTGCTCACCAGCCTGCTGCCCCAACAGAGCAAACAGAAACCAATCTTTAACCTTGAACAATGAACCCTCCTGTTGTTCAGGAGCCCTTCTGCCTTCCAAACCACACAGACCAGTATCATGAAATAGGGTTTGGATATCAAACTAACAATTTAAAACCCTTATCTGGGATTTATTTTGAATGTATCAATTACAGCATGTGTTCATAGATTCTTGAAGGAGAGGACCGATGATAGGGTAGCAAACCACTAATCCTGAAACTTTCCACTCAAACTGAAGCTCATATTACAACTCAGTTTCCCCACTGTGGTTACGAACAATAAAAACATAAACTTACCATTTAATTTTCACAAATACTTCTAAAACTCAGATTTAAAATTCATGTACTATCATGCACTGCCATGTACCAAAAACTGACTGAAACAATTTAGGAGAGAAATACTGATTTCAGTCCAACAGAATTTACATAATCAAAACCAGCGCTGAGGCATTTGGACTCTAACGTGGGACCAAAAAAATACACACAGAGGAGACAAAAAGCAAACGCCAACAGTGAACAAACATTTTCTTGCTAATTTGCGTGTGGCTGAATGCAGCATGCTCAAACACGGAGACAAATACAATAAAACAAACTTGACGCCACAGTGGTATTAGTGGGTCTCAGTAAATATTCTGTGGTGAAAGACTAATCTCTCATGATCATAGCTGGAAAAGAGGGTTTCAAGAGAGCATCAAAAATAATAATCTCCTGTAAAATCAGATGCCCTGCAGTGATTAACAGAAAGTTGAACCAAAACCTATTAAAAAACTATATTTTTAAAGAATTTTGTGAACTATATGTACATATTTGATGCTTGTATGACTGTAATTGGTGATCACAGATGTCTGTTTGCTTATACACAGTTTTAGGGAAGTGGATCTGCTGACACTTGCAGACTGGCGAAATCCACTCTGTTTATAACCACAATGTTGTGGCTGGCTGCTGTGAATGTGCCTATCTACAACAACACACCCACATACATACATGCAAATGTAAAGAACTGCTTGTTTATCTACGTCTTTGTGCTCCAACAGACAAATGCACTGTTATTGGTCAAACTTAACAGTATACTGACATTTTAAATTGATATCTTTGCTTCAAACGCCAGCCCAGACTGAATGTTTTGAATGCCAGCATGCAGGAATATGACTGAAATTTACACAAGCACCTGTATACCACCCACTCACACAGACATCTCTGTATCCTCTTGTGTAATAAGAGAGGGCAATCGATACTGTCACACAGAAAAATCAGAACAAAGAAAGAGACCAAAGTGAAATTGACAGACAGGTGGGGGAGTAACAGGTTTAAAGTTAATTTGTGCTCCCTCTCTCCTTCTTTCTCATATTGTCTCGATAGAAGACTCCCTCCCCTTCATCTCGCCTCCCTCTTTCTATTTTTTTTTCTTTCTCCGTCTCTCTATCTACACACACACACCTTCCCTGTAGAGGTCATTTTAAAGACAACGTTTGGGCCAATCAAACTGAAGTTGTATAGCCCTAGTTGTGGCTGCCTGATTGAGAGTGACATTGACACGATTACGACAGACAAACTAGATTAAGAACGACGTGGCACTCCCTCCCTTTCTCCGTCTACCCTCTGTTCCTCTCCGTCTACCCTGTTCTCCCTCCTTCATTCCTCTTTGCTCTTGTTGTCTTTGAGTACACTGTTGTATTTCACACAGACTTTGTCTGCTAGCAAAACTCTACAGCTCATCTTTACTCATATTCGTGTGTCTTCCAAACAAAAACTTGCATGTACGTTCAACCATGGGTGCTCGTCATTCATGATGAGCCTACTCCATGTATGGGGGCTGCAGGACCATCACTACATCTCATTGAGCTTTGTTCAGCTACAGCAGGCTTAGATATACCCTAGCCATAGATTGCTTTTCTAGAAGACAATGCAGGTTTTTGCCCCACAAGCAATGGGCCTTAAACCAACCAGCAATCTCATCACATCTTCTCACCTCAGTGTGATAGTTAGGTGGAGTACCACTCATGCTTATCCCTCTACAGGAAGACAACAATGGGTCTACCTGCTGTATTGTCCATCCTAGTAAAGGTAGACAATCCAAGATCTTGCCTGCTAAAACTCTGTGATATCAGGCCTTCCTCACCAGCCAGCGTTGGACATCTCAGTCTCCTGTAAGGGCAACTGAAAGCATAGAAGGCTGTTGAATATGGGTCCAGCCAGGGATCAGGCTAAAGAACTTAAGAGTGCTTCTTCCTTCAATTTCCTTCAGACCTGCTCTATAAGGACGTGTAGACATGTTGGAGACAATTTGTTGAAAGGCAAGGTAGTGCCGCCATTGGCTAATAAATATTTATTGGCCACTGTATGATTGACCCATGATGAGTTTGGTCACCCATGTTCATGACCACTTGGAAAGTTTGATGCCAGCAATGTGCCCGAGGTTCCTCCCCTCCCTTAACTTGAGGTGGAGCGTGGACAGCACAGTGGCCACTGGCTTAAGTACCAAGTCCCTGCTTCTTTCCTGACTGCCAGCCTGGCAGAGGTGACTTCTTCTGGGAAAATCTGACACAGGATGTGACGACCTATTAGAAGCCCTAGCTGTGCCATACTGGCAGCAATACTGCTCCTTCACATCCTCTCTCTGAAAATGTTATGAGTGTGAAAATATTTCAGAATCAAACATTTTTACTTCTCACACTCTTGTTGTCCCCTTCCTCACAGCCCTAGTAGTCTGATGGAGGAAGACTGGAATTACCACCTGTTGGTGCCTCACCGATGGGTGAGGTCCAAGAGTAAGACAAGCTGAAACTCTTGCTGTGTCATTCTCTCACCCTCCACTGACCTTAAGCACCGGTGTGTGGGATATATTGTGGATGAATGGTGAGCAGGAGGACTTGTAGGTTAGTGGACATAGAATCTGTGTTTGTCCCCAGATTGTCTGCCTGTGGGAGAGCAGCCCTGACGCTCTGGCTTAGAAAAACTGGGGCTGCCCCAAACAAGTGGCTGCTATCCCTGTTACATGTTACAATCCCATTAATGCTGCTGTTTGGCAAGCAACTTTGACTGGTTTCTATGAGGTTGTTAACACTTAGTTTTAAAATGTGTTTTGGCGATCCGAACACAAGTGGACAGCCGAGACACATCGCCGTTCACACCTGTGTCTATCATGTGTCTCCAAGGTGTCCTGCTGACCATTTGTGTTCAGATTTCGTTACTGCCTATGTCACTTCCGCTAGAAGGTCCAAGTCACAGTTATTACGTCAGTCTATCACCAGAGAAGCGCCAGATTTGTTTTGCACAGGCACTATTCCAACTGTTGAGATTGGCAGGACAAAGTTATTTGGTGTTGGTGCGCTGTCACCAAAACAACCACCCCGTCCTGTATTGATGATGTATTTTCCTGTCACATCTTTGTCGCGGACGCATCAGGATGCATTAGCATTTACACTACAAAAGATATGTGGTCAAATGCCACCCAGACCAGTGGTTTGAGTGATCGGATCACAATGCGTCTTTGTGGTTGTTTACACTTGTATTTAGCACCGTCAACTTGTGATCCGATCGCCCAAGACGCGTTTTAAAACCAGGTGTAAACAGGGTCTATGTTCCAGCTTCACTGTGTACTGCCAACGCTCAGCGATGTCAGGGAGTCACTTTTGGCACACACACATATCTTTTACACACATTTGTTCTTATTTGTTTACATTGTATGGTTAGATGTATGTATGTGATCATGTATATTGAGCATATGATTGTGTTTGTCAAACCCATGCTGTGTGGCTGTCTTTGTCCAGGTTTGTTTAACTGTGTGTGTGTGTGTGTGTGTGTGTGTGTTTGTGTGTGTGTGTGTGTGTGTGTGTGTGTGTGTTTGAGTGTGAATTCTGCTATGAGCCGTGAAAGACAATTGCTGGGTCTGATCTAATAAGTGTTCATCTCATTTCTGAGCTTTCTCCTCACCTCCTCTCCTAAACTCTGTTAGTATTGGTGGCCAGATTAGCTTAATGAAGTCCCAGGGAAGTCACTTTCCCTCTCCACACCTCCACTCTGCTCATTCTGCTTCCCAGGATGGTGCTCTGTAGCTGGGAGAGCAAAGACTCTCTTTTGGGCCTCTCAAAACATCAGCCTATGCAAGTTTTCATATACATTAGATCAACTCAATGTAAGCCATATAGTGTGTCTTTGAATGTAACACAGCCCATTTGAGTGACATTGATCCCATGGTAATTGACCTCTGATCTCTGACTCTTCTAGCTGGCCCTCAGGGACCAAACCAATATGCGCCATCAGCCTCTCCCAATCTAATCACTGTTGCACATAATACCACTGAGTGCTATTAACTTACCATCAGGTTATGGACTAGCTTATGACAACACACACACAGTATTGTACTGACATATCACACTAAGATAAATATAAACACGCTATTAAGGCTGCAGTTCGATAGATATTTCTCCTGTTTTGGAGGAGAAACAAATGCAGGGGGCGAGAGAGATAAATGATGACACCTTACCAATTATACAGGTACACCTTCCTTGGGGTTAAACCCCTTTATCATGCATCACAATCGCTCAGCAGAACATAACTCCAAAAGAGCTTTCATTGATTTGTCATAAGATAAGAGCAATGCAACACAAGTGTTGGCATTGCCGATGTAATTTTCTTCATTTCTGTGTTCATCCTAAACACCTAATGTGTGTTTTTATAGCCTAATTCTGAGTCGGTAATCTCTCTCAATGTTCTGAAGTGTCTCCATTAGTGATTGCATCAATGGAGTGGTTTTAGTTCCCCTTGAGGGACAGAGTGGAAGGACCCCATTCTGTATCTCTTCAGTGATCCATCTGCGACTGGTCAATACAGAATGATTGACCGGCTATGTATGCTGTATATACACGTGGCTGTGTTGTGCAGGGTTGTTTCGATATGTATTAAGGTACAATAACACTCACGCCTGCAAGATCCTGCATAGGGTGCGTCTTCATATTTTCGTTGTAGGGAATAATGCATGTTTGTGTGTGTGTGTGTACTGGTGAGGTCTCTTTCATCCCGGCCTATCCCTGGGGACAGGAGTCATAGTGGGCATGCACCCTAGTCCAGACCTTCTTTGATAATCTTCCCTAATTGGTCTGAGTCGCAGTCTCATGAGGAAGCTAATTAAAACAAGGTGTTGAAGGGTAAAATAACAAAATAATTGTGGATGTGTGTGTGTGTGTGCACTCATACCAATATCTGTAGATGTGTGGCCATGTTTCAGTGAAGCCATGTTTTTGACAAAAACATGACTTGCGGATGGTTTGTGAGTGAGTGATGTATTTTATAAAGAAGAGTGTGACAGCATCTCTTTGAGCATTTCATGTTAAGTATTGTTCATTTATATCATTGCTGTACTGTGCAGTGTTTTTCCATATATGTTATACACGCATGTGAGTGTATGCGTGTTTGTGGGTGAGTGGGGGTGAGTGAATGAGTTGGAGAGAAGCAGATTTACTGCAGCTGTATGACACACTGATTGAAATCTGCCTTTTATGGAGTTGCATTTTCTGCCTCAGATAAGAGTGTATCCAGACACACGTGAGGTAAATCTTCAGTGTTTCAGTTCCCTGTCCCTGCCCTTCCATTTTCCCTTTCACCTAATTTCTGCCTGTTTTTAGTTTCCTTTCTAAACTCACAGCCTTTTATTTCTTTTTGATGTGGTTGTTGTGATTTAAAGTTAGACTAGCTTTATTTCTGTTTAAAATTTCTGTGCCCTACTTTTTTTTTTTTTTTTTTTTAAATCTAACATTTGTTGCTTGATTTTTACAGATGCTTTGTTGATTCAGTTTTACATTAACACATTCAGATCACAGAAAAAGAGAGAAAACGTGTGGACGGGGACGTTGGGACTGTTGGAGCGAGTTAAAGGTTCATAGAAAGAAAGAAAGAAAGGGGGAGAGTCAGAACATCCGAGTGAGGCACGTTGGCGCTGCACCTTTTTGTCATGACCGCCTGTTCAATTTGTTCTCTTCTTCTTCTACTTCTTCCCCTCCTTCATTTCCTTTTTCCATCACTGGCCATCTCCATTTACTTATTGAGCTGTTCTATCATTGATCTGTCCATCGACTGGCCCTCTGATCCATCCTCCATCTGTCTACCACTGACAGACTTTTAATTGATGAGAGAACAGGTCAAATTAAGCAATTAGGCCAAGTGGCGGAAAAAGAGACAGAGCGGCATGTCTTTTTCAGGTAGACAGGGGGTGAGGAGAAGGAGGAGGAGGAGGAGGGGGAGGTGGTGGGGTGGGGGGGGGGGTGGGAGAGTGGGAAAAAGAGGGTGAGAGAGGAGGGAGTGAGGATGTTGTGAAGGATAATGAATGCGGGAGGCATAGGCAGATGCGGAATGTTTACGCTTTTTCATTTTGGAATTTGAATGAATTTTTCATAGCTATTCATAAAAAATCCATCAATATTTCACCTGAGGAGAGTGAAGGAGAAAGAGAGGGAGAGGGAGAGAAAAAAGGACCCTTACGGAATGAGTTGTCATGAAAGTCCATTGAAGCAAACAGAGTCGCTGGAGAAGAAGAGAAAAGAGGGAAGGAGGAGGGATGTTTATGCCGAGGACACAAACACCTAGATACGGGTAGCGGTGCAGTAGGAGGGGGAGTGAGAGGAAGGGATGAGGAGGCGTTGGAGGAGGGGGGGGGGGGGCGTACAACGTAAATGTCTGGGTGAGAATGAGAACGACGGCTGGTGTGGTATCTGTCGGGAAGGTGTGTGTGTGTCTATGTGTTTGTGTTTGTGTAGCATAGTCTGAGACAAAGCCATATCAACCACCCCCTCTAACAGTAACAGCAGGAGTGGGGTTGTGTTAATTTTCACTTTGTCAAACCCCATTATGTGAGAAGAGCGTCTGATCCTTCCCATTAGCATACAGTGGGCCCAGACACCTGCGATGGGATTTCTGGTGCCTTATTGCTTTCTTCCAGGGGAGCAGAGCTGAGAGTCATGAGATTTGAGGCGCAGAATCAACCAGTGGCTTTTCTTTTCTTCATTGCTTGCTGCTCTCATTCTATAAAATCAAGACTATTACACATAAATAAAGGCTAATTTTGAAAAAGCAGTAACCAAGCTAAATAACCAAGCCCTTTTGGACATTAATTTATTATTCATATTCCTGTTTCAAGATAAGTAGAGAAGCGTAGTATTCAGAGCTGATCCACTGGTCAGGTCACATACCAGTGATCAGTGACTAGGCTTGACCTCCGCAGCCTCTTGTTGAACTCTGTCCTCGCCAGACTGTCACTTTAAATCTAACTCGGGGGAGGTTATGTGGGATGTCATTTGCATGAATTTATGCCAGCAGGCGGGTCAGTCATCTGTCTACAGGTAGTCAATTAAATATCTAATTAAGTGGGGAGGAGTTTGAATAATGTAGAGGTATTGACTGGCCAGGCTGGGTGGGAGGGAGGCATGATGTCTGCATCTAAATCAGTGCTATGGAAGACGGGAGGGAGATATTAAGTAGTGAATATTTGTCCTACTGTAGAAGCACATAGTGCACTAGATCATATTAAACTCGGATTATGCTGTATTTCCAAGATCTTAGAACAAATAGATCAAAGACAGCTGAAAATAATCAAGATTTGTTTAGGAGAAAACCGGGATGCTGGGAAATTTAGTCAGGGTGAGTAGACAGTGATTACACCTGTAGTTTGGTTCCCGTAGTCCAGACTAAGAGAGACAATGATTCATTATTAATCTATACTCTTCTTAGTCACACTGACTAATTATGGAATGACGTGTGGTCAACAGGAAGCTACACTCAAAGATTTAATATGCACTTACCTAACCACGTTACATTGAGAAACATTATTTTGGGAACATGGCTTGGTTGTTGTGTTAACAGTTGTTAACAGTTATAGGTTTTATTGTATTATGTTGACAGGAGACGCTGCTTCTTCTTTTTTTTTTCAGTGGTGGAAACTGACTTATTCAGACTTCTGAAGGCTACTTTGTGTCACTTTCCGTTTTAGTCAGACTCAGACTGGGATTATTTTAAATACGAGGATGCATCGCTCCGTGTAATTACCTCTTGTTTCATACAGCCGCTCCATCGCTACTTTCCCTGTGTGCCTTTGCCATAAACATGCATACTTGTAAAAAGCCGTCTAGAAACCCGGTTACCCGTCTACATGGCCAAGAAATCTACATTCTCCAGGAGAAAGCTACCCGCAGAAAACAGGTTTCTCTGTTCCCGATTATGGTAATCCATTAATTAAGTGCATGTAAGCGCACTGACAGACAAAGAGACATTTTGACTTGGCTCTGTTCTATTCAAGTGTTACAGTAAGCCATTGTGACAGTGCGCCAGCTCGCACAATACCAAGAGCCTGAAACTGAAGCAGCTAAGTGGAATTCAGCCATTATTCATTTTATTATTTACACCTGTGCTTTCGTACTGTGACATGTCAAAATATCTTCTTTGAAAAAGGCCTATTAAAATGTCAACACGTCTCAATCTACAAGACTCTCAACATTGTCAGCAAATTTATGAACAACCCACATTACATTAAGGCAATTCCATCGCTGTCAAGAAAGCAGTGTTTTTTTGTTTTATTCCTATGGTTGCCATCTATGTCCCAACACAATGGTTTTTTCCTAAATGCAGCTCATTATGTCTAGTTACATAACAAAGAGAGGAGTAATGTAATGGAACGTATGACTTACGTGTTTACTGAGACATGTCCTATGTCTCATTTGGCCCACAACCATCTCTTTACTCCTTTCAGTGACACGTTTCTAGTACTCTCAAGTTCCCGTATTACAAAATGTACACCTTGATCAGAAATTTCTCTTTCATGCTTACTTGTACTTGTATGAAAATGTGCGTCTATGCCCATGAAAAAGAATTATTATCAGACTAAGCCTGCACACACATAGTATATTTATACAAAACCTGCACAAATACAAGTGAATCACAGCTGTTAAAGAGTCCCAATTAAATCAACATAATGTTTCATAAAAACTCTACTTTTCTGTCTCTCTTGGTTAAGGAGAAACAGTCCGTAGCTGGTGGGGGTTTTTTTTTTTTTTTTTGCACACAGTGACAGCTGTTTGTGCAAACCTTTTCACCTAACCCTGCCGTCTGTAACTTCAATTAGTTATGTGTAAAACAACAACAGTAGCAGCCACAACAATGCAAACATGCTGCCCTGAACAGGTGCTATAAAACCTATTGTGCATGTGTTTATATGTAAGTTGACAGCGCTAAATTTGTATGTGGGCCCTTGGCTTAGCGCCAGTGTGATTGCTTAATTTTGTTCCAAAGTGATCGCGACCGCAGATATGTTTATGTTTATGCTGTGTCACAGTGGTTTAAACACAACTATGCTGTCTGGATGGTAGGGAAACCACAGATGGACACAGATAGGAGGAAAGATAAAAGATGATATGAGATGATTGCCCTCTTGCAGTCACACGGAAAGGCAACAGAACTCCACGCAGGTCTGCCGGAGCATTGAGGCTTTCTCCTTGTAAAGGCAGTGTTTTCAAAGAAATTGTGGCTATGGAAAATGAATAGATAGGAATCAGCTTGGAGCAGCACATAACCGTCTGACCCAGCCCCGAGGAGGGTGACAACGCCCTCAACTACAACACAACTCTGTCTCACAGCATACATAGAGTGAGGTCAAGGGCAAGGATTGAATCATGTACCTTTTGTTTTCAAAGCATAATAGAACATGAGAGGATCCAGTTAATTCACTTTAGGCTGATCGACTGATCTTACATAATTGGTTGTGTGCTATAGCTGTACGTTTAAAAAAAAATCATCAGTTTTGGGAAAATCATCCAAACCTGAATTCCATCAGTCTGTATTTCTCAAATATACAGATATTACAATACAGCAGGTATCTCTCTGGTACCAATGGTCTTAATTTGCCTACAATCTGTCAAAAACACAATGGTTTTTAAATTTGTGGTATTAGTCATACAGGAGTCTGTGTCCAAAAGTCAATATCTCATTTTAAAACAAAACCTATTAAAAATGACATCATTAATTTTAGTCACTTACCAAGTTGGTTACAAACTTGGTTCAATTCTGGCCCGTGTCAGATGGAGAATGCTCAAAATCCATCAAACCCAGTTAATTCACTGCTGCACACTATGTGGAAATAACTGTTTTGTTCATGTTTGCTTTGTGTTTCGGGGCAGACAGTCTGACTGATAGGCATATGGTGAGCATGGTGTCGTGGCACAACTGACTGCCTCAGACATGACACATAGGACTGGGCATGGGGACAGTGAGTGGAGACCCCCTCATTCCTTCCAGTGTGTTTGGAGTCTACATGTCTGTTGCTTTGTTTTCTTATTTGGTCTTTCTTCTGTAATAGAGTTGATCAGGCTATATGAATCAGTCACTCCTACTTCCCGTCCTCCTCTGCTCTCTCTCCCATTCCAAATGTTCATCTTTCTCCCTCTTTCACCCTCCAACCCTCCCTTTACTCCTCGCCCCCCCACCAGCTCCCTCCAGATGTGTTAATCAGTACTCCCTGTTAACACATGATTCACCCCATATGTCTCCTACAGCACAAGGCCTCCACTTGGGAGCTGAGATTATGCGTGTGTGTGTGTGTGTGTGTGTGTGTGTGTGTGTATGTGTTCACATGAGTGAGTGCAACTTTGATGTGTCTTCCCTCTTATTCTCTATCTCTATTTTCATGCATGTGCACACGTATGTGTACGTGTGTGTGTGCTTGAAAATCCACCAGGCTTGCCCAGGCTTTCTCCAAAGGCCTGCTGCTGTCAGCTCAAATCAACCTCCTCTCCCCATGAGTGAACACACTAATCCATTTGTGTATCTGAGTACATGTTGTGTGTGTGTGTGTGCGTGTGTGCGTAAGCATGCTAATCCAGGGGAGGGCCCTGCCTAACACCCCATGAAAACACTCCATTCACCAGCAATTAGAGGCAGGGGCCCTGGGCCCTGCACTACACTTCCACTGGGAGAGAGGGAGACAAAGGAGGGGAGGAGAGAAGGAAGATATGAGGCTACCAAAGGGACGAAAGGAGGGGCACAGCTCTGAATGTTTGTGTCTTTGCCATGAGGGACTGGAGGAATGGGTGGAATATATTTATATATATATATATAAAAGTGGGAAGGGACAAATTTCCTCCTCGGATTGTCCTCAAGCCAACTGTTGGCAAATGGCTCATACAGTAGGTCTGTCAGCAAGACATAGAAACAGAGAAGCTGACCAAGAAATAACTTCTGTCTCCTTTTTTCTGGAGAACCATCATTAATGGATAATTGATATCTATCATGAATCCAGACTGATCGTTATCCACGGGGAGAGATTACATAGAAAAACAGAGTTGGATAGAGTCACAGTTATGAGTTAACAGTCTGGAGATGATCTCCATGGAACACAACATCTTTCTTCCATTAGAGTCCGCTGAGAGACAGGATTCATCTCTGCCTCACTGTCTCTGTTTTTTTTTCTTCTCTTTTTTACAAGTATCTATCTGCGTGTGTGTGTGTATGTGTGTGTGTGTCTGTCTTGCTTCAGTTGTTGTTGCCCATGTAACCCACAGTGAACATTCATGTAAAACACTGAATGTACCACAAGGAAACACCAGTACTCGGCACCCAACAACCACAAAAACAATTCCACACTCGTTTACTCCTTTATGCTTGTTTTCTAAAGTAAACTGGTCAAAGCAAAACTCCCAGTCCAATCAGAAAATAGGCATAACAAAGCATTGTGGAGGATTCATGTTACGCTTGCCCTTGTCATTGACGCATTCCTGAAAATCATACTGGGGGAGAAACCATCCACACTGAGAGGCACCAGCTGGCTGACATGTTACAACCCAAGACCTTGCTTTGGCTGGTAAGAGCAGAATAAGTCATAGTCAATAAATTTATCACACTTAGTCACCAAAAAATGGAAATTACCTTTCATATCTTAATTTATATTCAGTGTATTTGATTGACACTTCCGTCTCTGGATTATGCCCTCACCTAATGCCCTGCCTCAACAGGTATTACATCAAATTAAAGGAGCAAGATGATCTCAAAATGTAATTTCATTATGACTTTAAATACCTGGAGCAAATGTCTCTGTGTGCAAATGTGACAGATTTTGTTTCCTTGAAATATTCAAGCATTTTGGAGAAATGTTATGGAAAAAACTTTCCTAGTATTTTTTATATCATTTTTTTTTTTATGATACACCACACATTATGATTATTATGCAACTGTAAATTTATGAGCAATGAGTTGTTGGGGAGCATTTATATATCTACAAAAACTAGAGGCCTCACACCAAGTTTTAGGTATTGATTAAAAGAAACAAGCAACAAGGGAGACGATAAGTGCAATGGGATGATTTTTAGTTGTACTTTGTACAACTACACTTAGCAGGAATTCAGACCAAAAACAGTCCTGCCTTAAGGGGGTGCCTGGTAATTGGTTTTAGAGATAGCCTGTCATGAACTGACATGCTGGACAAGTGAACATTTTAACCTGCCGTCTGGAAGAAAAGTCATCAGGATTCATCCTCTGGGGACCATGCCATGCCAAATTTGCCAAGTTTGCCACATTTGCCAAATTTGCCACATTTGCCACACTTGCCAGATTTCAATTCACCCAGTAGCTGTCAATGTTTCTCTCGGACTAAAGTGATGGAGAGACAGACAAATGGACAGATTGATCGACTTCGCCCAAGAGCCATGCATATCATAGCGTGGCTAAAAATACAGCACTATGAGGAAAATATAAAATCAGATATGCATACAGAGAGCACATAAAATGCACGGAAGTTCTTTGCCTTCAGAATGAGATGCCTCCAGTTCTTTGAGGGATGAAAGAGGCGGAAATTTCTCTCACACTCTGTGCTTCGCAACTGTCCATAGTGTAGTTCACTTGTAGATTTTTGTGTTTGGCAAGGGTATGAATGACTTTTGGCATTATCCTCAAGTTCATTAAACCACTCCTGAATTTGTTTTGCCATGTGTACAGGGGCATCATCACCTTGGAATACGGGCAAATCATGTGGAAGCAGTGTTTACACCATATGGTAAAACTCATCCTTTAAACTGGCCTCCGCTGTATCCTCATATGACCATACAGAGCAATCATCAGACATAATGAGTCCAACAACATGTCTATCCCTACTACTACAGATCCACCACTTATGTTTAATAGCTGACCACAGACATTGTGGGCTGAAAGCATTTTTTTTGGCTTCACTCAACCATTTTACTTTCTTCCACTGGGGTTTGGGTTTATCTGCGCCATTATTCAACGTCGAGTGTTGTAAAATGACGAGATGTTTGATTGAGCTATGGATAATGAAGATAAAGGAGACAGAATTTAATAACTTGTTATTACAGTGACATACACGTGAATTATGAATATGTAAAGAGCAGCAGTTGAATGCACTGAAAGAGTAAATGGAGGTTAAAGGCCAGAGTGTGTGTGTGTGTAAAGTGCTGTTAAAGAGGGTAAATATAAATGATATGAAGCAGAAAAGTGCAGAATAGATTTAACAGATACAGCGTGTGCTCTGTATTGGTCTGCGCGTGCCTGCACAATTCACCTTAAGTGCTAATGCATGAAACAAAGCTTTCTGCAAAACCTACAGTACTGCTGCACGAATACGCACACTTAACTGTTTTCATTAACGCGTTGTGGACAGACACGCAGCTGTCCATGCATAACCAGCAGTGCTGCAGCTCAAGTGGTGCCTTCAAATCATCGCCATGGGCCATAACCTTGAAAACTCCCAGTTGAAAACATTTCCCCCACTTCTTTATTGCTATTTATGTTGACAGCACCTTGGCTGCTCAGAACGCTCAATCTATCAAAGCATTTCTGCCCGTTTCAAAACTGCTTCAGTGGCTCTTAGAGAAACAAAAAAGTGCCTTTAAACATGAATGAAACAGTATTGCTTTTGAACTCTCAGGTCCCTCGCAGTACCCTCCTCCCTCTCCCCCCCCCCCACCCCTACCCGTCGTTTCTCCTCCCTCCCGTCTTTTCTGGCAGCTTTAATTTTTAATGCTTGTTCCTGAATAGGTTTGTAATAAAGAATAGGTACAGTAAGTAGCATAAAATATTGATTTTGTACATTTCCTTATGAATTTTTATTCTGTGGAATGATTAAATTTTTCATATTTTCTGCACTTGGGAGATTTCTGATGAATTCATCTCTGTTTATTGTGTGTGAGCACACAACTGGTGTTCCCAATTTGGGGGAATGAATTATGCAGCCAGTGTCCTGTGCGTGTGACTGTGCGTGCATGTGTGTGTGTGTGTGTGTGTGTATGTTCTCACAGTGCTGGTGTCAGGTATACCCAGCTTGCTCAGATAGGTAAGACATAAGTGTGTGTTTGAGTTTAGCAAAAGGATCCTTTCTCCCCCAGACAAAATAAATCTGAGGTCTGTTGACAGCCAAGGAGGATACAGTCAGCGCGTATAAATGTGTGCATCTATGAGAGAGAGAAAGAGTGTGAGTGTGTCTTTGTGTGTATTTGATGCTGTGTATGACTATGCTTGGGGCTAGCTGTGAAGCGATAATTAACACAATGGTATGATTAGCCATGCAGACGAGTAGCCACAGGCTCCCTGAAGAGACAGCGGGAGTATGAAGAGATCGGTGGTGGAGGAAGTATTCAGATCCTTTACTTAAGTAAAAGTACTAATAAAGCAATGTAAAAATACTCCATTACAAGTAAAAGTCCTGCATGAAAAATCCTACTTAAGTAAAGGTACATAAGTATTAGCAGTAAAATGCAGTTAAAGTAGTGGTTTGGTCCCTCTGACTGACATATTATTATATATGACATCATTAGATTATTAATACTGAAGCATCAGTGTTAGAGCAGCATGTTACTGTTGTAGCTGCTGGAGGTGGAGCTAATTTGAATTACTTTATATACAGTTAACTAGTTTAATCCAGTGGTTTCCAACCTAGGGGTCGGGCCCCTCCAAAGGGTCACCAGATTAATCTGAGGGGTCATGAGATGTTAATGGGAGAGAAAAGAAGATAAAACAAAGTTCTGATACACAAATCTGTTTTCAGTTTTTGGAATTTTTCTCTAATCTTTGATTTTTGGTGAAATATTGGATCATTTGAACATTAATTGAAATGAAACTGTGAGAAGTTTAGAGGGAAAAATCACTATTTGGTGGAGCTGTTAACAACTCAGAGACATATGAAATGTGACCCCGACTACACACTGCTTTTTGTAAGACGTCAAAAGCCAAAAAGGTTGGGAACCACTGGTTTCATCTTTAACATTGTGTTGTATTTTAAAAGCTTGTTATATTATCCATTGTGTTAAATCTTCATCTGAAAAGTAACTAAAGCTGTCAAATAAATGTAGTAGAATAGAAAGTACAATATTTCCCTCTGAAATGTAGTGAAGTGGAAGTATAAAGTAGCATAAAATGGAAATACTCAAGTAAAGTACAAGGACACCAAAATTGTACTTAAATACAGTACTTGAATAAATGTACTTAGTTACTTTCCACCACTGGAAGAGATGAGCATAAAAAAAGAAAAAGATTTCTCTCTACTTTTACCATCTGCTACTGTGCTTAAACTGGCTCTCTACAGACTTCAGTTCATTTTGAAGCACTGCTTTAAATCAGTTTACCCCCTGCAGGAGACAGCTCAGTGTCATAACTTCCAGTACAAACACAATGTTTTCACACTTATGCACATAAACATGCATAACTCCACAATCCACAACCCAAACATGGAGTAATAGAGCTAAGTAAGGCAGATCAGCAGAATGCATGCTGTTAAGCCTTACAGAAAGCATAGCTCTGAAATGTGGTTTGAGTATGAGAGAGAACGACTGAAAAAATGAAAGAAAACAAACCAAAGATCTTTCTCCTGACCATCGAAACAACGTCATCTCTAACTTCTGATTGTAAAACTAATATCATGAAGTGAAACATCTTATATAACGCCTGGACTCTGTAGAAGACATCAACTATTATTGGTTTCAGGGAGAACAGTAATTGCACAATGGTAAAAAGATCAAAAATAATCTCTTCAATGAAACGCCAGAGGGGAAAGTACTTCGTTTGTGTGAATTGTGAAGCCAAGTGTGTTTTGAGGGGACCTTGAGCGTGAGTTTGAACGGGATCGATGCGCGTTTGGGAAAGCCAATGGTGATCAATGAGAATGGATTTAGCAGGAGGGCGGGAGCGACGCAGCACTACAGCGACTGAAGCTGCAGAAATAGACTTTATGAATATTAAACAGCAGGGGGTCGATATCAGGACAGGGTTGCTACAGTCAACACAGGGACACGCTATGGTGGGTTATGAGTGGGTGCATAGAAAAAGATGTAATTTTTTTTCTGCTGGATATCCAGATATCTGAAACTCAAACTGGTATTCAAACAAAGTAATTGACTCTCATAATAAATATTTTTCTTTGAGAAATGAAGTCGGTCATGAGTTATCCATCACCTAAAGTGTTTCCAAAGTGCAGACACACAAACATTGTCCGCACCCAGACCACCCCTCCTCCAACCCCCTACTGCTGACAAGCTGAGTGGTGTGATGGGAGAGCGTAGTAAATAAATGAATAAGCAGACAAAGCGTGTTTACAGTACAATGTGACCTCTCTCCTAATATCAACCAGGCTCTCTCTGCACCCCCAGCGGATGAACTTGAGGCCCGCTCAAGGGTATACTTGTATAATGATAAGCCGAGTGTGTGTGTGTGTGTGCGGGTGAATGAGTGACTGAGTGAATAATATACCAGCTATTAGGGAAACAAATTGGGCTGGTGTTACCTTGCTTGAGCTGAGTGTGGGGTGCTGTCACTAATATGTTCTGACATGGTCCCCCAAGACCTGAGAGAGGAGCGTGTGTGTGCGTTTGTGTGTGTGCATGCAGAGAACACCTTACATTGGCTATACGTTTCTTGTTTGGAATTTTTCGACACCAGTGTTGACAACAATACATGGTCAGATACCTTTCTTCACAGGTCTGAAAATTTGGACCTAATCTGAAACAAACCCATGGAAAACGTACCCAGATCTGACAAACAAAAATTAATTTACATACAAAAAACCCCCCCTGATCCGAAAGGGACACAAGGACAGTCATACCCGACCCAAATAGACTCAAAGCTGATCAAATCCGATCCAAAATGTGGGCAACCAAAACAGACCTTAACAGTGGGAGAACGCCAACACTGAAAGCAGCATAATGCACCTTCAATTAACAACAATGAACAAGCTGCTGCAGTCAATGGGATTAGCAATACATGCATTTTTCCTGCATTTTTCCCGTTCACATTTGCTTTAAAAACATAATTTTTATCCTGCAAATAGTATAAAGTACCCTGTGAAGACCACTGATAGCAGTTGCACTGAATATAACTTGGATCTGAGTCAACTTCTGGGGTTGAGTCTCAGATAATAGGAACCAAATGAACCCACAAAGACCTCAGCCTCATACTACTGGTACTTTTTGCAATACCTTATAACACTACAAGGCAATAATATCAACATGTTTTTCTACAAAATATTTTTTTTTAATAAGCCCAATAAGTTCTTAAATCTTGTCTAAACACAAGCAGTGTATAGTCTGAAATGGGACATTTCTTCTTTTTTTTTTAAAAAATCAAAATATAAGTAAACAAGATTAGACAAGATTAACATTCAATGTCAACTTCTGGTATTTGACAATTTTTGATAATCTGTGCTGTGTACACCTACCTACCTCTCGCTACATTTCCAGTACGTGCTAAATTTTTCCCAGCAAACTTGCATTACAACACACATGCACACTCGTTCTTCTCTCTCCTGTGCCACTCAGTGATGAGTTAATGATGACTGTGTTGGCCCTGGCCTCTGCACCATTGGGCTTTAGTCCCAGAGCTGAGAGTCCAGGGAGCTGAGACTCCAGCGTCCTCCCTATAATACTTCCTGAAGCTGTAGCTGAACCGGCCACAGGGCATCCAGCCAATTCATAATCTAAGGCACTGCAATCCATTAGTTTGAAAAAGCACAGTGACGACCGATTCTGTGAGTGTATGGACCCCATTCCCCTTATCCTCACTGCTTCAACTCTCCGTCTGTCTCTCTATCAGAATCAGCAGTCAAAGTTCATGTTTTTGGCTCATCACACCAAGGACTCTGAACCACTACAGTAAACACACCTCTCCTGCAGCCGTCCACAGCTGCTTTACTTTAACTGTCACTCTGTGTGTATCTGTGCATGCATGTCAGAATGTGTGCGTAGTCTGCTCCCATGTACCCGTTGTGTATGTTTTCCCTGTTGTCAGTCATTGCACATGCAAGCTTCCTTATTGACCTGTCAACAGAGCTGCAAACACTTTTAAGCACAACAGATGTCAATACACACACACACACACACACACACACACACACACAAGTGCGCACATTACATTGATTACTTGTAGCATCTCTCCAAATGGGTCTACCCAGCAGAGGTGCCTGAAGACTCCCCAGGGAGCAGAAGGGAGGATTGAAGGAGTTAAGGAAAAAAAACAGCAGAGTGAGAGAAAATGAAACCCTCAGTTCAAATGGGGGAAAGTAATAGTCTGAAATTTGATCAAGTAATTTGGCTGCTTTACCAAGATACACAAACCTCATTTATTAGTTGATACCTGGAATGCTTCACTTTACTCATTTCATAGTTCCCCTGTACTTAAGAGTCCTGGCTGTGTGGATCTGTGAGGCTGTCAGGCGGTCTGAACCTACTTGGTTTGTGTAGTCTGTGTGTGTGTGTGTGTGTGTGTGTGTGTGTGTGTGTGTGTGTGTGTGTGTGTGATGATCTGAGAAGTCCAAGGCCGCCTGTGCGTGGAGTGGAGATCAATGTAACCGGTCTGGCTTTGAGATGGAGGGAGCTGTCAGACCTGAATTAGATGTTAAATCTTTTGGACGAAATGTATTGTGTTCAGAATTTATCATGTGCTGTTTCCAGCCCACTGATGTATGTAGTGGTCTGTGTGTGTGTGTGTGTGTGTGTGTGTGTGTGTGTGTGGACAAGTGCAAGTGTGTGATGCTGCAAAGGTTCAGTCAGAATGTACTGTCGCAGGGCTAAAGTGGCTGTCTGGGAAAACATGATGGATTCTTGTCATGGTTCTTTCACTGCGGTAACTTTCTTAGTTTCTTTTTTCTTTACTGCTTCCTTTCGCTGCTTTTTATTCCCTTATGTCTTGATGTCTTTCTGTCCTTTTTGAATCAACCACATACTGGAGCCAGTTCCATCCGTCCTTACTGTTTCCATGTTTCCTTCTATGCATGTCTCCCTCCCAGGCAGTCCTCCAAGCCAGTCATGTTTCATATATCTGTCTTCCTTCAAACTGTATATCTTAGACCAAAGGTATAACCCATTCATCTCTGCTCTAGTGGCCAAGGCTCCCCACCATTTCTCCCTCTTGATCCATCACTTTTCACCCCATCACTCCCACTCCTGCTCTGTGTGCTCACGCGCCAGTATGTCTGTCTACTGATTATGGAGCTGAGTGTCTGGCTAACTGCAATTTATCTGCTAACTACAATACCAGCTATGTGTTTTTTTCCACTGAACGTTAAGTCTTTTCCCATCGCTTCTGGTTATTTTACTCAGATATGGAAGATATTCAAAATGAATTCAGAAGTAATCCTCTGAAAATATACACTGTAAGGTAAACAAATGTAATTCAAGTCAATGGAAAAGCCATTGGAACGGTCAAAAGACTGTCAGTCCATAACCAAACCCCCTGCTTGGGGGCCATGGAGCAAATATGAGCTGTGGGCCCCTGTTGGCTCTGTGCATTATGTATCCTATCATTGTCAAGTCAACAAATTAAACACAAATTTATTTACCGATTTGCACCATGAAAAACTCAGTTTTGACAAAAAGATCCTCTTTATTTCAGTTGATAGTAGTGCATATTCTCTAGAAATGCTGATATTGTCACAACCGAACTGACATTAAAATGATCTAGGGTTTGTGGTGCCCCTGGAGGTCCAGGGCCTCAGGGCAGCTGTCCGCTTTGCATAGTCAGTAATCCAGTCCTGTCATAACGCCCTCATCCCTACTTCCTGGTGATTTGAGGCTCTTGCGCGACTCTCTTGAGGAGAAACAGACAAAAGTATTAGTGAACAAATAACAAGGGCTGTGGCTGAAATGACCATTTGCAGCGGTTACTTTCCACCATTTTATTTAAGTGTCGACCATCCTAAGTGTAAATTTACGCCCTTGAAAACTCTCACAAAGAAATTAAAATTGTTGTGTCTATATAACATACACACCACTTGGCTGAAAATCCCACAGTGCAATACCTCACATTTGATAGATGTGTAAATAGGACATGTTTCGAAATGATGACAATTTGACATCTGTTTAAAATCTCAGTGTGCTGCTCAATATAGAGTACACTGGGAAGAATGAGTCGTTTTGAACAAAACCTTTCAGGTCTTGTCCCAGATTATAACTGTAAGCAGGTAACCAGTGATGTTGGATTTAACCATTCTGTCCCTACACCTCCTGCCCCTACACACACACACACACACACACACACACACACACACACACATAACTGCTCCACATGCATCCTCTGGTGGTACAATACAGTGCAAGCGGAGGTTTTCATTGGGCACATTGGTCCCAGTGAGAAGTCGACCGCAGCAATTAACAGAGAGATGAAAGACACCAGGCTGCCTGCTGAATAATTAAGACTGGTTTGATGAGCAGGGAGGGGCTCGGGGGGAGGTTGGGTGTAACTCCTTGCTAGATGAGTTTGTCCAGTGATAGAAAAATGTTCTACTTGGACATGAAAAAATGAATTTGTGCTTGTTTGCTGATTGATCAGCTTTTAAAACAGGATGGAAAAGTGTAGATGGATTTAGTCAAAAAGGATGTTTCACAGACCACATGGAGGTATGACGAAGAGTCCAGAGATTTTTATTACGTTATCCCCAGGGAAGTTAAGTTATCCTGTGGTAGAAGGCTGAGAGCAGGCCCAGACGTGGTGGCCGATGTCCAGCCATAGTGGTCTACCAATATGCAAACTACACAGCAGGGTCAATGGGCCCATTGATCGACCAGTTTCTGGTGAGGTAGAGCATAAAAGAGAGAACAAAACACCAGTGTATGAAGGAAGAGTTTGATGGGTAAATTTGAAAGACAAGGAGTACTGCAGGCAGTGTGAGAATACAAGCAGAGAGAATAAAGGGAGCAAGAGATTGAGGCAGACACAGCAAACAGGAACTCTCCCAGGAGTGTTTCAGCCAAATGTATTTAAATGTATTCTGCTAATTACAAAACTCTAAACACATACACGCTGATGCAAACACTGTCTGGCATTTTGTAGCACCGTTGTACTGAGGTAATTACATGTGCCTGCTTTTACACACTGTGTGTCTGTGTGTGTGTGTATATCTGCGTATGTACGTGTGTGTGTGTGTGTGTGTGTGAGGGTTTTCATAAGTGCACTTGTATGTGTGTGCGTGGATGTCTGAGGGAGAGAGAAGATAAAAACACACTTACATGCGGGAAACACGATAAGCGGAGCCTTTTCTACAAAGATTAAGTAGTATGGATTAAAGCCGAACATGCGGGTGGTTGGCTGTGCTTTCTCCCAAGTGAAGATGAATCAAGACACTATTATATCTCAAACAAAAACATTTACTGTAGTGATTTACTTCAAAACAACTCAAGTGTCTTGGGGAATCCTATCTCCATTCACACCCAACTACTGTAAAACACATCTAAAACCTCTGTCGAGTATTTTCGAGCGTTCATTCCACAATAGTTCAATATTCCCTCGATCTCACCAAAGGCTTTGTGTAGAGGACATACTGTCGTCGGTTTAGTGGTTAGGTGGCAGGTAGTGGAATAGAAAGGTAGCTCGGAGTGTATGTTCTTTCATTCTGGTGCTAATCTAGCTGATCGGATGAAGAGTAGCTCTCATTAGCTACACACTAACCACCTGCTTGTGTGACCTCTTCATTGATTTATTGACCGGCGTCTGTCTGGACATTGGCTGGACACACACCTCTACTGTCCCTTTCCTCCCCCCAGCATCCTTTATCCATCCTCCCTTATGTCCATCACTCTCACTCTATGTCCATTGTGGCTTTCTGGCTCTCAATCATTTGTCCATCCAGTAAGTTAAAGATGTAGGAAAAGGCTGTTGATGAGTTCATATTTGATGACCGACGTCTTTTCTGCCGCCATATCTGGACAATGTGTGTGGTCACCTATTCAGACTTTGTGGGACAGTATTTGTAGAGCAGCTGCCATTTATAGGTCCACCTTACTGTGCTGAACAAGTAATGAACCAGTGGGGGGATTTTTCTCTCCCCTTGCGGGTTTATTCTGTTGCCATTTTTTCATTTTAGTTGATAATCAATAGCAGTTTTTCCATATTGATTTACCATGATCGACCGCAATTCTTTCAGTACACACATGCTCGATATTGTTCAGCCACTCCTGCTTTCATTCACAAAATCACTATCCGCTAGGTATTGGATGTTATAAAGGGCCGGGCAATATTGCTAATATTCACAATATTATCATAAAAAATGTTGTCATCAAAAAGACATTTTTTTTTAATCAATGTCATAATGATTTCAATGGATTGTATGCACATGTATTTGGTTATTTATTTTTAGAAATATCACCAATATCACCCTGATTTACAACACAAATTTGGCTAGGAATGAACCATGTGCTCCTCTCCTGCCAAACTATTTGTCAACGAGTCGGTGAAAAAAGTGCCAGCTGTATGACTAAAACAGTTAACTTTCACCGTTTAAATAACCACAGATTCTGGTACATGTTACTATGATTTGGACCAGCATCTGGCCAGAACAAGGACGTGTAATTTGAACTCAATTGCAAAGAGAAGCCTCTTTCTTACAGTGGGGGAAATGAGGGGAAGAGAGCAAGGAGAAGAGAAAGAAAGACATGTCTCCGGGGATGCATTTTAATTCACTCAATTGCCCTATATTCCCCTGCAGTTTTTGTTTTGATGATAGTGACGCTTTGCATATCTTCACCCTCTAAGCATAGAGGATGTGCACAAGAGGGGGACCTGTGTGTGGTGTGTGTGTGTGTGTGTGTGTGTGTGTGTTTTCTACCTTCCAGCATCAGGGTATTGTATTCTGCCACTCTGCATGGGCATTGGAAGCTTGAGATTGTGACGACATTAATTAGAGGACACAGAGAGAGAGGAGGAGGGGAGAGAGATTGCATGCCAATGTTTTATCAGGTAGAAAAGGGTTTAAGTGATTGTAGTGGCTCAGCACTGCACTTGTTCTGGGGGAAAAAAACATCTGTGTATTTAAATGATCAATATGTAATCAATCAAAGGAATAAACACTGTAATATGAAAATTTTTTACTTTTTCATGTAGCTCAAGAGCTGCATTATGGAGTAAATCAAGTGCATTTTTACCTTGGTGAGCATAGTTATGTTTTTATTTATTTGTTTTTTACCCATGCATGGTAACCCTGAGTTTAAATGGGTGGGACTCGCTCACAAGGGGAGAATCAGTACAAATTGGGGATTTGTGTCTTTGCCCTCTTAGAACTCTAAAGAAAATGTATTTGGTATCGGATTTGTGTCTAATGTACTTTGTCACAGTCACCAACACTCTTGTATAGAATACTGAGAACCAACCTGGGTCTTGGTTTTAATCAAGCATGACAATAATACAGTAAAAATACAATAATAAAGGCTTTTTAACTTTTGGACAAAGCAATATGCCATGTTTTTTTAATAAGTATTTTTTTTTTTGAGGAATCCTTCTAGCCGTGCATCAGGATCATGTGCTTTGTTTCATTTCAGATCAAAGTGCATCCTCCATGTTTTTTTCATATACAGTAACAAACCAGTTTGATGTACACAAGCTATTTTGTGCTAGTTGCATAAGATTTAATCAAAGTAACCAGTTCTGGCATGCATAATCATGGCTTGACAATGTGCATCACGCAGCTGAGGGTGCAGATGGAAGACATACTGTACCTGCCACCTTCAGATGGCTGTACACTGTGTTAATTAATTTTGAGAGGAGCTTTTAATGCATGCAAGCTGTTATGAATGAAGGATTCTGACATTAAACGTTGCTCTGCCATGTTCGAATTATTGCCATAATCAAAATAAGACAGTCATTTTTTCTGTAATTTTAGATGTCCACTTGTTTTTTAGTGAGTACTGAAATTGTAACAGGCAAGACTTGTTTGACATGATGCACTTTTGACCCATGAGGAGCAGGCGGACTCAGCGCTCTGCTGAACTGCCTTCTGCACCGCTCCTCCCCTATGATGCATGGCGAATCACTAAAATACCAGACGTAGGCGAGGGAAAAGCCTCATTGTGCCTCCAGAATATGCCACTTTGCCAGTGCCCACACAAAGATAGAGCCCCGCTGTTGTAACTTCAGCTGTCATACAGAATCTGCATCCAAAAATCCTTATTTAGTTTGGAGTTCTCTGCTCTGTTTGGGCAACAATAAGAGCAGAGCAACAAAAGCCTCTCACTATCTGTCTGTTATAGGAGCTGAGAAACATTTTAACTTGGATTAAATTGCCTGAGATGTGCGTGACTGGGTGTGTGCGCGCGTGTGTAGTGTTGTGCCGTGCTGGGAAGAGCAGTTGAACAAAGATTTATTTTTGTTAGTTTTATGGCCACAGTGAAACTCAAGGCCTGCCCTGGCACCCTGCCCACCCACCTTTATTCCAGATGTTACCATGGTGAAACTTATGGGTGGTATCCCAGCAACCAGACAGCGGTTTAGGAGCTGGAGACGACTGTTGTATGAGAGTGACAGATAGATTACTAGAGAGAGAGAGAGAGAAAATTGAATAGTCTCGACTCTTTCTGTGTTGTTCTTCTCCCTCCAGAGGCCAAGGTCTGGTGTTGATTTAAGCCCTGTCTGTGATAATGTGATTATCACCCCAACGTTAAGGGCTCTGCTCATTCCCTCTGCTACATTGATTTCCATTTAAAACTGTAATTGAGAGGAACAAACATTGGTATTAGCTATTCTCCCTCTCCATTGCTCTCTTGTTCCCTTTCTTACAGCATAGACTGCTTAGTTTTTCAGGAGTTCACGGAAGGAGGATTTAGTTGGCTGAAGTCCAGGGACAAGGCTGCTTCCTGGGAGCAGAGAGGAGGAAACTGGGATTGTGCCAGAGGCTGTTAACTGCTGGGCATATGATGGACCATGGCAACACACTGTCCCACATTGTCTCACAGTGACACAGCTATGGCGATGCTGACATGTATACAATGGCTGTAGGTTTGTCCTCAGGCTCATGGTTTGCAATGAGAACCCCACATGGCGAGCTGTGGTTTGGCCGTTATCCAGAGTAACGTTAACTCTTTGAGGCTGATATGGAGGCAAAGGAAGAGAATAACCTTTAGAGCAGAGACAGAGAGGGTGATGAGGGTGATTCCATCCAGGAACACTGGAGATGGACTTTTAATCAGTTCATTTTTAAAGTTGGAAGGAAACTTCAGAGCTTGTTGGACTTGAACTTATTGGAAATTTCAACAGGAATTTTTACAGTGGTAATTTAACAGTGTGGATGCAGACAATAGTACGCTGTTAGAAACTTTTTGTGATTTTTACAGTAACTAATTGGCAGCAATTGACATGTAACTTACTGTAAAAATAAATTACTTTAAGTTTATTGTGTTTATGTTTACAGTAGCAATATTGTAACTGTAAAATGAAACACTGTAATACAATCATACTGTATCTACAGTTACAGTAGCTGTAAGCAACTGTAAAATAAAATACTGTAATTGTATGTTACTATGTATTTGATTACAGCTCCAGACATTTTGCAGTAAATTAGATTATGGTTATTCATGTAACAGAACCAACTCTTTAAATGACAATTATCTGTTAACTGTTGAACAGGAACAAACTTACAGTATATACTTATTTTTATTGTGCGCAGGGATTGTGCATGTTTACAGAAATCTAGTGGCCTTCCATATGGCGCCATCCATATGGCAGAAATACCCACGCTGAATAGTGAACAGCTGCAGTTATATCTGTGATGTACAGTGCAAATGGTTTTCCCTCCGACAGGACAGCAGAACAAAATAAGTTGTCTTATCTTTAATGACATATTAGATGTGCACTGGTTCACACAAACTGTAGTAAAAGAGCCCGTTGCCTGCTGCTCTTCATCTACCAGCTCACTATGGCTGTTTAATCTTTTACTCATCCTCCTTTGCAATATATAAAACTGATCAACAGCACAAAACTTTTTGCTGTATACCAATATTTATGACCAATAGTGCAGTCTGTTTTGCATTTCCTGTACATGCTTCATAATAAAAGCCACATAGTGGTACACCAGTGAGAAGCTTTTAATGTGAAGTAGCAACAGCAGTAAATGTTTGGACTCATGGGCATCAACTTAACAGAGTATATAAGAACGTTTTCAGTGTTTCCAGTTCTTATAATTTCTGGAAACATTTTACCATGTTCCCCCTAGCCATAAAAGCAGGGCCACGTGCAATATTCTGTCCTCTAAAAATCACTCTGTAACTCTCAAGGTCAACAAAATTTTCAAATGTATATATTACAAACGTTAGCAAATGTTACAAAGACAACGTTAAAAATCCAATATGTAAAAAGCTTGTTTAAATCTGTAGCTACAATTAAAAAAATCCTCACAAAAAAAAAAAAAATACTTAAACCAATATTTCTTAAACCAATATTTCTTAAACCAATATACAAGTAAATAAAAATTCACTGAACCCGACAATATTCTAGACACTAATTTCCTTGAAACAAAAGACTCTTTGGTAATCTAAACATGGATATTAAACTGTGGGAGATGTCAAGACACCAGGTACTCAGGTGTCCATATAATCTTTAAAATTGTGTTTGTGGATTTGTATTTGTCTGTAAAGAGTCCAACAGCCCACCTCAGTCCACTTTGTATCACTTGTCCACCGGGCCAAAAGGCTTTGGATCCTTGCAGGTCAAGAGCCGCTGAGTGATTTCACTTTGATCCTCCACTGTTGCTTTGTGTTCTTTAGCAAATTGATTGACAGGTACTGTAGATGACAGAAAATCAAAAATGTTTTACCATTACTGTGAGTGTAATAGCCAATCTATGATCAAAACACACATTTTAAGACAGTCAAACACAGAAGTAAGCTTTTGTAGAATAGGTTACACCTAACAAGATTTTAATTGCCAATGCTAAGAAACTTTTAAATACATCTTAATAGTAATCGTAGCAATCATAGGGAAAATGCAAGTAAAAAGAATGTAAAGGAAATAGGGTGTGATGAAAAAATGTTGATGAGTAATACCTTTTGAACAGACTCCAGCAATGTCATTGTTTCCTCCTGATATTCAATGGTGAACATATTGTAAATGTGAAAAGGACATTCAAGGTGGTAGTGAAGTCAGGTCGCCATCAACAGCATAGTATAATGAGCACAACTTCCACAAGAGATGACTTAATTCTCTTTGTCTGTGGATTTTCAAAGAACTAGTTATAAATAAATAAAAATCTTACCTTGCACAGTGAAACCTGGGATGGTGGGGAGAGACTGGACTCATCAGCAGGAGTAGTTGTCAAATGTGAGGAGTAGAAATAAGGTGAAAAAAAGGCATCAGGATTAAGGTGCATGCACTACTTTGGAGAACATTATTTTTTACCGATAGTGATTACTTTTTAATTAACTGTCCTTTCATCACAAAATGATCTGTCAGTATTGTGCATATACTGTATTAATATATATATATATATATATAGTGGGGTCCAAAAGTCTGAGACCACATTGAAAATCTCTAATATTTTCACGTAAACCTGGAAATGCTCAGAAAGTTTGAGGATTCAGCAACATTTAAAAACACAAGAAGTTATGACATGTAAAATGAAGATGAAATATTTAAGATTCTACACTTTTTTTAATGTCAGCGATCAAATTTAAGCAAATGTGTGGCATTGATCAAGTTAACTCCTTTGTACAAAAGGTCAGATTTCCTTGAGTTGTGTCCCTTCCATTGAAGCGTTCAGATGACACTCAGGTGGATTTGATCTACTCATCAGAGGTTCGTTCAAGTAACTCAAATTACAGCCAGTGTTCACGTTACAAATATGGCTGTGCCTCAAGTGTCTAGCAAATCATTGCTTAAGTAGCATTGTGATAGTGGGAAACATGGCATCTGAACTAAGTGAAAGTGTGAGAAGTTAAATTGTTATTCTAAGCTAAGAGGGGCTTTTTCAGCATCAAATCATGGCTAGACTAAAAGTCTCCAAGGGGGCAGTGCATAGAACTCTAAAACGCTTTGCAAAAACTGGATCAGTTGTATCTCCAAAGCACGATCAGGCAGACTAAAAGTGGCCACACCAATAGAAGATCAATACATCAAGCTTAGTTCCCTGAGAGATAGAAAAGTAACATTATCACAGATATAGAATTTGCTAAATAAAAAAGTGCAAGACTCCAATCAGCAAAAGTACTGTCAAAAGAAGGCTGTCTTGTAGGTGTCTTAGGAGGACGAGGAGCAGTTTCTAATCCACTTCTCAGGAGGGGAAATAAGGCCAAACACTTGCGGTGGCCTAAGAAATACCAGCATTTCACAGTGGATGACTGGAAAAAAGTCCTATTTACTGATGAATCCAAGTTTGAGATGTATGGCAGTAACAGAAAGGTGTATGTAGACCAAGAGGTGAGAGAATGATATTGCAGTGTATCAACCAAGAGTAAAACATGGTGATGGGAACATCAAGTCTGGGGGTGTTTTTCCTACTCAGGAATTGGACACCTGCACCGAACTGACAACACCCTAACCAGGGAGAAGTACCACTCCATTCTTCAGAGACATGCTGTACCCATCCTGCAGCAGAATAATGACCCTGAACACACCTCAAAGCTTCAAAGACTAAAGAAGACCAAGGAGTCCTGACTGTCATGGACAGTCACATAACCTTTTTCAACAGGGCCAGAAGCAGAGTGAGCTCGCCTTCAAAGTAAAAGTTGCATGTTTTGCAGCGGTCAATTTTAGGACTGAACTAAATCAATAAAGAAATAGCCTAAATAATGAACATAATTCATAACTTCTTTTACACTTTTTGGAGATGCACTGCACTTTAAGTAAGTCAGACTTTTATGTGTGTTTGTGGTCTTGTTGTGTGCATGACTTTATTGAGTTAACCTCTCCAACCAAACACTGTTTAAATTGCTTACCTGCCCACCAGTGTAGCTAACTGTTATCTTCAGAAGATTACCAATGCTAGAAATGCTAATTGTTTTGTATGTAAACTAGCTAGCTGTTTTAGCTAACAAATTGCTGTTGTATGCTAACGTTACTCATTTATTATTATCAGCTGTTTTGTACCTCATTTGGATATTTGCTCATCTACGTCTATGTCTACATTTATGATTTAAGTGAGTTAACTGGACCCCTTTAGGTCTTATATGTAAGGATTAGGAGTGTTTTGACATGCATTTTTGATTTATTAAGCTTTAGTGTGGTCTTTGTGTTCACAAATGTGTATATTACCAGCAATGTGTTTGTGCATGCAGACTACAAAGTGAAGGAATGTTCTAATCTAAATAATATACTAAATGTCATGTGTCCCTGTTTGACAGGTGTGGGTCCACTATGAGTAGGCGTATGTATAAACTCACTCTATGACTGCACCGGGATAACCTGGAAATAGCCAGGGGGAAACTAGCAGCTGGTAAGTGGAGAGTAGAGTCCATCATTTAGACAGTGACACATTTAGGTTGTTTTGGTTCCGGCACATTTGATTTGAAATGAAACAATGAGTAAAATGAAAGTGCTGACTTGTTTTAAGTAGTTTTATTGTGTTCACATCCAAACTGGGTGAACAGTGAAGCAATTGTAGCCCCCCTTTTTTAGGTAGTCTGCCAATTTTAGGACAATGCAGGAGGAGGACGATCCTAAATATACAGCAAATGCAGCCAGAGTGTTTTTTATGACTCAGCAGTGGGATGTTCTCGACTGGCATTGTCATTCACCTGACCTCAGTCCAGCTGAGCAGGTGTGTCACTCGGCGAAAATCAGACCGAAGGCAAAAGTCCAGTTTGCAGTTCAGTTCTGGCAGAGAATCATCAGGGGACATTTAAGTGTCCTCTGGCATCACAGACTCCAAACAGTCAATGACTGAAAACAGTTTGACACCAAATATTAAATATCACGACTAAAGTTTGTTTTAATTGGTCAAATGATCTTTGGTCCACTAAAATTGGAAAACTGGTTACAAGTAAAAACTAAAGCTACAATTCCTTCACTGTTCATCTGTGGATGTAAACACCATCAAGGTAAAGAGGAAAGATTAACCTCATTGTCATGGTGTCATTTCAAGGCCAATGTGCTGAAAGTACAGATACATTTCAACAGAACTAACAAATATGTGTGACTGTCAAAATAGTCTTTCTTGAACAGTTTTAGCAGTTGTATTACAGTTCCCTCATTAAACCTTTGGTGGTGCACAGCTTGGCATCATATATGTGGCTCTACCGGAATAGATAATATGTTGGGACTTTTTCAGGGAATTTTGCCTTAATGTTTTCCAGGTCTACTTGCTCGCACCACCACACAGGCTTTTTTCACCTTGTTTAACTATTGCAGGCTGGCAGGATCTACCAGCACTCAGTCTGTAAGGGGGTAAGGAGGTATGTGTAGTAAAAGTTAAGTAAACAGATTCACACTGAATTTACTTAATTTATTTAAGACATCTGTTTAAACCTTAACAAAACATTTTCTTTTATTATAGTTTCCAGAAGACCAGAGTAGGAAGCTTGTGAAACAACAGGGAGGACAGCTGTGGATGGAGTGTCGCTCACCTTGGATGCTTTTGCTGGGGCTTTCTGAATAACCTTACTGTACCTACCAAGACTGGCTTTCACAGCAAAACATAGTTTTCTTTTCAGTGCAAAGGACTAAGACACATATGGTACTGGGCCTTTATAATTATTGAACAAATAATAATAAATGAATTTAGGATTTGTATTAATCAGTGATTACATGATGAGAAGACAAGATATGCGATATCAGTACAAACAGTTGTAATCAAGAAGTAATAAATCCAAGATACCTTAATTCCTGAGTGTATTAATTACATTTTTTGAATTCTGTAATGTGTAAGAGTATGTTGATTTAGTTTTAGATTTAAGCATTGTCTTAAATCTAAAACTTAATTTACTAGATGATTAGAAGAGATGGTTAATCTTTGTACAGTGCACACATAAAACATGTTCAGCAGCTCATACTGGTCCTATAAAATTAATTCTTCATCATAAATCATTGTGGTATTGTTTTGTTGGATTTGTATACATCAGTGTTGGCATATACAACATGGTATAAATCCGTCAGTAAAAAATGCAGCAATTCATGATATATAACTATAATAAAGTTAGTTTTACTTGTGTATTGTGGCCCCTCCTGCCATTGTTAAAAGCTTTATTAAATTAAAATGCCAAATGTCTTAAATAAGTGGAGTGAATTATAAATACCTGCTAATTTAAAGAAATAATGTGTTGAATTATGTTTTTTCCCCCAAGGATGTATATTGTTATGAATCATGGGTAGTAATTAAATGCAATGCATTTGCAGTAAGTACACAAATAATTAATTGTAATGTGAATCAACTCAGTAACACATTAGGGCATTTTGAAACTGTCTCGTAAAGGAACTGTGGGTTATCAATTTACATTCCAATGTTTCAGTTTGAGACGAGTCCTCTGAACACAGCACATAAAACATGGCTACATTCACAATATGAAAACCATATCAAGGTCTTCAGTTTTCAGTACAGTCATAGTGAGGGTGTTGGCCTGCTTTTAGAATTCCTTGTATCACATGTCACACTGTTAGGGTGTTGTACATAAATACAACTCAAAGTAAATTGTCAGGAGAAAGATTTAAAGTATTTTAAATGTATTATAATAAGTGATGACATGCTAAGAAATGTGAATTTGAACAATGAGTTGGTTACACAGCCTGTCCTATGTGACTTGGAGAGTCTGTTATGTTGAGTAAGGAGAGAGAGAGTTACCCTGATCACATTTCACTGCAAAGATGCAACCAGCTGAGTGTCTCAGTGCAGGTCAGCGAGGTTAGGACTGACAGGGACTTTTAACCTTGTTTCACTTTTAGGAAAAAAAACAACATCCAAATTGTATGATAGTATCTCTTACTGTATGTATGATATATACAAATACACTGAATTGTTTCAGCACTTCACTAAGTATTAAATGACACAAAAATCCAACATGCTATACAGTAGTATGTATCATTAGTATTAGATTGTGATCTTCCACTATTGTGAGTTTGAACAATGTTTGGTCACACAACAGAGTTTGTAAAAAAAAAAAAAAAAGAAAGAAGATGAATCGATTTATATGACAAACTGGTTTGTCATAGTTTTACGTGTATGTAGGAAACATGAGGCCAGTTGTATTATACTTAGCCCCTTCTTGTTGATCCTCTGTGGGGCAGTGGAGATGAGAAATAATTCATTAGAAAATGATTGATGTTTGCATCACCTGAGGCCTGCTTTATGATCTATGATACATTTAATAATGTGTGATCTGTCTGTTAAATTTGTTTTCTAAAATGCTTCTCATGCTCCATTAGGAAGGCTTTGAACTTGTAATAATTCTCTTGACAGTATATATGGGTCTGGTGAAGCCCAGATAGGATTAAGCAAGTCTGCATTTGGGCTCTTTTGCCACATTTCACTTCCAGTAAATTAAATATTGCCAGCCTTAGCCTTCTACTGGAACATCTCACTGTAATGAATCTTGAAGATTCAGGATAAGATTGCCAGTATTAGTTGGTCACTTCATAACATACCTGACATTATCAATAAAAACATCTTTCACCTGAAAGTGTAATCCTGTAAGTATGCAGTAAGTACTCACACTTAGTGACGTTGCATTCAGGATTATGCAAAACAAAGCAGAGTTTTGGAAACAACATCAAACTTTACATCCAATCGAAAGGCTGCAGATTATATTCACTGTTTAAAATTCCTCAAAGTTCATAAAATTATATCAGAACATTCCCTTTGTCACTATAGGATCGTGAAGTCACACTGAAGTGCTTAGCCTGTTAGCAGGAAAAAGTGGATGAAAATTTCAACAACAGAGTATTTATTTTGAAGAAGACAGAGGTCATAGGACCACTTAAACCACTTAAAAACAAGTCAACACTTTCATTTCAGCCATTTCAAATCAAATGTGCTGCAGCCAAAACAACCTAAATGTGTCACTGTCTAAATGATGGACTCTACTCTCTACTTACCAGCTACCAGTTTTCCTCTGGCTGTTTCCAGGTTATCCTGGTGCAGTCATAGGGTGAATTTATACATCCGCCTACCCATGGTGGACCCACACCTGTCAAGTAGGGACACATGACATTTATTATATTATTTAGACCATTTCTTTACTTTTTAGTCTCCATGCACAAACACATTGCTGGTAATATACACATTTGTGAACACAAAGACCACACTAGAGCTTAACAAATTAAAAATGCATGTCAAAACACTCCTAATCCTTACATGGAAGAGGGTCCAGTTAACTCACTTAAACCATAAATATAGACATTTCACACAAACTTAGATGAGCAAATATCCAAATGAGGTGCAGGGAACGTTAGCACACAACAGATAGCATTGCTAGTGTTAGTAATCTTCTGAAGCTAACAGTTAGCTACGCTGGTGGGCAGGTAAACAATTTAAACAGTGTTTGGTTGGAGTTGTTAACTCGATAAAGACATGCACACAACAAGACCACAAACGCACATAAAAGTCTGACTTACTTAAATGGCTGCAGTGGCTCAGTGCGTCTCAGTAAAACATGGTGCATTTACTTTGAAAATCCCCAGGGCTGGTTCCTTCACCTCTGCTTCCTTTTACATAGTTTCATCTCCACAGTGTGTAAAATAAGTTATGAATTATGTTCATTATTTAGGCTATTTCTTTATTTATTTAGTTTAGCTCACTTTAAATTGACTGCTGCAAAACATGCAACTTTTACTTTGAAGGCGAGCTCTCTCTGTTTCCAGCCCTGTTGAAAAAAAAATATTTGTGAATTGAGTCATGTCAGGGGCGTCTCAAAACAAACCCCTCACACGAATGTAGTGAAGTTCACAAATGTCGAGCAGTTTGTAAATGCAGGTTGATGAAAAGTGCAAATGCTTTTAAATACATATAGTATAGTATAGTATGGTATAGTATAGTATAGTATAGTATAGTATATTTGTGGATTTCTATTACTTGTATTTAAAACAAGAAATATTTGTGTGCATCAGAAATACATTTGTGAACCTATTTTTTTATATGTGGAATTTGTTTTACATTTATATACGATAAATATTTTGTGTGCATTGAAATTTTTTTTGTAGAGTCATTTATCTATAAATCCCGAAATGTATTTGTGAATCCTTGTGTGCAATCATTAATTATGAGACTGATCTGACTCCATAATCTTGACGTATTTGAATTCATATGAAAATATAAATTATTTCAAACTAATGTTTAAATTATTATATCATTATTTAATTTGCACCATGAATTTGAGGGTTTTATTAGTATTAGTATTACAAAATAATCTTCTAATTAATGATTTTCTCTACAAAAGGGAAAGCTGCTACCTTAACTACAGTAGTACAGTGTTAATTGTGATTTTCTACAGTAACATAATGATTTCTGCAATAGCATGGGATTTGGGTATGGATAGTGGGGACATGTCCCCACCAATATCAAAGTGTTGCTGGATTGTCCCTACCAATATTTTTACTGATCTCAAACAATCTAGCCGCTTTAACTCCAGGTAATGTTAACGGTAAGATCTCTGCAGAGTTATGCTATTATGATAAAGAGTGAAAGAGCAGGATATGGAGAATGCTTGACCTGATGATCTGGCAACCGCCAACGTCACGCTGTACGCATTGTTGACTAGCAGCAGCAGTCAGTGGAGTCAGTGAGGTGGAGAATCTGAAGTGGTAAGTATTTATAGTTTAAACATTCCAAATGTCTCAGAACTGAAAATGACTTCACTGGACAAAACATTTGATATTATATTTAATTTCAGGCGTTAGGTGTTGTTAGCTAATTTGTGATTGTTGCTCAGACATGCTGTTTAATTAAACAACTTTATTGCTCTTGGTGAAAATTCCTCCCAAAAGCAAATTAAGACATCTGGTCTTTCTTAAAGAAGAACCAAAGTGCCAGTAACAGTTGAGCTTAGTTAATAAGAATGTTCTGTAATCAATCCAAACATTAATCTTTCTGGAAATTACTGGGAGAAATATTTACTATTTAATGCCATCTCTCCCCTTTTCTGAGTGGATCAAGACCAGAGTTATTATTGCATATGTGTCATTAAGACATGAACATTATTTATAAGCTAAAGTAGTCACAGCTTGTCCAACTGGTTTGTTTGTGACTGTCAGGCATCATTTTATGAAAATCCTGTCAGCAGCAGCCTGAGCAGCACAGAGACACACAGACAGGTGAGCTGCAGCCTCTCAGGTAAGCTATGACGTCATAGTGAAAGATCTAGCCATTAGTTCAGATTTTGAATGTAAAATAAGACAAATAGAAGTTTTTGAGATGATTTAAAGACAGGTTTGAGCAACACTGTGGCTCTGTCATGAAACTCTTGAGAGCCTTTGGTGACGTTTGAAAACCTTACAGCAGCGAGTTACAGAGCAGCACATTACTAACAGGTTTCTATACATTGATTTTATTATAATATTTATTGTGACAGTCTATGCTATGCTATTTTTAAATGTTTATTTTGGCCTCAGATTTGTAGTTAAGTAGTCTACCAATAAAATAAAAATCAGATAAGAAATCATGATCCAAATCCGGTTTAAGGCAAGTCAGCAAATTCAGTAAAGTAAACACTTTGCAGAGTCAGGCACTTTATGTGTGTATATGTGTGTGCTCATGTGCCTATAAAAGAGAGGAGCAATAGAGACCAAATACACATACACAATTATTTTGGTCATTCGACAAACCAATGTCCCTACCAATGTTAAAACCAAACGTACGCCTGAATATTACTGACATTTTCTACATGGTTACTGTGACTTTCTACAGTAGAATAATGGTCAATGTAATTTTCTACAGTAACATAATGGTTTCTATAGTAGTATATGACTGTGACTTTCTACAGTATTATAATGGTTAATGTAATCTTCTACAGTATCATAATGGTTTCTATAGTAGTATAAACATTACTGTGATTTTCCACAGTAGTATCATGGTTAATATGATTACTACAGTAGTATCATGGTTAATGTGATTTTCTACAGTAACATAATGTTTTCTGTTGTAGTATATGACTGAGATTTTCTATGGTAGTATAAATATGAGTTATTTTTTACAGTAGTGTAATGGTTACTGTAATTTTCTACAGTAACATAATCATTTCTACAGTAGTGGGGTTATTACTGTGATTTTCTACAGTCATATTATGGTTACTGTGATTTTCTACAGTAGTGTGTTGATTACTGTGATTTCTACAGTATCATGTTGATTATTGTGTTTTTTAGGCCTTATACATACTATATAGTATATACTGTACTGTAAAAATATCCACAGTAATTAACTGTGCATAAACACAGTAAATTACTGTGGATTTCACAGCCATTTTTTAACAGTCCCTTGGCCCTGGTTGGGTGTAGAGCAGAGATTCAGTCATTCTCCTCTTAAGTTTCTCCTTTGTGGATCAATATCTCTCTGTACCTGCATTTATATGCAGTGATGCTGTAGAGGAGAGGAGAGGGAGGGAGTAAAGATGAGCAGGTGAGGAGTATATGAAGAATATGTTGACGAAAAGACTAAGACACAAAGAAATAAACATTGGAGAAAGAAGAAGGATGTGTGACAGGTACAGATATATTTCAAGACAGGATAGAAATGGAGAGGGAAGAGAAATAATGGAAGCGGATGATGGGTTGCCTCTATGTTGAAGGAAAAAAAACAGATGAATTGGCTAATTAGTTGAGGCCAAATCATGGAGGGGTTTCTTATTGGCTAGACAGATTGATGTACTTTTCTCTCATTTGCATAATCATCCTCATCATCGAAATAAATACTCACACTGGGAGAGAAACTCAGAGTTCAGAGAAAGATGGAACATCGGAGCAGTTGACAATTATGCAAAGCAAATAATAAAGGGACAAGTTAGCGGCGGAAAGTATTGAGTGTGTAGTGGCGTTAGTGTATCTTCATTACCACCCACTAACTGTAACACAAAAACATGCAACATTGATGCCATGAAACTTGCTGCCGTTACCTTGAGACAACAATGAGCTCCAGTCGGTCTGCGTCATTACTGCGGCGACATCCCACCCACTTTCTTTCTTCAAGTCTTTTCAGAGTGCGACTTAGTGTGTGCACTTACGGAGGAGGATTCAAGGGCAGAGCTAAGTGATATTCTATGAAGGAGTGTGAATGTATGTGTGTGTGTGTGTGTGTAAGGGGGGGAGCACAAAGGAAGAGAGAGAGAGGAAGATGAGGGTGAAGAGAAGGAGACAGCAGCAGTAGATGCTGCGAAGATAGCAGCATTGTCGGGGACCTTTTTTGTTGTGGTGTTTTTGTTCCCCTCATCATTCTCCACCTGCTCCAAGTACAAAAGAATACGAGAGTTGACATTCAGCACTGGTGTGGGGAAAGCCAGGCAAATGACAAAACGCAACGCACCCTACCACTGCTGTCACCTGTGTGTGGGGGGTTTTTATGCCTGTATGTGTGCACACACCCTTGGGTACCTGTGACACATGCAGACAAACAGTCCAGTACAAGACAAACAGTACTACTCAAGGACAAACTCACTGAAGGCCCTTAAGGTTTTCTTATCTGTCTCATTCCTGCTTGTAGCCCATGTTTCTCTTGTCTTAATGCCAACATGTATACAATATTCTTTACTGGGTTCTCATTCATATGTTCAAAAAACACTTTTTTCCCATTATGAATGGACTGTATTGATTCACATGATTTATTCCATCCTTCATCTTGTTGGGAAGCAGTGATGCGACCAGCTCTGCAGGACGTTAGGTGTCGGGGTGTCGCTGGCATGTTGTCTCCAGCGCTGGAGGCCCCATTGAAATGCCAGCTGAGTGTGAAGAGAGACAACCTCACTGATCAATCAGGAACCTCCTCATTCATTATTCACAGTGAGCCCATCCAATCGCTCGGAGCCCAGGGCCACCACACAGTGTCATCAATGCCGCCATTGATTATCAGGCCTCATCAGCGTTTGTTTGGCTTGTCAAATCAATGCCTTTTTAACGGCATGCCGTCCCTGCAGGAGACCACAGATGAATATTTCATACCCATTCTGATCCAATCATAATTCAATGCATATCACACAGCTATCTCTCCTGTTGTTATGAGAAATACTTTTGTGTTTATTATTATTTTTCAATAGTGTTTCTAGTGCTAGATACTCAGTATGAATAGAAGTGCAAGTCAGAGGAGAGAATTGGGCAAAATTGCAATAGGTTTTTACTATCAACAGTGCAGGCTCACCATTGATGGCTGTGAATTAGGAAGTAGTGTCAAAAGTGGACCACTACTATGCTGCTCATAAAGTAGCTATGTAGTTGTGGGTTTGTTTAACAGTAACGCAGTACCAGTAACTGTTATCTGTCATATGCTTGCATATTTGCTAGCTTTACAGTAAGGAATGTCACATTATGTACTCAGCTGTCACGGTATGCAGCCCTCACCACAGCAGCAGTGTAAGAATGAACTCATTTTAGTGTAGATTTATTGTTCAGGGAATGATAACTTCTACAAATTATGTGAGGACCTGTGATTAATCTAAATGCTGGCAGAAGTTTGAGGGGATTTCTTTAATGACTAAAAGATGTGAAGTCTACTTGAGGCTTGACGCTAAATTAAACCGTAAGCATGTTTAGTCTTTATTTTCCTAAAAGCAAATGTGACTGCATATCTTTGAAATGGGCCCTTGTGGCTTCATAAAACGCTAGTGGCAGTTTTGAAGTTAAATATTTCTACTTATTTCTTTTGACTTCCACTTCACCCCTGATCCACCTGTTTGTGTAGTGGTTATGACAGGTCAGTGTAGAAAAACTAGTGCTGACAGGCATAGCTTTGCTGGGAAATGGAGAGCACTCCCTCCCTGTACCGCGTATGTGTGTGTGTGTGTCTGTGTGTGTGTTTGTGTGAATAAATCCCCATGACAGGAAGTCAGCAGGAAATGGAGGGACTTCCACAGCAGTGTTTACTTTTACATTTCAGCGAAAAATATCTGGCTTCATTCTAAACAGATAGATGGCATATGAACAAAGGAGGAATCTCATATGCCCCTGAAAAGGAAACAAGGAATGTAAATATTATGTACCAGACTAATATTTTTGTTTGTGGTTTGCTATTCAAGGGCATGAGGATATATGCAGATATCACAGTTTTTTAGTACTACTGTAGGATGTTTGGACACTGGCTGTGTGCATGTGTGTCTGATTGGTCAAAAGTCCTGCAACATGTAGAATCACTACACCAGAGAATCAACCCTCTTGTGTTTTGAACAGGAAAGAGCTGCAACAACGTATACACACTCCAGAATAGCTCTTTGTCAGCTACCTGGATCATCTTGGATTAACATTGTAGACAGATGAGGTGCTTCCTAAACAAAGAGGTTTTGATGCTATAAAACCACAAACATAAACATGCACATATGTCCCGCAAATCCTTCAGACCCATGTCAGTGACTCGCGACCAGTTGCTGTAATCATGAAAGCTGGAACACAGTCTAAACACAATTCATCACTTCTGTATCTTTAACTGCTCCCTCTATCGTTCACCTCTGTTTTTTCTCCTTTCATCTCTTTATCTCAAGCTCACTCTCTCTCTTCTCCTCTGTTTGTTTGACAGGAGCTGAGAGGATTAGTTAGATAGGGGAGCTCTGTGGACTCTGTTTACTGTAAAGCACATTCGTGACACATCTTCCCCTTTTTCTGGTGTGTGTGTTTATGAGAGAGAGAAGTGGAGAGACAAACCCCTCCTTGTTTTAAAGATGCCTCGCACTGCTGTATGTCCCCTTGTTACATCTCCTTGGTTACTCCCTCATCCTGCCGTTTCTTTCTCACACTCCTTCATCCCGCCTTACCCCCATGGAGATTTTCCCCTGATTCTCAAAGGCATTTCATTATTGGCTCCAGGCAAATCTTTTGTTCTTTTGCTCTGTATCCCTCCTGTTAACACCCTACCACAGTGACTGTGCCCTTAGCCAGGAAACACAGGCTGGCCTGAAGCTCTGTTTGGGGCAATAGCACCGGGTGCAGACAGACAGGCTAACACACACAGACACATGGATGTAGACACACACGCATGCTTTCTGTCTGACTTTCCGTCTGTATCTCTGTCTCTAAGCTCACACACACACACATACACTTGGACACCGTGTGTGCTCTCTACTGTACCTGGGGCTATGAATCAATGAAAGCAAGCTCTGAAGTGTTTGACCTCTGAGTCTGGCTGTTGTGCGTCAGCAGGTATTTTCACTCATAATATCGCCACCAGGGAAGACGCACATACCGACACACTGACATACACACATGAACATGACCTAACACTTAAGGAAATAGCTGAAAGAAATGAGCAACTTGACTTGATTGTAGATTAGCTCAGATTCTACTTTTAGGTTAAGCTTCTTATTTGTTTTGTCATGTTTGCAAAATCATGAAAGAGTCAAATGGGTTGTGTGTGATTTAGAGTTGCAACCATTAGTCCTTTAATTGATTTGTCGATCGACAAAGTTAATTGCCAGCTATTTTAATAATCAATTAATCATTTTGAGTCATTTTTTTTAAAGAAACTAATTCCAAATTCTCAGCTTCTCAAATGGGAATATTTTCTGGTCTATTCAGTCTTCTATGATAGTGGATGAAATATCTTTTGGTTATGGACCATTGGTTGAGACTAAAGAAGACATTTGAGGACGTCATCTTGGGCTCTGGCAAACATTTTTCACCACATTCTGCCACTTTATAGCCCAAATGATAAATGTATTAATCAAGAAAATAATCGTTAGTTGCAGCCCTAGTGTGATTTGAAATTTTGACTTGTTATTAGCATTTGGTAAATTGATAGGCTTATTGATAAAAGCCTAATTTTAGAATTCTTCAGCTGTTTTCAAATATTTTAATGAAAGAATTGTTTTGTGACTCCCGCCTGTTGTAACAGATTCAGACACATGAAAAGCAACAGCGGTTTGGGATAAAGGCGGGATAAAACAAGCATTTTCTGGTCTTAATCAAAACCTTGTTGCAAACATGAACATTTGAAATTGTTTTACACCAAATGACAATCGAAGTCAAGAAAAGAAAGACTAAACATTTCAGCGTAGGTCTGTTGTGAATATTGTCTCGTGTGCATTCTGTGTTTGTATATGAACATGCATGCGTGTGTGTGTTTTTGTGTAGGCCTTTTTGAGTGTGTGTGAGAAAGAGATTGTCTGAGAGGGAGAGTGTGTTTAGTTCTCCCTGAGTGGGTTAGATCTGATAAGGCTGACAGCCACAGGTTGATATTCCTGAGAGCAGCCAGCCTCTGCCCTTCACACCGCATGGCTGACACACAGACCTACAGAGAGAAAATAAGATTTATGTCTCTCTTTGTAGAATGTTTTGAAATATAAAAAAACAAGGTGAAATCTTTTTGATACTTTTTTTTTCCACGGCTATGCATTAAAAAGTGTCAAACCATCGCAGGTGTAAGGCAGGGATCTGTTAATGCATTACCAGTTTTCTAATTCTCACGGCTATTTCAGAATTAAGCAGACCTGGGAATCAGCCAGCGGACACTTTGCCATGCAAATGCGCCAATGGGAAAAGTCTGTGTGTGTCAGTGTGACAGTTACTCACGAATACACCACACCTCAAAAGCAACGTGTTCTCTCCAAGGCCTACTTCAAACATAACCCCAGGCTGTTTGAGCGTGTTGTGGTCATGTCTGCCTATCTACTTGTATTTTTCACTCTTTGTCTGATTTGTATCCCACAGGACCTGAAGATAATGACAGTACTCACCAAACAGCACATCTACATCTTAATGTGCATAGATTTATCCATCTAATTTCCCATATGGCTCAGGAATACAAATACATGCTGGTGATTTCACGTAGAGTACAATATGCCATAATGTACACATATTCGCTTCATACACAGAAACAAAAATGTGGAAAAGAAAAACCTGTAAATGCACATACTGTAGACATATGCGGAGCACCCTCCATTGCTTTCTTTTGCTTGTGATGAGGGCCCTTGAAGAGGGCAAAGCAGTGGCATAATGACATTGAAGAGAAGCACAGAGCACTGTGTATATATACAATGAAAGAAGAGAGAAGGAGAGAGGAGAGAAAAGGCTGCACCCTTATTCAATTAGCGGCACTGGCCCGGAGTAATTACTTCTACTCTCCCTAATTCGCATGTAAATTTGCGACGAGCACTGCACTATTTTAATACAATTTAGCGCCACTTTGACTGGATGCCAGTGTTGTGCACATGGAAGAGGAGCTTTGTGTGTGTGTGTGTGTGTGTGTGTGTGTGTGTGTGTGTGTGCATGTATAACCGTGCATTTCTGTCAGGGACATAACCGTAGAAGTAAGATGAATCCTTTGTGTGATTCTGCCACAGAGAAAGGCAGCGAGAGTCAGAGAGTAAACAGAGAGAAGAGGAGGGCAGTGGAAGGAGAGAAGGTCTATAGTGTTGACACGGTGAGCAGATAAGATCTGCAGTGGGACCCGGCTCGCTCTGTCTGTCCTGTGGGAACAGCAGCTCTGACTCTTTCTCTACAACACTGCTGTCACCTCTCTCCTGTCTGTCGCACACAGGACTAAACACTCAAATTCCAAATCAACATTGCAACAAAATAAGGAAGGACTTGTTGGAAAGGGAAATGTGCCAAATTAAGAGTTAAAGGTTAAGGTTTCATTTTAGGCTCATAAGCTAAATAATACAGTTGGATTTGAAGCTATGAGTGTTTAACCCACAGAGCATCTCTCAGCTTTGTGTGCAGTGCAGGCGAACAGGTGAGGTAATAAAAAGTAAATCCCAATCTCTGCTGCTATCTCTTCCTGGTATCGATTTTCTGCAGCCAATAGATTGTCTGCTTAGATAATTGTCCAATTAGCCCGCTAATTGGACCGTATAATTAGCCATTTTAGGATATTGTCCAGGATGAATATTGGTCTGTGTCAAACACTCCCTGATAGCCATTCCCACGCTGTAGATCTCTCTGCCCACCACAGACACAGGAATCGATGCCCAGCCTTTGTGTCTCTGCTGGCCAACAGGTGGACAGATGGACTAAAAGAAAAACAGGAGCAGGGGTGGATGGATGGACATGAGAATAGTTGTGCCAGTAGGTACCCAGACAGATGGACAAGTGCATAGGCATGTAGGTGTAAAGTATACAGTTACAAGCAAGCAGGATAAATACAGTGTACTTAACATTTATCATGTATTTTGAACACACAATGATTTTAATTTAATGTTTTGAGATGACTCCGTCACTTCCCCTCACCATAAACTCAGCTTGATGCCGCCTGTCATCTCCAAACATGGTTGATGTCACTGGTGCAGCTTTAGTTCAGGGTGGTTAATTTGCAAACTCCTTACGCGAAACAGTAATCAAATCTTACCATCAGACCTGACCAAGCCTAAGATGGGGGATTTCCCATCCAAGTCATCTGTGGGGCTCATCAGAATGGCCAAATATGGTGTTACTTGGCCCGAAAATCATCCAGTCCATCTCAGTCCTAATTCACTAGAGAACAAGACAGACTGGGAGGCAGATAAGACAGAAGCACAGTTAAAGCTCTGCATGTTACTTGAAAGGAAGGAGGAAGCATGGCGTGTTTGAAACCCAAGCAGTGATACAGCAGGAAGAGGGGCCAAGCTATGTTTGGTGCTAAGCTAGGATGTTGTTTATTGATTTGTGTACGGTCTCTGTGAACTTTATTTAAGGTGAAAACAGGCCATGCATGGCCATCCCAACTGTGTATATGGGTAAGCACAACGATGAATCTTCGGGGGTGGGGATTGTTGCACTGTTTGTGTGTGTGTGTGTGTGCTAACCACATTAGCAGGTGTGTCTCAGCTGTTGAGGTGATTAGTTTGTGGCAAGTGCCCTTTGACTACTTTCGTGACCTCTGACTGCTTTCACCCCATTTTTTCTGTCTTCCTATCTCACACCTATCATAAGCGCTTCTTTTTACCTGTCCTATATATTGCAGCTTTTACTGCACACAGAGCAGCTGTACTGTACATAGATTTGTATGGGAGCTGGGCAGATGTCACCTGTTTTTCTCCGGGTGGAAATCCCCAGCTCCCCAGTCCCTACTGGGCAACAGAGTGACTCACTCATAATTTCAAGTGTGTGTTTCTTTGTGTGTGGTGTGCGTGTCTGTGTGAGTATACTTGTATTTCTATGAGTGTGTGTGTGTGTGTGTGTGTGTGTGTGTGTGTGTGTGTGTGTGTGTGTGTGTGCAGGTTTTGAGTGTGGATACGCTTCTATGGGGGTATGTGTGTGTGTGTGTGTGTGTCTTTGCGTGTGTGTATTCTAATTTTTGAGAATGCTTTGTTTTAGGCAATTAGGACACACAAACACGCAGCAACTTTTAAACAAGTCTCATTTTTCATGAATGCTTTGTTAGGCCTGGAAACAGTTGAAATAAATGATCACAGTCCTATAATAGGGCTTTTGTGTGCTCGAGTATATCCATATCTATGTGTGTATGGTGATGCTGTGCGGGTCTGTGCTGGTCTGTACGTGTCGGGTGATGGCCTTTGACATTTACAGTTTCCCCTTTGACCTTTTTAACGTTGTCTTGCACTCACCAGACCTAAAAATCTTTTTTCTCCTGTTTGAATTCAGCACAGTGGCTCTGCTTCTCCCCTGACAGATCTGCATTTGCTATGAGTTATCACAGTATTCAAAGCAATTTCAGCTTTGGCATAAAATAACATTTTCTTTCTTGCTTTCATAACATTCAAATTGACATCTTGTCCCTCGCTCCCCCTCTTCAAGATCATTCCCCTCTTTCTTGCCCCACTTTTGCGTGGCTTTGTGCTCTCCACTTTTCTAACACAAACTCCAGCTCATTTGCTCTCCCTCTTACATTGCTCTTCTATTATAAGCAGCACTTCGCTTGTCTATAAGTGGGAGGCGTATTCCTACATGGGTTTGAGCCATTTTCACATATTCAGTTGAATTGCCTCGATTCAGACACCTAATGACAAATGGAATCAAATTAAATATTTACAATAGGCAGAACAATCCAGCAGGTAGTCTGTACATGCACAAAGAAAAAAAAAGGTGACTATCGTTCAACAGCCAAGGACACACTCTCTCCATTTCCTCTCAGTATCTCTTTCACTATGGTTTTGACATAGTGGCAGTGATATACACACATGATCAAGCACACACACATGAACAGACACACTGTTTTTTTTTTTTTTTAGGCTACAGTATAAAAACTACAAACACACATACTCAGATATCCGGGTATAGACGAGGACACATATGCTCAGGCCATTGCCACAGACACGCACAACCTCACTCTTTCTCTCTGTCACACATACACACACACGCCAGATAATATACACAAGTTGCTGGCACTCTGATATGTGCTGCTGGATTGATCCAACTCTTTTATCTGCTAAATAACTTACCATCGATTCAGCGGGGGAAGGAGGAGGCGGAGGAATAGGAGGAGGAGGGAGACATGAATGTGCAGAGAGAATTAAAGCTTACCAATATCCAGGAGCTGTCCGCACTGCATGAACAAGTCACCATGTCACCCACAGCAGAAGGAGGAGAGCATGATAAAAACAGATGCGAGTCAAAAAGAGCCACAGACCTGTGTGGAAAAAGGTTTCGTTTCGCACCAGTATTCCTACAACTAGATTTAATCCTTCGACATGCCTCCCAAAGCCGTTATGAGCCTGGACTCTAACAGGTATTATCTATTTCTTATCATTCGAGGGAGCCTGAGGAAAAGTGTAATAGTGGCCCTCTCCTCAGCCTCAGGGGAGCCTGCTATACACCCATAGAGGGTTCAGAGGCTAATTGGATATATCACTGCGAAAAACATTTAAAATCCCAAATCAATACCTGCCTCTTTAATGCTTTTCCTGAAGAAGTGCTCCTCTCTATTGCTGCTGACCCCCCCTCCCCCCCTCTCTCTCTTTCTCTCCCCACTCAGACCCTGTCTCCTGTACAATCCCTCACTGCCTATGGGGGCCATGGGATACGTGTAGGGGTCAATGAGCTAAGGGCTACCAGGGGCTAAAACTGAGTGAGCCCCACGGGGGTCTTACAATTGAGTGGTGGCTGGTGATGTTCATGTGAGGGCTTATGGGAAACATCACTTGAAATAACATCTAACTCAACATTTCTGCCAGACAAGTACAGCATGTAAAGGATAGAAAAATAGCAACAGGCAGAATATGTTGTAATTAGCTACATGTTGAGTTCTGCGTGTGCAGTTTCGACTCATGTAAGCATGCATGTAAGCGTTTATGTGTTTGTGTATGTCGGTAGTAGTTTTTGTGGGTGGGTCATTGGGTGTACAAGTTGGAATGCAAAAGTGGTGACTGTGACTGTGTGTGTGTGTGTGTGTGTGTGTGTGTGTGTGTGTGTGTGTGTGTGTAAAAACAAACAGATGTCCATAGCAACACATCTTCTGCTTGTGCACATCTGCCTGCACCTGAGTCATGAGTAAGGTTTAAGGTTAGAGGTCAGTAACAGACATAAGACCCGACTCCCCCTCACACACACAAACACACCTAACAACACACACACAGCATCTTTATTACCTCCAGCCATGCGAAAAGGCTTTGCCAGCTTGATTTTTAAGTGTGTTGGAAAGATGCATAAGACCCATTAATCAGGGTGAATGAAGCAATATTTCATCTATATATTTCATCTATATATGCATGCTTGATTTCTTTGCAGAATTAACTCTGTATTCTTCCATATAACTTATTTTTCTTCGACATCTTTTTTTCTCTCAAGTTCTCTCTCAAGCTCCCTTCTTTCCATATTTCACTGCCACGTTCTTTCTGTCACTCCTCATTGTTTCTCTCCAGAGTGCAAAACCTAACTCCAGCTACATTGTTCAAGTTCGGGACTCTGGAGTGCTGTGTTCTCAAACAAGGTCCGTCGAGTCCATTTTAACTCTCTCAGTTACAGCCCCGCTGCTGCCTGTGCTGGAGGCTACTGTGAATGATGCCAAGCTGTTGCTAAATTTTCCAGTAGCGATCAGTAGCAGTTTTAGAGAGGGAAAGTTTCATAGATAAAATCGTTATTTGCATGTCCTGTTTGTATTCACTGCCAGTCATCAAATGTCTGATCGTATCCAGGATGCTGAAGCTCGGTTAGGAGAACCCCTGATGTGTCCTGCCCCTATTTTCAATGTGGTGTGTGAGTTTGCACCGTATGTGTGTCTTTATGTGTGTGCACGGATTTGGATTTGTATGAGCTTTAGGGATCAGTTTCTAACTGCCAGTATTTCATACTGCCAGCATTATTGCCTTTGACATAGTTTCATTTCCAGAAAAACAGGAAGCAGAGATGGTTGTCTTGCACTTCTGTCCCAGCGGCTGCAGTTAACATGACCCTGGATGTGCATTGATGTACTTGTGGGCAGTGTATGTGGGTTGTGTGTGTGTGTCTGTGCAGACATATGTGACAGTAGGTCAGCTTTCTTGTTGTATCAGTAAGCGTCCCTCGTTGCTGATATGTTGCTTTGACAAGACAAGGTTAGTAATATTTCAGTGACAGTTGATCCTTTTTGATTATTGTTCTGTGATCTCTTTCTGCCTTTGTACGACTGTGCTTGGGGTCGTGAACCAGAGTGTCCAGTCGCTCGTGGTCAAGAAGTGGAAGTGGATCATTATAAGCAGTCCCCGCTCTGCACAAACGTGTTACATTTGACACTCTGTTTTTATTGGAGTTTTCGTCGGCGCTCTGCTTACCGCTTCACCTCCTCATCCCCTCTCCCATTCCCCGTCCCTCCCCCGCCAACTTCCCTCCTCCACTTTCTCCCTCCCCCCTTCCCACTCCTTCCTTCCTCTGTTTGCTTTTGCTCCCTTGATTCACTTTCAGTGCCAACTTCTACCCTTTCTTTGTCAAATTACTCTCCCTCACTCTCTTTACCGTGTCTGTGTCTGCAAAGGGAAAGCTTGGGAGAGGAAAGCGAGGGAGGGAAAAAAGGGGGGCTCATCATGTTGACTAGCAACTAAGTGGCAAATATAGTTTCCACTGACTGCAAGGTTGTGCACCTCTCTGCAACTAAACACAGCAATTAATGTTGGTCAGTTGGGGTTTAGAAGAGTCAATGGATTTACCCATACACTCCTATAACTTCAATGGACTTGCAGTGGAAAGTTTAAAAAAAGGATCAAAATTGATGCATCAGAATTAGAGATATCGTCCTTTTAATTGTCTCCCATTAAAAAAAAACTGCTGCCTACATAACCCATAATGCAACTCAACTGGACTCATTCAACTGTACAGATTCAGGTGTGCTATGCTTGTAGCAGCTAATGTAGCCTTGAGCCGTTAGCCTCAAGCAGAGATGAGGAGTGGGCTACAGAGTTTTGGTAACCTCACTTCTTTCAAAATCTACCCCCACAGATTTTTTTCATTTTTAAACTTATAGTCTTCAGCACCAACCAATTTTCCTCAAGTGACATCACCTATAATAAGGCAGTTTATCAGACTTCGCACAGCTCCCTCTGGAGCCACAAAAGTCTTTATACAACTTTTTTTCACATATGCAGTGTTACTCCTCAACCCCTGTAAACAGAGTTTGATTCGTAAAATCAGTGGAATTCCCCTTTAACATTAAGACTGGAGTGCCTGCTGCTCTCCTGCTGAACATTGTGTCTCAGAGGAATAAACAATGAATAAAAGTTTACATTTTTTTACCCAAATGATGTTTATGTTTGCCGGAAATAGTTGGAAATCGTGCTACTGAGCCTGAGTTCACTTTCCAATTATGTACTGTATATGTTCCAGCATAATTTTATCAAGGAGCACCTTGGTAACTTGATGTTTTTATGAGCTGGGCTTCAGCTCAACTGTCTTACTCAACAAATAAACTAAATTAATAAACTATTAGTTTCATTTAAATTCAGATGGATGTGGTATCAGATGAGATGGAAACATGCATGAATTTATTTTATACTTAATACAAGTGGCTAGTACTTAATCACTAAAAAATATAAACTTCATAGTTGGGCCACATTAACCCTGAAACAGTCACTTTCTGAGAATTATTATTAATTACCCTTTCCTTGTTTGATTACACCCCAGCCAATAGGAGGAATTTTTCATAATCTGCACAACTCTGAAGTTTCCATGCCCTGCAATGCTAACTTTTTTGCTATTACAATGCTATCTCTTTGACTATTACTGTGTCTCACTTCACCCACAACTGTCAAACCCACAGCTGAAGTGCAGCAAAGTTCAGGCACATTCTCTAGAGTTTTGTCGAGGGTTATTCTAGGAAATTTAGGAAATCACTAGCGAAAGTTGGAGAAGACAAGACAGTTTGAGGGCAAGTTTCACAAGAAAAGGAAAAAAAAAGCCAAACTTCAATGGGAAAAATACAAAACTTCATCAAAATCTAAATCCTGAGGATATTTCTGATTGTCTTACAGTATCTTGAAGGAGGGGTCACAGTTTCACTTCACACTTTAACTGTACAGAAGCAGTCACACAGTCAGTAACCTCTTTTTAATTTGCTAGACTGTCATTATCATTTTTAGATGTTTGCAATGAAATAGTTTTGAAATCTTAACACACACACACACACACACAAACAAGCACAGACAATCTTCCAATCTCCATCATGCCTTTTGGGTTCTGTTGAGTTTATCTGCAGGGAGCTGAACTGGTCAGATCCTCTTGAGTGTGGAGACACACTCCATACAGTTGGAACACGCCAGAGATTGACATAATAACCCTTCACCGCTAACCCAGAGAGGAGCAGTTGTGTAATCTGTCGTGTTTGTTTGAGCTTGTCTTCTTCGTGATGACACATTTCTAAATACCAACAAATACAAATATCAGCTATGTAGCCATTGGAGTAAACAAGAGACAGAAGGTTAGGGCAGAGGACTTCACTGTGCACCATATGGCTTTAGTTTGTCCAGCTTAGTGTCTTCATATAGGCAACATGTGTGGAAAAAAAATAAAGCTAAAGGGCTGAATGTAGACAAAAAAAAATTAAGCATAGATTCAGAAGAAAGAGGGAAGACTTTCTCCAAAGAGGAACCATCAAAATAGATTCTCAACTTCCTCAAATCAGCTTCATACACAGTAACATGTACTTTTTTTCTTTGTATTTCGTGTTGTCTCCTGGAATTGGCCAACAGCTGAGAGTCAAATGAAAAGAGTTCTAGCAGTGACTATAGAAACAGGACTGAGGCATCAACCTAGATGTACATGTTTGCATCTGCCTGTCATTATTTATGACAGCTTAAAGACATATAGGCTCCTCCTTCCAGAAACAGGTGGCAAGTTGTTTTGCATTTATTATGCAAATAATGAACAGTTGTCTTTATATTAAACATCTTGAGGTATCTTAAAATACTGCTCGAGTCATGCAAAGTATTCATTTCCTCATCAGGAACAGCAAATTGTTTTTTTAGATGAAGTCACAAGTTTTTGCCACAGATAAATATTACAGCAAATGATGATGCACACACATGGTGAAATTCCATGCAGCTCCATCCATTGTGTGTTTGCCAAACACGTAGTCTGTGTTATGGCACAAAGGACAGCTGGCTACACAATAACAAGTGGATAAAAAAAAACCTCCCCATTAAGATCGCATGACGTTAGGCCCTCAGCATTCTTATACTATCCATCTCTCTGACAGACAGGCACACACTCACATACACAAAATTGCATGCGATACACACACACTTATTTCTCAATCGTTCCAGCCCTCCTCCATTTCATATCATCTACCAGATGCCCCCCACTCCAACTGCTGTTAATCATATTATCTGGAATCCCTAGCACTTAAATCCATAACTGCTGTGTGTATTAATCGCAGGGAATCTTGTTGTCATGTCTATATTAATTAAAGCCATCTGCCAGGGACGGGGGTGAGGGCAGGGGTGAGGGGGAGATGGAGTTCTAGGGTAGGGCACGTCAAGCTTTTTGTGTTTGAAGGCATTTAAGTTCATATTTGGGGAAAATGGCAGCTCGCTATTTTAGGTAATTTTGTGCACAGTTGAAACTTTACACTTTCCTGTATCCTGATTGTGGCTGACGATCGAGGCGACGCTGAAATAGATCTACAGTGAGTTCATCACCGGGAGTTGTAACATGACTTGACAAGCACTTCCTGGTTCAGTGTCACAGAAATCCTCTTTAGCTGGTGATCATATATCCATCTGCCTCTGCTGTCAGAATACATTATTCATTCATTGCATGAACACATGCACATGTAGGCTTTAACTTTGTGTCTGTAGTCCTGTGGAGGCGAATGGAATCAGACATTCAGAGACGAGCCGTATCAACGACCGGAAAAAAGGGGGAACTGAAGTCTACAGCTTGCTATGTTTCAATCAGGAGTTCCCACCACACAGGAGGCTGTTTGACTGCCCGTAAGTGATGGCGCTAAAGAATCTCGTCTCTCCTCATGAAGGGGTTGCCCTGGAGGAGAGAAGAAGCAAGCGCAGAAGTGAAGTTCAAAACAAAATAATATTGAACTCAGCATTATTCAGAAAAGGGAAACGCCGTTAAGTTTTGATATGTTGCCTTTTCTGCAGTAAGGTATGGCTCCGAGGCAGACGTATAGTCAAAGAGAGAGGTGGAGTTACGCCGGGTAGATGGAAGATGGGAAAAGGCATGCGAGGTGGAAGAAGAAAGAAACAGAGCAGTGTACTGTATATAGCCTCACACATCCATCCATCTATCGCTTTTGCCAGCCCCTCCCTCCCTCTGTTCACACCCTTCCTTCATCTCTCAAACTTCAAGGCACCGTAGAGGGAAAACATGTCAGTAACTGGGGGCGTAATCCTGGGCGGCCAGTGCTTCTCGCTCAAACACGCACAACAAATACACGCTATCGCACACACACAAGGCCTTGTCTGAATGACAGCTGATCAGGAGTGCCTGCCAGCGCCCTCTTCTTCTCCTCTGCACTCCCTCCTCTCATCTCAGCACTCATCTGATTTGATCCATTAGCATTCTTTTCTCTGTGTTGTTCGTGCTACTGTCAGGCTCGGTGGCACAGCCTCAGTCTGAAGCAGTTGAACTGTCGCCTGGGGGGCCTCACCTGAGAAGGCTGACAGCTGCCTGCATAATCAGCCCTCTGCCTGGATCCTGATAGGCCCAGACCACTGTGCAGGTGGGGGGTGGAGGCAAGGCAAGTGGCGGGTGGCTTCACAATTGCAGAATGGGTTTGTTTCAAAGATGCACATGAGATATGAAAGTGGGGGTGAAATGGAAGTGGTGTAGGTGGGATGATTACGGGGGATGTATGGGAAAGAGCAGCAACTAGGATGGAAGAATAAGAAGGACAAGAAGTAGGAAGGGAGCCCGATGTTAGGTTTACAGATTTAGATGTGAAAGCAACGTTTTGCAAACCGCAGAGTCAAAATCACATCTGATAACTTACGAGAAACATTTTGAAATTAACTACCAGCAGTTAACATGCACTTATACTGGTATTAACTTCCCAAACATTTAGATCATTTCAAGAGTAACAGATGAGTCGGAGAGGAAGTAAATGTGGTTTTTCTGTAGAAAAGCAACTGAAAACAGTTAAAAACGGGAATAATGAGAAACGAGGAAAGAGTGACAATCGTGGTGTTGTGGTGAGTGACAAACTGATGTTGTGGTGTGTTTAAGGAGGATATGGAGGAAATGTTCTTTGAAAATACAACCTAAGAGCAAAAGAAAACAGATGAAGAGAAACCAAATGTAGGTTTGTATTATCCAGTATGTTTTCTTTTAGTCTTTTGATGGAAGCAACACAGTTTGAGTCCACATCTCCACATTTATGGTAGATAGATAGTAGACCATTACCATTAAGGCTGTGAGTAATAATTTACAGGACATCACAAAGCTCCTTTTCTTCGCTTGAATTGTTCCCTGGCATTGGACAAGGAAGGCACATAGCACATAAAAATTAAATTACAGACCTTCCTCCAGTGAAACTAATCCACTTCAAATGGTGCTTTAGATTCTGCTGTCCTACCCTTGACCTCTGACCCTGACACCTGGTCTTGAGCTGGGGAAGGGCTCCTGTGCTGGAACCCTAAAATAGATCTGTCACATTTCACATCCCAGTGTTGCTGTCCCCTCCCCTGGCCCACTCTGACCCAGACAAACAGCCCCTCTGTTAGCCTCTGTTTGCTCTGGAGAGAGCCCTGCACCTCACAACCCTCAGCCCAGGCCCACCCGAAACCTCTTTCTCTATTTCTTCCGAAGCTCTGCTTCTGTCCGCTTCTCTCCAACATCACTGCTTGTCCCTTTTTCTCTGCCTCTGCCTGTATGACTCCTTACTTTTCCTTTTCTTCCTGGACTAATTTCTCCCCGTCTTCACGCTTTGTTCAGTTTTTCTGTTCCTTCCTCAGTGTTTCCAATCCATACCTTCCTTTTTAGCTTTTACTCCACTATTACTCACTGTCCCGTGAGATCAATTTACCTGTGTGTGGCCAAACCTTTTCCTCGCGCAGGACTTCTCTGTATGCTGCTGTTATGGAGTCTTCTCTTCTTCTGTCTTCTCTCCTGTCATTCACTGGCTCTTCATCTCCAGCGCTAAGCCTTCCACAGCTTCTGCTAACTTTCTGCCTCCCGACTCATTTCAAATTCAATTAAACCTCCGGAGATTCAACTAACTTTTAAAAGGATAGGGGCATATCTCTCTGTCTCTTTCATTCACTCTAACTTTATGGGTTCCTCCTTCTCGTTTTCTCTCTTCCCATCAATCCCTGATTCCTCTTTCTCCCCTTTTCTTTCTCTCATTGCGTGCCACATTATTACCTTCAATCGTCCATCTCTCTTTTTTTGTACCTCAGCCTTTACTCCCAGCCCCCCACCCACCCACACCCCTCCTCCTCACCCTCCCTGCAGCTGTCTAAATGGTCAGTGTTGTCCAGGTACATGTTATTCTTGGTGGAGGACAGAAGTAGGGCATGGAGCTGTACTCTGTGGGAACAGGACTTAACAAACCTTTCTGAAGGAGGGGAGTGGATTTCTCCAAAACAAACTTCATCAGTCTTCCACCAATCTTTTCTTAACCCGACCAGAGGTGATATTACCCAACTCATGTCGCAATCCACACCGCTGTATATTCTAGCGTACAAATCACACCACTGTGCTGTAGACGTTCAGCAGATCCAAGGTAAATACAGGTGACTTAGGTTGAGGCCTGTGTATGAAGGGGGCCCGAGTTTACAGAGCCAACCCAGGGCAGGTGTCTGGCTCTGGGCAAAGCAAAAGTATACAAGAGCTTGCTTTGAAACATAACCCACCCTCTCATTGTGTTGCAGTGGTTAGAGCTCTTTGTTTTACTTTCAGTTCATGAAAAGACATTTTGAAGACCGCAAGTTGTCCAATGTGACAGCGTGATGATCCACTGTGCAGCCGTCACCGGCCGCAAACTTGTGATCGTCAAGCAGATTCCTTCTTCCTTTTCTCAACTGTAATTGGTGAATTAAAAATGACTTGTTTGTATGGCCGTAATGAGATTGCGGTGGGTAAATGAGGACGTATGTTTTTGCTTTCAGTCAGAGCCAAGCTGAATAAACACAAACATTGTTACAGTTTAATGGCTGCTAAGTGACTTGGCCCATGATTGATGTGTGACTATAATGCCAGTCAATGGCCTGTATAAAGAGAATTTGAATATATTTTATAGTGTTTAATTCAAATACAATAACATAGAACTGGCCATAAAACTGCACTGAACATGCAAATGCAAAGACTGACAATGAAGATTTAATTATTTATCTAGTTTATAAAATATAGCTTTGTAATTTAGACTAACATGAAAACATGTTTCATCTTAGCGTCAACTTCCCTCTTTCATTGTTAAATTTCTTCCTTAGTGTTTTGGTGTGTGTGTGTGTGTGTGTGTGCATGTGTGACTATATGCATGTCTGTGCCACAGTGTGAATCTCTGGGTCGTGTCCCAGCTTGCATCGCTGCACACTAAATCACAGCCAGAGTTTTTAACGTCTTCTCCAGTGTGCCTGGGAGAGTCATTAACACACACTAGAATTACAGAACACTCCTCAGCAGCCATACTTACTCACTATGTGTGTACACATGCCCTCTTCTGTGTATGTGTACTGTATGTTTCTTTGACTCTACCGCTGTATGTTCAGGTGTTGCCAACTGTTAAGAGTTCAAACGTTGCCCAAAACTCACTTCCACTCCCCCCCTATACTAATCACAGCAAACATAAGCATCAAGAGTTTAACATACATTTGACTGCCGTTTAATTTTGTGTTTGACTATCATTTATATAGGATCATATCCATATACTATTATTAGCCTGGACCCTCCAGGGATTACTCCAGAGGTTACCCTCTGGTAAAGGTGGGAGGGCAATAGCCTTGCCTCGGAGCTGACATGGTTATTGAAGCAGCTATAGCACCGTGGGGATCTATCTCACAGGGAGCAGAGAGGAGAAGGAGGTGCAACGTCTTTCACAGTCTGATCCCACAACTGCTGCATATAAGGTCAAACCATCTGTCACTGCACCCATCATACTTAACACACTTTACACCAGCTCTCAATGGCCTTACATTCCTTCTATGGCTGTGCTGTCTGTGTCATGTTGCAGGCTACTCTATGGTCATTACTTGCTGATGACCCATGTGTGTTTCTTTGTGTACTCAAACGGCAGGATTCTTCTATTTGTTCACCAGCTAGGAGTGTGCAAGTGGTGCATACGCTGACATCATACTTCAAATATTGACTGTCCTGCACGCTCACAAAACAGAGATATGCGCAGAGACAAGTGTGTGGGTGGAAGAGAGACCAAAAGAGAGGGGATGGTAAAGATAAAGAAGTATTAATATGTCAGCACAATGCTGAAGACCTGAATACAGTCGGACAAGTTCAAGGTTCAGAGGTTGCTTGTGTCACTGGGCATCAAGAACGAGCCACTGAGGAAACCAGTTCAGCACGTCCACCTTAATGAAGCGTCTTCAGGGTCATGTGAAGCAACAACAGGTTAAAGAGCAGAATTGTGATTGTGGTCACATAAATCTCATCACCAGTCATAGAAAACCTATTTCTCTATTGTTGAGTTTAGCAGTAGCACTGTTACTGCTCGGGGAGACCTCCTAAAGAGTTAAACAGCCAACTGTACTGAATGTTAAAGGAACAGCTCTTTTGAAAAGTAGTTTGTCAGCTGTGGCCTTTGTGGGATTGATTGCATGTGGCATTTACTTGCAGACATTTGGATAATAGACTGTGAGAGGCTTGACCTGAACAGTCAAGTTTTGACATACTGAGCTGATGCTCCTGTTTGGGGTTAAATTGGAACAGTATGAGCTCCTGAAGGGTTAAGTGATACAGTGCTGGAGCTGTGCAGCCCTAAGGCTGGGCATAGGGCCAGCTCCACTCATAAACATGGAGAGCTTCAAGTGTGTGGTGTGTGTGTGTGTGTGTGCGTGCATTAATGTGCATGTGTCTGTCTGTGCCAGGGACAGCCCAGTGACTCACGGAGTACAACCCTGCCCCCTTGGCAAAAGAAGAGCAAAGTTTTAAAGAGACACGAGCAATCGAAGCGAGAGAGTGTGTGTGTATGTGTGTGTGTGTTTGTGTGTGTGTGTGTGTGTGTTAGAGAGAGAGTAATGCAGATTGAGGCCCGAAAGGAGGCGCTGTAGAGTGTATGTTTTTCCCTTAGCTCCAAGCTCAGATGGATGATCACACAGTTCTCATATCCTGTGGAAAGATGTCAGTCCTCTGCCACAAGCCCTGCTGGGAAACTAAGGGGCCACTGTGTGTCACACTTAAACACACACACACACACTTGAATATCCATTCACTTCTAGTGGATCTAACCCGAACAACCATGAAGAAATGTATATTAAAAAGCAGGTAGGAACATGTGTATGTAATCTCAGTGTGTCGTCTTACCGTATTAGTAGCAAATTGATTAAAGAGGTGTATCCTGTAAGGTCACTAACAGATGTGCTGTAACACCGACCCCTCGACATGGACACACACACAAACAAAAACACACTCTCTTTACCTCTTCAAACATTCTTTCTCTCTCTATTTTACAGACTCTGACCACTCTCTTTTTCTTCTACATACACTCACTCAGCCTTTTACTCTCTCTCTCTCTCTCTCTGTCTTTCTCTCTCTCCTTCTAACACACACCTACACATACTCACACACACACACACACATATATACACACTCCTGCAAACAGGCGTGGGGCCAGCTGAGTCACGTCTAAATTGCGTGGAGTGTGATTGCAGCTCACACTTACATAACCCCTGTCTCCACACCACTGTCATTAGAGCAGGTCAGCAGAACAGGCGAAAACAATTCTTTTAAGTACTCTGCAGCCAGGAAAGCCTCGGGACTCACCTTCTCAATGGACTGTGTGTGCGTGTGTGTGTGTGTGCTTGTGTACACGCAAGCACATACGTGTGTGATTTCTGCTCTGATCTGTGTGTGCTAATGTGTGTGTCTTGTAACTTTTTATCTAAGCATCATAGCACTAGTTATCTGAGCGAGTAATGAGGGAGTTAAGTTTCTCTGCTCCTCTTTGGACAGAGGGAGTCGACATTCTGGCAGCCTTTGGTTTGTGTGTCTTTGTGTGTGTATGTGTGCGTGTGTGTGTGTGTGTGTGTGTGTGTGTGTGTGGAGAGAGCCTACATTTTGGCAGGATCCAGTTTATACAGATGGAGCAGCTCTCGTTGGATAAACCACAGAAAATTCCTCCCACTGTCCAAGTTAGCACTTCTTAGGGAGAGAATCGTGCACACACCCCCTCCGTCCCCCACTGCAACCTTCCACACCTAGCCTCTCCTCCCTCCCACTGCCCCTTGTGAACCCCTCCAACTCCTCTCCCCCATCTCCCTACACCACATCACCCCATTGGCAGTCCCTGGAGGAAAGTAGAGCAGGCTCAGCTAGTCAAATTTGGATTGGCCAGATCTTTTCTCCCAGCTCTTCCAGACAAGCCAGACCAGAGCAATCAAACGGGAAGCAATTGGTGGACCGCATGGCACAAGGAGTAATACCTCTCCTCTCCTCTCCTCTCCTCTCCTCTTCTCTCCTCTCCTCTCCTCTCCTTTCCTCTCCTCTTCTTTTCTCTCCTCTCCTCTCGACTCGACTTATGTACCATCCATCAAACACTCCTCTACTTCTAGTAATGATGAGTCTCTCTGAAATCTGGAGAAGTAATTATGTTAACACTTGATCTTCACTACAGAGTGACCAGAATCATGACAAATGTTTTTTCAGTGTAATGACACATCCACTGCTTTTCCATTTAACCTCAGCTACCTCTGAACCAGGCCAACTCCTTACCTCATGCGGCTGATGTCAAGGCTCATTCACTGTGCACAAATGCTGCTGTGAAATGTAATATCATTATTTCCTTTACACTGGATTCAAGGTCCAAATCTGCAGCATGAGTAACTGGTTGCCTTAGTGTTAGTAGGAAATTTGTTTTTTTTTTTACTCCTCTATTGAATGTAATTCAATAGATTGCCATAAATTACTCCTGAAACTGAAGTGATTTCAGTTTCCCTGCAATAAACATAAAAAGGATTTGATTTAGATACGTCTAAGCTAACAGGCTGTTGAGGTAAACTAATGTCAAGCTAAACAAATGTTTAGTGGAGGAGAGTTTCCACATAACGCATACACACACATGCAGCCAAAAATGATTTCAAGGCAATGCTGCTTTCATGCTTATCACAAATGACCTAATTCCTTGCCAGCAGTGTTTTCACTGAGCTCCAGCATGTGTTTACCAGTGGCAGACTGCCTCCCCATTAAAGCTGCCTTTCCCCCGAGGCCGCGGCACGCATTATTAAGACACAGGATATGGACTCTGACCATGGCGTCCTACCTCTGCCTGTAGCCACATGGTTCCTACCTGTAAACTCTCTTATATACACCCATTTTTCTGTCTGCCTGGCTGCATGCCTGCTTTCTTCTTACTACTGCCTGCTTCTTTCTTTTTCCTTTCTTTCTTCTTTTCCTTCTTATTACACGTCTGTCTCTCTTTCTCTCTCTCTCTCTCTCTCTCTCTGTGTGTCTAGGCCAAACGCTATTTTAGTCACTGGGAGTGTGGATCAGTATTTTAGACTGCACATTTGACAAGTTGAGAGAAATGAATGATCGTTACATGACTATGTAGAAAGCGGGGGAGAAAATCTGGGAGTGGGGAGGTGTCTGAATTCACCCAAAAGCGCTCCCTCCATCATATACTAATGAATAGCTGTCATCATTACAGTTATAGTAGGAGGACCTGAGGTTAACCCCCTCACACATCTCGGAGTGACACCAAGTTGATTTTGAGAAAGGTGGGCTGGGGAACTAAGCAATTCAAGAGTTATTAGAAACAATTAATGTAACAAGAAACAAATAGAAGGTGAATAATCAAAGTGGAAAATGGAAACCGTTCCAAAGTAATAGGTGGTGCACAGCTTTAGCATTTGCTGAAACAAGACCAGAGGGACAAAGCATTCAACACCCTGCTGCAATATGCTATCTAGAAAGAGTACTACTTGCCTGATAAGACACTAAAGAAGTGTAATGCACTCATAATGAATGCAGTTAAAGAAATCCCCCACCCCGCCTGGATGCTTTTTCTGGCTCCCCCACCCACCACCCACCTACCCCGAGGCCAAAGCTCCCCAACTCCCCAGAATGGAGTCATTAGCCGGGTGCTAATGGTTTCAGACTTTCTAATTGAATGGGAACCCATTGATCTGTAGGTAGAGAGAAATGGTTCTTTTCATTGCCTCAATATGGGCCTGCGCAGCATTTGTCTCCATTCAAAATTAAAGGCCTTACACATTGGCAATGTAAGGTAGAAGTTGGCGTGCACACACATGGAGGTGCAACATCTGCATGCAAACACATGTGTGTACAGACACAAAAATCACAGAAATCACACACACACACACACACACACACACATATATACATACATATGCATGCATGCGCATTTGCTCTCCTCCGTGTAGCCTTAAGGGCTCCCATTCTGAGACTAGCAGACTTTAATCTGTGTTCACTCTCAGAGTTATCCTGGTGGGAGACTCTGCTCTTCACATCTTTTTAAACACTGCAACAACAAGGGGTTGCCTGGGGCAACTGGGGTCAGGGAGGCAGTTTAGTAGAGATGTCAACTGCCGAGCAGTCTCTGTGCATGTTGGAGGTTGAAGTGCATAGGGCTGAAACCTATTGTGATATTGATAAAGCAATGTGGGAGATACACCAGTAGTTTATCCTCCATTTACGCTAAGTGTACACACGAGTCACTCTCATGTGTTTTTTATCTAATGTTACCGATAACCGCTGCTGTTTGTGTGTGTTGTCCAGTGACTTTGCTCATCTGAGATGACCAGGATGATTCAGATAAACACACAGGAGGAAATGGTAAAATGTCTGAAGTGGCCAATAATCAGCAAAAAGTGTGACTGGTGGTTTGTCATATTTTGCAGTTTAACATTCTCCACAAAGCAGATTGCTGTACTGTATGAATATTAAGTATTTTATTCATGTTTCAATTAACAAAGTAAACTGGACAGTGTGTGAATAGGAATTGAATCAGTACTGTTCTACCAAAAGTAAAAATTTGACTCTTTTAGAGTTACAAAATGCTTAATAAGTGTTATTATTATGCAATAGCATTATTGCAAATAATTGTGCAATAGTGAATATTATTAATTGTGTTTGTGTGCATTTATATATTTGTGTACATATATTTATATATACAGTATACAGAGTTCTTGAGCAGAAGTAGACAACGATGATGTTGGTATCGTTTGCACCCATTGAACGTGTATGTGTGTTTGTGTGTTTGTGTTTGTGTGTGTGTGTGTTTAAGAGACAAAAGCCAGCTGGTTCTGGTTATCAAGCTGGAATTCACTGTAAAAATTACATTTTTTTTTCCTTTTTTTCCCCAGTCCTCTACCCCAAACCGCACATACACACACTCACACAACCCATAATTATCCAGCTCCATTGCCTCTCCATGAGGAGACTCTTACTGTAGCTACTTCTGGAGAATATGTATTTCGCAGTTAGACACAAAAACAAATACAGTAGGCTCACACTCACCCTGATGTCTAACATCAACAGACGCGAGTGGACATTGAACCTTATTCAAAACAGTCTTTCATTTAGATGAAGAGATGACAGCTCTATTTAGATAAAGAAAAAGTTCTACGTCACGAGCCTTAGCGTCAGTCAGATTTAAAAACGGCTCTTATGAGCTGAGTGACATCACGTCTGGGAGGGATCTATAATAACATCTGTCTCACTGCAGATGATCTCTAGATAAGTAGTGTGTGTGTTAGCACGTGTGTGTATAATATCCTGCCGTTCACTGCGTCTGTGTCTGCGTGCATATGTCTCTGTATGTCTTAGTGATTTTGTGCTATATGTTTGTGTGCGTTGAAGGATAACTGAGGTGTCGTGATGTGGCCACTGAGGTGAGTACAGACTCCAGGAAGGAGTCGGTAGCAGAAACACTGGAGGTCTCGTCTAGACTCATAATGAAACTGTGGTTTGGGCTGCAAGGATGAATACAGTGAGTGTGTGTCTTCCAAAAAAATTTGCGTCTGTTCTGATCACAGTCGATCGGTTCTTTCTGCGTCTCTACCATGACATAAAAAAAAAAAAAAACGACACGAGGAGTTTGTACTGATGTTGATTATTAGCAACGATTAAACATCATGTGGCTTCTTAAGAGCTTTCAAGGAACCTTCCACATAAGAGGTTCCTCTGTGGCCAACTTTCACCTTTGCCAGCATCTTGCATCTGGTTGCCATTTTGTGCCAGCTGCAACGCTGAAGTTTCCAGAGAGGTAAACCACAGTGGCATAAGGTGGAGAAACAGCAATAGCCCACCCAGGGGTCGATAACCCACAACAGCCCTGTTTGACACGAAGTACTGATAAATACATCTAACCACTGACAACACATGTGTACATTAAACCCCTCTTAGATGGCTATACTGTAAAAGTGGAATTTCATTCAAACAAGACCCGAGTTAAATGTAGTGAGAGCATACATCTGATTAGAGTAGCAGCTGTAAGACGCACATGGTTATATCCCTGTCATTTCCTCCTGCATTTTCCCTGGATCACTTTATTACCCCGCAATAGCCAGAGGCAATACCAGCCTGTGATCCAAGTGTGGGTTTGGGTTTGTGTGTGTGTGTGTGTGTATGTGTATGTGTGTTGGCGCAGCATGCCTTCATCTCTCCCCACTCTCCAAAGTCCACTGTCAATAGCCTCCCTGGACTTTGCCACGCCACTTGCACAGGGAGGCAAACATGAGTCTGCGCGTTCCGGATCACCGGGAGAAACACCTTCACTTTGTGTAATAACCACACTGTATGGCACTGAACGAAGGTGAGCAAAGGTGAGTCACATGTGCTGTCAGCCTGGCTGCAGGGGGGATAACATGGGTGACATAAATTGACAAAGGGGGAGGACATACTAAGAGCTTATCACCTTTTACAGTCTGAAGCCAGTCGCATTAAACCAACATGTTGACTGAATGTGAGCCAAGTTGTTCTTCCAATGGAGTGTGCTTTTACAGGCTGCTTCATATAAGAGAGTAACATATGAAGGAGGCTATTAAAAAGCATTTAAAGGACTCTTACAGGGACGTTTCACTGAAGCAAAACTGATTTGATGCATAATGAAATCAAAAAAATATAAGCACAAGTTTAACCTCCAGGATTGTCATTGGTTTAACCTTGATTTGATGTTATAGAGTGGCATGAAATAGACTCTTTCAAAGAATAACCACAATATTGACTTGGCCCGTGCAGGACATTCTTGCAGAGGCAGCAACCCTCAGGTCAAAGTAGAGAAGTCTGGAAAAATAAGGAGGACACAGAGAGAGCACAAGAAAGAAACATGGGATATTTGAAAGGTGATGAGAGATACAGAGTGGAATAAGAAAGCAAGAGCTAGAGATGAAGAAGAAGAAGAAAAAGACAGATGACATTAACAGACGGAGCAAAACAGAGATAGAGAGCGGTTGAAGGTGAACTGCAGCACTGGTCTGGCTCCGGGCCTTGCCTCTGTTCTGGAGTCTCTCTCACATCCACAGTGACATGTGGTTTCACGGCCATTACCACACCACATTATAGTGCTATGTGCCATAATGTGAGGCATCCATATGTACTCCACTCTCTGTTGGCTCCATAAAACACACAGGCCCAACTGTTTTAGCTGGTTTCAGTGTGTGCTATTGAATCTAATTTAACTCCTTTTCACCCTCATTTCATTGAGTATAAACCTGAGTCAAATAAAGTCCAAAGTTAGAAAAACAAATACTGTACAGTATGTGGGTTTTTCTATGTTTTTGAATCAAGCAATGAGATTTCATGTTATTCTGAATTGGCATTCTCCTTTTACAGAGGTCACCATCTGCACATTATTTAGTCAGTTATTCAGCGCATAATAAATGTCAAACTTTGAGCACACCATGAAATGACAAATAAAAATCTTTGTTGTGTAAGTGAGCTCTGACCAGCCAAAGAGAACACCAGTCACAATAGAAAAACATTGTTAGATTCTCTATTGTTTTTTTTTTCTCTGTGTGACTCTCTCTCTCTCTCTCTCTCTCTCTCTCTCTCTCTCTCTCTCTCTCTCTCTCTCTCTCTCTCTCTCTCTCTCTCTCTCTCTCTCTCTCTCTCTCTCTCTCTGTATGTGTGAGTGTGTGTTTTCTGTGTGTGTGCGTATGTGTGTGTGTCCTGGGTTGAGGAACAGAAGGTCTCTGCAGGGCTTGCCTGTGTGGGTGGACTTTGGGATTCACCGTGAAAACAACCAAAAAGCCAAGGACATTTCCTAAATAGGCGCTCACACCATACAGTACAGGGTCTAGTCACTTGGTCAGAGCTGTATTTGTGTATTTATTCAAGGATATTTGTATGCATGTGTGTGTGACTTTACTAAAACTATGATAGTGTTTTGCATGTGTGCAAACAGTGTCATATGCATGGTCTTGTGGGTGTGTTCTATGTGTTTCGTATACAGCAAACATGTTTGCATGTCTGGCTGTGTCTATCTTTTTTTAATGCATGCAAAGAAAGAAAAGCACCTAACCTCAGCCAGCTTCAGCTTCCTATAAAGGCCTCTGTGTGGGCGTGTAAAAAATCTACTTATCTGTCAGGGCTCAGATGATTATTTTGTCCGTGCAGAGTGGTTGACAATAAGCCTTCACACAGCGCTAGATTGTGTCCTTAGGTCTGATAGTTAGACAGTAGCTGTTGAAACACTCTGCTCCGCAGCCTGAGCTGCAGCCAGATAAGTGGAAGACAAAGACACTATTATATTGTAACACGTGGCCCAGAGACATTACAACTCAACACAATGCCATTCTGCTGCGGGCTGCTGTGGCAGAGGGTCTGGATAAGGTCTAGTTGCAGATCCATGCATGGGCAGTAACTTTGTTTAACTCCAGATTATCTGTCACTGACATCATTGTGTGATTTATGGGGATGTTTTTGAGTTGTGGATTTGTGTTTCTGGTTGCGAGCCCAAGTTTTGGGTGCCGTAACACTGGATACAGACAATCTGATGATAAGGCCATGAGTAATATTATCCTTGGTCCCTTCAGCATGCAATTTTAAGTAGGGTGCATGCCATCCCTCTTTTTTTTGTCCATCCCCTCAACTATTTGTCTTTGGAGAGAGACATGTATTTATTTGGTGTGTTGGACCAGGCAGGCCTCATTCTGGACCTTTTGCTAAACGGTAGCTAGTTTGTTTGGATAGGGCTGATGTCCACCAGATGGCTGGACTCCCTGGACCAGGGTCTTGTGTCGTTTCCATGACAACCCCTCTGGAGCAATGGACAGTAATGGACCTCTTGTACGGCTGTCTCAAGTCAGGCACAGGTCAAAACAGTGTCTACACTGTAAATGGTACTGTTGGTTCACTTGGCTGTTCTCTTTTAATGTTTGATTCTCAACTGTTTTAAGTAGATCTGTTAAGAAAAAGACATAAAGTTGACTTAAGGTGGAAACAGACACCTTTTCACCTTCACCCTCTAGCGTTTCCAAGTGGTACTATTGTTTGTGCTGCTGTCACAAAGCCAACCGGATTGCTTTCCATTGTTCTCAGACCGTAGCTCCATGAAGAAATGATTAACACCACTTTGGAAGTAAGAGAGAAGAAAGAAGCACGTTCACTGAAGAGGTAACTTGAAATTGTCACAATTTTATATTGAATTTGGGAACAGGCAAAAGCTGTTGTATTGATGTGCATTTAATAGTAATAACTTAGTCTGAGTAATGTTATTGCTTCGCACAAACAAGTAACTACAGCAGGGGTTGGTGTCAGGGTGTTCATTCATTTAGTCTATAATGGAGACATGAAAGCAGACAGAAATTCTTAAGTTATGTGTTGGGAAAAGTGAACTGGGTTGGTAGCACGTTTATGTTTTTACAAAATGAAAGAAACCGTGCAATGGAGATGGTGATAACATATTTTCTGTCCATTCAGCCTGAGAGCCAGCCTGACTGGATATTGATCCAGTATTCTGTGACTGTAGGGCTGATAGCTTAGCTAACTGATTTCTAGAGGGCTTTCTTCCCATTAGCTACCGTAGCTAACAGGAAGAAAGCATTACACTCAATGCAACTAAAATGTAGCATACGCATATATACGTAGTGTGTCATCAGATTTGCCTGTGTGATATTGCACATGTATCATATAGCTATGAGACAGTAGAAAGAGGTTGGCAACAGATTATAATGAGATATAGCTAACGATAGCTACCAGGGAAAACAAAAGCGCTATCCTCTTCCTCTTTTGATTGCGCATTGGTTGACACACTTCCTTTATGCGGTAAATCCAGCCTTCATTTTCCCAGGAGATCGTATCTGTTGGCAAACAGAACTGAACAGTGAAAGCATTTATTATTTAACATTTACTTCATAATGATAAGTTAAAGCGAAGAAGTTGTCTATTCCCACTTTAAAGATGTCTATAATTGTCTGGATTATTATCAGAAAATAGCAGTAAATACATTTTATAGAAAGTGTGACATCTTAAAGAAAGAAAAGCATTATGATAGAAGTATCATCTGTCAGATTTTTGACACAAATGGTGGAAAATGTGAAATGTCACTGGCTAAACCAGTGTGTCTCTGTGACATCAGAGCTCACCTGAGAGGCTGCAGCTCACCTGTCTGTGTGTCTCTGTGCTGCTCAGGCTGCTGCTGATGCAGGATTCTCAGGATAAAATGATGGCTGACAGTCACAAACAAATCAGTTGGATAAGCTAGCTAATTTAGATTATAAATAATGTTCATGTCTTAATGACATATGCAATAATAACTCTACTCTCGATCCACTCTTTGAAAAGGGAGGGATGGCATTAAATAGTTAATATTCCTCCCACTAATTTAAAAGAAGATTAATGTTTGGATTAAATACAGAACAATTTTATTAGCTAAGCTCAGCCATCATTGACACTTTGGTCCTTCTTTAAAAAAGGACCTGAATTTGCTTTGAGAGGCATTTTCACCCACAGTAATGCCTGAAATTGTTTTGTCCAGTGAAGTTGTTTTCAATTCTATGAGTTTTGAAACATTGAAACTGTAAATACTAACCGCTTCAGATTCTCCACCGTTCACCGACTCCACTACTGCTGCTGCTGTCAGGCTGCTGCTAGTCAACAATGCGTAACACACACTTTGAAGTTGAGGGTTTCCAGATAATCAAGTCGAGTATCCCCCACCCATCTTTTCACTCTTTAACATAATAACCTACTTTTTGCAGAAAACACACAAACCTGGCAACTCTGCAGAGGTCCGTTAACATTATGTGGAGTAAAAATAGCAAGATGGTTCTATATTGGTAAAAATGTTGGTAGGGACAATTCAGCATCACCTTGACATTGGTAGAGACATGTCCCTACCGTCCATACCCAAGTCTACGCCCATGCCAAGAATAGACCGAAATGACATGATTCAGAGGTAAATGTCTGGCTCTTCCTGGATATGAGCTGAATATGAGCAGAGGGGAAATAGAGGGATAATACTGGTGGTGATCAGGGCTTGGTAGAATGGCCCATGATGGAGAGCTATAAATAGCTTCACTTGGACACTCATCTTGGCTCAAGCCCCATCCTCCTGCACCACCCTCTGCTCTGCTGTCCCACACCTCCATCCTCTCTCCATCCTCTCCCTGTCCTTCCCCAATTCCACCCCCTCCCCGCATGTCTCCATCCCTCCCTCGTTCCCATATAGCACCTGCTCCGACACCTCCTCTGCCAACTGGCTGATGTCATGCTTTGGTACCGGACAGACATCCTCACACTTAATTCTGTCCTACTAAATGGCAGCCAGTGCAGAGACAATCACGCTTACCTACACACACACACAGACATACACACCACCTCCTCTGGCATGTGCTAATCTCACGACACTCTGGCCCGGTGTGACCGTTCAAATTCAATCTGAATGTTTAAGAAATGTCCCGGGGTGTTTAGGACCTTGGAAAAGCTTTCAGAAATAATCAAACCACCTGGACTTGTCACTAAGGCTGCAAGTATTGATTCATTGGGGTATTTTTTCTATTAATGAGTTAATCATTTAGTCTACGATATGTCAGAAAAAGTGACATCTTTAAATGTCTTGTTTTGCCTGATCAATAGTCCAAAGATATTCAGTTTACTGTCATGCTGCAACCAACTAGTTTTTGGCATTTTTCCTTAAAAAAAAAAAAAAATTAATAGTTGCCAATTAATTTTCTGTAGATCAACTAATTGTCACAGCTCTACCAAACATTAATTTCACTTCAACTTAACTGCTAAACGGGCCTTTAAGATTTAAGTCAATGTGCATCAGCCACTCAAGAGCTTTTGGATTTCAGGTCTTTGCCTCTCGATCGCAGACATCCTGTGTGACCTCTCATTAGTTGTGTTACTGACCCATGACTTTGTTATTGCCACACAGGGGTCTGTCTCCTCTAAACACACTTTGCATACCCACTGTCTGTCTGCATTTCCTGTCTGCATCATCTCTGCTTCCTGCGTGCTCTTAAACTCTGAAGCCCTCCATCGGGGAACTCGTCACAAGAACCTCTCCACTCCACGTCCACTTCACTCTCTCAGGGATTAAAGCGGAGACTGCCAGACTCGACGTAGACTTTCTCCCTGTGTACACGCTCGTACAAATGCACACACACACACACATATACACACATACAAAGCTGCAGAGCTACAGAGTACCTTCATAAAAGTGCCCACTCTACCCTACTCCATCACGTTCTGCCATTATATTTCTCTGCTCTCCATTGTCACTTTTTTTTTATGTGCTTTTTTTTTTTTATTTGCTCTCAGGAAAGGCAGCACTGTCGATTTACAGCAAGAAAGGTCCTGGTTGAAATGAGAGGAAAGGAGCTATAGCTCACTTGTAATCTTTTCTCTTTCTAACAATATCTCTCCTGTTTGTCAACCATCATTCCTCTCTCTTTCTCAGTATTCCTCACCTTCTCCCATCACCCATCTCCCTGTCCGCTCTTGTTTCTTACACTCTCACAGTAACTGCACTGACATTTCATACATCTGTGTGTCTCTAGTCTTGTTCTGTTAATATTTACTTACGCTCAGCTGCACAAGAACTAGGCCCCAGTCTTGCAAAGATACACAGACACCCTTCACAGATTTTAGTTTGGTGGAGAACTGGTTGTATTATAACCCCACGCTGATGAAGTGCAAATCCAATAAAAGTTAAGGGTTAAAATGGATATACTATATACTACTATATACTAGATAGCTATATTTCAAAGCATTTTCTCTCTTTTCCAGAAGCACTACATCTCTGTTTGTCTACCAGCTGTGAGGTCATGCGGGCCAGATCATCATGTGTCCTGATGTAATTAACGTATTTATAAGCCAACGGGGAAGGAGCCGAGTGAATGACAGTAAGTGAGGAGCAGAATAAGCCGAAGCCCTCGAGGTTGTGGAACCGCTGAGGCGTTCGTTCCTGGAGCCTGCTAGTAAAACATTTTGACCCCCTCATTATGGCCCATTTAGAGGATCAAGAGTCCCTAAAACAACTTGTCTACATTTCTTTACATGACTTTTGCATGCAGTCATGAGGTCGCAGCTTAGAACCAGGTCTGTCTGGTTGAATCTGGAGCTGGTTGCCACTTCCATCATCTGTCATCCTCACACGGCTGTGACGAGGGCTTGCAACATCAGCTGCGGCTGGGGCTTCGGTTTAGGAGGAGGAACCGTGAATCACAGCACATCTCCCTCCTCTGTCTCGTTCTTTTACTGTCTCTCTCTCTCTCTCTCTCTCTGTGTGTCTCTCTGCCTTTGTCTGTGTCTCTCCAACTCAGAGACATCCACATGCACACATACATATTAACTTGCAGCCAGGCACGCTCTGAAATTCCTTTGAAAACCACAGTCATCACCATTTACCCACCCCACCCTAATAGCCCCTCACAGACTGACTTGTGCATGCACAAACGCACACACACACTTTGTGAAGACCCTGTTTATTTGAAGGAACTGAAAGAAGGCCTTCCTCATCTACTCTCCTGCTCGTTCTTGCAATGGAAGAAACCTTGTATGCGCGTGAGCGTGTATGTGGGGTACATCTATCATGAAACTTTTTTTTTTTTTGAGGCACACACTCACCTAAATTCTCCAGCTTCCATACCAAAAGCCCATCCAAGCGCACCAGTTTTGAGCAGTTTGACAAATACAGATGACTTCTCTGGCATATGTGCAATTTTTTGAGCTCCCTTTTCTTGCTACTGATTATATAGCGCATATTAGAATCTGGATGTGTTTATTTATTGCTTGGTAGGTTAACATCGGTGTCATTTATTTATTATTTGATGGGTTTGGCTAGGTTGTCTCTAAGATGTTTTTTAGTTTTCTTCTAGGACTTTATCTTTTATACTTTAATATTTTTACTGGCAATTTTTAGATTTTTATTGGCAATTTTTAGATTTTTATTGGCAATTTTATTCATGATTTTACAACTGCCATATGTTTAATTCTGATGTTGTGACATGTTTTGTGTTTTGTGTTTTCTGTTGTTAGGTTGTAACTCATTGCTTCCTATCTTGGCCAGAACACCCTCAAGCTACAAAAGTTAAGCTCAAGTTATTACAATACCCATGAGCCTCATCTGCCGTTGCTATGGAGGAGAAGACCCGTCAGTGGCGTGAATCAAAGCAGTAGCGAAATCTAAAAGCTTCTTCGTTGCAGTTGGGAACACAACACAGCGCCATAGTTACTGACTTAACCTACAACTGAACCAAAATTTGAAAGTGAATTGATTTAAGCTGCAGATTTGAGCAGATCTGCTGCAGATCTTTAGCTACCGCACGCTGTTAGAGGCAAACATCCCAGAATTTTAAGCTTGGTGATTGGATGTTTCTTGCCTTAAATGCACCTTGGGAGTCGTAGTTAGCTGCTACCTTAAAGTTTTTGTGTACACAGGCTTGTACTTTTGACTTTTTATCAAAGAACCAGATATTTCCTAATGCAGTTGTTATGTTTCGTACTGATGATTTAAGCAGGAGAGTTTCATGCAGGTCGAGCTCCAACTATGAGTCACCTAACATTCGCTATGGGAAAAATGAATTAGATTTTTACTTTTGAAACCAAGGGTGCCTGAAATATCTCCTCCCACTTTGCAACTTTATGGGGCTTTCCTGATTTAATAAATATTTCTTAAATTTGTACTCTTATCAGTTTCATAAACATGTATTTAACCTTATCTATATTTCCTACACTCACACAAATGCAAAACTCTTACATCTCATTCTCTCTCTCTCTCTCTCTCTCTCTCTCTCTCTCTCAGAAACACACACACACACACACACACACACACACTGGTCTAATTCTTCACCTCTTCTAGAGTGATGGGGAATAAATTAACTGTGACTCCTGCACTGTTTAGAGACACAGGACAGACAACATTAGGCTGTGAAGAATAACACAGCAGTTGTATCTGCAGGTATTATTAGTCAGCTCATTTGTTGGTGCTATTTTAGATTTTCTAAAGTGGCTGATGTGCATGCATCCCTGTTTGTTTATTTTTGCACAGTTAAGTTTGCATCAGCAAAGTTCCTTGTAATGATTTACGTAGGCTATACACTGCATACGTCAACAAACAACAGATGAGCTTTTAAGGTACAGCGGGTACATTAATGCAAAAAATAAAAGTACATCATGTCACTGCTGTTGTCCTAAGGTCCTTTAGAACTGGTTAAGGCCAGATTGTTCCAAGCCATCCTCTTCCTGCTGTTTATTTATAATCTAGTCACTCTACTGACCTCTCCTCCAGCTCTCTTTTCCTCTTCTCTCCTTCACTCATCATACTATATTAATGCTTGGTCATTCTTTCCATTAGTTCACACGCTTCTTTCCTGTTCTGGTTCTGACAACGTGACTGCTCGCTCTGTCCTGTCCTGTGAGAGCCGGTTGGAACAAAAGTGCTGAGTGAATCTCTAAATTTTCCACTGAAACTATGATGTGAGGGCCACCAGCACTGAGTTTCGATGTCGTAATATTCGTTAACTGTCCCTTGGTCTCCAAGTGAGTCAGGGTCAGAATGAGGAAGAGGTTAGCAGGAGAGATGAAAAGAAAGACAAATAGAGGCAGCAGACAGGGTCCTCCCTCCTTTCAGTTCCGATAAATGGCAACTTGTGTGTGTCACGCTGCGGGTTGCAGGTTAACCGTTCCTTTGATTCATGACTAAATACATGAACCAAAAGCTTGCTAAAAGACTATTATAGAGAAATGAGAATTTAACATTTGTTGGGAAGCAAAATATTAAAAGACATACAAATGGAGGCAAGCTTTAATACCATCTCATCAAGGCAAAGTACATTTTTGTAAAGCCAAGGATAAGATTTGGATTATACCCAAAAATTACACCCCAAAAACTATGAATTTATTTTAAATACTGCTTTGTACCAAATTTTGTCAAAAAAAGTAGATAAAAGTAATTTTTCACACTATCACTTATGTGCAGTTACTATTATGAGTAGTTACTACTACTACTACTACTACCTTGTAGGGATGAAAAGTTCAGTTTCTCACCTGGCAATTCTGTAAGTGTGTACAGGATGTATTTGCATCTGTGTTTGAGTGTGCGTGCAATCGCGTGTGTTTACGTCTGCATGGCGGCATGTTTCACGCAGTTTAATCTTATCAGATGAAGGATTAGTCTCCTTGACACTCATACATAGCGCAGCACAACTACTTGGAAAAGAGTGTTGGTGTGCATACTGCACTAATATCTGTCATGACATCACCTGTCAGCACCAGAGGGACAGGAAATCTTAGTGCAGTAAATCATTACCTTACATGGTTTCTTATCTTCCATAGCAGCTACTGCTAAAATTACACACGGCACATTCAGACTGTAGCAGGGCCTGACTACAGTGTCTACATATCAGATATTAGTTTTTAAAATGATATGCTTTGTTTTAATTATTAAATAAGGATACAGTAGGAGCCTTCAGGAATTAAGATGGTTGAAATATTTGACGTCAATTTCATTACAAAATCATTGCATTAAAGTTAGAACTAACATTTTCATGGAATCAAACCCCGTTTTTGATACTGTTTATGATTGTCATGTTTTCAGCAGTAGCCATTTAATGTGTTAATATTCAGTATTTATCTCTTTATTTTGTAGGTTTAATGGCTGGTGGTGGATGCCTTCACTCGCACAGCAGATTCACAAGAAACTATTCATGTATAGTTTCTAAAATTACATACAGTCCAGCCTCATTGTATTGTATCCAGCATTATGTGATTGATAAAAGCCTCCTCCTGCCATGTGCAGCATGAAATCAGATTGTGGTTGTTCATGATGGGAAACGGCCAATTATTGACTTTCTTCTTTATTAAAACAATGTGGGTTTGTTTGACTGCGCTCTAAACAGACGCACCAGTTGCTCCTCTGTTATATTTCTGACAAAGTAGCTGCTCAAGGAGTGTTTACTGCCCCAACAATTCTAGGTCAGGTGTCTCCAAATTAACCAGGACTGACAGGCTGACAAACATAGAAGATAAATGAGATGTTGTGATATCCCTCTAGAAATAACATTTTCTCTCATATATGGAGGTCAGCAAACAACCAGCACCTCTGGATGAACTGGAGCACTAGCATCCTAGACTCTAGCTTAGTCATGATCCAAGGCAGTGCACGTGTACAGTAGCTTTTCCACTGTGTAATGCTTTCGATGTGCTGAATCAAACAGATAATACTAGTCGCGTTTCCAGCTTTCCCCTTTTTTTATGTTATTTTAGAGCTTAACTGAGCCCGAATCATAGTCACGTTGTTTTGGAAAGTTCATCAACAGGATGCAGCCGATGCAGAAGTGAAGAAGGGAGTAGTGTTTCACAACCCTTCAGATTGTTGGAGCTGCTGGGCAACTTCCCATTTGAGCGCAAGACAAATGGGGAGGAGTGTGTTTGGAAAGGCTGCAGAAGAGTCAACTACAGTCTCACAAATACACTGCTGTGTATTTAGATAAAGATCTCTTTCGTAGTCCACTCTTCTTTTCACTAAATCTGTCTTCCCGTTTCTCTTTCTCTCTCTCTCTCTCTCTGTCTCTCTCTCTCTCTCTGTCTTTCTGAGTGTACAGTACAGCAGAGGGTGGGTAGTTACTTTGCGCTCCAACCCTAAAATAACACGACTGGCCCAATTACAGTCTGGGCCTCATTACACAGCCTCACAGAACAGAGGGAGAAATACTAGACCAATCAAAACAAAGAGGGAAAGCGGAGATGTAAGGAAGGACAACATTTTGGATGGCAGGTGTTGATTTAACTTGTCTGTGATGGGAGTGTCCTGGTGGCACAGTGGAGCAAGGTACATGCCATGTCCTGCCCTGGCCTGGCAATGTTATGGGTTCAAACTCTGGTATGTCTTTCTTCTCTGTTCGTTTTTTTTTTTTTTTTTTTTTTCCCCATTCCGCCACCGACTTTTATCCAGTAGACAGCAGGAATGCCGCTGTCTGATGTTCATCTCATTACACATTTGAATATTTAGCTCCATGCATGACCCCCAAAAACACTACTCACACACACATAGAAATACAGTACACTCTCCCTTTCGACCCATGGCCTCTAGTGTGGTCAGGGTTGGGTAAGGTTGGGTCCATGCCAGAGAAGCCTGTTTACGTAAGACTCTTCAAAGAGAGCCAGTGAAAGAGCACACTGTACAAGAGAAGGGAAGTGTAAATACCAGACTGGTGTTGGCATAACATATGCTCACAACGTACATCAATTACATTTAGGTTGCACAAAATCTTACAAATCTTTACATACAGACAAACAAAATGAAAAACTCTACCGTCCGCTGCTCATAGGTGCAGCTAAGCTTTCATGGGTAACGACATATTCACATCCAGCGTCTGTCTCTCAAACGCAGTCATGAACCCTAAATTCCTAGAAACCCAGAGTGTTCTGGTGTAGATGTGATGTTGTTTGACTCGCTGTTATGGTTAGGCACTGTATCCCAAATTAGACTTACCCTCCTTTTTTCTCCCTACTGACCACGGCTTGACAGGAAAAGCCTGCCAGTGCTTTCTGTGTGTACATATATATATATGTTTGCATATCTGCATGTTGGGTTATATGTGAACATGCATGAGTGTATTTATACACACACACATACAAGTGTAAACTTTATTGCTGGATATGAGATGAATGTTTTTGTGAGTCTTTATCTAATTTTACTTGCAACCATTTTTATAGCTGCAAACGGTGTCATGTGGCGGTGAAAGAGGAGGTTTGACAGCACTGCTGATCAGACAAGACAGGACATGGTTCTCACACTTACTCACACACACACCTGTGTGTCGACCTGCTGACCCCACTTTCAGATAAAGTTGCGATAGAAAAAAGGCGAAAACAGTCAAAGGACTTGCAGAAGAAATAAGATATGAAAAGTGAGCAGGGGGGTGTTGGGTGAAGGGAGAGGGGGCGCTGTGTGTCTGTTTCAGTGCCTGGCACAGCTTGGTCTGGTTATGCTCCAGGCCTCTCTGGGGGAGCCAAGTCTTCTCCCCAGGCGCTGCCAACTCCCTTTGGTGGTGTAGCTACATGTTCAATTATGCTCTGGAGCCTGCCTGTCTTTACCTATGCCTCATAGAAGAAACACTCCTAGCCTGTATGTGTGTCAGTGTTTGTGTGCTGAGAAGGAAAGTAATGAAGAGATCATGATACGGTTTTTAAGAGCAAGAGAATTCATGTGAGATTGGAGCTCATCTCACATCAAAACAATCCTTGATTGCATGGTCCCTGCTGTTTTGTTTCTGTACAAACAATTTCTGCTCCCACAGGACTGTATACATAGATATAGTTCAGCCTACAGGCCTCAACTAGGATTTTGATATGCGTGTTACGCTGTAATCCAAGATGTTTCTTTTCTTCATTTCTAGTGTAGAATTTAGGGTCTATGGTTCACGGTGGCCTGATACCCCTCCGTAGCTCTTTGTGCTGTTTTTGTTTGAGATGCTTGTTTTCTTATAGATCTGGGGATCTCTGATTTATGATGGCTTAAGCCCGATCCCTCTAAAAGCCCCATTTACTATATGATGAAGTATTATATATGTGTAGTACTACTATAAGGTGCTTCCTGATTGTATAAGTTTTTCTATATTGTCCATATTCACCCTTTTCCACCCTTTTTTTGTATTCTATAACAAGTACGGCTTCCATTTGTATGCCTCACAGTATTCCAGCACTAAAACTACAATTACCAAGATGTGGAGCTTCTGCCACCAGGGTGTGCACAGGTGTATTGCATACTGCTAATGATTAGAATGGGATTGATTATTTTTACCTGCCTGTCCCTTATTGAGTCATGTATTCTCTGATGAAGGTCTGATAGACTGAAAGCTCAAGATAAAGTGAAACACTGCATAGATCAGTGTGGACTCATTGATGCTTCCAGCACCGTAGCAAAGATTTAGCCGGGCGGAGCGGTGGTCATCCTGCATCATGCTCCCAATGGACTGTATGAGATTTTAGAGGGTTTATGTTGATTTAGTCATTGGATACAGTATGGCATAATAAGAAAAAAAACAGGACAATAAAATGGACATTTTGGAGATTTTATATAATGTGGCAGTGCAGTAGATACAGTATGTTGGTGTGTGAGTACATAGAAATCAACCAGAATCAAGATAGTAGCATCAGTCCTGATCCTCCATCTTTCATAATGTGATAAATCAATTCTATGTCCTCCTCTCACATGTCTGTCACAGTCTGTTTTGAAAAGCATCACAAATCACTAGGAGCGCATATGTGGAAACTTTAATTAAACTGAGATGCATGTGTCTTTGTTAGAGTGTGTGTGCATGCATGCCTGCAGGAGTGTGGACGCATTCCTGTGGGTATGTAAGTGTGTGCATGTGTGCGTCGGCATGCTTGCATGCGTATCTGGAGGCATCCTTACGAGGAAGGGGAGCAATTATCACTGCCAATAAAACAACAACAAACAAACAATCATTGTTCTGGGCCTCACCTTGTTGTACCACACCCCTCCATAAACCGTCTTTCACCAGGACGACTGACACAGAGAATGTGCTGCGCTGTGCTGCCTAAGCACTCTCCCTAAATAGTATTTATGTAGTTGGCACGCTGCACCCACGTGTACCTGTGGGTGTGCTTATGTCAATTACATACATGCACACATTTGCGGAGGCACCCATGTAAAAGTACACGCATGTACACACACATACGCATATCCCGCTTGGTTGTGATTTTGAATAAACACCACAGGGGTAACTTTGCCATTTATACATCTTGTCTTCTGGCCTCAGCACAAAAAGACATCGGGTGCATTAAGTATTGATTTGGGACGAGTATACGTGCCTGTTAGTGTGTGTATAGTATGTTGTTCAACTAGCACAGCCGTTGTCACCCAATAGAGGAGAGGAGAAATTCACACATTTGTGTTTTTTGTGGTCTGTGTCCATACTTTGGTCCAATTCTCATGAATTGTTAATCCATGTAACCTGGTGTTACACGATGTGCTTAGTGTTCCATTTGCCTGTTAAAGTTGTCTCTTAGGGATGATTTTCTCAGCCAATGATTCAACCCTCATTCATAACCAAGAGTTGCATTAAGAGTTGAAACTTTGTGTAATACAAATCACACAAACTCCAGACTCTCAGACTGATCGTCCTCCCTTGCAACATTCCAGCGATCACATTATTAAAGAAAAAATACTGGTAAAAATAATAATGACTAATTCATTGGCTTAAATCCAGGTTACTGTATCCTTCTTCATCTTCCCATTTTCTATCTTCTCTGTCTGTCTTTTAATTCCTCATAGTCTTTGCCCATTTCCCAATTTAGATAATTTGTGAAAAGTGTGATTCCCAAGAGACTACAGTTGTGCACCCTGCTGTTTTGTTTAAACTGCATAATGGCAAAATGTCCCTTTGGAGTGGAGTGTGGCTCTATGTGTGTGTGTGTGTGTGTGTGTGTGTGTGTGTGTGTTGCATGCGTGCTTTACATACATGCAAGCATTTCAGTATGTATCTGTATGCATGTGTATTATATCTGTGGAATACCCCTGTAGACTACTGTTTTGTTTATGTCTTATAACCCCAGCAAGCCCAGTCACTAGGGAGAAACATTTGTAAACATCATGCCTGGAGAGGCCTGCATCGTGTGTGTGTGTGTGTGTGTGTGTGTATGTGTGTGTGTGTTAGAACAAGAAATCTCGAGAGATAATTTCACTCAGTTTGTTTTTCACTTTAACAACATACTGCACAAGTAATGCATGCGCATGTTTGAGAGAGAAATTGTGTATTTTGACTCCCTTCAAGCTAAATGTTTAGAGAATAAACAAATATATTGAAAATATGATATCAGATCTCATTTGTATGCAGCAGAAAAAGGGCCTTCTGAGACCTGTTATATGAATGGTTCAATGAAACGTGCTAAAAGGTTCACTGATACCCTCTAATTATAAACACTTTTGCTTCTGATATGATGATAGAGATCAACTTAAATATTTTCAGGGCACAGTTACTGTAAATCACGTCAGATCAGTGAGATCGCTTCAGCTATTATGAAATGCACCAACTTGTGCCTGTGAGGTTTTCTCTGTCTTTGCGTGCTCAAAGTGTTGAATTGGGCTCCTGCCGGTTTGTTTGGAGCTGTCCAATCAGGCGTGTGGGATATGGACACAAACTGACATCAAAGACATGACACTGCCACCATTCAGAGTCATGGCCTACTTATCTCTCTCTCTTTCAGTCTTTCTCTCTGTCTGTCTGTCTCTGTCACAAAAAAACAAACACATCATTCACACATATCCAAGAACACAGTGGAGGTTAAATCCACTTACTTTACAAAGTAGCATCAACCTGATGTACAGTATATTAAGACACATTACGACACAGTTGATTTTTGTTCAGTGTGGTGATGGTTTACCTTGTGAAGAGTTTACTCCTATACATTTTTATTTTATCATAACACGCAGTTGTGTGCTTATTCCGTTTCCTTTTCCCTGCTGAATCACAGTACTTTTGCCACTGCAACCACCTCATTATCCCACAGTAATGAAAAGTTTCATCTTGTCTTTGACTGGTTGCTGGTTTCTTGTGATTGGCTCTCAGTTAGCTGCACCAGAAAATCTTGGGTTTGCAGAGAGTGAGATGATAACCACTTTTGTGTGACTGATTATCAGAGCTGCATACATTTGGTTTTGTGAAGCTGATATAACATCTTGTATTGGCCTGGCTTCATAAAACCAGGTCAACCAACAAGATTCTTTTTCTTTGTGACTAAGAAAAAGAGCAAAAACATCCCAATCTTCTCTTCATCACTGATGATAAAGTTTACCTACAGCATGCATATTTCTTGGATGATAAAATGGATTCATAGACACTGCCAAGATTGCCATATTCCATCTCCATGATTATTTATTTTTCATCATGTCTTACAAGACATGTCTGGCTACAGTATCAGTACAGACACTCGTCAGCTTTAAGTGTTGGCAGTTAGCGGGACTATTATAGCTCTCTTCCACTGGCCCAGTATAGCATGCTTTAGCCGGGCCGCGCTGTAATCATATGCATTTTCACTGCGCCCTAACAGCAGGGGATAACCCCGCTGACCTGCAATATTATTGTCCTGCTTGGGACAAAGGCCAAACGCCGACAGTCTCCACCCTGAGCTGGGCTGTGTCGCTGCCCTAAACTGATGTGGTCAGGAGACTAGAGAGAAACTATGTTCAACTTTCAGAACTTTTATAGGTCCTATGAAACATAATTTCTGTGATTTTAAGTTCCTGCTCTTACTTTAACAGATAGCCTCACTGTTTTCTGATCTGCCCCCCTCCCCTCCCCTTTGCCATAATCACTGTCAATTGCTCTGTAAATTGCTCTGCTAAAAACTTTCTGTTGCTGCTTTGGATTAAAAGTTTTCCAATGCTTGAACCGCTGGAGGAGTTTTACTGTCAAACCTATTATTTTGATTTTTTTTATGTCAGCGGATTAGTTTTTAAATGTTGCAGTGGTGAAAGAATAAGTCACCACAGCAAATTGGTTGGATGAAGAGATGCAGGTGACAGGTGCTTATTGCAGTTTGGTCAAACTCGAATCTCAAGGGCATTATCAAGATAAGCAACACCTTTTTTCCATGCTGACTTATGGAAAACATATTGTGCCATTCCCACATCAGAAGCTGATAATGGTTGCTCATAGTACAGCACCATCAGGGTGTGCCAGTCACATGTAACTTTGGTATTACTTTAGAAAGGTGAGAGGAATGAGGGAGGATAAAATTAAAAAAAAGTGGAGGAGGAAGCAGAGATGAGAGATTCAGTTGCTTGGACCATCATTCCCTCGCATCATTCTGCCACACTGTGAAGAAGAGAAACTGGGCGAGAAACAGTTAATGACTTTCACAATGTTGAGCAAATGATCTGTCTCACCCTCTCTTCTCCCTTACTGTCTGTCTCTCTGCGTCTGTCTGTGTCTATCAGCCCACAAAGGAGTCATGCAGCTTGCAGGCCATGACACTCTGACCGGCATTAGTGCAGAGGTGTGCAGAGCAACACACACAATCCCAGATCCCTCTGACTGTTCCCACAGCAGGGCAGACACCAGGCTGTTTATTTAACCATTAGCCTGGGGGAGGGGAGACCAGAGCTGGGTGAGCCGAGGGGGACGCATGGCTTTTAGTAAGACACACACACACACACATACACACACACACACAAGTTTGCGCAGCTATCCTTGTTAGGACATTGCATTGACTTCCATTCATCGTGGACAGCCTAACCCTAACACACACACACACACACATATACACACTGCTGAAAATGTTTGCCTTAAAAAGTTTAGCCTCATATTCCAGCTCCAAGATTTCCTGAAACAAGTAATACATCTGCCAATAGAGTGAAATAATTCCAATTTCTTCCCGTGTAGTTCTGCTTTTTTGGGAATTTCACAAAAATGAACTTCAGTAAATCCAGACCACTGCATCAGGGAAGGAAACATTATAATAATGAGAACTATATGTGAATGATATCACAGTACTAGCTCATTTGCTTTGGTAACAGTTTAAATAGTTAAGTTCCACTTACAATGTTTTACTTTACTTGGAAAATTATATAAGACTTAAAGACAACAAATCTCTCAGCGTCTCTCAATACTTTCAAACTGATGTATTAGATCTTATCTACACAGACAATACCTGTTAGTGGAGTCAGTTCATTTTTGGTTTCGGTCTTTTCATACGATTCGTTGACAGTAATAAACATTATAGAAATCAACAACCTTGTTCTTATGTAATGGACGCAATGATTGACTAAATGCTTTAGATTAGAATGAGATTCATTCTATTAACAGTGAATGCAGTTTCTCATATACATGCACGCAACGATGTTGCATTTTCTACATTTACAGCATCTGTTGCTTTGTTAAAGGAGTGACTCACAATAAATGCAGGTAATTTATCAGCTTAACTACCAGCCCACATCACAGCTGCTCCATGGAGATGTTTGTCTGTCTGTCTGTATGTCTGTGTATGTTTTGAACACTTACCAGATTGATAAGAACACATCTGAAGAGTCAAAGTGGCATTACTCCACCAGCTGATGTATGGTACATCGCTATGAATGTTATAAAAAGATTATGTAGGGCTAGCGGCACCCGCAAATAAATGGGAGCTAAGAGAGAAGTTACTGTAGGAGCAGTTTGAGAGGACGGGAGTGAGGTGCGATGTGATTCAGGTGGGAGAGAGACGGGTTTTTCCGTTTAAGATACTATGAGGTGATGAGCGACTCATGAGGTGGGAACGTCATTTTGTTCCATTATTCCAGCCCAACACACACAAACACGCATGCACGCACGTACACACACACACTCTAACAGAATAGGATTAGGCATGTATTCAGTGTATTGCTGTCTCTCTCATTCTCTCTCTGACACACACACACACACACACACACACACACACACACACTCCCTCTCCACCACATACACACACACACACACAGAGCCAGACACAAAGAGAAAACTGTACTTACCGGAGCTCCTCCACCCTGTAATCCTTTCAAACCAAACCAAGCCTGAACACCTGCAGTGAGAGCAATGACAAGTGCTCTGGATGAACAGCCATCCAACACGGTGCGGACGTCACAGACACTCCTGCTGCTTATGTGTTTTCTCAGGTCAGGTCCTGATCTCCCTTTCAAGAATCACAAATCTCAGCTTCAGTTCTGGCCAGCGTATGTGTTATGGATGCCTCTGAGGCCAACATTTAAAAATAAAACAAAACAATGCTGCTCTCATGGAGGGATTTATAGCTGCGCTCGGTTGTATTGTTTGAAGGTGCGTGCACCTTTTTTGTGTTTGTGAAAAAGAGAGAAAGTGGAACCCAGTTCTGCTCGTCCAGACATGAGGTAAGACGATGCAGGGTGTCCGTGGGCTTGTAATAAAAAGTAGGATGAGAGGAGCAGAACATGGGAGGAGAGGAGCGAATGGTGTATAATCACACAGGCTGTATGACATTGAAAAGCCTCGGGCCAACACTGACAAACACAGCTGCTTACTGACACAGTAAATCTACTGGATGACTCTCTGCCCTTCTCAGCCTGCCTCACATACAAGCACATACACACACTTGAAACTGAGCATGTTCGAGGGTTTCAGCAGTGCCACTGGGCTGTCTCAGGTTGGATAATAACTCTTGGCCTGTCAGAGCAGAGTACAAGCTGTCCAAAAAGCTGTCAACATCCCACTTACCCTAAAACCAGCGCAACTATGGCCTGTGCTTACGGGATCTTTGCAGGCAGTCTTCCCGATACACTTAAGCTGACATACGCTGTTAATGCTCGCTGAGTCTCATTTTACTGTAACTGAAACATACGTTTGCACAATTGTTTTTGTGAGGAGTTCATGCAGATCAGTGGAGTCAGTGCTGCTCAGGTGATGCAGAATATCTTGATGTAGAATTTGCCAAATATTCTTGGAAGAGGGGATTGTTTGGAAATTGTTATCACTCAGACTGGAGACAACAAGGAGATACAAACTGTATTAGCCCTTTTAGATCAAATAGTTCCAGGAGCCACAGGAACTAAGTGTCTTTTGCTCATTCCTGATCGCGTTTCTACTGCATCTGAAGATTGTGAAGATTAAACGAATTAGACCAATGACTTTAAAAAAACGATGGTGGTGTTTGAAATGCAATTTTCTCACACAGAGAAGTTCTTTGTTACATGACTAATGTTTGAATGGATATAATGGAGACATGCAGAGGTGTAAAAGGAGACTGAAAACTCCATTCGCCAAAAAAGATAATCTGCTGAGCGGTTTGCAATTATTTATTTCTGGTTTCGAATGTAACCGTGAGAAACACTCAGCAAATTAAGTTTTATTTTTCTTGTTCTCTTGCTAGCACTCTCCCTCGCCCTGTCTCTCGTTCTCTCGTGCTCTTAGCTTGTTTGTGCACTCTCTCTCTATTTCGCTCTTTTTGGCTGGACCGCAATAGCGGGGCCAGCCCTATAACAGCAAATGTCCATGACTGACTGACTGAGTGATGGCCCTTTAAGACTAATGCAATTTTAAGCTGCGCTCGTTCACCACACATCTGGCTAGGTGTTCGGGGAAGTTGCGGAGGACGGAGTAAAATAGGCAGAGTTTTCAAAACATCTACATCATTTTGTTGTTGCCAGCAACGAAGATGTACAATTCAGGGAATTCAGACGCACACAATATCAGCTTTCCCTCCATTTTGCCTTCTGTGCTTGGCTGGCTGCCTCGTTTCTATTGGCCCTGTGGGTATTTGTCACAGTGTGCAGTGCGAGTGGCTCACCGATCAGCGTGCTGCTACCGTGCTTTGCTTGACGCAGCGAAAAGCCATCGTGGCGCGGCACAAGCCATTGGAAATAATGGGTTTCAGAGCGCAGTGGTGTTCTTGTCGCATTGTGTCTGAAAGGGCCTTGAGTCACTGAGTGATGGTCAGTCAAATGCTGCGTTTCTGACTGACAAAGTTATACAATTGGTCGGCTGAATGCCGCCACGCTCCTGTAGTGTGATGTATTTCCCTGTGAAACAGAATATTTGAGCGTTGTACAGTTACAAGAGGGGTTTAAATCAAATCCTCGGCATTTGATTGTACTGCTAAACGTGGGCGGGGCTTACTAAGTTAAGCGTAATACGCAGATGCAGAGAAACGGAGCTACAGAGGACTGTTGGCTCCACACACACCCAAACCTGTTGTTAAATCAGGAGGAGGAAGGAGAGATGAATGAATTAGACCTCAGCCACATTGTTTTGGAAAGTTTTTGCCCACTGATATCCAAACACACATCTCTTCCCATCTCTCTCCATATTGCTCTGTTAGCTACTACAACCCACAAGCAGTCAAATGTGGTTTTATATGATGGATGCGGTTAGCTAGTCGCCCCAAAGTCACATGTGATTGGATGAATTTTTGTAAACGCCCCTGAGTCCAAGATGAATCATCAAACATTTGAAACTGTTTAACAGGAAGAGGAAAGACAAGGATTTTGATGTAAAAATACTCAAAAAAGATTTTTTTGACGTACAATTGGCATATAATAAGAGATAACTGAACAGTTAACACAGGGACACAGGATCAGAAATGGGAAAATGTGTTTTTTATTTCACTGGGTCTTTAAAAGTCCGCCAGCGTTTCATACACGGTCCAGCCATATACTAGGTTTGACCTAGTCTTGTTTAAACTAGTCAGGAAACCAACAATATTGCCATTGCATCAACAAATATCCATCTCTCTTCCCAATGTTGACACTAGTGGTGCCCAGTACGTCCTTGTTTTTTGAATGAAGTGGTGCAGAAGTTATAGTTGCTTAGGCTTCTCAGTTTGACCAATCAGCGATGTTCAGCCATGCAAACTCTGCTATAAATAGTCCCTGAACCATCCCCAGAGTGGGGACTTTTTAAAAACCTGGATCTATCATACAGGAATATACATTAATAAGAGCACTTTATTAGGAACGCCTGTGCAATCTAATACAATCCAATTCAACAACTCCGCCATAAGTTCTACTTTTAGTTTTTGTTGACATTGTCAGAAAGGTGATCATTCTACTTCATGTTTATTATTGAGGTTTTAGCGAGTAGTGGTGGTGTACTGGGGTGCGTTACATTGAAAAGCGTTCCTAATATTTCCTCCACCCCATACGTGGAGTGTTCCTAATAAAGTGCTCACTTAGAGTGTATTTAGTTCCTTGTTCCAGCGGTTGAAACACAGCTTTAGTTTGTGAATTCCTCAAAAGCTTTTTGGTCCCATGGGAAAGTTTCTGTGGTGGAAACGCCCTATAAGGTATTTAACTTTCAGACTTAAGGTTTGCTCCAGATTAGGTGTTACCACTCCAGTGATGTGGCAATGAAAGGATTCCACAGTCTTCTTCCCTCATCCATCTGTTCATCTCTGCTTCATCACTGAGGACGGAGGTGTGAATTTGGAACCGTTTGATAACATCTTTCACTTTTCATATGAAGTTACTTAAACTCTTCTCGCCTTGTATGTGTACTCACTCGTGTGCCCATGAGTTAAATTCATTAAATGATGTAACAACATTATGTCTTTTCCAAACCCCCCCCTGCCCACCCCCACCCTCGACTCCCTCTCTCTCTGTTTTTTCTTTCTCCACCACCCTCCCTCTGGCCACAGTCAGGCCCAGATGAAAATATGAACTCAGAGAGAGAAGTTAATCTCCCACACGAATGCAGAGCGGAGGCTGTAACTCAATACAGCCGGCTTTGTGGGAGGCCAACTTGTCCTCATCTCAGAGAATTAATACAAGTTGTCCACTTATGAGGAATGAGATTAAAATGTAGTTGGCTCTTATTATACCCCAGAATGAACACAGAGTCATAAAGGATCTCTGTGTGCAAGTGTGCGAGAAGGTTAGAAGGTGCGACTGCGTTTATGTGTGTGTTTTTTGTTTGTGTGTTTGTGGTTTACATTAAGTGTGTGTGCAGGGCGGGGGCTTGAGATTCCCAAGCAGGCCTTATTGGAGATGATTACTCTCATAAAACCTCTGCTCTCTAAATTGCCCCCCCCCCCCTCCCCCCCTTTCTCCTCCTCCTCCTTCCATCTGCAGTCTAAACACACTTAATCAAGCGCAGGTGTGTCTTGATGCATTTACAGATGCCTCGCTGACAGACAATCTTCCACAGCCGAACGAGAGGAGAGGAGGCAGGAGACGTTTGAATATCTTTTCATCTTCTTTAGTTAGTGGACAAGGCGAGAGGATGACAGTTATGAATGAGAACAAATGTATCACATATTGGTTTTCTTTTACTTTGTTTCTTAATTTCTCCTCTCCTCTCCTCTTCTCTCCTCTTAGCCCTCTCCTCTCCTCTCCTCTTAGCCCTCTCCTCCTCCTCCCAGTCCTGTGTCTTAATTCACTGCTGGATCAGCCACTGTTGGGGATCTGTGGGTTAATACGGTTACCGGGATAACAATCTCCCCCTGCATCGCTCCATGATAGATGGGCACTGTGTGTGTATGTGTTGAGTGATTGAGCAAGTGGGTGAGTGAGTGAGAGATAAAGTAAGCGGCGGCTGTGTAAAAAATGTGTGTGTGTGTGTGTGTGTGTGTGTGTGTGTGCGGTCCACAAGCGAGAGCGCGTGGAAGCGGAGGGGGCCGTGGTATCCGTCAGAGGAGAACAATGGCTTTTAAATGAATCTGGGAGCTCGTAAATCACACAAAGAGAGAGCCCAAATGCAGAGCTGATTGCCTGGATGTCAGAGTCAGCGGACGACAGGAAGGAACGAATGAACGAGAGAATGAACGAGAGCCCCAGCGAGACACCTTGTTAACGCCTGAACAAAACGCCTCCATTAGGAACCAATGGCCTACTTATGCAAATGAGTCCACATACGCACACTTTCTCTTGTACAAGTTCTGTCCTTGGGAGGCACATAGAGTCAGTCAGTCAGGACAAATGTAAATAAATCAAAGGACAAACACCTTTTCATTAGATATTTGTGCGTTTGAGGTAAAGAGAACTTACAGAAGGCCTTTATGGTTATACCTGTACTGGTGTAACACTGTTGCCAAATACTATTCATCTTTGCAAATATTGAAAAATGTTGAGCTCCATAAAAATTCTAGTGAAAGACAAAGGTCTTGCCTCACTTGCTGTACTTTGTGTGTTTTTTCTTAATCTTATATAATTTGAACTGGCTTGATAAAGATATAATTTCACTGTCACTGGTAATGTCTGTAGTCGTGTTACTGTATGTGTTAATGCTAAGCAGTTGTAAATCATTAGAGCCAGGGTTCATTATGGTTAGCACTAGTGTTGCCTCAGAGAGAGAGATGATGGTAGGCAGAGTGTAATTACAGGTATGTGGGGAGAAAACATGCAATTAGAGATGTAGAGGAGGCCTTTTGCACACTTTTTCAGCTTGCGTGTTATGGAAGCTTGTTTAGTTCTCTCCTTTTCCCGAGCTCGTTGTAACGCTGTGGCAACTGGCAGTGACCCGGGGTCAGTGTTAGGGTTGTGGTCAGGTCAACTCATTTGGCCACCCGGAGCAGTCCAGCTGATGATCCAAGGTTAAGAGATGAGAGGTCAAGGGTCATGGCTTCTTCTCTCACCTGTCTGTTCACAGGGAAAGGGAACAACAGAAATAGAGGACAGAAAAAGAGGTGTGAGAAAGTGAAGACACAAGAGTAAACAGGTGTCTTAAATTACGTTTTCCCCCCCTCTCTCTGTAAGTAAAAAAGAAACAACTGAAACCAGTGAAATAATCAAAACTCAAATATCTTTCTCTTTTTGTCTCGATCTCTACATTCCTCCCACCCTCCTCCTCTCCCTGCCTTCCTGTAACCATAATAGTGTGTAATGTGCTGGCTGATTAGGACTTTGATGGCGAGGTTCAGACCAGCCACCCAGACACTGAGGTTAGTTAGTCTGGCTTTTGTGGCCAGACTGTTTGGCTGGGAATACCCCTCTGTTAGTTAAACCTAGCTTGGCCGCAAGTCACATTCCCACACATAGACGCTGTATGGACACACACCTGCTTCAAATAAACAACAAGGTTTCAAAACAAACTGAAACATGCATTTCTGTCATTTTTACCTCTTCTGAGTAATCAAGCATGTGAACTGCTTTTTTTTTTCTTTTTTTTTTTTTTGGGGGGGGAAATATTTTAAGGTGGGAGGTCCCATGGGAGCCGGACGCACGGAAGGTCAGAAAGGAGACAACAAAAAGGGATATTTCTGAGACAAATGTGTCCCCTGAAACAGAGGTATGTGACAGCTGCTCTTTTCTTACCAGGACTGAGGAGAAAGGAAACTGGAAGGTTATAAAAGAGACAGTGCTCCAAGTGAATGTGACCACCACTGAGTATACAAAAAACAGGTGGGCATCGGCAATTAGGTTTGTCATTGTACAGTGGGGAATGATAACGGTCGGGAGAACACTCGGAGCAGTTGGTTCCCGCTAAGTCGACATTCTCTGTATTTTTCTCTCTGACGCACACGGCGCACATAAACACACAGACCCGTGGAGACACACACAAACACACACACAATATTTACAATACTTAGAGTATTTGGTGATGGGTTAGAGGAGGCGTGACTGACCTCCTCAGTCATAATTAAGAGCCTAGGAGAGCAGAGCCTTTAGGCCAGTTGGGGGGCCCTGCCCAGACGCACTCCCTCAGACTACACTGTTTATGTTTCATTAGAGCACAATTATATGTCGCATCCCTCTCACTCGCTGTCTCTCACTCTGACTTTCCCTGATTCTTTAATGTGTGTCTTGCATATGTGTGTGTTCGCTCTTTCTGCATACAGCGGGATCAGAACAGGACAGTGTGTGCCTGACTCCACTGAGCAGCAATATTTGTCTCCCCCCAAATCCTTATCACACGTCAAACAAGCTGCTGAGAGGCCCTTCACTCTGCTATACATACAGAGAACAGGAGGAGGGGGGGGGGGGGGGGGGGTCAGAAGGAAAGAGTGTAGTATTTGGGAGAAAAAGAGGAAAATTATGGAAGAGTTACAGATGAAAGAATGTGGTGGGGGGCTGGTGGAGGAGGGAGGATGTACTGTATGACAGGGGAAGTAAGGAAAGGAGGAGGAGGAGGAGTGCCTTCCAGTAAGAGGTGGACAGCTCTTCTCCTCTGGCTCCTTTACTACAACACCACAAAGGAAATGACTTCGCATAGCAGGGAGTAGAGGAAGAGAGAACTAGCCAGAGAGAGGAAGAGGGGAGGAGAACAGGTGGAAAGGTAGAAGAGTCCTAATTGGGTGCTATTTTGTAAACCCGTAACTGACCTGAACCTATAAAGCTTGGTACTAAAACCAACCACTTACCTATAGTATCTAAAACTTTGTTGTCTGATGTGTCGTTCAACACTCAAAGGTTGGTGAAAATCCTGATGTCAGGAGAAGGGCGACATGCAGTACTTTCTGTGCACACTTTCAGCGAGTCTCTCATCAAAGGCAGTGTTGCACTCTTGTACATACAAAACGTGCCAGAAGTAGTTCTGTGAAATATGAAAATCAGTAGTTTGAGAGAGATTAATTTCCTTTTTTCTTTCTCACATCCACAAACCTAGCCAATCACTGTGTGAATTGGATGTGCTTGTCTGTTTCGGAAAGTTACAGAAATTGTCAGACCCAAGGGCTTGCAGATGCTGTACAAAGCACTTTGTTTGAAGCACACTGATTCCCCAAAGGCTACACATTTACTGAGTTTAAAGTGCTTTATTTGTGACTAAAGCTCAGCCAACAACCAATGAACTCTCAACCAGGCTGAACAGATTTGTAATAGCATACACAATAACACAATTTAGATTATCATTAGTGATTATAAACCGTTGCAATTGACAAAATTATTTTTGTAAAAAGTAAAAAAAAACCCTGCAATATCAGTTTTTGGCCTTCTTTGCTTGTTTATTTCCCCCAAAGTGCACCTGCATCTAACTTATCATCTAACTTAGTACTGTCCTGAAAAAAACTCTGGACAGGTGTAAGAGTGGAAAGAGTGCACCGTTGCTACTTCAATGGTGTGCTAGATGTTTAAGTAACTAAATAACTGGAGCGCCCTGGTAGCCCTGTTGAATGTCATACCCATCTCTCTCCCCTTCTTTCCTGTGTGCCACTTCAATATCCTCTATCCAATAAAGGATATCCAAAAAATAATCTTAAAAAAAAGTAATTAAATAACTAAATGTGGAAAATAAGTGGGCAACACTAACTGACTTACAGTCTGGTCTTCATTCACCAAAGATGTCGCCACAGGTGTTATACAGAGTCGATAAAAGCACAATATAAAGATTGTTGAATCTTTGTCAATTATGCAGTGAGATGTGTGATTTGAAAATTAACAGTTGTGAAAGAAATGTGGTAAAATCTTCTGTCGTCAATCAAAAAAGATCGCACTATGAGACGCGTCCACTGAAGACCGATTTGGAGCTTTGGTACAAACCAACCAATCAGAATACCACACAGAATGACATAGAATACAATGGCCTGCATGACATTTCATAAGTGCCATTTTTTGAATAAAGTTTATGGGGGAAAACACACTCATTCTCCTTAATATGTCCATGGCATACAGAAAACAAAACAATGGAGATGAAACGAAAAAGAAGTTTGTGTGACTTTGCTGCATTTTCAAAACATGAGCATCGCAGATGGATGACGCGAGCTGATGATGTCCCTCTGCTTTCATATACTTTTCGCTATTCACATCATAGCGCAACACTTGGGGTCACACAGTCTAAAAGCACCTTAAGAGGCCAGCCTTGAAAGGATGCTGCTCTCTGGTAAAGGTGGAAGAGAGTGAAACAGACAGTGAAATCAAAGGATGAGGGAGAACAAGAGGACATGAAAACATCAGAAAAACTATTTTTTTCACTCTTACTGTCTTTATTTGAGGATATTGAGGAGTAATTAGCAGCTTTAGATCAATATTTAGTGATTCATGGTTGTTTATCCCTCCACCACCGTCATCAAACACATACATGGACACACACATATCGGAGTCATCGGTTCTAGAAAGCTCACCAGGCAGATACAGTGTTAACCCCGTCCATGACCAGAGGGAACAAACCGGACACCACAGACCCACCCGACATTACCACACTGGCAACATATGTTACTGTAGCAGGAAAACACACACACTATAGGTACATCCTTAACATCCATTCAAAGCCGTGTGTTGAGTTAATTCCCAATTAAATGGTGGGGAAAGGTTGAGATATTTGCCACCGATAGACCGCAATCCACACTGAGCTTCGGTCTGTGAGTCAACAACCACAGGTGGCGAAGTCAGGATGCTGCATCGCTGTTATAATACCCTGCAGGTTTGCATAACACTCTAATCTGCTATCTAACCTGCAGCGGGGAGTGTGTGAAAGATTCCCAGTCTTGCGCTGTCTTGTGGCTTATCTGAACAGCAGGACAGATGTTTCCATAAGCATCCAAGACCTTTTCCTTGCTCAAGCCATCTCTGCTGTCTGTCTGTCCTTTCTTCTCCTCACGCCTGGCTCGCTTTCTTCTGGTCTCCTTCGCTTATGATTGAGCTTTTTTTTTCTTTTTTTTTTTGGTTTTCCCCCTTTTTTTTTTTTTTTTTACCATTTCCTGTGAGAGTAGGAAAGCCCCATCAGAAAACTGCCCAATACACAGTCTCTCTCTCTCTCTCTCTCTCTCTCCCTCTCTCTGTCTCTTCATCTTGGTTCAGCAGGCTATGTAAACACACTGGGTGGACTACAGCTGGCGTAGAAGGAGAGCAGTGGGACATAGTGTGTGTCTGCGTGTGCGTAGGTGTGTACATATTTATGTGAGAGCATGAAGGCATATGCGTGGTAGAATGAGGAGTGACGAGACGTTGAACAAATGAAGGAATGGTGTGATTGTGTGTATGTGGAGTGGGGGTGTTAGGCATGAGATACCGAGGGACTTAGACACTGGTGAGGAGGCTCACAAAGTCTGGAGCTTGTGGGGGTATTGAATGGCTCATTAAGTTAGTCTGTGTGTGTGTGTGTGTGTATTTTCGCACAGCTGTGGACGGCAGACATTGCTGCACAGGAAAAGGGGAGTTGGCCTGAGACCTACCCAATCAAAGAATGCGTTAAATCAAAGTTGTTGTACTTGTACTGTTGACCGCTGCTGTGTATTTTTAGCGTAATACGTTGGATTTTGTGTATGTGTGAGTGTCGGCACGCCTCTCTGTACAGTCCCACAAATTTGTGTTTGCAGAAGGAAATACCTTGACAGGTTTTTGGAACACCCGCCTGGGTACTGCCTCTCCATCTCCCACTTTCCTCCCACTCTTTTTCTCCATCTCTTCTCTTCCTTTGGTGTAGTTTTTGGTGTTATTTTACACTCACACGCCCTTCCTCAAGCTTAGAGCAACACCCTCCGTCTCCATCACCAGTGTTGTGTAACTGACATTTGGTGATCAGAAAATTTAACATTTAGAAGATGAAGTGAGAAATGATTGTAAATCTCATTCTGTGATTCTACTGATAGTCTTATGTCACTGCTTATGTCACTATCACATCCTGAAAAAGAGTTTTCCTGAAATAAATAAATACCTACAGGAACTTTTGGCATTATTAGTGCTATTCAAGACAATGAAATACATTTGATTTTTGCTCTGCACGAAAATATTTATAAAAGGTGTCCTTACTAGTTGCATACTCATTCCTTTACTCACACTCTTTTTTTCTCACTTTTCACACTTTTCCCTCCTACTTCTATTTTTCACTTTTATTCACACAATCAGCATTGTCAATTTAACAGCAGAGAAAATGCTGTCACATTATTCAGCAACAGATGTGTCAATGTCCAATAATGATGCAAGATAACATTCCACAGAACTCACAGAGATGGGAAGTGCTACTCAAAGGCCAAAGGAAACAGGAAGAAAGATGAACTGTACAAGTCACTTACGGTTACTCATGACGAGAGAAAGTCCTCAGAAGACTAGGTGGGGTGAGGGGGTTGGGGGGGTGGGGGTGGGGGGTATTCAGATTCAAATTGTAGGCAAGATGAAGGCATGGAGCGTGTGTTGACAAGCAGCATAACGGGTGGGCAGAGAGAGAGGAGCTGAGTCTGTAACTAGTTTTGTGTTGAAAGGTCAAAGTCAGGCCTCGGATTTGAAATTGAAATGAAGTGTTGGTTTGGCACAGTTCCCACCTCAGTACTCTATGGAAAGAGTGTTTGTGTGTGTGTGTGTGTGTGTGTGTGTGTACAGCACACCACCACCTGTGTACACATTTTGTCCCCATTTCCCACTGATTTATATATTGTGCGTTTGGTTTTGTTATGCAAGTATATTGTGTAAAAACATTTCGTTTTATATACTGTACATTGTACTTATTTATTCGGATGTTGTTTCTGTTCCTCTCATTGGATTCAGTGCTACTACTTTCATGTTGCGCCATCGCCACTTTGCAGCTGACTTATATTGTAACACAGAGCCAAAGAATCATTTTGGAGTGAAGCTCAGAAAAATGTATTCATTGTTTTTAGAGCTGTTAGTTTTGTACTGATTTTATATGGGGAAAAAAGTCTTTTTAAGGCCAAGTGCAATTCTAACTATGGCCACTCTACCAAAATCACTGCATTAAAGAAACCTCAAAATTCTGCCAGAAGTAGCAGGTTGTCGTGTCCACATGTCGAGGTGTCCTTGAGCAACAAATGCTCCCTCATGACTCATTGTTGTGTGTGAATGGGTGAATTAGAGGCAAATTGTAAAACAGTCTGGATAAAAACGCTGTATAAATGCAGTCCAGTCCTAGAATGCCAAGGTCGGGACGTAAATCCACTCATCTTTCAGTGTTTTCAAAGCAACAATATGTGAGTTATGCTCATATATGCTCATTTTTCCTCTTGTGGCTCTGCAGAGGGAACTACAAAAATACATATAATGTAAACAGATCTCCTGGCAAGGTAGTGCTGACATAATAATGACATCATGTATAAGCACAAGCTGTTTGTCCCTGAAAAAAAAACTTTTGAGGTTATAATACACATTTGATGAATGAAAGCAGTCACAAATTAGCTTTTTTTAGTGCAGTATTTTGTAAATATAAACGAAGGATCAGTGAATGTAAAATGTCAGACGTGGGAGGGCGATTTTCACATGCAGCAGAGGTAATACAGTTCTTTTATTGTGAATGTGCAAGAAGTATCATATTTGCCTCTGACTTAAGTAGCGGTGGTCTTTATTTAAGGCACGGTGGCCCGTCCCTGCTAAAATGCCCTGCAGGAAACCCTGCTTCAACACATATTAGGAAACTTACACAACCATACAGACTAAATGGTTCAAATGCATATTAACTCACTTCACATTCTCACAGTGTAGGACTGATAAATTGAAATGTTACCAGGTAGTTACAGAGTACAAGAAGTTGCAGTCTTTTTGCACTAGTTCTCCTTCATGATGATGTGTTATTTGTACAGACAGAGATAAACAGCATATGTTGGATCAAAGTGAGGATAATTTCCACAAAATTCCATTCACACAAACACATTGGATTTTCACACCAGAAGTTGTAAATTATTCACAAATACCATTTCCACAGATTTATCATTACACTCCTAAAACACTGTCAAAGTCACAATGAACAGTTTAAAAAAGGATCGAAATAGATGCAGCAGGACCACAGATATTGTCTTTTTTATACATCTTTCTTCCTTGTCAAAACATGGCACATACATTACCCACAAAGCAACTCAACCCGATTCACTCAACTGTACAGATTCAGGTGTGTTATGCTAGTAGCTAGTAGCCTCAAACCTTAAGGAAAATTCCGGTTTATTTGAAGCTGATGTATTTTCCATAAATGTGGCAGATGTGACTCTGTGTGTCCTGCTAACTTTGCTCTCTGCAGCTCCGTTATTGAGCTTCTGGAGATTCAGATTGAGATTCAGGCGAAGGCCTCGTGTATACTAATGGTTATCGGGGCAACCTCCGTCAGCCTCCTACTGCTTTAAAAATAAACATGATTCTTACATAAATCACTTCAAAAGTTTATATGAATCGCTTCAAAACCATAAACATTATGGTTTTAAACATTATGAACCTTCATTCACATTATGGTTCAGACAAACATTATGGTTTAAACCATAATGTTTAGCCATAATACTGTAGCAGCATTATGGCTAACTGTATAGGGAACTACATCTGGGGTAGTTTGCATGTCAGGTTGTTTACATGTGAGGCTGTGAATAGGTCAGCGTCTGTTCATGCTAGAGAAGAAGTAACTTAATAGATGAAATAAAATGGTTCATGTCTGCAGGTTTCCAAATTGCAAGGATTAAATGACAAGATCCACACTGCGGTTTTCATGGACTACTGCTGGATGATAGAGATTTATACTGTAATTTCTCACACAGTTGTGTGTTGAAATCACATTTTTCTTACCGTGTGGAGCTGAACGTTTGGTTCAGCTGGCCTCTTTTCATCCAGTTGATTCTGTGGAGGTGAAACAGTCTCCAGGACAACAGTGTTGATAAACGCTGTAAATCCATTTGTAGTAGTTACACAGCTGGGATTATACTCTCATCCGTAGACACTTCTAGATTTTCTGATTCTGGCATCAACAGGTCCCACTCTGCAGAAAAAGTTTTCCTCTTCACTCTTCAGGAGAGCAGTGACTGCAGGAACATCAGCAGTTTCTCTGAGGTTTCCGTTACTGTACGTTGACTTTCCTGATGGTCCTGTTGCCTTTCTGCCTCCATTCTTTGTTTTTCTTCTTTCATTTGTTTTATCTCCTCTCTGTGAACTCCAGCTCAAATAAATACGCTTGGCCATTCAGAGTGAAATGACTCATGATCGTCCTCATAATAGTCCACAGGATAATCCGTCATTGCACTTAGTTTTTATAGTTTCATTACAGTCTAACCGCAGTGAAAGTCAGCCTCATTCATGTAAACAAACCGGCGTGCGCGGATCAATATGTGGGTGGTTTGGTTAGTCGGCACACTGCCCCGCATGTAGTTTCCTATGCAGTTAGCCATAATGTGGCTACAGGCGGCTACTTCTTGTGTTTTCTTTGATTCAGACTCAAACAAACTTTTGAAGTGATTAATTTAAAAATCATGTTTATTTCAAAATCAGTGGGAGGCTGACAGAGGTTGCCCCGATAATTGTCATTATAACTGAGACCTCATTCACCAGAATCTCAATCAGAATCTGCAGAATCTCAATAACGGAGCTGCAGAGAGCAAAGTTAGCAGGACACACAGAGTCACAACTGCCACATTCATGGGAAATACATTAGGTTCAAATAAGGTTAGCAGCTGGAGTCTACATTAGCTACTAGCATAAGACACCTAAATCTGTGCAGTTGAGTGAATCGTTTTGAGTTGCATTGTGGGTAATGTATGCGTTATGTTTTGACAAGGAAGAAGAATGCATAAAAAAAAGACAATATCTCTGGTTCTGCTGCATCTATTTTGATCCTTTTTTTAAACTGTCCATTGTGAGTTTGACAGTTTATGGGAGTGCAATGATAAATCTGTCAAGTACTCTTTTAAGAAATGGTATTTGTGAGTAATTTACAACTTCTGGTGTGAAAAACCAATGTGTTTGTGTGAATGGCATTTTATGGAAATTATCCTCACTTTGCTCCAATCTGATGAATCTCCACACCCTGAGATTTTTTTCACTGTCAAACTTTTCAGCCCCAACCAGTAATTTTCCTCATGAGACATCACTTAAGATTAGATTTCACACAGCTCACTTTTGAGCACAAACGGCTTTATACAACTTTTTTCACATATGCAGTAGTGCTCCACAAAACTTGAAAACAGACTTTGATCTGAAAAATTGGTGAAGTTGTCCTGTGGTGGGCCTTCTCAACTCAACTGTGTATTCCAGTCTGTGAATGATAGTACTACTGACAACTCTGAGACTGACAGACGGGGCCGACTGTGGGAAGCTGAGGTGCTGTTGAGTGGTGGATGGATAGCACAGGTTGAAACGCGGAGGCGGGGGAATGGCTGCCTGCCAGAGCCCAGGTCCAGGTGCAGAAAAGGGTAGGGGAGATGTCCTTCCCCAGCTCCCCCATGGAGGGCACCAGCCCATTCTGAACATCTACTGTCCCAGTACCCTCTTCTGCTGCTGGGCCATTGCTCACACTTTTCTACCTCATTCACCTCAGCTGTTTTCCCGAGTCTTGCCCTCAATTGCTTCTGGTTTCTCTCCCAGTAGAAAACAACTCTGCGCCAAACAGAAGAAGGAGATTATGTCAATTAAATGGTATGTGCTGCGTGCCACAAATCACGCACACATGTTCTCCACTCTCTACTCTCTCTCTCTCTCTCTCTCTCTGTCTCTCTCTCTGTCCCTCTCTCTTTCTCTCTATACGTTGGATGTTGCCAGAGTTTTATGGCTCATGTGTGTTGTGACAGTGTGAAAGGCACAGGAAGGAAAGGCCACGCTTCCTCTGATGCTCCTGCTGCTGTGGACCAGAGGAGATAAGAACACACACACACACACACACACGGATGCACACACAGCCACGGACAAACAATCACAACACAGATCCATGCTGCCTGCACTAACACCCCCTCCCTCCCCACCTTCCCTGCAGATCAGCTTCCACGTGGTTTGGACTTAATCACCCCCCCCCCCCACACACACACACACACACACACACACACACACCTCACACATTTTGGTTTGTTCTTATCTCAACAATTTGCACTCCCCGGTCCAACTCAAAGTGTTTGAATTGGCAGTTCATTTCACTGGAGGCTGTTCATTTCAAATAGGCAAATAATCACTGCTCAAATTAACACTGAACTGTTCTGGTTGGTGATACAAAGTAATCATCCTGCCTGCTCTGCCATAACATATCAGTTGTAATAGAGTGTTTTCCTCTATCTTTTCATTGGTTCATTAATGCACGTGTGGTAGAAAGGCTACTTCCTTTAATAATAAGTCAAGAACTTCCTGAAAAGTGTGTATTCTGTGCTTTCCGGGGTGAGACTGCTGCTGAGAGTGTGTGTCTCTGTTATTTTCTGTGTGTGCCCGCTGACGTAAGCCCCTCTATCTGATGATGCCCTTCTAATCCCCACAGTGATGTGTCATGAATATGGAGTTTAAGACTCAAATCCGCAGGGATACACAGGCTATAGATAGCAATGCTCCTTCCACACACACACACACACACACAAAAGGCACACACCTTCAGCAGCAGTCCCACTCTGGCAGCACAGTGTACACACCGCTGCTGACCCTTGTGACGTTGCAGGGGCAGAACAGGGAGAAACCAGAAAGCAGTGATTAAGATGAAAGTAACAGAGTCAGAAGAATTTCGATGGATGATGGAAATAACTGAGGAATGCAGAAAAATAAAGATATGCTTATAGAGCTGCTGATTGGTGATGAAATTTAAAGGATAACTTTGCAAATACAACTTCCTATTGGGAAAAATAATGTATCCACCAAGCTAATTGCTGAGATCAGGGAACAAGTCGCCATCTTTTTAAAGGGTACTGTTATGATGTTATATGTCTGTGTTAAACATGGTTGAAGTTCCAAAAACCTGAGGTTCCAAAACCTGAGGTGAACAGCCATTGTTGCTAAGGTTGTTGCTACATGGGCGATGGGCTGTTTGTGTTGTCCACCTGCATAGTTCAGATCAGATTCAGGCTCGAACATGTATGGATGTATTTGAGAAGTTTCCATTTCAAGTAAAGAATAAGAAAAAGAACTGAAATCCTACTATTCTGTTTATTTATGTTGCCTCTGTAAGTCTGAGGGGCAACTTCCAGAGGCTAGCCAATCGGAACAGAGTGGGCTCCTTGGGAGAGGGCCTTAAAGTGAGAGGAGCTAAAACGGCCTGTTTTAGACATAAGCTGAAGGGAGGGGCTGCAATAAAATGTCAGCATTAGGTAAATAAGGAGTTTTTTGAACTGTAAATCACTCAGAGACATTCCAGTAGAGCCCCAGAATATAAATATAGACCTGGAAATGTGCACGCTATACCCCCCCTTGAAAGTTCAATGGGGCAACAAACACAGGCAAAATCCCCAGGTTTGCCAAACCTGCTTGGAAGAGAAAATAAAGGTGAACAGTAAAATTATTACTCAAACGTTGTAAACATCCATCAGTTTTCAGACCAACCTTCACTTCAACCTACCAGTCAGACTCAATATCAACTTTATTGGCCAAGTATATTGACATATACGAGGAATTTGACTCCAGTTCTCAGCTCCCAACTCTTAATAGTCTTTGACACACTGCAGAAAACCAATTTATAGAATGATACAGACATAAAACTAAACAAATTAACAAGCTAAATAGATATAAGCAAATTTAAACATATATGCATACAGGCAAGAAGTCTGAACTCTGTATACAGGTGATATGACTTTTAAGGTGCACTCGCTTAGGGTGTTATTTAATCTGGCAAAAAAACAGTTTGCCTGTTCACAACCAGTCTTGTTGTCTGACCTGTTTTCTGCCCTGTTTGATTTCGTTGTAGCGATGTTTGTGTGTTCCCAGAACTTAACAATTACTGTGGCAAATACAATTTTATTATAACCAATATAAATGATGGCCACAGCTACGAAATTACTCACGTTGCCATAAACCTGAATTAGCCTTGAATATCAAATGGAGCACTGCATGGCACTGTGCATCATGTGATTACAATTAAGTAGCAATTAAACCATTTATGTCACAAATAGTCGAAATTACCAACTTGTGTTAATTTGCTTGTGTGTGCGTGTGTATAATGCATCGGTATGTAGGCTAAGCGGTACGGGAAGCTCTTTATGTTTAATTGGAAGCAGTAATCTGGAAGTCTGTGTTTCTCAGGTTATTGTGGCCTGGAACACACACAGATATATACTGTAGGTGATAAAAGACATAATGTAAGTATAATCACACTCTCTGCCTTATCCTGACACACACACACATGCACACACACACACACACATCCCACCACGCCCCAAAAGCTTGCCAACCCATATGGCTCGGGGATAATAAACCGAACAGCCAGCAACACGTCTCCTGTGCTCCCGAGCCAGGCAAGCCAAAGGAATGCACATCCCTCCAGTTCACTCCTTCTCTTTATCTGCCTCTTTCTCTTTTTTTTCCTCTTCCTCTGTCTGTTTGTCATTCTCTGTCTTTTCCTGCACGACTCTGAGGCATTGAGTGAAGGACCCTCTGTTAAAGTGAAGAGGTATGTGTCTGAGTGTATGTTGGCATCTGAGTGTGTGTTTGTGTGTTCGAGGTGTGCCAAAGAAACCAGTCTGACGAGTCTGTGAAGAGCTTGCCCTTGGGATGGAGGGAAGAGGGGAAGGGAAGAGAGGGGAAGTGGGATGGAAAAAGGGAGGGAGTGTGAGGATGAAATGAAAGGGAAAATAAACAGTTATGTGAAGGAGAGAGGGAAAGGGGGAGAGATGATCTGAAAAGGAGGGAGAGCTGGATTTAGAGAAACTTTTGCTTGGTGGAGTTTGCAGCATCTCTCTCCTAATCTCTCTGTGTCTGAAATGCCAAATGTGAATGTGACCAAACACACCTCACACTCCCCCATCTCCCTTGTTTCTTCCTCTGTCATCCCCCCACCTTGCTCTTCTCCTCCCAGGCCTCCCACCTCTCTGTCTCTCTGTGGTGCAGTGGGACAGCCAGTGAGACCTGCGGCAGGAGCGCTAAGCCCGGGCCTGGATTTGGAGCACGGCTGCTCTCGGTTGAGCGGGATCCAGGCCCCCTGAGGGCTGAGGGGTGGGAGCGGAGGGTGGAGGGTAGAGGTGGGGGGGTGTTGGAGGAGGTAGGGAGGAGAGGGAGGAGAGCAGCGGCAGCATAGGCAGTGAGCAGTACAGTTCTGGATCACCTTCAAAGAGCTCCAATCCCAACGGAGAGACAGGATTCCTCTGCGGAGAGAGGGAGAGAAAAGGGGGTGGGTAGAAGGGAGAGAGAGAGAGAGAAAGAGGGAAAGACGTGGGAGACAAGGGGAAAGTGTGAAAAGAGAAATGAAAAAAAAAAAGTGGTTTGGGTTATAACTTCTTTCCCACTCCTTTTCTCCCTCCCTCTTTTTCTTTCTCCATGGCGTGCATGCACTTGCCCTTCATACAGCAGGCTACACTGAGATGATCTATCTGTGTGCTGGAGCAGGGAGACATGGGAAATCTGGCCCGCACAAAGGCGTCGTTGTGCCTCCCTGGAGCTTCCTTTAGGGGCCGGCATGTGTGTATGTACGCCGGTGTTTGTGTGTGTGACAAGGAGGAGTAGGAGTTTTACCTTCTCAGGCCTCCCACCTCCCAGAAGGTTCTCCTAAGGCTGGCATACGCACACACTCCTAAATGTACCTCCAAAATTCCAAGGACATTGCAGAACCAGATCCAGGAGTCTCATTCTTGTGCATGAAGTGTATAACTTTCAAGTTTTGCACCTATAAGCCTCTTATACTCTCCTGGATCTGACTAACTAACTATACAATGCAAAAAAACTTGACAATTTTGGAAACCTCGTATTTGTTCCACCGGAGTTGTGCACATTCACTTTTTGTGAATTTGAGGATCAGATAGTGCACTTTATAGTTTGTGTACTTGTATGTGTGTTTCTGTGTGTGCATCAGTGACAGACCTTCATCCTGAGTCTGGGTCAGCAGTTTGTTTAGCATCAATTAGAGGCTCTGTGTTCCTCAACGCAAGCGTGAAGGGAGAATTAACGTGCAGTGGCACATTCCCACCAGCGTATTATTACACGCAGCACCTCAGCTGGAGCAGTCCTAGCGCGTGTTTGTTCATGTGTATATCTTCATGCGTGTGTATACGCACATACAAGCGCATGCGTTCATAGGTAGATTATTCAAATTCAGAAAGTGCTTTACTTTTCCATTTTTTCTCTCCTCTCCTTCTGTCTTCTAGCGTTCCTCTCCTCCTCTCTTTCAAGGACTATGGTCTGACCACAGCAATTTCCCTTAGTCTCTGCTTTGCCTAGCAACACACTGCACATAGTTTCCATAGAACATGCATTTAATGGGAGAGAAGATATATAGATACTGGAGAAAGTCTGTTGTAAAGACAACAGGGTCTAAAGATTTCCTGCTCTGCTCATAGACAAAGTCTGAAAAACACATGTTCAGTGGCTTTTCTCTCAGAGGCACGTAGTAGAAGACTATAAAGGGAATGGAGGGACTTGAAACAGGGCTAATATCATCTCTACAACAACATTAAGTACAGGGTTGGTTATAATAAATGAAACGCCACTGTAATTGCTTTTCCCTGTGGTGGTGTGTTGTGCTTTTATTGTCATGGTTTTGGTGCAGCCTTTACACAAAGAGTAATTATCGTTAACAGAATGATTCCAAGGATTGTTGAACCCTCCGTCCTTCTGGAAGTTAGTAAAACAGTTCATCTCAAACACTGTTTAAAATAGGAGTACTGCATTGGCTTGAGGATTCAGCCGGCCATAGTCTGACCCGTCCTAATTCAGGCCAGAACCCTGCCTGGCTCGGCAGCCCAAAAAAGTTTTTCCAACGGAAGCCTGAAGCCAATGTTTGAACTTCAAAAATCTTTGGCTCTCTACTAAAGCCAATTGAAAAGTCAAATTTCCTTGATGTGAGAAGAACATGATGACAAAATGTAAAATGTTTTTCTCAGATCCAGATTTTCCTGTCAGGTGGGGACCTTTGAAAAGTTCTGTATTACCAGTTTGATTTTTTATAGTCTCCACAACTATCTGTCCAATACAGTCAAACTTAGCAAGCTAGCAAGTTGCAACCTGTTGACTTGCCATCACTCATGGTGTGTGCGTGTGTGTGTGTGTGTGTGTGACAGAGAGAGAGAGAGAGAGAGACAACACAAGGGCAAAATTATAAGTGTGTGCTGTATTCAGTCTATCGTTGTAGTTTTGATATTGAAACCTACATTTACTAACATTGCATGTTCTGTAGCAGGAGCTTGAAAATGGGCCTGAACTTGGCCCAAATACCTTCAGGTTGTTTTGGCCCTGCGCCAGGCTGCAGATCATAAATACCTTCATGTACTGTATGATTAGATATGATCATATGGTGATTTTCTATTATTATGTTATCTTAGTATCTTGCCCCTCAAATCATTTTGAAGCATCAACACATTCAGACACATTAATAGAGCCATTGTTTTCTTTGCAAAACAGTTCCAAGAAAGATATGCATCATTCATGATCATTCAACATTATTATGTTAGAAGTGATTACAACATGCCAAACCCTCTTAGGGATTATTGGATTGAATATATGCCAGAAAATGTGCCACACATGGGCACAGCATCGCCAAAATCCTTCAGTTTGGCACTGTTTGTGTTCCTTTTTTCTTTACTTTGATTACACCGTCTACATGAATACGGAATATAGTTTCATTTCTTTTGTGTCCTTTTTGTGCTCTTTGATGGGGGATGGGATGTCAGTGAGCCTCTGCCAGGAGAAAGGTTTCCTGGCTTTGCCAAGGTATGCCCTCCTCCCTTTCTCTCATGTGGAGCAAGGGTCTATACTTGCTTGTAAATAGTGAGATAAGTGTGGTTTACCCGTAGCTGGGGTGTAAGGTGCACTCAGCACCGCCCTGACATGTCTGTGCCAAAGCCCAACAGGGGTGTAATTACCTGAGACTGGGTCAGCACTTTATCCTGGGTAAAAATACCTGCCTACTTATAGAAGGGGAATAGAGAGGGCAGCTCCATGCAAAGGGAAGCCTGTCTTCACACATCCAGCCAACTGCTCCTCTATGGTAGGGTAATGCTCTGGTAGTTTCTCCAATTCTCCTTCAGAAGAAGCATATAGCATTACTTAACAGTCTGTCATGGGGACTCCCAGATAAAACCTTTCCATCTTCTTCTTCCTCTGCTTTACATGGCTGCAAAGGACTGACCTACAAAACACTTTTACACACGTCCAATATTCCACTCTCTACCTCTAACCGCAGCCGACTTTCAGTCCAGTACCTTTCCACACTCTCTGTATTCCCCTACTCCGCCCCTTTCACACCACATCTGTCTCTCTGCCCTCCGAGTCAAGGACAGAGAGGGCCAAGCAGACATGCAGAGGACAGCTCTGCACCAATCAGGAGACGGAGAGAGCTTGTGTCAATTAAATGGTATGTGCTTATGCCGCAAATCACAGACACATGTTCTCTTCTCCCCTCCCACCCTGTGGCTGTTGCCTCTCTTCTCCACCACCTAATGCAGCGTAATCATCCTCATTACCTAATGAGACCCTACTGTACACACAAACTCTCCTCCTCGCCCCTTCCCCATTTCACTCTTCCACGAACACACACGTGTATAAAGAGCAGCCATATGCTCACGAACAAATGGCTGCAATGCACAACCTTTTGAAACTCTACATACACCACACTATCAACAGTGTAGCTCTCACTGCCACAACACTGTAAAGCCTCTAATGCCACAGTAATACTATTGTAGTGTGTATTATCAACAGGACAGTGAGCACTGAATTAGGCTGGCAGCTGGGGAGGGGAGAACCCCCTCATTAGCTCCCTTCAATGTATCTACTTCCCCTAATCTCTTACAATAACATAATCTCTTTAAAAGTGCTGCAGCTTATGTCCAATCTGCTTAAAACCTGACACGTGATTGAGGTCAATCCCCAGTAAACCCCAAACTGTGGGGTCCCGAGAACTCCACACACCACCCCCAACAATATAAGTACATTCTGTGCAGGTATTACATTTATGTTTTGCACTGTACAGAATATTACACAGCCATGAGGGATATACTGGAAGATGTGTATGTGTTTTCCTGATTCAAACATTTATCTCCTTCTACATAACAAGCGCCACTGCCAACCTTATATTTTCAGTCAGACAGAGCCTGGCCCATCGCCTTCATGCGCCTCTGATCCCAGAGCAGTTTGTATCCTTTTCACAGCCTCTGTTCTAATCTAACCCTGGTAGTCGAGCGCAGTTCTGCTCTTTTTATTTTTTGATGTTTTTCCATAGTGTCTCTTGCCTCCAAACCACTTACAGATGTTGGCAGCGGGGAGCGTTGTGGCAACTCCAAACGAGGAAATCTAAATAGAGATCAGGCTGTAAAATCAAAAAGAAGGCCCGCAGAAAGAGAAAACAAGGGGAAAGAAAGAGAGCAAACGCGAGAATGGGGTGAATGGGTGAGGGAGAAAGCAGAAAGCAGTGAGTGAGCATTAGTGTTGAATTAGTAGAAAAAGAAAAAAAAATACTTACTGGGCGTGTTAGAGCAGTGATGTGATTTGAGGGCAGCTTTTTTTGTTTTGTCGGTTGAACTTGGATTCAAGCTGTTTATTTGGTGTTTTGTCACAGAATCGCATCTTATGATACGTTTCCCAAACACCAGTCTTTACTTAAAAGAAGTAATGACAGTGTCTTGGTGCGGTATATGATTATCATCAGCCAAAAAAGGTACCTGAGTAACATTTTAACATGAAACATACACTACCAGTCATAAGTTTGGGCACTTCCTCATTCAAGGGAGTAGGAAGGTGTGGCCAAACTTTTCACTGGTACTGTACATTTTTTAGAAAACTACTGCAGCTTTTCAATAGCTGATAATGGATCCTCTTAAAATTCTATATGGTTCGAAACCACAACTTCATATTCTCCTTTCCAGTTACTGTTCCCCTGGCATGTTTTTCTGTTAAATAGCAGGCTATAGCATAGTGCCAATTGGAATTTACCAAGGCCTCCTGGAAAACTATTTGGCCGTGTCGAAGGTGGACTTGGTCTGGCACAGTAGTGGTAGCTCTATGTTACCTCCCTCCACCTGTTTTACAGGAAGTAGCCTTGTCCCGGTGGATGAGAGAGGAAATGTGTTGAAATGCCACATCCTGCTCCAAGCTCAGAGTCAGAGTTCACTACAGCTAATGCTTATTATGTCCAGACACCTCCTGGGGAGAAAAAGAGCGCAGAGAGAGAAGTGGCAGTGTGTTTGCAGTCATGCCACTCCCTGCACAGTGATTGTAAAGATGAGTGACCTGTCTCTCCCATCTCTCCTCTCTCCTTCCCTCCTCTTCCTTTCTCCCCCTGCACTTTATTTATTAATGGATCCATTCAATTATTTACCTCACATCTTAGGGCGACAACAGGCCAGAGCGCGGTACATAGGGTGGAGATGATACAGTACACATGCACATAGCACATAGACAGTGCTCATGCAAGGCAATCCAGGTACTCAGTAGAGTTAATTCAATGGTAGGGTATAGATTAGGCGTGTGTTGTACTTATGGTGAATAGGAAATCACCTTTGAAGACATTTTAACCAAAGATAATTGGCTTTGATTTTTTTTTTCTAGGGCTGCCGCTCACATCTTTCATTTTCTTCATCTAATCAAACGTTTAGTTTATTTAATGTCAGAAACTGTGTCAGAAAATAGTAAAAAGGGCTCATCACATTTTCCAAGAATCCAAGGTAACGTCTTCAAATTGCTTGTTTAGTCTACCAGCGGTCCATATATCAAATATATTCAATTATGTTTGTTATTAAAGCAGAGAAATGTAGAAAATCCTCATATTTGTAAATCTGTTACCGGTAAAAATGTTGGTTCATAAATCACTTCAATGATTCATAAATGTTCAATCTTAATTTCTTTAAACAGACTATTTGTTTTGGCACTCCGTAGATCAGATTGCAGATGCATGCTCCCACAATGATCCTGCATTTTTTTCACTTCCTGTTTCCTTCGAGTCCATTTGTAATATTTTCAGTGAAAGTCAGCAGTGCTTCGACAGCAGCGAGCGCCTTTCATACTGTATATCCTGATGAAATATGGTCTCTACACCTTTAAATGTCTGGGGAGGTGGGTGGGGGACACTATAGCGTCCTGTTTGCAGTAGAGGTTGATGGTTCAAACGTATCATTGACCGCTTGGTGTCTGCTCTTATCTTCTCCCTCTGGCCTTATCCCCGCAGCGGCCAGACATGGATCAATCCCACCCGGAATTGGGTTTCACATCCCGGAAGCAGAGATGTACACATGGGTCACTTTCATCGACTCGCTGCGGCCATGGCCATAGGTATCCATCATACAGACCATTGACTGGTTGTGACCATGAAGGTACAAATTCATCACGAAGAAAGGCTGCGGTGGACGAGGTCAGCGGAAAGCGGTGGCTACTTCTCGTCTGCTACCATGTGGAAACGGAGCCTTTTGAGATGTTGATGTAGTTACAGTGTAACATGAACTTGCAGTTATAAAATGTTTTTATTGTAGAGTTAAACTATTAATAGTATGGGCAAGCTTTTCTCATATGTAAAATTATTTTTTCTGCCCACATCTAAATTTAATGTACAAAACAAAATAATTAACCACAAAATTTAATTTAAATACAGATCTGAGTACATGTACACAGCTCCACATACTTTAAGAAAATATATCTATGTCCACCTGTTTGTTTGTTCCAGTCTGTGTGTTGTTAGTCAAAGGAGTGATGTCATTATTTGAGATGCATCTCGTGTGTGTGTGTTTTTGTAGCGTGTGTGTGTGTGTGTGTGTGTGTGTGTGTGTGGGATGTTACAGGCTGGAGATGAATAACAGATGCAGTGACGCTGACTTGATCTGAACTCCAGACAAGGCCGGGCTCGGCTGAGGATTGAAGGAGAGAAGATGAAGGGAAGGAAGGAGCAAGATGAGGGAGAGACGAGGGGAAGATGGTGAAGATTGATTGCCATTGACTCGGGTCCAGTGCGCTGAAAACTGTGAGATTCCAGCAGCCAGTCTGAAACACACGCACACACACCTATGAGATGTGGCGAATACTTGGAAAACGCAAGCGACTGCTTTCAGCTCCATGGACACTGACGACACTCAACAGTATGAAAGTAAAACACAAAGGCTAATTAGAGCAACATATTTCTTTCATCCCCTGCACACATTGTGCTTGCATTGGTTTTTGAACACACACTCTCAGTAACTGGTTAATTCTTTCTAGTGTGTATGTGTGTGTGTGTGTGTGTGTCCCTGGGGTAAAGCCTGCTTTAATTCCCCAGGAAATCATTGTGATTTAGAGTAGCAGGGAAGTCACTTCCAATGAGAGTCAATGGACTGCTGGTGTTGCAGTGAGATCGACTGCTTGCATGTGTGTGCATGTGTGTGTGTGTATATACCTAAATGGAATTTTTAACTAAATGTGATTAAATCAACATGGTAGCACCATATAGAAGCTGGTGGTAATTAAAATAACCATATATGGCTCTGTGAATGGAATAAATACAGTAAAATTAGCACAGAAATCACCTCATGCTCTTTTGCAAATTATGCAAGATGCAAATGAGTTCCTGGTGTTTCAAGTCTGGATGTATAGAGCAGGGAGAAACGTGCAAACACAGTTCAGAGACTCTGAAATACCTGCAGCAGAGCTGAGACTTACGCTCAGAGAGTTTCTTAAAGCTGCTGGCCTGCTGTAGCTCACCGGGTATTGAGCTTAAAAACATTGCAGGGTCCAGGCGACGAACAGAAGCCGGCCAGGTTCGGGGCTGCCATCCATGGGCACCTCGGTGCTGCTGCTGCTGCTGCTGCTGCTGCTGCTGATACAAGGAGCTGGAGGTGGAGGCTGGCAGAGCTGGCTGAATGCAGATAGGATCTCTGTGGGGGGGCGTGAATGTGTGATCGGAGACTAAAATCATTACAGTACGCCTGGTCACTGTGTCCTTGGCTCTTCCGCTGAGCTGAGGCTGATGCTTTCCTCTACTTTTCCCCCCTCTGCCTTTTTCTCCCTATACTTTCTCTTTACACTATACATTTCTCTATAACGTCTTAGACATCATTGGCTCTAAACAAAAACACACTGTTCACAAAATTTTGCATGTAAGATATTGACAAAAAGTAGTCTTCAGGCTGTCATCTCTGCAAGAATGTAATCATACACACACTGCATAATGCAGATAAGTCAACGAAGACACAATCAGTGATAATCCAACAAAATATTACACAGATGCACCTCAGTGGATCAATTTGGGTGTATTGATTATGATTACCATTCCTATTTTTTATTGGTGCAATATTAATTTATTACTTTTAGAGATTTATCATAAAGGAGGTGTAAACAGAATTTGAGCCTCTCTCGTGAAATCGTTGCCAGTCAGACAGCTTCTTTATGTGCAATGGAAATGATTGCACGGTTATTTTGTTTGACTTCTATAGCCTGCAGGCGCTTTTCTCTTTCAGTTGTGTGCATCCAGCTGAGCGTCAGAGCAAGTGTGTTTGGTTCTGAAGTCATAATAGAGCATATGATACTGTACATAATACACAGAGCCTGGTCTCCTCTTGTGTGTGTGTGTGTCTGACTCCCCCACTTCTCACACAGTAGCTTTTATATAAAATCTAAAGAATAAGGTGAGAATGATCCCCAATAGACAATAAAAAACAGATGTTTTTTGTTATTTTGTCTTATTATCATAACTGTAAATATAGGCCTCTTTCTCCCGGTTCACCCCAGCTGCACTCATGCCCCCAGGCTGCAGTGGCTGTCCAGAGAGTGAGAGTGAGAGATAGAGAGAGAGACAGAGAGAGAGAGAGAGAGAGAGAGAGAGAGAGAGAGAGAGAGAGAGAAAATGTAAACTAGACTTGCCTTCCTTGGGTCTCATTGGTTGATTCTCTTCCTAGCGGTTTTGTCCTTGAGAATGTGCAGACACGGGGCAGATAATGTTCTGACACCAGAAACTCTAGACCCGGACCAGATCAACACTTACTCCCTTCTTCTTCTTCTTCTACTTCTCTGCTCCTACTGTCACACTATCCGGACATGCAGATTAAAAGAATGACAACGTTTGTTGATAATTGTGCGTCGAAATGTGTTTTAATTCTTAACGCTGCACGGCCAGTTGTGAAGCAAATGTGAAAAAATAAAAATAAAAAAAAAATCCCTGAACTTGATATGTTGTGCGCATGTTTGCTTTCAGTTCTGAGATGTTGCAAGCGTGTTGACACATGGCAAACATAAACTCCATTAATGTTAACCATAAAAATATCACACCCGCAGGCGCGCACACGGGATTATTTTGGAAGCTGGGGTCTGGCTCAGCGCATTAAGGGACAGGGACGAGGGTTTTTTTTAAGACTCAAATTGGGTAACAACACACCAGATTGAGACTTTAAGTGTATTCAAAGCTATGCACGCCGAAACTCAAAAATTATTTTACCACTTAATGTAAATCTGGGGTTTTCATCTCTTCTCCAGTGTGTTGCAAGGTCAAAGATCTCCTTTTACCGTGCGCTTCTGTAACGGCGGGGTTTCTGCAGAAGTCAGCATGCCAGCAGAGGCCAGCAGCATGTATAGGAATCTCCCTGCAGCGCCACATAAACGGCTAGACCCGGTGAAAGTCCTGATCTAATCACAGTAGGCTTTGATCCAAAGTTTCCACATGATTCTTAAGTTAGAAAATAATATAAAAGCCACGGACAAATGACATGCAGTTTAGAGGTTGGTGCAAATTGGTTCTTAAAAGAGAAAATAATTTTCCTAAAGCTCTGCACAAAATTCTGGCTCTCTAACTATCAGTGCGGTGGCTACAATCGACAACCTGTTCTTTTTTCTTTTTGGCAGAAAAGTGAGTGTGCTCTGGCACGACTGTCGCTGCAGTGTGTGTGTTTGGGATAATTAATTAGTGCTAATGTGTTGTTAATATGACTCAGTCTGCGCATGATTTTATCATCACATCACACATCTTTCCTACTGGGTGCAGAAAAAAAGTCTTGAGAGGGAATTATTGCCATTTCAATGACTTTAATAAGCAAAATAGGAAACAATTTCTTCCAAAAACAACCAAAAAATAAGACAAAACAGAAACCAGCCTGAATGGAACAGTTCAAATTTAAGTGTTTAACTATTATTTATATAAACAGGATTGAAAATTGATCCCCATCATCGCAAAGTACATGGAATTGGTGAAAACAAAACAACAACCCGCTGCTGCAGTTTCAGTTCGATTTCAACACAGTTGAATCAGTAACAAACCAAAGATTGTTAAATGCATGACTTTTCAACAATAGTTTCAAATGCAAGCACCATGCTTATTCCATATGATCTGACAGTTTGTTAATTTAAATCATTAAAATAAAAACTTTAACTATGCATCTGGCCAGCAGAACCAGAATCATCAAATAATAATAAAAACAAGACCAAAAAAAAAAAACAACAAAAAACAAAAAAACGTATTACATAACATACACATTGTTTTCATTTTGAGAATTTGCACCACCTGAATCCCCTTTTTTACTGACCGGCAGAAAAAAAATCAGGAAAACATAGAGCATTAATAGTCAAACTTTGTATTAAAACGCTTGCGTTATCTAAATATTACCTCTACATAAATCCCCTGACAAGTAAGTTGCTGCACTTCTTCTAAATATTGTTAAAAAATATAACTCATTAATATGAGGCCCAGTGATGATATGCCACAGGTGGCCGCCAATCGGAATGAGATGTTTGCAGTGGATTCTTGAAGAGTTAATACAGCACTTTTCTGAATTAGAGGCACAAAAGCCACGTGTAATTGAAAATGACAGAGAGCATGTGCCCACATTATACTGCTGTTTAACAGTACGTAGAAAACTTGTAACCTCGCCTTGGTGCGCAATAGCCTCTTCTGTGCAATCTGGGTCCAATAATATTGTGGCCACATGTTTTCAGCCTCACATGTGTCCAAATATTACTCTAAAACTTTTGCACGTAGGTCTACCTTGAATAATATTACAATATAGTATCATAGTATGTCTTCCTGGAGGGAGGTTTGCACAAAATTCAAAATGAAAACTGAACAATTCATTATCCAAAAGTGCACTTGACACACAAAGTTTGTTGTATTTAAATGCAACTGAAAAAAAATGCACTCCTCTCTCAATCAATACCCCAAAATGATAAAAAAAAAAAAAATCATAAAAAATAAATGAGATAAAAACACAACACAAAGAAAGAAAGAAGTTCAAACCAGCCTCCTCAATCTTGTTGTGCAGTTTTGCGGTTGCATAATATTTACAAGCCCAAAGAAACCCACACCATATGATACTGCACCGGCAGTCCTGCTGTTCTGTCCCCGCTGCATTTCTCTAACCCCCCAAAAACTATGGAGAAGCGCAGATCAACAACATGCTCTTAATATACACGAGAAGATGAAAGTACAAAATAGAAATTATTACCGTACATGTCCAGCATGCAGGATTAATATTTAATGCAGATTTTTTGTTTCAATATATATTCGAATATAACCAAGCAGGCAATAAATCAATGAGATGTTGCATAAAATGTCCCCCACCCACCCCCCCACCCCCCGGGTTAGTAGACAGAAGTTAAATTTGCATAAAGTGGAGTCTTGCTTTTGGAGATTTTTCTCAGATTATACGGGCCCACTTGTCGAATGTGAGTCTCAAGTGTTTGCAGGCTGCGAGGCCAGGCCTACTTGTTGTTTCATAACAGTGTCATCATTTTGGAGAACAAAATTACAAGACAACTGCCTCGACGCCATCCCACACTACTTACAGATTATTTAAAAAGCTGTAGCCTCAAAGGAGAGAAAAAAAAGTTCATCAGCCGATCCTCTTCTTTGAAGAAGAAAAAAAAAGTCTCTTCACTACAAGCAACTAATCTACAAAGATGCTGCGACTGATCAGACACTCTACATTGCTCTTTGTATCTCAGTTGACACGTGGATGGAGAGATGATTATATATGAGAATACTAGTTGATGGATTATTCTTCTAATATGAATATAGGCTAATTGTTACCGTTATTAGTATAATCATAAACAGTATGGGAGGTGTGGATTATTATCGTTTGTTTGTTCATCAGCCAGTCAGTCATTTGTGGAGAAAAGGAAAGGTGGAGGGGTGGAGGGGAAAGTTTGTTGTGAGGGGTTCACAAGAAAAGGCTATGACAACTCACATGAAAAACTCTGGTGATGAAGGGTTGTCACTGGTTGAGCCAGCCTCGCGAAACCCGTTATTGGCCCCTGACCCCGTCAGTTTCTCACACTTGAGTTTGTAGGCGTCCCTCTCCCTCGCCAGCCGGCTGATCTCCGCCTTCAGCTGCTCCACCTGGTTCATCAGCTGCGTCTTCTCGTTCTCCAGCACGTGCTTCTGCTGCACCCGCTTGAACCGGCAGGACTGCGCGTAGCCCCGGTTCTTCAGGGTCCTCCTCTTCTGCTTGAGACGGATGACCTCGTCCTTGGTGAATCCCCGTAGGTGTCTGTTGAGCTCCCTCACCGACATGGACACCAGCTGGTCGTCGGAGAAGCGGTCCTCCACGTTGAGTCCGCCCCCGGAGCCGTGATGCCCCGCCGACTGGCCTAGGTGCCCGTGTGGATGGTGGTGGTGATGGTGGCGGTGGTGATGGAGCGGCTGGTGGGACTCTGGAGAGACCGGGGACGGGCTGTCGGGGTCCTGACTGTGGTGATGGTGGTGCTGGCTGTGTGGGTGGTTGTGTCCGCCCGGGTGACCGGACAGTTCATCGGCGTGGTGCGGGATGCCCCCCGCGTATGGGTGATGGTGCTGCTGGCCGTGGCCGTGGTGGCTGTGGTGGTGATGCGGGCCCCTGTAGCCCTCGAAAGCGCCTTGCTGCTGCAGCTGCTGTTGGACGTGCGGAGGCGGAGGGTGGCCGTGAGCTGTGGCTCCAATAAGGGCCTCCACTGCGTCCTCTGGGGTCAGGCTTAGTGTCTGCGGGTCTATCTGCTGGTGGTACCCGTTGTTTGGCATCCAGTACAGCTCCTCTAGGTGGTTTTTCTGCTCTGTGGGGCTGAAGCTGGGTGAAGAGGGCACCGAGCTGCAGGGTGTACTGATGGGGGTGGAAGACACAGAGCCTTGGGGTTGGAGACGGTTACACTGGCGCACCCCGTTGCGCTCCAGCCCTGCCAGGCCTTCCTTCTTCACGTCAAACTTCATCAGGTCAAAATCGTTGACATATTCCAGAGCCAGAGGGCTGCTGGGTAGCTCCGGGCCCATGCTCAGCTCTGCACTCATGTTGCTGTCGCGACTCTTTTGCAGATATGCAAAGGTACTTGCAAGCGTCGCAAAAACTGACTTATTAATCAGCGTCTCTTCCCCCCTTTCTTGTTTCATGCAATAAGTCTTTTGGCTCCTCCACCGCTGTGCACAGACTTGCTGTAGCATGAAACACCGTATGATTGGTGGAAAAAAAAAAGGAAAACGAAAAAAAAGTAGTGGAGGAAAACTTTCAGGCTAATGCTCTGCTCTCGGTTTGCGTCATATAGCCTACTTCTACTGGGATAATCTGGCAGAGAGACCAGGCAGGAGGTAGAAAGCAATGCGCCTCAGTGCAAAGGAAAAAACCTCAGTCCCTTCAGTAGAAGTGTATTCACAAAAAAAGTCTACATAAATAGGGTATAATAATAAAAAGAAATACCACGTTTGTTCGTTGAGACGGGCACCAGTCCTCGTTGCAACTTCTTGGTTGTAAGTCCCTTTTTTTCTCCAGGAAAATAATAGGAGCAAATAAGCAGAGTAAATAGGGCGTCTGATTTTCGCTGAGAAGCCGCTTTTCCAGCTCTGCACCGCAGAGATTCAAAGGCTCGCCTCTCTCACTCTCTCCCACTCTCTGGTATCCAGCAGACTGCGCTTGGAGCCAGCCAGCGCTTTATCCTTATAGCGCACCGTGACGTCGAGCTGAAAGGCAGGATCCGTAGCGCTCAACTCTCCAATGGGAGCGGGACTCTGAGCTGAAATAGAGGAAGAGAAGGAGGAGGAGAGCAGAGGAGAGGAGGGCGCACAGCACAGTCTTGACAGCTACAGACAGTCAGCTGACCGACTTCCCTAAAAGCAGAAGGTGGGAGGAAAAGTGGAGGAGAGAGAAATGCCTCCACTTCATGGACACTATGCTCGGCTCCGGTGTAACGCGCTGCTCTCTGTCCCTGTCTTTCCTAATAACAGATCTCAATGAGAGTCATGTGAGGGGATTTATTGGCCACAGTGCTGCAAACTAAAAAAAAACAAAAACCCTCTAATAAAACTCGTATGGCACAACACTCCCTTAGAAAACTTAAGAATTTAACCCAATGTTCAAACCTCAGTTTATATAAAAGGTGTAAGATGAAAAAAGCTAGCATTCTGGTGAAAACAGCTGTTCCAGTTGTTCCCAAAAGCACATCTGTGTAACTGTCAAGAAGAAACAAAGATAAAGCACATAATTCCCTTCATTTCGTGACAATATTTGCCACGAAAGTGCTTGAAACAACTTGATTTGATCTGAAGACAAATCATTTTCTTTTCTTTTTAAAGATTCAAGATTCAATTGACATATTTGCCTCATTAAATGATTTTTTTAAAGAACATTTTTCCACATAGTAACCAATTACAAGAAAGATTGTATTTGCCAGCAGCAAATAAAAATGCAGTTCATCATTATTTTTACAGTGTTGGAAAGTTGAATCTTGACCTTTCTCACAAACAAGGACACATGACTTTATTGTATTATCCCACAAACATGCTTACAGTCACTTTTTTGATGTTTGGACAGTAGTTTAACCCATAATTAAGAATCACAATAAAATCTAAGTAGAACTTATGTTTGTGTGTCCTCAGTAGTGACAATACAGTGACCTTCCTGCACTGAACTTCATGGATGAAATAATATTTTTGCTATGATACCACTAAAACAGACCAATATGTATTTGTATCATCTTCCACTACTATTACTGTGGGTTAAGTGTATTTTTTTTCTCGGTTAAAGTAAAGTTGACTTTGTCCAGAGCATGTTATTACTCCCAGGTTCCCACATCAAGCTGCTCTTGGCTCGGACAGTTTGTTTTACACCGGCCAGCATCACAACACTAGAAAACAGGCTCAAGGCTGCCCCTGCGTGGGCAACACACGAACCGATGAAGCTGCTTAGATGCTGCTCACAGATTTTTCCTTTTTATTTTGCGCTTGGATTTTTTTTTTTTTTTTATCACCGCGCTAATTGCTTGTTTTAAAGGTCACATCCTGCAATTATGACTGACAACAATTAATCTCTGTCGCTTGAGTCTCATAAACACTCAGTGTCACACGTTTAATCACCTCACTGACACTGTCTAACAGGTAGGCAGATCGCCCAGCATGTATACGTGCATCATTGATCTGATCTTTATTTTTAATTGTCCGTCGAGGAAAAAAAAAAAAAAGAAAAAAAAGAAGGTAGTGTGAGCAAATGTCTCGCTTCTCTGCAAAAAAAGAAACTGCTTGTAAATGAGTCCATTTGAAGGATCGATTGGATTATCATTTCGTTTCCACCTCATATCCACGGTTGAGTACAGCCGCGACCAGAGCGTATTGATCAGGCTTGGATGTAAGAGGAGGCTGCCAAAGATGAGATCCGATAATGAAAGGCTTATTTGTTTGCTTTAAATTCTTAATCAGTTTGAGTTGTGCTGCAGTGTATCAATAAGATGAACTCTTAATCCAACTCATGTCATAAATCATAACCCATACTCACCAAAGTCCTAATATCCTAATATTGTTTACAGCATATTTTAAGCCAATTCAAGTTATAGTTCAGATAATTTAATTGTAAAAAAAACATAAAGATACAAATATAAATTATAAAATCATAAAATTATACACCGTCGCTACACGTTTTAAAGAGAATATCAAGAGTTTCATAAAGCATTCTTGCAGTTTTTAACCAAACACTAGAAACTTTACAGAAACAACAGAATGATTTATGGCTGTTACTTACCTATTTGTCTTATTTTATTATTATTGTTATCAGTTGTATTATTTTTTTATTATTATACATTCATTTTAGGCTATTATTACTAGTTTTTAACAGCACAATTTAGACCAAACTGTTTATCATAACAGGTTATTTTGATTCGAGGCTAATTAAAGTGTACTTTAAAGCCACTCTGGATTGTATTTCTTCCTTGTATGATTTTTTATCATTTATAGAGTGAATGGTCAACATCTAACATCCTCAGATTAACAATCTCCTTCAGCCTCAGAGCGCGCAGTATCCTGGATATCACCCCATACTGATGCACAAAATTCAAAACCTATATTTCTAGTCAGTATCAAAACGTACAGGTAGTTAAAATCGTTCTCTTTTTATTCCCTGGACCTGCAGGCGAGCTTCTCAGTTCTCAGCTCCAACTTCAAAAGCGCCCTGAGCGAGTCGTGACGTGCCGAGCTGCTCTAAAACCTCTTCCAAGCGAGGCCGACCCGGCGGCAGCCCCATTAGGTCGTAATGCTCTCTAATATAGCCCGAGTCCACCGTCTAATAGATCCAGGCAGGCCTGCCGGCGGCTCTCCCCCTTCGGTAATAACGGGCTGTAATGGAGAGACGAGATGTAAAAAAGCGTCCATGTCAGCAGCATATCGGTGGTTAATGATCTATTAAGTGATCCGTGTGCTTATGGACAGCGAAAAAAAGTGTTGATGCTTGCTTATTCGCTCCTAATGAGAGTCCCATCCTACGGATTTTAGGAATGAATAACAGAAATAAAATCACCTTTAAAATGTAACATTTAACAGTTGACGCACGGAGGCTGCAGTGGCTGCCGAGCTTCCCACAGCTCACATCTCACACCTGCAACAGGCCCGCTGGTTTCACACAGGAGGCCCGTGGAGTGTCTGTAGGAACAGACATGATTCCCTGCACAAATATGGATTTCTACACTGCTCCGTACTGACCCGGGGACCTATCCATGCATGCACACCTGCTGTCCGGAGGCCGATGTGCGTTGCCAAGACCCTTTTGGATGTGGGTGAACTCAAACTTCGTCTGAATGGGAGGATGTAGTGAATATAAGGAATACTTTTTTTCTTTCTTTTAGAGCCAGAATCAGACTGTCTGTCTCTCTCTCTCTCTCTCTTTGAGGTTTTATTTGGTCGTCTTTGGTCGTTTGGCGTGCGTAATGATTAACTCTAATGGTCCCCTCCGACCCTGACTGGAAATGCTGTAGAACAAAACGGGAGGTAGCCGAGCTGGAAGGCCCGTGACAGGGAGAGTGAGGGATGGAGATGGAGAGACGGTGCTTTCGGAAGTGCCGCTTTGATGAGCTTTGACGCAGGAGGGAGAAAAGAGACGACGAGCTTGTGCAGCTCCGGCTCCAAAAGTTTTACCCGCTGCTGCTTTTATTTGACTACTAATTTTTTATTTTTTTTTATTTTTAAAAAAACGTATATTGCAAGCGAGTTTTCACTTGGATAACTTCTAAATGACAATTGTGAATTTAAACTTTTCAGTCTTTTCTCACTACAGCAGCCTACACAGCTGCCATAAGCTTTATGTTGTATTCATGTGATGTTACAGAATGAAACTATCGGGAATCTGTTGACGTAAATTTGCCATAATTCAAATTTGTTTACAACATATTCAAAATGCATTTATTACTTCAACTGCATGATGCACTTTCCAACAATGAATCCCAGTGTGTAAACAGGTGTTTCCATTAATTCACTTTGGGTTTTTTGTTTGTTTGTTTGTTTTTGGCATAAAATCCTAACGCTAGTAAGAAAAAAAAGACTGAGCAGACACGTTTAAAGCAGCCTACATTGTTTCTAAAACTTCAGTTTGATTATACATAGAGTGGCCCTTTTGCCTCAATAATCTCAACATGGTGCGTTTACAACCGCGCAGTTACTCAGGCATTCTTGTTTACTCCAGACTGATCGATTATCTCTGTGAAAACATGTATTATTAAGACGTGTCGTCTGTGTAAACCAGGCCAGCCTCCGAAGAAAGCTAACGTCCCCATCAGGGATAATTGACTGAGGAGTCTTTCAGGAAAACAACAAGAGGTGAGATAAGTGCAAAGTCTGGCAATCTCATTAATATGAAAAAGTATCGATTTAACAGTGAACATCAATTGTTTATCTTTAAAAAATCCAATCTGCCTGGCCTCCTCGTGCATAGGCCCGCTGTTGACAGTCATAATTATTCAGCAGGGTTATCATAGCTGTTACAGTCTCACCGTTTACTCGGTGAGTTGTGTTTGCAGAGAAAATTAGGGTTTATTTCTTGTGACAGGGCGCCTCTGGTGGCGCATTTATTCATTGCTAATAGTTTGATGTGTATCGTCAGTGATATGCAGTTTTTTTTTTTAGATGGGGGGAAGGGGGGGTATGAAAATATGACGGTGAGGCCAAGGCATAATTGTAGGCCTTTTCTGAGATTAGATGTCTCTGATTGACATGTTGTAAATATAACAACAAATAAATGTCAGTACGCACTGTACTGGCTTAATCCCAGAAGAAAAAGAACAATAAATCTGCCTTTTGCTCTGGTCATTTCATTAATGTAAATTGCAATGCTATGTACAATAGTTTGGCTTCCTTCCAGTTGGCTCTTTGCTGAGGTTTATGCATAACATTGGGTTTTATCATAAACTAGGGCTGTGTAACCACAGAATGGAGGCGACACCACAAGAACCAAATATCAGAGTGCAGGCATAACATAATTAAAGCCCATATTCTCTGGTCATAACCACAATTTACATCTGTATTTTCAAAGCCAATAATTAGCTATTGTAATGCTAAAGAAACATACAAGGAACTAAATTCTTATGATGTATTGAATACATAATTATGGTAATTTCTGCTCATAAGTAGCATCTGTTTCTCTTTTTAAAGAGTTGACTCAATTTTGCCTATAAAACTGACATAATGATGCTTTTCTTTACTAGTTCATTTTGCTTTGCACAGAATCTCTCTGCTCTCTTAACATGTCAGCGTTGAGGAGCATCCTTTGTTCATGGCCTTCTCTAATCGTCTGCATATGGAGCTGTCACACCATATCTCTGGTTTATATTAAATTTCCACTTCATATAATAATCTGGGGGAAAAAATGCGTCATCTACTGTATGTACAGCACCAGTATGTTATTAAGCTAAGAGTAAAGACGGGGTTTTAATAGGTCTCAAGTGGCTCTGTGTAAAATCTGAGAACACTTTATTTTCCTGTCAAATGTGTAATGTATAACTGTTTATGACCAGAGTTGGTTCATTTTCACTGTTCACCTGCAAACACCAGAAAAAGCTGTCCATATGAGCGGGCGGATTATAGGTCAGTTTTGTGCCAGTGTGTGAGTGTGTGGGCATGATTGATCTAAAGGTGGGTGGGTGCTGCATCGGGCGTTTTTAGATATAAGAGCCGAGCAGGCGTTTCTTTTTCTTCAGACATTGTTTCTCTGGTGCTTCTCTCCTCTTCCTCTATTGTTTTTTTGATTTTCCTTACTCCTAACCCCCCCCCCCCCCCTTCACCCTTTCTCATTTTTTCTCTCCTTGTTTCTTTCTCCTCAGGATCATCAGCACATCCTGAGGAGGTTCCTACCCTCCACTGTCCCTGCGAGTCATAATCTCCAGACCTGTTGTCGTTCACCGTTGATCCAAAGACGATGCTTTTATCAAACATCTCTACTCTTCAATCCTCCATATCCCTTTCTTCTTCCTCTCTCCTCCTCTGTCCACCCTCCCTCACCGGGTGACCTCCTTGCCTCTCGGCTCTCTCACCCCTCTCCTCTGGCCCTGGCCCTGGCCCTGCCCACCCTAGGTCATTTATCATGGGCCAGGAGGGGAGCCCCCGGGCCTGCAGGCCCCTGTCAGCTCCTGCAATCGCCTCTTTGTGGCTCCCAGCAAACAAGTGTCGGATCAGCAAAAGTCTATTAAAGCCTGGTGGGCCTTTCTCAGCCAATTGGGTTCGGGTCACTGAGCTGCTCTCCTTGCTGCTCCGAGAGCTCTTTGTGTCGCCGCTGTTCTCTGACACAGATCCCCACAAGATTAATGATTTTTAGCAGCCATTTGGGTCTCATTCGCAGGGTCCTTCTCTCTTTCTCTCTTTGCCTCTCTCCTCTTTTCTCCACTTTTTGTCCTCTTTTTTTTTCCTTTTAACCTATTTTTTCTACTACTCTACCTCCTAATTTCTCGCTTTTCGCTTTCTGGTTTAATCCTCTCCTCCTCCCTTTCACTGCCAACCCAATCAATGTTGACCGTTTGTGTCTTCACTTTGTAAGGTCATTATCCATACAAGTGTTATTGCTGCTAAAGGCAGTCCCCGATTTATCTAACAGTTGTCTCTGTATTACAGACTTTATGATGCAAAGGGTATAAATTGCAATTACAAATATGTTCATTTAGTTGTTGTTTGTTTCAGAGCAATGGGATCCTGTCTGATAAATCCAAAGGATGTTAAGAAACCAACTTGAGCATCCACATTACAATCCTGGCAGGCTTCCCCACAGTGTGCCTCAAGAGGCTCAGAGTAATTTGAAATCTTCCAGCCACTTCCACGAGTTCCATGTTGCCATGTTCTCAGTGTTGTTTCCAGTAATTACTGCAGGTTAAGTGCACGTCCCGGAGCCCAGTGGAGGCAGCTCTATCCCTCACCTGGGACATGACTCAGCAGAGTTCAGGTCATCCGGCCATTTCCCTGACCACTGGACCACACCCCAACCTACTCTAAACCCACAGGACAAGCTCTATTTACGAAAGACTCGTGTTCACTTACATCACGTAATGTAATGGTAGTTTTATTTACTGGCTAATTGTTTCCTCAGACAGAAATGTTTATCCATTTAACTCTATAAATGCATCTACTTTTTTGTTTATTCTAAAATGTACCCGTAAGAGGAGTTACTGTATATTGTCTCATAAGTTAAATGATGTGTTCCCAGACAGGCTAATCACAAGTAAAGATTTATTCTGTGAAGTCAAAGATTTTGACATTGGAGAGGATTCATATTTAAATACACATCCTCTGTCCATTCTCAAACGTTTTACATGTGATCATTTAAAGAGTTACTGGTTGCTCTAATTGTTCCTCCTGTCCATACTGGCCATGAAGAAATCCCTTTATAATGCAATTCAGGGGACAAAATCTACAGTCCTCATTCTGTTCAAAAATGCAGTCCAAAGTTCAGCTGAAGCTAATATGATGCTTCAGCTGAGTTAGACGAAACAAGTGTGAATCTTCCAAGGTTACTGTCTCTTTAGTGCACAATTCCCTCTTTGTTTTACCACCTCTCTCTCTCTCTGTTGCAGCCCAGCAAAGAGAAACAAAAAGGGTGAATTTTGTACTAAAAGGACAGTGACTTTGGTAGAAACCCACTTGATTTGACTAATGAATACTGGATTTTGTCCATCTCTTATATTGGAGACAAGTTGGGAATGGGTCTCTTAATGGCCAGTATGGACAGGATAAATGATTACAGAAACTCTTTCACTGTATATACGGCCATAGGCTTAAAAAATATGATGAGGTATTTGCTGATGCCATATGAGCTCTTTCAACATAATGAATATCTAGATGAAAAATTGGTCTGGACCTTAAAAACGCCTCATCCTTTGATCTGTACTAAAACTCAAATATGTACAGTCAGTATTTCATCGTCTGCTCTGTCTTTAAGGTTACTGTTAGATGCTTTCAGGATCTGTTTCATCTCTGGAATATTATTCTATGGTGAAGCATTGTGTAATGTGTGTGTGTGTGTGTGAGATTTTAACATTCTTCCTTCATGTTAGTAAAGCTGTCAGTGAGGCTGCTGGTAGTTCAGCGCCTGAAACTCTGCCTGCGTGTTTACAGCGTGTCTGTTTTAGGACTGAATGGATGAACCCAGCCTGCCGCTGTGTCCATCCACCTGCCCTGTTTCCTGTCTGATTAATCCTCTCTCTCTCTCTCGTGTGTGTGTGTGTGTGTGTGTGTGTGTGTGTGTGTGTGTTTGTTTGTATGTGTGCCTGTGTGTAAATGGTTATAGATGGGGCGACTCCACCACACTGGCAGTCTGAATCATTACTCACACAGATAGGGAGAGACCCAGGGCCGAGGAACTCCTAACATCCTCCTCCTTCCTACACAGGCACACACACACACACACACACGTATGAACACCCACACCCACACACACATATCCCCAGGTTATTCATTTCTAAGCAGAGTGCCTGGCATTTCACCACATCCACCCCCCTTTATTAAGAGACTGAAGCTCTGGGTTCCCTCCTGCAAAGGGGGTGTGAGGGATGGTTTTCGATTGGGCCTTATACTCTTTGTTTGCACCCTTCTTCTTTACCTGTTCTCTCGTCATTTCTCTTAATCTTTCATTTCCATCTCTTTCTCTCTCTCTCTCTCTCTGTCTTGTTCTCTCTTTTTCTTACACTTTCGTTCCAGGGAAACTGTCCACCCCCCCCCCCCCCCCCCACCCCACCCCCACCCCAGCTACTTGTTTCAATAGACCAAAGGTAAGGAGGAAGAAAAAGCCTCCATATTTGCTTATTTAGACTCAAAGTGTTTTTATATGCACTTTAACGTTCTTAATATTGATTTCCATCAGCTTCTAGCCTATAGAGTTGTGGTAAAGGATCACAATACTAATGTACATGACAGAATACTCTGATACTTAAGTATGGCTGTATAGGTGGAGGTGCCTTCTAATAAGCCTAATTAATAACAATAAGCAATAATATGCATACAACAGGTGCACCATGCTGCCGCATTAGAATCAATGCGCACATTGTTTAGTGTTAGAGGGACAAACCTTTCAGAGAAACTCTTGTTAAGAGCTAAATCTATGAATGCAGAATTTAGCAATAAAATTCAAGTGTCTGGCACAGTTTCCTTGGCATATTTATAATAATCATTTGGTGTTTATAGCCCAGTAGCTTCCTTATTTGGTTCCTTATTTTGTCTCTTTTCAGGCTGAACAGGAGGCTCTGCTTTGTGGAATATATGAGAGCAATTATACCCCCATCATGAAGAGGCTGTGGATCTAAACAGAATGGTAAAATGGCAATACTGTTAAATATCCTCATTGGACACTCATAGAGAACGATGGAAAAAAATGTGGGACTTTGTGTGTATATATTTGCGTGTAAGTGTGTCGTGTGTGTGTGTATGTGTGCATACATTTGATTTCAGATGAGTTGTTTTTGTCGTCCTCAGTGCTTGAACACGTCTGCTGTTTATAGTGTATATGCATGAGTATGTGTCTGTAGCAGTATGCATGCATGTGTTGGAAGGGGGTGTATATGTACAGGAAGAGAGCCTGTAAATAAATCTGTTTGGGGATTGGGGGTGTGGGGATGAAATATGGTCCCAGGGATGTGGAGCAATGTGAAAAACTCGGCAACGCCAGGGAATAACAAATCTCCTGATGTCGCCTCGCCGCAAAATAAATACACTCCCCCGTACAAGTCATCCATCTGGACTATGAGTCGCAACAAAGACGCCCCCAATACATCCCCAACACACACCAACAAACACACACGTCCGCACATTCACCCAAAGCCCATCCCACACAGTGGCCATATTTATTTACACATTTATTTATTTGTTTGTTTGTTGAATTAAATGGAAACTGCTGGTGGGGGATTGGAAAGTGTATTTATTGTTTGTTTTATGTTTTTTCTTTTTTTTTTGTGAATGAAACATGACCCCCCCCCCGCCCCCCCTTTCCTTAAAATGCTGTCTGTCTTATCGGGTGGTTTGGAGGGGGTGGAAGTGAAGGGTGGGGGTGTGTAGGATTTGTGGATCGGGCGTTTTAACTAATGATCGATCACGGGGGATTAAATAATTAAATTTCAGCCTTGACAATTTAAAAGTCTCCCCACACGTAGTCGACTGAATGAGGAAAGAGGGAAAGATGAAAGATTCAGCCTGCAGCTATGTATCAGAAGGATTCAACATCTAATACATTACAGGGAGAAAGCAGAGTGTGTGCGTGTGTGTGTGTGTGTGTGTGTGTGTGTGTGTGTGTGTGTGTGTGTGTCTGCACAACAGCTAGGGTGTACTGTTTTTAGTTTAAATGCATGCACACACATACACACTCCACTATCTTTTTCTGACATATAGGCAATAGTAAGTACATTCAACTAACCATGTAGGCACTAGATTCTTCTTCACTTTCCTTATCTGTGCCTCTTCTTCATGACACTCCATTACTACAAACACTGCAGCACTAAAAACTCACAGGTGGGTCAAAATGTATCTGTATTTAAAAAAAAAATACACACACACACAACAACAGCATAAAGGCATTCAGTTTTACAATAAAGGGATGAGATGTTTGCCATTTTGTTGCTTTCTTTACAATTCAGCTTTTCTTTTTCCAATTAAGTTCTATTCTCTTGGCTTAATTAGGTCATGGTGAGTTGTGAGCCGTGTGTGTGTGTGAGGGTCACTCTGTCCCTTCCAGGGATAAATATTAGCCCTCGTTGTTTGCAAATAGGTGATGTATGGTGGCCATATCTCTTGGTGATGAATGTTTTTTAGAAATTTCCTCTCCTTTATCAATTGACTAACAAACCCATGTATCACTGCCACTCTCTCCCACTACCCACATAAATTAAATAACCAGCTCTCTCTCTCCCTCTCCCTCTCTTATACTTCTCACTTTCTCTCATCTGTGCACGCTCCCCAATTCCCTTTTCATTATTCCTTTTAGCTTTATTCATTTTATTACCTTTTATACATTTTAAATCCTCATTTCACAAACACACACACACACCCACACATCAAACCTACAGCAGCCAGCGACAGTGTTGTAATAACAATGCAGTTGTTACATACATCTCAATCGCAAATTGCCCCCGTAATGCGATGGAGACAAGAAAGATGCTTTTCTCTGATTACCGCTTCGCCTCCAGCATATTATTTTGATGTACTCATCATCAGGCGACGTTTGACGTACTTAAGCACGGATCATCATAACAGAAAATACGTTTGCTCGTTCCTGTTTATCACCGTGATGCTCGCTAAATCTGCTGTCTTTCAGATGGACGCCGTGCAAAGAGCTACAGGCTGGAGCTGGGCGGGTTCCTCTCTGTCACAAGATGATGACAGGAGGCCGATTATGCCAGAGTGCCATATTGTAAACTACTCATCATTAGCGGGCTCATCCTGGCTAACGACCGCACTGGAGATAAACAGGGGCAATGTGGAGAGCCATCTTAATCAGGAGGGCCGTTTAAGAGTGGAGCTCTGTCATTAAGCACAGCTGTATCACACCAGGATATGGGAGATGTTGAGCTGTAAAGCTGCACTGTGAAGCCAGCTCAGGCCCCAGCCTCGAGCTCCACAGGGGTCCAATGTTGTTCTGATCGCCCCTTTAAATCCAAAATGATAGAATAGAAAGATAAGTGCCGAAAACATTCAGCCAAATTAAATTATTACCCCCCATTCAAGGTCTCTAGTCATAGCCTCCCAGGGACACTCTCAAACTAAAGTCAATAGGAATAGGGAGGGGAGATGAGTTGAATTGGTGGTTCATTTGAATCAAACTCCCTCGCACCTTCTGTCTCCTCTGTTCTGTTTACACACAACACTCCCTTTTCTCCTCGTCTCGCTTTCCAAAATCATCAGTTGCTTCAGAGGGAAAACAAATAGATCTCTAATCATGAGACTGATACTCCTCAGTAACACATTCATACAGACACTCACACAAAACAATAACAACTCACAGGAGGATTTGCTTGTCTTTCCAGGTCAATGAACTTGCTGTTTAAACAAATGTACATAGAAATTAATATGTTCATGCTGCTGAAAGACAGATTTTGAGATGTGTTCACTCTTATCTCCTTTCCCGAATTTCTAAATAAAACTTATTTGGTTTAAAGATGCATTCAAAGCATTTTTTTAACCATTTGATTACCCCCCTCCTCAACATTTTCAGATTCTCTCTACTCGTCTTCAGTCATTCCCTCATCTGAATCCTCTTTTTCCCGCTATTGGCATCCAGTCCATCCAAGTCCACCGTGACGTCTTTGTATTGCTGTTTTTGTCCAATCAACAGTCCAAGATATTAAATTTATAATGACATAAAACAGAGAGAGGAAAAGCAGCAAATTATTTTAATTGAGACACACAAAATATGCACAAATATTAGGCATATTTGCTTGATTAAATGATAATTATGAAAATTGATGATTATGAAAATTGCTTTAGATCTCCCCCCCCCCCCCATCCTAATCCTTCTTCTCCTATGTTATTGTCATGCAGTGCATCCGGCGTCTCTCTCATCATGTCTCCCAATAACCCACTCTCTCGTCCCTCAGATGGACAGGCCTGAGTTGTTTGGACAGGCCGTAGCTCTCCCCACAAATGCTTGAACAATTGGAGGTAAATACGTTGGAGACAGCCCATTTGTTTTGGGCCAGCGGTGATGCATGCTTTTGCAGTGAGCAGCACATTTTTACCACGCAGCCCAAAGCAGCTGTGAGTAATGGACTGCTCCGGCCTGTCCACTCACACTGCTATTTTTATTATTGTCTCCCTTATAGTTTTCATTTTTCATATCAGGGAGAGAGAGAGAAAGAGAGAGAGAGAGAGAGAAAGCGAGGCATTCCCTTCAAGTATGTTCTTTCCCTAAAAGAGGCGGGAAGCGAGGGCCCCACATCCCCTCCTTCCACTCACTTCATCATCTTCCATCAGCCGTCCCTCGCTTTTTTTAGTCAGACTGACAGATTTTGTTGGATGCCAGGAAGAGACAAATAAGGGATTATCAACCGACAGAACAATAATTCAGGTTGGACAGCTTCATAATAATTTTTCATCGATCCATCACTGTGCTTTTGTGGCACGTTGTCTGGTTCAGCCTCTGGGGATTCTGGGGATCTGAGGGTATTCTGAGATGGGAAAAATAAGAATCTGTGACGAAAGAAGGAATGAAAAAGAGGAAGCTAACTTGAACTGAAAAAGCACATATGAAGTTGCTGAACCTAATATAAGAATGTGTATAAACTGTGAAAGCTGTAACCACAGAAATGAAAAAGCTTGGCTCCGACTTTGAAGATGATTCACTAAGTAGCTAAAATTATCTGGCGCTGCTGGCCCCAGGGAGAAGACTGGTATTTTGCATTGAGGCACTCATATGGGCACCTATAATGGGTGCCTCTTAATTCCACTGACAGCTTTACAGGACCTGAGTTATGGAGCCACAGCCATGCTGCTCGTTAGGCCCTCGCCAGGCTTCACACTGGGTTACACTAATACACCTCCTTCCCCCTCCCCTGCCCTTTCCCCCTGCACACACACAGGCGTAAAATCAGCCATACACACACATTTATGAGGGCTAGCACATCCTCACAGACCCAGAGAGATACTGGCCCACACAATTCCTCTACACACCTTTCTTGTGTAATGGGGGTTATTTGTTCAGGTTGTTCAGCTGATATGTGTGTCAGATTTATTTCTTCGCTTCCGCCCTTCATTTTGTGCTCCTCTCTTCCAGCTACATTTTCTTCTCCCCTTATCTGCTCTCATCGTGCCCACCGGCCCGACACCTTCTTCCTCTCCTCCCCTAATCCCCACGCCTCCACCCCCCTTGCTCCAGTACCGACAGTAGCAGGGTCCTGCCGGGTGATCCATCTCTGTCAGCCTGCTAAAATGATAATGCCAATTAAAGCAGAGGAGTAATTGCCCTCCGCTGCCTCTGATCCCCTGCAGACCCTCAACAGGAGCCATGGCCCCAAATACGAATGAGACCAGGGCCCCTAGAGGCCTTCGCCTGGGTGAGTGTAAGGACAGGTGGGGAGGAGAGGGGAAAGAGGGGGGGAGAGGTGGGTTGGAGGGCAAAGTGGGGGAGGAGGGGTGATTTGTAACTTTTAACCTCCACTGATCACCGATGGCCTTGACAAGGAAGGAGCGGAGTGGAGGGGAGAGGAAGAGATATCACACACACAAACACACACACAGGCGTAGATGCTGGTAGTTGTTGCACATGGATGAACACAGACACACATATGTTCAAGGTCGCTGTCAAAGGACTTATGGCCCTTGCCATTGCACGCAGACTCTCAGTGTGGGGAGCCTAATAGGAAGTGAAAGGACTATCCGGCAGTGGACTGTAACACCACTGATCAGAGGTGACATAGCTGCACTCTCAGGTCAGCGAGGTGGCCATTATTACTACAGTCCCCATCACAAATTCACTTTTAGGGTTACTGTCTTCCCTCTGATAATGTGCACAACACATGGTTTGGTTCTCAACATCTAACCAGTGATCTTCATGGCTTTATGTCTCCACTGTCTTTTCTAGAAGAAGAGAAGGTGACTGCACATAACTCCACTGAATGATTTCAACCACACTTGGGTTTCTTCAAGGTATGTTTGTCAATCCTTTTTGGTGTACATTCACTGTACATGTTTCTTTTCTACAATTCTCCACTGCATATTGTTTAATCATGATTAGGTGCCATACGGGGCTGTAACTAACTACCATTTCATTATTTATACATTTTGATAATTTTTTTATTAATTGTTTAGTTTATGAAATGTAAAAACCGAATAAAGTCCCCATCACCGTTTCCCAGAACTCATGATGATGCCTTCAAGTTGCTTGTTTCTTTTCCAAGCAACAGTCCAAAACCCAAAGATGTTCAATTTAAAACAGAGAAAAACAACAAATCTTCACATTTTAGAGGCAGGGTCAAGCAAATCAAATTTGCAGCCACAATCTTTGGAAACTTTTCTTCAATTGATCATAGAAATTGCGGTTGTCTGTCAATTATCAACAACAAATGTCGGTCAAGCTGACACCCAGGCATCATGACTTAACAAGCGCAGGCCTTCTGCCTCAACTTACCACCAACCAGGCAGCCATGACAGCCCATGCATCACAGCATACTTACGGCAGGTTTGCGTTGTATGAGCATGTGTGAGAGTATATTATCGCTGCTCAGTTCCAGGAGTGTGTGGGTGGAAGGCTGGATGCTGGACGACGTGTGTAGGTGGATGTTAACAGAGGCTCCGTCACCCATCATGACTGGGTTGTGACCTGTGGCACAGACCAGTGGGAAAGTGCAATAGCGTGGAACATGACACAAGGCCCGGGGATGAAAAACATGCTGTTGAACTTCTTTCAGGTCAGTGTTTCACATAGTTTCAAGAGGTGAACAAAATGTTAAAAGTGAATAGGGCTATTGCTGTATTTTAGTTCTGTTTAATCTGTTCAATCTGTAGTGCTTCTCTGTGGTCTATAAGCACATTTAGGACACATGAGAGACACTTGTGTGTTGCATGATGAGTTGTGGCGCTGACAGGAGGGAGAAGCTGCAGTCTGAACATCAGGAGAGCAGCTGACAAGCTCCACTACAGAGACTCAATGAGCTCCATCACAAGAGTAATGATCACCAGAGCCTCAATGTGACAATAATCTCCTCTAACTTCATCAACACAATTTATGCCAGCAGCCCACCAAATGCTTTCAATATGTTCTGCGTTGTGATTGTCCTCTCAGCTAAAATCATAGTTACAGTAACAATAATAAAACATGGAAGCCTGCATCGATTCTGCTGGGCTGCTCTGCGCTGTGTGTCGTGACGCCTTAGCACCGTGTCGTGGGCTCGATGCTAACATTGACTTATTACAAGGGAGCATGCCGCCAAATCCATAATTAGACTCCTTTTGTTGCCCCCGTTGTTGTTGAAAATGTAATTATGAAAGATGAAACACAGCCTTCAATGAGATGGCTGTAAAATAGCATAATTAATATGGGCTTTTGCGAGAACAATCCCCGCTTTACGGGAGCCCCGCGTTGGCCGTGAAATTAATTAAGTGTGCCAGGATTTATGGCCTGTGCTCGGAAATGAAGAGAATTAATCGCAGGCCGAAGATGGATGGTTGCTGGAAAATGATGATGCCCAGGACCATGTGGGGGGAGGCGTCTAACTGCTTTAGGGAGGCGCTGTTGGAAGGGAATAGAAGGTTTTGACACAATTACACACCCCCAGACAACAGCTGGGCCAGAGGTGGGATGGGGGTACTTTTTGGGCCAGCTTGGAGTTATGAGATTTTTTACACCTTCAACCCACCTGCACCATTTCCCTGCACGCTACATATGGCCCCAAGATGGAACTGCTTCTGGCAAAGTGTAGATTTCTTGAAGAGCAGCGGATTTGTGTTCATGTTTTTGTTGGCTGTTTTATCGGAGATGACTAATGTCTCATTCTTCACATCCTCTATCTACTTTCCATTCAGACAAATAAACAATAACCATGCAATTGGACACAATTATGACAATTATAGCATTAACACAATTATTGCTGCAACCAATCCAGCGCTAAAAGTACGTGACAAGCACAAAATTATTGAGTATGTGCACTGCTGATCTAATGATATTGTGAGTTATCTGTTTTGCAATGACTTTTCTGCTGAACGTATAACAAATACATTTCAGTTCGCAGGTTAAAAGTATCTTCAGTATCTTAAATCTAACCTGACAACAATGTAATGAAATGAATGTTGGTTTCTTTCATGTATTTTCAATGTAGTAGTCATGGCTCCTGCTTTCAAGAGAAAGTATCAGAAAGTGTTAAAAGCAATTTGATGCTGGTCCCAAAAGTACTCCATCTTACCGCTGGCCCAGATGTTGTCTGTTGAACGAGGGTGATGACTAAATCAACTGTTCTGTTAAATAGCAACCACTATTAAACGCAGATTGTTAACTATGACCTCCTACAGCGTCCTTAGACCCAAACAAGTCCTGAAACACAACCTCCTAACCCTCCTACTGCCCCTTTGGAGTGTATGTGTGTTATATATATGTGTATGTGTGTGTTTGTGTGTGTGTGTGTGTGTGTGTTGTAATAATGGAAGGCTAATTACCCACCTCCCATGTCCCTGGACAGCGCCACAATGTCTGGGTTAGGTCTGTGTGTGGGATGGTTCACAGTGGTAATTAGCTTGATACACACACACACATATACTCACAGACAAGACAAATGAAGGCTGGGTGGGTGTCTGTTGTTGGACAGTTGATTGGGCAGGTACTAGGGGAGTGTCTGGGGTCTCCAGAGCATGTCCGCTCTGATAATTATGTGTCCATATGTGTGTGTGTGTTTGTGTGCACTCTGCCACTGAGAAGGAGCTCTCAGCCCAAATTGCTGTCTCTTGTCTCATTGTCAGAGTGATTATGAAATATTGTTTAATTTACTGGGTGGTGGAGTCTTGTGTGATTTTGATGAATCGGAGCTTTTATTTTTTCATTCGCTTTATTGTCTGGTGGTTAGGTGTCGTGTTGTTTGTGCGCTCAAGTGTGCTGAGTGCTCTGTTGTACCCATGTGTATAGAAGTACAACATGCAGCGTTACAAACCACACAGATAGAAGTGTGTGTGTGTGTGTAATGTGTGGAAATATTAGATACATGAAAGCTCAGAAAAAGAGAAGCAAAAAGCAATCAAATCTTTTTGTGCCCTGTGTCTGTGTGTGTAGATAGTGAGGAAGCTATAGGAGATTGTAGTGTCAGTGCTACCTACTGAGTGAGAGGATGGACAGGGTTAGAAAAAAAACATGTATTGTACACAGGGTATGTTCTGAGCCGCTAGTAAAGTGAGTGAAATAAAGTAAAGGACATTCTCTCCATGTTAGACAAGATAGGAGAAGAGGGAGACTATGAAATAGCATTAGCATCACACCACAGAAAAATATTAGTTATATTATTTATTTTAGATTTAAGATTTTTTATTTAAGCGTAACAAGCACAGGGGGAATCTCTGGACGGTTTTGTGAGCAAATTAAAGAAATCGGCTGCTACCTGTGAATTTGGAGAAAACCAAATTGATTTCATACGGAACCAAGTGATTGACAAGTACCATTTCAACACGCTGCGGAGACGACTGCTGCGGGAGAAGAAACTGAACCTCGTTGGACTTCAGGAAATTGCGAGGGAGATGGAAGCCACAGATCAACAAGCAGCCAGGATGGAAAAGTTGACCATCAATGCAGTGGATAGCAGACCAAACAAGGGCACAAGGAATGGATAAAGGAAGAAAAAGGTTTTCTACATTGAAAGACAAGTCAGAACATGAGGACCAGACAGTAAAATGCTACAGGTGTGGCTGAAAGGGACACACAGCCTGTTCATGCACCATCACACAAGGTAAACAGTGTAACAAATGTGGAAAAGAAGAGCATTTAGCTAAGGTATGCAAAAATGCTAAAAGGGCTGATAACTAAGCTCACAGCAATGACTGACAGGCAAGATAGGCAAAATGAAGATGATTTTTTACAGTTGCTGCCATACAGGCTAAGCGAGTATGTGGTTACTAAGAGCTCTGATGATGGAGAATCGCCTGTGCTAACCAATGGCCAACCACTGAGGATGCTAATAGACTCTGGGGCCACATGCATCATTGTGGTCACAGAAATTTTCAGTTGCATACAAAATCAGTCATACATGTAGATCTGAAGCAGACTCAGAAGAGAGTGTTCCCATATGGTTCTAAGACACCACTTGAAGTTGAAGGCCTTTTTACAGTCAACATCAAAGCAGTTGATGGATTGGAGTCAGCTCTAAGAATGTGCTACTGGTGAAGAACGCACAGACGTGTGTGCTAGGGAGGAAGACAGCAACGACATTGGGGCTCCTCCACATAGGACCCAAAGCACACATAACAGAATCCAGACAGAGGACACAGGTGCATTGATGTCTGCATGGCAAGAGCAATACAAAGAATGTTTTAAGGGTTTGGGAAAACACAAAGATTTTCATTAGAGCTCCATGTATATACCAGTATCAAACCTGTGGCACAACCAGTACGCAGAATACCATTCAGTGTAAGGATACACGTTGAAGAGAAACTGAAACAGTATGACAAGATGGATGTTATTGAGAGAGTGGATGGACCCACCCCATGGGGTCGCAGTGCATAACACAATGAAAGAGGTAATGCTTTGTGTTGACATGTGCAGAGCAAATGAGGCAATAGTGCGAGAGTGACACCCCATTCCAACCATAGATGAGATACTGGAAGGCATGAATGGTGCTACAGTTTTCTCAAAGTTGGATCTCAAGTGGGGATATCATCAGAATGAACTGAAACCTGAGTCTCGCTTTCTGACGACATTCGTGACACACACAGGTTTAAGGCACTACAGGTGGTGATATTTGGTGTATCATCTGCTCCTGAGACGTACCAACATATCATTGGACAAGTCCTCCAAGACGTCCCAGTGGTCCACAACATGCAGGATGACATCATTGTGACTGGAGAAACCAGAAAAGTGCATGATGAGAGACCGCACCAAGTCTTGAGAAGACTTCAGGAGAAGCAGTTGACTCGACAGCGAAAAATGTGAATTCTGCAGAGAGAGACAGAGCTGGAGTGCATGGGTCACATTCTGTCCAAGAATGGCATCACAGCAGCAAAGTCAAAAGTGGAGGCAGTAGAGAATACACGCCAACCAACAAACGTAGCTGAAGTACAAAGCTTCTTGCAGCTAGTCAGTTACTGGCAGATTTATCCCCAATCTGGCCACTAACGCTGCACCTCTAAGAAGACCCACAAAGATGTCAAGCAAGTGGATATGGGGAAAACTTCAAGAAACAGCATTTGTGGAGCTAAAGAGACAGTTAGCTAGCTCACATGCAACCAAGATGCGGAAATACATGTGATCGTAGATGCTAGTCTAGTGGAGCTTGGAGCCATTATGAGCCAGAAGCAAGCAGATGGTCCACACAAACCTGTGTACTACGCCAGCCGAGTTCTGACTGATGTAGAGCGGCACTCGCCATAGTGTAGGTGTGAAAAAAATTCATTGTGTTTCTCTATGGCAAGGACTTTTTGATGTCCTTACAGTTAGAACACAACCAGAAGCGAAGCCTTGGCAAACTCTCACCATGAACTTATTTGGACCATTTCCATCAGGAGAACACCTCCCTGTGGTGACTGATTATTACCCCAGATGGGTGGAGGTTACTGTGCTTACAAGTATCATCTCAGCAAACGTAATCAAAGCTCTGAGACAAATCTTTTCAGTTCATGGGCTCCCAGAATGCATTGTGACTGACAACGGTGCTCCTCTCCTTGCAAGTGAGATTAAAGCCTACCTGAGAAAAAATGGTATTGAACACTGATGCATTACTCCATACTCCATACTGGCCTCAAGTGAATGGGGAGATCAAAAGACAAAACAAAACACTTTGCAAGGCCATTCACACTGCTCACGCAGAGGGAAAAGACTGGCGCACTGAGCTACAGACGTTTCTTATGGCCTACAGGAGTAGCCCTCATTGTACTACAAGATGTAGTAGCGGAGATGTTATTCAAACACCAGATCAGAACCAAGCTGCCTGAGCTTCTACTGATCAGCCAGCAGGTGAACTTTATGACTCTGCCTTACGCTTCACTGATGCTGCGAGGAAGGAGAAAGGCAGAGTGGATGCTAACAGAACCAGAAGAGCAACTGATAGCAAAATCCAGCAAGGTGACATCATCCTGCTACAGTAACCCAAACAAAACAAACTATCTACAATGTATGAGCGGGATCCATACACTGTTGTGAAAAGGGAACTCTGTTGTCCTTCACAGGGAACGCAGGCAGATCATGCAACATGTGTTGTTTGTGAAACTGTGGATACAGCCACAGTCTGGATGTGGGACTGCCCAAACTGGTGCTGAGTGGAATGGGTCACACAACCAACCACTTACAGCTGCAGTACCTGACAGAGCTACACAGCATCAGCATCATCCCAGCAAACCAGACAGCAGCCTGCTAGTCTGAGAGAAGGCATTGCCATAAAGGAGCAGAATACCCTCCAGCATTGTCTAAATCGCAGGGCAGTCTACCTCTAGCCATTCCAGGACATTTAACACTCATGTTTTGTGAAAAAGTGTTCCAGATAAAACTGTGTGCATAAAAAACCTTTTTGGTGAGAGTTCATGATACGGACATCCAGTGTTGTCAACATATTATTTGTTGTGAAAAATTGAGCTCTTAAAGAGTATAGTTATTTTAGCAATGAGAGACTTTTATGTTAGACTGGTGTTACAACATAGTATTTGTGACATTGAGTGTTGATATTATTTTGCATCCAAGAAGGGGAGGGATGTAGTGTCAGTGCCACGTACTGAGCAAGAGGATGGGCGGGGTTAGAAAAAAACAGATATATTGTACACAGGATATGTTCTGAGCCACTAGTAAAGGGAGTGAAATGCAGTCCTCACTCCGAGTGGATTTATCTATGAATATGTTGGTGTAAGAATACTACAGACTCACAGAACAGAATTAGACAGCATACAAGAGTTTTTAGAAACTGAGCCAGTGTAAGAGTGAGTGTGTGTGTGTGTGTGAGAGAGAGGGAGGTCTAGGCCCACTCTAATTGATTATACCACTATCGACAGGGACCCAGAAAAACAGGCACTCACTTTACTCTTGATTGAATTAAACACCTTTTATGGGGCAAATCGATGGGACGGAGATGATAGGGGGGCGGATGACGGGGATGAAGGGAGAGGAGAGCCGAGTGTTATGATATGTGGAGGGTTAGATCTGTCTTTACTCCCTCTCTCACACACATTCGCCAACTCTCACACATGCACACACACTGAGCCGCCCACAGACAGGTGAGAGGTCCGATGCTGTGTTGTAATTCAGGCAAATCAATGCTTTTAAAGCATTTAGCCATGACTGGTGATGAAGTAGAGTCAGAATAGGCCCGCCAAGCAATATATGTCCCAGACCCAAATCAATCATAATTACAGGGCCGGGCTGGGATAGTGCAGCGAGTGAACAGAGGGATGACTGGACTGCACCCCTCCATTCACGCTTTTTATAGTTCGATCAAAGATGAATAGTAAAAAGAGGATTGCATGTCAGACAGCCACTGAAAAGCAATACAGAAGAACATCTCTGTATGTATATATACACATGATGGTCATAGGTGTTTTTCATAGCAGGCATTTTGAATAGTCATAGTAGGAAAAGCACAGGTGTTACATTAATAATGTTAATGATGGCTCTGTTCTATTCAAATGTCCCAGTAAGCCATGACATCGTGACTGCGTGACTTGTGGCATGGCAGAATGTCTTCTGTGAAAAAGACCCATTCAGAAAAAATAGTTGATAAATCTACTACATACCAGCCTCATCTTCTCTCATTCTTATGTGCAGTTGCACTTTTCTAATTCAGTTTCACAACTTTATACTATTTACTTGGAAAATATCTCATATTTAGTGGATTTACTCCCAGGTCAAGTTGTTGGCTGACCAAACTGTCTGCTACAGAAGATTTCCTTTGCTACGCAATTCTACAACAGCAACAGGGATTTAGGGAATTTTTTCTGGGTTTACTTTCAGTCAGACTCAAAGACAAAAGATGATTTTGATTAATTTCTTTGGAAATCTATGCCCTGATTGGCACTGTTTTTTAATTTCATGTTTTCCCAAATCTCTATGGGAGAGATAATTCATGACTGAGACAAAAATACCCGGTATTTGTCAATGGTTGACAAATACCAGATTTTTCTTTTAAATTTGGTCAACAAGCCACAAGGGAAACAGATTTGCCTGATGTCAGAAAACAGCAATGCCACACCTCTCCGATCAGCAATAATCAGCCAAGACAACAGATCCAGAAGTGACATCATACCCACAAAACTGGTATACAGGAGGCGCAACATTTTAAAACTCAGCTGTCCTCTAATTAGTACACAGAAGGGCCTGCCCTTCCTGGCCTTGATTTTCATAGATTTCACTAGTTAGGAACAGGACAGTATGACCTCATGTTGCCATAGGGAGACCCCCTGCCCGCCACCCGTCCTAATCATCTCCCCAGCCCGGACATGGGGTCCACTATGACCACATTAGTCACCAACAGCACCCTACTGCTGACCCCCACAAACCACCACGCTAACTCTGTAGTCTGGCTCGGCCAATCAACACTGCTGTCAACACTGGCCAAACCAATTAAAGTGTCTAATGAGCGTCTTGTATAACACTAACACGGCCATTAAAGAGCGTTTAAAGAGAGTACAGGGGTATCGGGTGGAGGGCTGTGGGTTATGGTGTCATGGCTTATTAGTATTCAAGCTGCGTTTGGTTTCCATTAAGGCAGCGTTCACGAGCGCCTCAGGTGTCTCAATGGATCCAACGCTGGCTATGTGATGATTCACGTACCCAGGACTTTATAAACAGCTTTCACAGCGATGAGAACAATCTCCCCTCATAAAGAGCACTTTCGATTTCATTTGCGAAAACGGAGATATGCAAGGAGACAAATAAATAAATAAAGCGTATGTGGAATGTGTTTGAGAAAACAGTGACTTGACAGTATTACACAGGCACTCAGTTTAATACCCAGCCATAATATTGCTGAGGGAACAGGCCCAAGGCGCTACTTTCTTTTATTAGTCATTCACTGGGATTATGGACACATTGCTTCCATTACCTAAGAGAGAGGAGCAGAAGCCCTGTCCCCCAGGGGATGGCCAAATAACTCTCTCTCTCTTCCTCTCTCTCACACACACAGACATTAACATACACTCTGGCTTAAATAGATTTGAGCATCGGTGCGCAGATGTACACACACACACACACACACACACCCAAACAAGCATACACACTCCATCATTAAGATGAACACAGGCTTCTATGAACCCTTTTTACCAGCAGGATAATAGAATCAATACTGCATGTAAATAAATGGCAACTAAATAGATCCATAATAAAGTTGCTGAAAGACATTAGATCACTTAGACTTGCTGAATAACCTTTGGTAACACTATGACGCCCATGTCTGTAATGCATTATAATCATGCTCATAATGCGTTATAATCTGCTTATAGCTCTTTATAATTATTGTTATAAGCACTCATAAATATTCATAATGCTTTATAACAATAATCATAACACATTATGAAGCATTTTATAATGACTTATAAGGTCAAGTATCATAATCCTTCATCATTATAGTGTATTATAATTCGCATAGTTGTAATACATTATAAACATTTTATAATGCATTATAATCACTTATCACTTACCAAGTTTTTTTGGAGTCACTTTTCTTGATCAAACGTTTACATAAAAGTAAAAAATACAACTACAGGTAAAGTAGACATTGTTTCAGTTATTATCTATTATTTGGGTCAATTGAGTCTTTAGAGTGAGTTTCTTTGGGGGAAACATTACGTTAGTGAAATGAAAATGATAGATATTTTCATATCCATCATTCAGTTGTTCATCATCAAAAAGTCAAGTTGGAATACTCAGTTCACTGTTTGTTATGACTTGCTTAACAAATAAATTAATTTTCCAATGTTTTGTGTTGCATAGGTTGCATAGATTTAATGATATTTTTCACTTAAAGCAAACAATGACTACTTATAGCGACTTATAACCAGCTCATAATGCATTATATCTGCCTATACCTCAGGAATTTCATTACTTCACTTAAAGCACCCAATGACATCATAGACTAACTTATAATCACATAACGCATTATAACAGTGATTATAATGCGTTATGTGATTATAATGTATTACAACTATGAAAATGTCAGCGAGTGACCAGCAATTATGAAGTGTTATGATACTTGACCTTATAAGTCATTATAAAATGCTTTATAATGTGTTACGATTATTGTTATAAAGCATTACGAATATTTATAAGTGCTTACAACTATAATTATACAGTGCTATAAGCAGATTATAACACATTATAAGTATGTTTATAATGCATTATAGACATGGGCGTCATAGAAAGTGTCACCTAACCGGGTAACACTGTGCATTTGCTTTGTTTGTTACTGTCTCTCTGCATCATTTTCATGTTTAAGTTGATCTGCTGTTAAATCTGTGCCCTTTTCATAGGTGGAGGTTAGGTCAAATCTGTGCACACTAAATCAACACATGCACTTGCTCAAACATACAGCCAGCAACACACACACACACACACACACACACACACACACACATTGGTTTTGTCAGCAGTGATGCAATGAGACTGATGGATGGCAGCAGAGAGAGAAAGGATGGACAGATGAATTTGATTTGTCTTAATGCAGGCGAACTGCGAGGTGTCGGGGCCCTACATCAGTGCATTACTACTACAGCTGTGAATGCATGTATCAAAGTAAATCAATTACCAATCGATAAGATTCTTCAATTTGCATAAGTGAGACTGTTTTGAGCAGTAAGGCTCTCTCCCTCTGTCTTGTTTCTTCTGCTTTGGACAGAGCGACCATACTCTTCACCTTCATCTGTCAGTCTGTCATCCCTCCATCTCTCTGCACACGCTCCCTGACTTTGATGTGACATTGCTTACAAAAGAATGTAGTGTGCTCTGGGGAGAGAGATCAATCTATTATGTTATTCAACATACAGGACTGAATGTTTCACAAGTTCAGATGAACAGGCCTCTGCTGGCCTGCCAAGACCAAAGCCATTTATATTTTAGGCATTTAGCAAAATGCTCGAAGCAAATTATGAATAACTTAGATTACTGGATTATCAAAATTATAATAAATGCATAAATATAGAGCAGTGGTTTCCTGACCTCTCAAGGGGTTGTGAGATAAATATTAGGGGATGTGAGATGGTTCATTGGAAAAAAGAACATAATTTGACATAACAAAATTACGTTTTTTCTTGATTTTCTCTCTTCTATGCGTTGTTATTGTAAAATACTGGATAGCTTCTTAAAACTACTGAAATGAAATGAAATAACCCAAGAAGAGAACATCACTCTTTGGTCCAACTGCTTGCAACCTATAGATATTTGCAACCTGTTGTTTGCCACGAGTCAACTTTCATTTAAAAGGATCACAAGCTGAAAAGGTTAAGAGACACTCCTGTACAGTGATCATGTGAGAGGGGAGTGTTGAAAAGAAGGAACACAGTTAGGGAGAGAGCAGAGTGAAAATAAGAAATAGTATAGACAGAAAAGGGAGTTAAGATAGAGTGAGATGAGAGAAGGGGTTAATATGACTCGTACCTGTATGATTTGAACTCACTCGTTCTGTTATTACCTGTAACTGTAAGCGGTTGTAGAGCTGGATCATGTTATCAATCAGCAGTTCATAGATTTCCTCATCCCCTCACGTTTGCATTACTGTATATACTGAAAATTAAGTAAAATCCCTGAAGGCAATAAGGAAGTGCTCTGTTTACTTTCGATGGCCCAATGAAATCATGAGCTGAAATTCATGTTCAAACATTTGTCATTTAATAGAGTCAAGATGCATGGGCAAGAAAACACGAGCGGGGGAAAGTAGCTGCCTGTTGACATCAATTCAGAGAATTAATGTGCCCCAACAAATCTTGTTGTTTTATTTCCGCCAGTGCCTCCATTATGCACTTTTAGTCATTAGGGCTGATACTTAATGATTGACACCCAGTTAAAGTGCACCTTCAGTGCATCGCTTATCATGACCTGCCCTCGTGCGCCGCACACACATGCACACATGCCTATATGCACACACACATATTAATATTTACTCTCTTAAACACACAAACACACACACAGCCATGCACCCACTCTCCTGAACCCCAATGTGGGCATAAATTTCTCCAGCTGTGACTTAAAAGACAAATAGCCAATAAAAGTGCCAGGGGTGTTCACACATGCGTTTCTGGCACAATCAAATCAATTTCCTCTAAGTAGCCATAAACATGTTCTCTTTTAAAAGGTGTGAGAGGGGTCCCATTATCCCCGGGCCCCCTGGCCTGCTCCTCCACCCGAGAGGTCTCTCCGTAGGGGTCAGCATCAAGGCCTAATCTGTCTCAGTCCACTAGATCCATCTGTAGCTCTCAGACACTACACACAGCTACGTCCGAGCCTTCTGATCACAAGACTACGTTCATTAATCAGTAGCAGGCAGCAACAGTGACAAAGAGATTGCCTGGCAGGGGGTTAGAGTCCAGGGACTTACCCCGGTCCTGCTGCAGGGCCCCGGCTGCGCTCCAGGCAGGAAGAGGTCTGCATGAAGGAGTGGACAAGGGGCTCTGTTGTGTTGTTGCTGTGATTTATCAGCAACCGTTCTGACTGAGTTTTGATTTTATAGATTCAACAGAGTTTAAAAATCTGAGATAAATCTGTGATCCCTTAGTGTTCAAGAAGGGGTCCCATTGTAATACAGTTACTGTAGTGGCTTCAAGGGGGGTACTGAGACTACAATTATCCTGGTTGTCCTTCCCATGGTGAATGATTGTAATTGTAATTGACTATAACCACTTTTTGCATATAAACTCCATGTAAAACACTCCACCCCCACTTTGCAGACCCTCCCTGTCCCCCCTTCCTTGCTCCATCTTCACTGTCTGCTAAACCTTGAGCCTCCAGCTTACATTCATAGGAGTTGACACTCAGCTCTTACAAATCCAGTTAATATTCAATGGCTCATTAAAGATTGATTGTGAGCTGTAAAGGGGGAAATCACACACATATAAGAACACAAAATCCTGCCTTTAGCTTGTAATTGTGCTTTATGGAGGAGCTTTGGTCTTGCTGCTCCCCTGGTCCTTGTTAGTGAAGGTTAGGGATGTATAGACCTAGATGTTGGAGACCATGGCCTGGCCCAGGTCAACCTGGATGTACCCTGGCTATAAACGCCAGGCCAGGGCAATCAGGCACAGGATTGCCCCCCTGAGAGAGCAGTTCATTTCTACTGCTGAAATATTTAGGAGTCTATGCATGCCCTAAGAGACTAGAGGTAGCAAATCTCAGACACAGCCCCGTATATATGCTGGTAGGAGTAATCCCTGCACATCCCAGTCCAGATGAGCTTCGTAAATTAAGTTAATTAGAACCAACATTGTGGCAAATGTGTATATAGGCATAATTCAAATATTGTCACATATTATGTTCATCAAAATAATCACCATTATTCTTATTTTTTTGTTTTTCAGGCTCATATTCTTAGTCATTTTTATGAGACTTTACAGCCAATTTTAAATCAGATCTAGTTTAGTCTGTCTTGGTTTCTCCCTCTCACTCTTTCCCTCTCTTCTGCTCTTTCTCTCTCTTTACCTGACCCCTGTGACCCTGCCAGTTTCCCAGGAGTCCCTGGCCTAGGCAACGCCACAAACACAATTTCCGTAATGTTATTAGCAGCATGGATGAAGGAGGGAAAGTCCTGGCTGTCAAAACCACCTTAACGCCGCCGCGAAGAAAACACGACCCGACACATGACAGATTCTTAGGTTTGTACAAATGGACAGCTCCCCAGTTCCCCTCCTCACAAACCTCTCACCCCTTCCCTCCACCGCCCAGCAGCACCTTATTCCTCTCTCCCTCTCACGCTTTTTTTTTTCAAACCATTTACTTGCCCTCTCCCGACTCACCACTCTCCAAGTGTCTTGCCCCTCAGAGTGTCACTCCTTCACTCTCCCCATGTCAAATGGGCAGAAATTACTGCATTATTAAGTGTGTGTGGAGGGCCAAGTCATCTCATCAAATCTTATTAAATCATGCTGTCACATGACTCCCACTTATAGACATGATGCACAGATATGGAGTCTTATATGAGAGTTAGGCTAAACTATTTCTGCCTCGTTTTATATATCTCTGCAACTTAAGCGAACTGTTATGTATTCTAACATATTATGTAATGTTATATGTGTACAAATGCACACAAACAAAGCAGATTATTACAGATTTTTTTTTTCTGTATTTGCCATTTTCCTTTATGGTTTATCCCCTTAGTTCAGCCTTCACCTCCTCCCGCTGGCATCGTAAAGAAAGGTAGCACCCTCTCAATCATTGGCTCAATCAATGGAGATGATTGGACCAGTGAACAGGAACACATTGGGTTAACACCTCCAACCTGCTCTGCACCTGATGTGACCCACAGCCACCCAGTGTGCTCACATCCCATTTGTCACTGCAGTTTTTCCTGGAACAGGGGGATAAGATTGAATGGGCCGCCATGGAAATATGATTTTCAGTAGGCATTGTTAACTCACCAGGGAGAGGCTTTTGCCAAATTCTATCAAAGTGTGCAACTGTGTATTAATCATCAATCATAAGGCCAGCGATAATTTTTCATGCCGTAACCATGACGTGCCCCAGGACTAACCCCTCTACAATCACAAAGAAGGCTATTGCTATTGATCCACTGTGAAAATGTGTCGACAACGGATATGACAGTGCCACGGACAGTTTTGAATATGAAGTCATGGTTAGTATATTAGAGGGCTGTATGGCGCGTGCAGAGGGCTGGGTTAATATAGCCACTTGCTCTGTGTACAGATGGAGAGGAGACCCCAGAGTCACTTTCTTCCCACGCTACGGCCAAAAGCTTAGCGCTCAGCCGCAGTGATCCATATGGAAGCAGGTGGGCGCGGAGCTGTGAGTGGGCGAGAGGGGGTCCCAGTGGGCGGCGGGTCATGGATCTTGGTTTGACGAAACATCAGAATCTCCCACAGCAGAGAATGGTAGCTGAATGTGGTCTTCAGTGTGTAGGAAGAGAGCTGGTTAAAGTTTAACCAGCCCCATCCTGTTCTCCACAGCCCTCCGTCAGCCAGCCAGAGCCAGGCCCAGCCCCATGGCCTCCACCCCCACTGACCCCCACCCTGTTAGGGACAGAAGTGATGGATCGCCCCTGTCATTGTGCCCTGTGAGGGGACCACTGCAAAGAGGGACCCGGACTCCTTGTTAATCTGACCCTCTGAGCCAGAGTGGACAACTCAACACATTATGACAACCCCCCCCCCCCCGCCCCCCTCCCAAAAAGCAAAAAGAGAACACATGGCGTTTAACTAAAGTCACCCGCCTACATACGAGCCGTGGCACTCTCTTCCACCTCTTTTCCTTTTTATTCTGCCTATTTTCACCCCCAGCCCCCATAAACCATGACAGGAATGCCTTAGAAGCCGGCCGCATTTGGTGAGGAATATAAAAAGAACAGAGAAAGTTGGGCAGAAAGAGAAAAATGAGAGGTGGAGGAGAGAGACGGCGAGCAGCTGTGTGGAGTGACAGGACGCAGTGCAGATGACTAATGGTGCTGGATGAACTCGTGATATTGACGAGTGATCAGTCATGTACTGATGCCATCTCTGCCCCAAACCATGTGTTCACTTGCACAGAGTGTCGTAATGTTGCTGCTGTTTTTTCTGTCTTGATTGTAAGAAAAAGATACATCAGCTTGTAAAAAAGGATCCCAAATGATTTCATGTTAAAAAAAAAACCCAAACATTTGCTATATTACAGAGGGGCTTGAAAAGCAAATAAACATGCTGTACAAACAGCTTAGTTTTTATCTAAGAATTTTTGTTCTTATGATAATGAAACAACTTTTTCCTTTTTACAGGGTCTGATGAAGCTCTCAATGAAGATGAGATTTTTATTGGTAAGTATTTTTTTTATTATCATTCACAAAGGAGTAAAACATTAACAAAAGCAGCAAAAATCTTGCATCTTAACACAAAATGTATCTCAAAGGGGCATAAAGATGTTCTTTCCTCTTAAGCAAAATTACAATATTAAAGACAAGCAAATGAAAATCTGATAATGGCTTTAACATTTAGAGTGAGTGAGAGTGAAATGTCTATTAAAGACTGCTCAGATAATGACAAAAGCAAGAAAATCATGCTAATTTGTAATGATCCTCCCCTTGATTATTACATGTTTCCCTTGGGGTGAGCTGGCAAAGTTAATTTTACTGGTTTGTTAAAGGAACAGGGTGTCAAGCCCTCACAAGGAAATGTAATGATGCGAAGGACATGGGTCAAGTTTACCATTTGCAGGGGAAAAAAAAAATCTTGGATCTCTTCTCCTTCGTTTTGTGACGGTGGGGTCACAGCTCCACCCATCTGGGTCTAAACTGGAGACATCGGGTGTCAGTAGGTGACAGACAGGGTCCACAGACTTGATCACGGATGAACATGTGTGTATGTGCGTGGGTGGAGGGGTTGACACACACGCGCTGCACCTCTCTCAGCTGACTCTGAGAATATGTTTGCGTGGGACAAGTCCACCAAGACCCATCCATCAACCGGGTCCAAATACGCCCTGCGCCACTGTTGACATGGGGTTAACAACTTGACACTGACAGAGGTGGGCGAGGCCCGCGGCAGAATGGAGACCGAGACAGAGAGAGAGATGGATTGGACTGTGATCGACATTCAATTTGAATTATTGCAAATGTTTCCATTTAGCAGAAAATTGAGTACATTATCAAGTGTACATGCTGCTGGACAAGTGAGAGTGATTTTCCTGAGTGTTGCACAGGGAAACTATTTGATCAAAACATGCACCAACTGCATCCATTCCTAGTGTCTGTTCAAGCAGCAGAAGTGAAAAAAAGCACTAATCATGAGCTTGTCCTTACTTCAGAGTTTTGCTTTTGGACTGAATAGACAAGCTCATGAAGTTGGCCGCCAGAGATGAGTAATGTTGGAATTGTTCATGAAGACATTAAACTTCCTTCCTCTCAGTAATCAACGTGCATTATTACACATTAAACATGCACTAATGTACAAGTGATCAATTCTGTGGTAAGACAATAACCAGAAAGTGATTAAAAACTTTTAGGGTGCATTGATTTAAAAACTACTTTGCGGGCTACATGGAAAAAAACACAAGCTGCACATAAAGTTGTAAATCAGGGCCGACGAGCAGATCAGGATGCCGGGAAAGTTCCTGTCCAATAGACGCTGAGATTGTAAAGTAAATCTGAGTGGCTGTGGCAGGGATGCAGGTGGAGGAAAGCGCAAGGGAAATGTAGCGTAATCTCAGCCTCAGCCACGTTATCGGCTGGGCTTTTTAACACAGGGGCCAATTTAATTGCACTTAAAGCAGAATGGCAGAACATCAATCTTGATGAGTGGATCTGCATCACAGTTCTCCCAGGCCAATCTATCACTATCTATGCCTCTGGGTAGCCTCCCCCCAACACTAACACACTCATACATGCCCATACTCCCTCCCTGTCCCATCTGCACGTTCCCATCATGGACAAAAAAAAAAAAGAAAAAAGAAATCTTTTTAGAAAACCATACACTCTCTTATCTATTGTTTGAATGCTATCTTGGATCATGTTTGGAGAAGCAAATAATAAGCCTGAACATTATTTCCATGTTAGAGCAAGTTTATTTATCTTTAAAGGATACAGCTGGTCATATTCTCTATTTTGTTAAAACCAACAATCAACAAAATAAAAAAATCCTAAAGCAGCAGGGCACTGTAGTTTTTAGCAAACGTTACTCAAACAGGAGTAAAATCGTGTATTTGTTGGGGACTATTTTCAGTGGCAGATTTGGTGCACTAGTGAGTATTTACAGCTGCAGGACAATGTGTGTGGCATTGACTCAAAATGAATTACAGTGTCCATGTTCATTGCATTGTCAGCCAGTGCAACGGTATGGCTTTCTGATGTGTTTTTATTCGTTTCTGGACAACAGTGGAGGTTTATGGCACAGAGGAATACACTATATCAGGTTTTGGTTACACAAACAGTTCTTGTTAGTTGGATCAAGTCAGTGTTGGTTCTGGTATTTTCATGGGATTTGTTGACAGTAAGAAGAAATATGGAGTATCACCCTTTAATACTCCATGCCCTGTGGGAAATAGAGCCGTTTTCAGATGTACATTTGTAATGTTGCAGCATGATATTAAGGCCTGTATGGACATGTCTACGCCTCTAAACAGAAATCTTTCCTCCTCTTTAGGAATCAACACACAATGCTTCTGTCCCCTGGATAGAATCAGTGATTAAACACTCATGTTCTAAATGTGTGTTGCACTATTTTTTGTAATTATTCTCATTCAGATTATAAATTAGTTCAATCTTTTGGCCCGCATAGCAAACGGCACTAAACAATGTCACATTTACTGGTGAAGTAAATGTAGGGTAAATAGATACAAGCATTAGGGCTTAAGCCAATAGTTCTGTGGTTAGAGAACAGTAACTACCTCCTGTGCCATAAGCATCTTGAACTCTTAGTGGCCGTAGAACACTTAAATACAGAGAGCTCTGGCTTCATCAAGGCCATAAAGCATGAAGAGGACTTATCTAGCGTTGAAAGTGAGGGACAGAGCATATAGAGGAGTAATGATCCCTTAATGCGGTGGCCTCTCTCTCTCTCAACCTCTCGCACTCTTTCTGTCTCCCCCCCCCTCCTCCCACTCCCAACTGCTACATTAGCAGGGATAATAAATGAGACTCCGGCATCACAAGCATAAACTTTTTATGACCCACCTAACCAGCCTTATCAAATGTGGATGTGATTACTCCGCCAGGTGACAGATGGAGAGATGGATGGACAGGAGTGAGGGAAGAAGATGGAGTGCAAGGGGAGAAAATGCAGATGCATTTCTGGTGGAAATAAATAATTATTTAATATTATGTATACATGGGCATAGACTTGGGTATGGACGGAGGGGACATCCCTTTTCAATATGAAAGTGTTGCTGAATTTGATCTGTGTTTCCAGGTTTGTGTGTTTTCTGCAAACAAGTGCGCTATTATGATAAGGCGTGAAAGAATATGGAGGGGAAACCCGACCTGATAATCTATAGTTAAGTAGTTAAGTAAAATAAAATGTAAAAATCAGAGGAAAATTCATGATGCAAGTCCAGTTTCAGGCAAGTAAGCAAATTCATAATGAGTAAAGTAAACATTTTGCAGTTAAGCTCTTTATGTGTGTGCGTACATGCATATGAAAGAGAAAAAGTGATAGAGAGCAAGTGCACATACACAATTATCTTGGCTGTCTGACAAAAAAAATGTCCTAACCCAAGTGAAAAGCAATCCTATGCCCTTGTATGTACATGAAGGAATGAGGAGTGCGGCAAAGTAGGAAGAGGAAGTGTGAAAATAAAGAAAGAGGTATAAAAAATGAGAGTAGAATGAGGGAGGTGAGGAGTGGGAGGATGGGAGTGTCTCGAGTGCTGCTCTGGGTAGCTGCTCTGAATGGGCTGGTAAGATGGAGTGGACAGCCTGTATGGGCCGAGTGAAAGGCGCCTTTCTCCTCTACATGATAACTTTGATCCCTCCTGTTTCCACACACCAGTCAGCAATATTGTTAAGCAGCAGTGGGTTAATACTTTAACCGAGTCCTGGGATGGAGACGAAGAGGAGGAGACAGCCCCCCTCCCCCCTCTCTCTACCCCTACAGTAGTTTGCTCTGATATCTCTAGAGTTTCCTTTTTCTAGTTACTGTATGCCATTAAAATCATTCAGGTATCGCCACTGTCTGAAACTGCAGTTACAGCTTCAATCAGGTGCCAAATTATCAAGAGATGATAATAAAAATATCAAATGTAAAATGAAATTCAATTATTCAAGGAATAAGCCATTAGATAAAAGAAAGAAGTGATTCAAAAAATATAGTAGTGAAATGTGAAATATAGTTACTTTTATTACATGCAGTATTATATAATATAATCAGAAATCAGAGATAAACATTTAGCACACTATTTGGCTGCTTTTTTGTTTGAGAAATTAAGACAGAAATTGATCTGAAACTGTTTAGCAAACTTATTATATTTCTATGCATCACAATAACACTAAACTTTAATATGAAATATAATTACTTTGCTGTGATTTTTGCGTCCCAAAGGCTCACAACACTGTAGCACGCTCCCTTTTAAAATGTATATTTTGTTACACAAGGGAAAGTATAACACTGTTCCCCATCAAGTGAAATGCGTAACAAGTTTGATGGGTTTCCTCACTGTAACTACTGTGCCATGTTAGCTGTATGACTGATAGCGTGGATGCATGCTAAACATGTGTGACATGTAGTTTTTGTTCTGCCTCATTAACGAATTGCCCGAGTATGAAGAGATCAGATTAAAGGTAATTAAAATGACAAAAACACACCATCATTCCTAATGCTGCTGTAATGACGGCCTAAATGTAGCTGAATGCCAGCCTCTCCACCTCTTTTTCCTCCCCGTTCCTCCCTCTGCTCATCCCTCTCTCCTGCTCAGCTGTGGCTACAGAATCATTAACCTGGCCCTGTGAGTAGGATGTGCTGACAGAACACTCTGCTATTGTGCTTCCTGTCATCTTCAGGAAATCAGGGCTTCCCCCTGCTGTCGAGGTAAAGCACCACTGGGTGATGAGTGATGCCAATCTTTCTCTCTGTTCCTCCTTTTATTTTGTTCCCTATGTTTATCTCATTCTCTCTATGTCCATCTACAATAACTGCTTAGTTTTGACATAATTTCTGTTCTTTCCTTTGCTCTGAATGCAATATCAGACTAAATATAGGCTATACATGCACTTATAGAGAGGTGGACACAATTACAGAAACACCTCAATATATAATGCAATCCAGTACAACAACCATTCTGAAAGTCTCAACAAAAAAAACACAATTATAAACTTCACAGCAGTAATATCTATTACAGAACTATTGTCAGGTGTTCCTGTTATTGTGGTTACTCCTGTGTTTGCACATGTGTGTATGTATGTGTGTGTGTGTGTGTGTGTGTCCTTGTGTAAGTGATGGAGTGGGTATGCTCTGTCATGAGCAGCACAGAGTTGACGCTTCCTTTACATGGCAGCTGCAAGGCTCCAGTGATGTATCAGAGTCAGCAGAAGCATTGATCAGAACCAGGGTTAATCATTGCTCCGGGAACCCAGAGAAGATAGAGGCTGCCTGGGGAGAAGTAAGCCAGGCGAGTGGGCGGCTTCACCACAGGAGGCCTGCAGCTCTACAGTAAAGGAATGCTGGCAGGAAGACATAACCACTTGGCGGTTTATCTCGCTGCCCAACCATCAGCTGTTCATAATGACAAAAGGCTCTGTACAGGGTTACACGTACGCAGTTGCATGTGTGTGTGTTAATGTGTATGGGGTGGTGGGGGCTGATGGGAGCAGCAATGTAATCCCCTCAAATGGACGGACTTCCGAAATGTGGGCAATGTGAAGCCGGAACTGTGCTGTGTCTAGTCAGCAGTACCCATTCACTCCCTTGAGCTGGGGAGTTAATAATTCAAAAGAGCGCAGGGGAAAGAGGCTATAGGCCTGAGTGACAACACAGAGAGCGAGAGGGCGACAGAGAACAGTGAAAGTGTGGAAAAAAAGTGACCGCAGTAGGAAGGAGCAATGGAGCAGAACTGTGGAAGTATAAAAGAAGAAGTGAATATTCCAGAGGGCAACATTATCGCTTTGGAGAAAACTTGATGTGACATGAAGTTGTGTATTATTCCTAACATCTAAACTGACCAAGAGACTACACAGACTTTTCCACCAGCAGGGACATCCCCCCTCCTCTCCTCACTCCATCCTCTTCTCCTCTCACTACCCATCCCTCTGGGATGACTCTTCCCTATGACCTGCCGTCACCACCATTACTGTTGCCAACATCAAAGTCCAGGATGCCAAGAAATGCACATGAGGATACGTAGGAAACACACATGCACCTACAAATAAGTAGCGAAGCACAGATAAACACACATGCCTGCACATGCACACACACACACACACACACACACACACACACAGATACTTGAAGGAATGTCAGAAATGCCAGCAGGAAGGATGAGGGGCAATGGGAATACAAAGAGGTCCAGCTCCTCAGAGGGAAGGAAAAACAGGGCAATAAAACCGTCATGTCGAGCCAAGAATCTGCTGATGGCACACATACATATACGCAAGTTCAGAGAGACAAAAGAGAATCTGTCAAGCAGATAAAGCCATCACTTCTCCTTTTCATCCCGGGTTTTGTCCAGAGGCGTCCCCCTTTCACCTCTCCTCTGTCCCGCCAACACTTGTCAGGCAAGAGAGTCATTAATGTTTAGCTGGGCCGTGATGGCAGCGCTGACAGCACTCATCTGTCTAAGAAGACAAGATGAGAGAGAGGGACAGCCCATCAAAGGATGCCACTTAGAGAGGGAGAGGGAGAAATGAGGGGGGGGGGGGAGAGAAAATGTAAGGCTGGACGGACAGGAAAGAGACCCATCTTTCTTTGCAAAGTTAAAGGTTACGTCACCAAGGTGGGCTATAAAATGATGCTATTGTCATCTCCATCCTCCCCTCCCTTTCCATCTTTTTATCCATCCACCTACACAGCCCCCATCTCCCCACCCCTCCACTCCCCTCTTCTCCTCTCCTCTCCTCTCTCCACTTGCTTGTCAGCAGTTTGATTCAATACCTGCAGGTTAGTTACTCATTGAGCTGAGGAGGGACCGGAGCCGGTGGAGGTGTATGAACGGCTGTCTATGGGCAGCCACTGGTGGTTGGGGGAGCTGCCGTCTGATTGACAGATCTGCCTGCATCGTCCATTCCCTCCTGTAAAGACACAAGACACAAAGCACAGGAAGTGGAGGGAGGTAAATAGCTTTGAATATGAATGCTACACTGCAGGGGCGGTTAATAATTGGGAAGTGTTGGACTATTAATCTGAGAGACAAGGCGATGTCGGGTTTCGTTGCGTGTGTTGCTGTAGATCTGACACCGAAATGTGCGGCCTTCACTTCTGGATATAAAGTGAAAGGATGTCATGATGTTTCCCATCAGCCATTCACAGTAATATCCTACCACAACAATAATGCACAGTGCTTTAATAATGACATTATAAACTGTTATTCTCTTTCAAGCTCTGATGGAGCTCTATTGAGGCAATAAATCAGAACTTCATACCAAGATTTCCCAGGTTACTAATCAGTTCCATCTCTACATTTTGCGCTGCACTTTTCTTTCATTTTAATCAACAATTCATCAAGTTTATGTTCTTTATCTGAAAGGTTTTCCAGCTAATGACATACAGATAAGGTTATAATTTAAAAAATATTAAACAAATAAATCTTAAGGAGTGTTTTTAAGTATTTGCGCCTATGTGATCACTTCCAAAAATCTCTGAGTGTAATGCTTTGAATGAGTGTTTCCCTCCATCTTTCCAGATACATCAGAAGTTAATGGAAAAGATGCTTTGACTGCCGTGACAAGTTAAGTAGAGGGAGCGGGGACCATTGTCTTCCAAATCAGCTGTCAGTGTGTTCCTGCTGTCAGCAGTTTGACTCACTACCTGCCTGGTTAATCATCGAGCCGAGCTCCGAGCTGTGAGTTTGCTGGAGGTGTACGGCCCACCGTCATGGACCCCCATCATTGCCACAACAGGACAACATCTGATTGACAGATTAGCAAGCACTGGCAGTTTTTCAAAGAAAGACAGGGTGGAGAGTAGTGATTGGAATTGAAGGAGACTCGAGGAGGAAGGTGTGAGGTAGAGGAGGTGTGCATTTGTGTGGGTAGGTAAAGTAGAGGAATGGTTAACAGGTCTTTTCTTTTGTATGTGTGCTGAGGAATATAAAGATGTGAGACGTCATGTATGTACTGAAAGTTTTTTTTTTCCAGTGGAAAGTGGAATGGACGGGTAAAATGAGAACATTTACAGTGTTGTAAAGGTATGAGTGCTGTTTATGTATCTGTGTGTCAGTTAGAGCTTGATAAAAACATCAGGGTGACATTTTTTCCTCTAACCTCTTAAAGCAGAAAAAAGCAAAAAAACCCCAAACAATGTCTTAATGAAGAGAAGCTGGGAGACTTTCTGACAGATAATGAGGATTCCTTTTGGAAGTGAAATTGCCTCCCCTATTGGACATTAACGCTGCTACAACCAACATTTGTCCCCCCCATCCTGTTAAGGTTATCCCCACTCTAGTCCTCTCCCCCTCCTCTGATTCCCCCATGCATGCCCACTGAGGTTTGATTTCAAATGGAAAAATTAATGGGAGAATAATAGCCTTGGGCCTCGCTGTCTTCACACACACACACACACACACACACACACACACACACACACACACACACACACACACACACACACACATACATCTTAGTTGGTCTACAGGGGTACAGAGAGAGGGACTAAAATTTAGATCCATATGCCTCACTTGGCTTGCTATTCCATTGTGACACAGGCAAATACACCAGTGCACGAGCACACACACACACACACACACACAAGGGACCTCGGCCCCCCCTTCGTTTACACCTCAGAGGGCTTAACTTTCAAATATTAGTACAGTGGCTGTGCGGATTTCAAATAAATAAATAAGTGAGGAAGCAATGATTAGCAATTCTCCTGATAATTATATGAATGTGTTTCATATTCATTTTCACTTCTAGGAGAATATTTCTGCAGTAACAGTGATTTTGAGAACTTTCCAAGCTTTTAGAGGGGCTTCTAAAACTGTTGTGTGTTTTTTTCCCTGCACTGTTTCTTGCAGCGAGTCACGTACAGCAGCAGTTTTGAGACAAATTCAAAGTCCCTTGCTTTGATTTACACAAAACAGATCAAATAACAATTCCCCTCTTTCAGTATATTGTATTTGATTTACAGTAACAAAACACACAGGATGCTTTTAATGATAAGAGTGAAGATAAATGGTGTTATCCTTGCAGCTCTGAGTACCTCTGGCATAATATTGGCAGGAGGGCAGGTTTTACAGGGCACAAAAATAGATGCACACACACACACACACACTCACACACAAGATGTGCAAGTTTCACTTCAGCTGATACAGGGCCAAGTTGGTTGCAGGCATTATTAAATCAAAGTTAAGACTCATTGCTCTTAGGCTAGCAACACAAGCAGTGTGTGTGTGTCTGGTTGGGGTAGGGGGTCGGTTGTTAAGAGTTTAAAAGCGGAAGAGGAGTTAGTGTAGAACCAGCATTGATGTCGGGGAAGCCCACTGGCACTTTCTGTTCAAACATTTGAGAGGACCGACCTGCCGAGCTTCAGCGCCCGGGTGGCAGGATTCCCGCTCTTCCTGTTTCTCCTGACTTTGAGGAATTTTTCGGTGAACAAACTCCCAGTGCTCCTCTCACACGCCCCACACCTCATCACAGATACCTGTCTCAGCAAAACTAGAAAGAGATAGATGAGGAGAGAGAACTTTCCAGGCATTTGGGGAGATTCTCTTGTCACCATTTCTGTGTATCACAGAGAATATTACAAAACTATTTTTTAATATCAGACACATTCTTACTCTTTTTATGTGCAAAAGCTTCCTGAGTGGATATGAGTCAGTTCTCCTGATATGAACACTGAAAGAGGTTAAGCTTGCTGTAATCATTCCTCCTGAATACTGACCATTAGATGATCCTTTCCTAAAAACCTTTAAACGTAAGTGATGGAGGACAAAATCCACAGCCCTCGATCTATGAAAAAAATGTATCCAGATGTTTAATTGAAGTTAATATGAAGAGTCGAGCCTGTCCTCCCAAGAAACCCCTGACGCTATAGGTCATGAAGTCAGTCACCAATAGTTAGGTTTGAATGACAGATGTCATCTAGCGGCTGTAGTAATTATGACGCAGGGAAGTGACGCAGTTCAGATGACGTTAATATAAAGTGAGTTTTCTTTGCTAACTTTAAGGAAATAGTAATCATATTTTAAGTGAACCCTAACTAAGTGGTTTTTGTGCCTAAACTTAATCAGACTTTAACCACAGCGTTGTCACATCATAAAACATAATTATTTTTTAACAGTGATTTGTAACTCTGTAAAGCGGCATATTACGCTCCAATGGGTTGTTCTGGAGTGCAGGTACAATCTATGTGGTCATTTAATTTGGAGGACTTGTTGGAAGTGTCAGCAGTCTGAATTAGTCAAATTAAGTGGATTTCTTCCACGATTACAGCCTTTTTGTACTAATTTCCTTGTTTTGTTACTATTGTCCACTGTAGTTCAACAAAGAAACACAAAAAGGTTTTGTACTAAATAGGCAGCAGCTTTGGAAGATATCCACCTGCTTTGACTAACTGCTGAGCCCTCATATTATCTTTTGATAAGCTTTTCAAAATACATTTTTGCCCAAAACAAGGACTGTGGATTTTGTCCCCCATAACTTAAATTGAAAATGCATTATGAAGGGCTCTTCTAATGATCAATATGAGTGAATCCTCTTTCAGTGCTCATTTGGGCACCTGACTGTTGTTTTAGGACAGATTTGGAAAATTGTGAACTTATCCTTTAAATTGGCACCAGTTCTTTCTCTCTACACTTGTGTGAAAGGTGTGAAATAGTTTAAACCAGGAAGAAGCCATCTTTTTGAACCTGGTCCAAGAGAAAATATTTCCAGACTGTTGCCAAAAATGAAGCAGAAAAACAGAGTATTCCCTTTTGTGAGGGTGTGGGATCTGCAGAGTCCTGACTCATGAATCAAAAGTGTGCAATTTAAACAATATTTCAAAAAAAAAAAAGTTGACTGAACTTATGCTGATTTCATACTGCACACCTCTGGCTCTTATTTAAACAGTCACTGAGGGGCATGAACCCACAAGTTCAAGGATGCTGAATTTCAATCAGTGTCCTCATCACAGGAGGCTTAGGTGGAAGAGGTTTACAATGCATTGAAAGAAAACAAAAGGCTGGTGGAGGGGTGTCTAGAGTAGAGTGATGGTGCGACACACTTCTAAAACAAGCCACCGTCCCCACGCCTCTTGCAGTACGCCCGTGGGCACATGTAGCATTAATTGCTGCCTCCACAGAGCCTGCAGACTCCACGCACTATCTATTGCTCGCATCAAAGAAACCACACACTGAACTTTATGAAATTTTTATTCAATGTGTTCACTTCTCTTCCCTTTTTCCTCTCTTTCTTCCTATTCCTATTCCCCACCTTGGCCCCCCTCTCCCTTTTTAGCTCCGCCACCAAACAGACAAGAAAGACTTCTCTCTGCCATGTTTTCGGCTCGACTTCCTTCCTGCCCAGAAGCACTCGAGTATCTCGTTAGTTCTCTCACAGCTAACATCTCTCCTCTATCTGCCAGGAGCAAAAACCTGATTGGGGGAGGTGGGTGGGTGGGGGGGGTATAGAGAAGAAAAGAGAAAGGGGGGACTACATCAAGAAGTTTGGTGGGTGAGATTCTCCGTAGAGCTAGGTGAGAAGCTGTAATATCATTTAGCTACAGTAATTACAGATACAAGAGGCGCACAAAGGAAAGAATAGAGATGAGAGGGTTTTCTCTCCCTGTGGACAATGTACACCGAAGGGCCTGAGTTTCATCATAAACTTACAGCACATACAACTACATGCAAAAACACATTGCAAGATCATTGTTGGTGTGACATAGCACTGCCCTGATTTCTAATACGTGAACAAAGGTTTGTTGAACGCTTGCCTTATTTAATACATTCCACAGTTAGTTCTTTTCACTTGCAGACACCTTTTGCCTCTTTTTCCCTGATTATGACAGTTGAGCAAATCCAGAGTTTCCATTGATTCATCCTGCACATTACCCTTCATTTTAACTGCTCTCTCTCTCTCTCTCACACACACACATACACACACACACACACTGTGGTCATCCATCAAAGCAGCGAGTGTTGTTTCTTCCCCCACACGTCTCATACACACAGGTATAAATCACTGCGCCTGATTTCTGGGGCCAGGGTTTAAATAATTAAAGAGCTTTAATTTATCAGGATTTAGCACCCCCTGACAGTAGGGCTGACATAAGAGAATGAGAGATATATTGAGGAAAAAAAAAAGGTCATTATACATGAGAAACACATACAAAATTATTACACATTTTACTGGAGAGAAAAACGAACATCTAGGCCTAAGTGGCACAAAAGACTATGTGAAAAGGCATTTAGGTTTTGCTCTAGGGCTACTTAATCTGGGTGTATGGAGTTTTATTCACCTGTTAGTAGACGACAAATGCAGTGCGACTGTGTGTGTGAAGAATTGTACTATATGGTTGATTTGTGACAATTACGCGTCATTGGAGAACAACACTGATATAAAATAACAGATACACACAATTCACATTTAAAGTTAAAACATTTAAAATTAAATCATCCAGTAAAAATCAAGCAATGTCAAACTTAAATTTTCTTCACATGCTGTCAGTTTTTGGAAGCATACAAATAATAACAATGTTTTTTTGTTTTCAGAATTGTTGGCAGTGGTGTTGAGAAATATGAAAGCCAGCAAAAACAAACGGGAGTGTTTTTTTTTGGGGGGGGGGGTTGTGAAGAAGTATCCAAGACACTCGACATGGAAAAACACACTACAGTGAGTTACATTTAAAATCTTGTGTCACATCATCACGTGTCTAAAAAGTGAAGTTGTGGTTATTCTGTTAAACTATGACAAATAACCCCACTAAAACCTCAGTTTTTCGAGATCAGTGACATTTTTGTATGCTGCATTTGAACAAAACCCAGTTAAAAACTAGGCTGGAAAACAACACATCGAGTAAAGCACATTTATAGAATGAAATCTGTGTTGAATTATGTCTTGCAACAGAGCCAGGAGGCTGGTGAGGGCCAGTGGCTGTCATGGATGGCCAGATAATGGTGGAACTCTACTGCCCTCCTATGGCCATAAACATGCAAATGAATCTTCACCACATGAAAATCACTGAACTGACTGATTATGACATACTGATGGTTTCCTACTTGCATCTTTTGGTTTTTTCTGGATGAACTATTAGCCCTATGAGTTTGGAAGTCAGAAACAAGATCTACCAGCAGGCACAAAGACATAAGGGAGAAACATTACAATAAAGCAAACAGCCATCTCTGGCTTTGTTTGACCCCCACATTATTTATTCTTTCCAGTAGATCTCTGAAAACAGAATGAACATACACTCTCTCACACACACTACACCCAGAAACAGCATAAAAAAAGACAGAAAAAAAGACATCTGCTAATAAACTCAGAAACAAAAAGAATAACGAAAAACCCCTCTCTTAACATGCAGAGTCACTCTTGAGTAGATTATTATATATTATTGTGAACATTACTTGACGACTTCACTGAGTGAAGTTTATCATTTGCTGGCAATAGTTAGCCACCTAGTGGTAGAACCCTCTTATTACATCAAGTATTGACAACAGGGGATTTTAATTACAGCTTTGGAAGTTTTTGGCTATATGACACCATGTCATCAATGAACGAACAGCTTGACAAACATAGTTTAGTAGATTTTCAACAAACTATAAAGTCTACGGGCTCAACTGGGGGGAAGATAAGATATTATCACACCAGAAACATCAGACAGTACAGAATGCTTTTTTTTTTTTTAACCATATTGCAATTGTGATTTATTTGTTTTTAATATTAAACCTATAGATTCATAATTACGATACCAATTCCCTGTGAAACTGATTACCCACAATAATACAGTACCACCATCCTCATTATAGATGAATGATGGTACTGTCTTCTCAAGATGCGGCATCACCATTTTCCCTTCACTGGTAGATTGTTCTTCACACTTCAGTTGTCCAAAAGGGAGCGCTGTAATGCCTCCTGGATCATTGTGTGCTCATCTGTGGAGTAATCCTGCAAAGACATGGGTGTGAGGAGGAAAAAAAACATAGACACAAAATAAGTTAACTCGTCATTAACATCACAAAAAACACCCCTCCAGATAGAGTTCAGCGCCTTCACTTACAACAAAGGTATCATAGGAAAAGGTGTGTCTAATCTTCAGGTGCTGGAAAAAGTCAGCACTCCTGTAGTTCGGGTCCCCCCAAGGCATTGAGGCACAGATGGGGCACACCTAGAGAGAGAATAATAAAACATCCACAACTAATTATCAACCATGGTTGAATCCAAACAATGCCTGGTACCTTATTTTTAAAAGGGCAGCTCATGGAATCACGGTGTAAAGTTGATTTCTTACCACTTGGCGTGCATCTCGAGCATGCTGGGAAGTGCAATGTTCAACCAGGCCGTCTTGATCGAGGTTCTGGCAGTTGCAGTAAGGACAGGTGAAGGTGTAACGATTTGGCACTGGACTGTGGGAAAGAAACAGAAACAATGAAATACACTCTGCTGATTCTCTATTTGAACATTTTTTTCTATGGAAAGATTCACACAAGATTTGTTTGTCAGATGTGGAAGATTATATGCCCATGTTTAATACTGTGATTGCATAACAGTTGTTTTTTTCTCCATGACAGTAAAGCAACACCATTTTCTGAACTAATCCTACTGCTCTAACTAGGTGAAACTGACTTTAAAGGCCACTTCCTGATTGGTCTTCTCATCAACATTACAAATGACTGTCTCTTAAACTGTCTTATTTGTAATGTTCTCCAGAAAGCACAGTCATCAGAGCGATCTAACGTTATTGTCAAGATATAAAAAGCACATCGGTTTCTTACAACCTGGATCTCACTGTTGTAGTTTTGGCCAATTTAACTACAATAAATCATAACAATGTCAATGTAATCGTAACCTGTCACTCTACAAATAAGTGTGTGTACTCCACAAGAAACAGCAGAATGATTGTTTTGTTTACAAAGGAATGTGGCATGTGGTGAGACGACTGTGAAGTCAACCTGATGGTTATGCAGATGGTTTAAAATAGAGCATATAAAGTTGTCGTTCAACTGGTTTAAGGCTTGTGTTTCCTTGGCTACATCAGACTGGATTGTAAAGTTATATCTGCTGGAGCGCTAGTGTCCACAATCTTTACAGTGATGGAGATGAGAACAACATTATGCTGTCCTACAAATATTCTGGGTAAAACTAGGACAGTAAGACCCATGTTGTAATATACCAGGAATTTCCTTATGTGTATTAAGACATAGTTTGTAATACTTGATTTTTAAAATCTGGCTCATCCCTAAATGAAATGTGGAATTGTGCCAGCAGTGAAGCCCTGAGCTGTGTCAGAAATCACTCCCCCTGGTGCACTATATTTATTTTCTGTCTATTTGAGTGCAAAATGTTTGCACTACAGACAAAGTATGTAGTGGCCTCAAAAGTTCACCTTTACTTTTTGCCAAAAAATACACAATACACAAATAAACAATACAATGCTTCATGCCTTCATCTTTGATAAATGTGTTAGTGGGTGAAAACAGCCCTGTGTTGAAAATAAATGCAAGGGGCTGCGTTGCTGTGGGCATTTTTGAGGTACCAGTCAGATTATGAAATATAATCCAGGAAGTCCAGTTTGAGTGATAGATCCATGAGTGTGAAGCTTCTCAGATGCCCCAACAGTGCACAGCTGTCTATATTACTATAACAAGAGGATATTACAGCTCTGGAAGGTTATTATGGTGGCAAATTGTTTCATCTTTTGTCTCAGTGATTGCAAGGTTAACAGGTTCATGTTACACAGTAATCTACCAGGAATATGCGCTTGCATGCATTTAACTGGCCAGATGACACTGCATTCTGCTGTGGCAAAACTTATATTTTACTTCATGCACCTCCAAGTCTTGTGGTACTTGTGTCAGGAAGAACTGAGAGATGAGGCATTTATTCTCGAAGACTTCTCCTTGATCTATTTTAGCTTGGATTTACCTCATGTGTACGTCGCTTTCGACAAAGGTGTCTACCGAATGAATAAATGTAAGAGTTTATCCAACTTTTTTGCCAGAGCCCTCAGTGTCTGCATCCCCCTGTCACAACACAGTATTCTCATTCAAATGACTGAAGAGAGCTTCATTTTTCCACACAGGGCTTAAGTTGGTCTGAATGCAGCCTTACAGTTACGCAACGCTACACCTGTCAGTGATGGCAACAACTTACTGCTCACTATACAGTAGGCTACTGAGTGTCAATTATGTAGGTACAAGTGACTGAGTGAACGAGGGAGTGATTTCCGACGCAGTACTTGTTTTGTCTTATTGCTCTCTATTTCACCTGATGATGGCAGGCTGGCTCTGGGCAGTGGTCCTCACTCCCTCCTCAATGTACTCCTGGTATTTTGAACAGGCAGCTGTGTGGCCTCTCATCTGAGAAAGGCCAACCTGAATAGTGAGAAAACACATATCAGCAACTACCACTGCATGATATAATTATTAAATAATCGTTCTCTCGTGTTTGAACTCTGCTACTGTCTGAATATAAAGACTTAAGTTTAAACTGAGAATCATTAGAAGTGCATATGTAGTTATATCTTCAGCCCCTCTTGCCTTGTACATGATAGTGATCTGTCTAAACCCTCACATTTCCAAATCTAGTTCACAATAAACCAACACAAGTCATTCAGATGCTTTATGTCAGCTTTTGCACTTTCATAACACATACCTGAGCTCCACATCCCTTGCAAGCCGCCACAGATGATTGGATGAGGGCCTCTAGATCAACTGCTTTAGTCCAGTGGCCAAGTGTGGCCCGACATACAGCACAAACAGGCTTCTGTGGACGCAAACACTCCTGCAAACAACTCTGGCAGAACCTGAGAAGAGACGAGTTAAGGAACATGATGATGAACAAGGAAGGAAAACAAGTCATGGAAGTCATGCTCATCATGGCTGACCCCTCCCATCCTGGGGATACACTTTTTCAAACACTCCCCTCTGGCAAGAGGCCGCAGTTTATCTAACCACAACCTCACACTCCAAGAACAGTTTCTTCCTGACTGCAGCTGGCCCTTATCAACAAGGCCTGAGAACCCACTGACGCAGACTCTACCCTACTCACAGACACTACACTTTCTATTAATGTGAAATCACTTGCACACTTACATATACCGTTAATACTGTGAACATTTGCACATTCCCAGTCAATATCCTGCACACTATTTTTTAAACTCAACAGCTCTCTTCACATAAAATATATTTATACTTCTGTATTGTATCATTTTAATTATATATTTATACCACCTGTCTTTTGTGGTAGTTGTATTTTCTCACTTTGTATAGATACTTATGCACCACAACAACAAAACAAATTCCTTATATGTCCAAATTTACCTGGCTGAAGTCACTGTAACTGTGATCACTTTTGATTTGGCTTTAAATAACCAGAAGGATATGCTTTTTTACAATTATTTCTACTTGTTATAAGCTGACATTAAAATAAACTGTCACAGTGGACCAGTTCAAGAGCTCTTCCTGTAAATCTAATGGGAAGTCCCCACCTCAAGAGGGCGCAGGGACTTGTAGTCCATCTAAATGGTTTAACGAGCCTGTGCAATAGAAATCCAAACTACAACTCCCAGGCGAGGCCTCCTCTTTGATGTAAACAAAACTGAAACTGATTTAGCAGCCTGGCATTGGTTTTTCCAAATATTCAAGTAAAAGGAACATAATTACAGGGTCGCAACAAAAGCAGACACACATATGGTCGATGTTTTGCGACTGTGGTGGCAAGACATGTTTAAAAACAAGCATTTCCAGCCATTATTTTTACCTCGTACCATTGCATCGCTAATGGTAGACGTGGGTTAAAAGGAGGACGATCGGGGGGAAAAGGGGTAAAATACTCACGTATGTCCGCATTGTGTTGTGACGGGACTGTCGAAAATTTCGAGACAAACTGGACAGACAAATTCTGACACGTCGCCGCTCCCGTCAGAGACGTTTTTCTTGTGCTGTGTAGAGCTAAACCCTCCGAGCATCGCCATTTCTTTTCTTTACTGTGTCGGTCAGTCCGCCACCAACCGTCCCCGTTATGACGTCATACGGTTTTGGTTTCTTTTTTTATGCGCGAGGGCGGAGTCATCACACTCAACGTCCGACACACAACACCAAAACACCTTGTTTTTATTGTGTTAAAACTGTGGACAACCAGTTAATTCTGCCAGTACAGCCATCATTATAAATAGACTTAGGGCTGGAAAAAAAGAAATCTGTTGGCTGTTTTTTCGATTAACTGATAAACTGTTCTATAAAATAAAATAAAATGTCAAAACTAAATGAAAACAATAGTATTTTCCCAGAAGGTGACATCTTCAAATACCTTGTTTTATCTTGACAGTACGAACCCCAAAGATATTCACAATCACAATAATAGTAATGATAACAACAACAACAACAACAATAATAATAATAATAAACTTTATCTCTATAGCACCTTTCAAAACCAGAGTTACAAGGTGCTTCACAAAATACAGTTCCATAAAACATATACGACAAGAAAAACAGCAAATCCTAACAATAGAAAAGCTGGAGCTGCATGCCATTTTTGCTTGACATTACTCAAACTTTATCGATTTAGAATCATTTTTTTGTGTTGAACAAATAATAACTGTAAATTTATTGAAAATATTGTACAAACTTTGAAAATCGATACAACGTTGAAGGGAGTGAGAGCAACATTTCAAAATTAAAAAAGGTTGATGAACTGAAGCCTTCATATAGCGCAACAACTGTTTCCTAAAGCTACACTTGCTTGACTTAATTGTTGTTGGGTGGCTTAACATTGTTTAATTCCGGGTAAATACATATTAATGTATATGCAAACGTATATGTATGTATATTAAATATTTTCTATGTGTACACATAACGTTAAATAGAATAAAATGAAATAGAATATAATGTCTTTATTGTCATTCACGGCAGTACAACGAAATTGAAGGTGCAAGATAAGAACAGTATATACTGTTAATAGAACTTCAAGAACAGATATGTAAAAAACAGTCTTGAATTATTTATACATATACACACATATATGTATATGTATATATAATGTATATACATAATTCAAGACTGTTATATATATATGTGTGTGTGTGTGTGTATATATATATATATATATATATATATATATATATATATATATATATATATATATATATATATATATATATATATATATATATATATATATATATATACACACATATATATGTAAACACATATATGACAAACGCATGAGCTGATATTGTTCTGTATAATATACTCTGTATATACATGTTACTTACGCTGGTGAACGCTGGTGATGATGATTTTTTTGGTGATGATGTTGATGATGATGATTTTGGGCTCTGCATCCACTCTAAAACAGCACGTGGGCCCCCAGTGCTGCTGAACTGTCAGAACCGTGCGCATGCGCGTTCAGATGATGGGAATTTCCTACAGCTGAGGAGGCGTAGCTAGCCGCGGCTAGCACTTGTTAAAGGTAAGATGTACGTGTGGTGGTGTTTTTGGTTACAAAACAATGTGATCTCTCACCTAAAGCAGAATTAGATTCGGCAGTACAACACAGTCACAACACAGTTTACGCTTGATGTTCAGAAGATTGACTCTAACATCGCCAAAGATTTCTATTTGGAGATGGACCGCCCTGCTAGCTAAAGCAATTGTTAGCTAGCTAGCTGCGCTGAAATGGGCGTTCACTGCTTATGCTCATTTGGGGGCCAGTGCGAGTCACAGCATCGTGTTTTGTCGGGTATGAGATCCATGAAGAAATAACAATCACGATGTTTTAGTAGTATTTATCTTATTATCAGAATCGGTGGGCTGGTTATGTTGTAGTTGATGCGCAACAGCGAGGCATGATGATGTTGTTAGCAGGGGCATGCTGCTAACTCGCTAAACGGATGCTCGCTAGGTTTGGTGTGTGAGGTAACTGGAATAACCAGCCAGCTAGCCTGGGAACGAGGAGCAGGACCCTTTCTTTCTCTGCTATGTGGTTCAAGCGTCAGAGCAGATTTTGGGGTCATTCTATAACAGAAACAGTGTTCTCAATTTGAGCTGCAGGCTACCTGGTTTATACGCATGTAACGTTGGCACCGATATCTCACTTTCTCTCTGGCGCAAACAAGGGCGGACGACAAAAGGGATATTCATGTCAACATTGAGTTCCGATCCTGATTGCATACGCTGTAATTCCTCTGGTCTCTTTCTTGGTTGCACAGAGTATAATGGTGATAATAATAGTGAAGCCAACTAGCTATTGGACCGACGTTAAATAGCCCACACGATTCATCCTCACATCATCCCACCCAGAGCACAAACGATGTCTCTCAACATAGTGATTTGATAAAACAAAAAAACACTTGGTGATGATTGATACAAATGCATTTTCTTTGGGACTAAATGAACACTGACTTAATCAGCAGATGTGGGCACATTTCTTTCTGTCTTTGTGTGTGTTAGAATGACGGATTTCCATTTTTATAATACTCTCCTGTGTCATTACAGCTTGCAGACGGCCCAGAAGAATCACAGCACCATATCTCTGTCTTCATGATGAGTGACCTTGAACTCTGCACATGCTGAAACCAAGGAATGGATTAGATACAACTCTACATTAACAGAGCGTGAAGTGAAAGCTGCTCCGGACCTCATCTTGCATGACATCGGCCTGTTTGTCTGAAAACAAGTCAGGCTTTGAGCCAAAACCAGAGATGCCCATAAGAAGGCATCCCTACAGGCTGCAGCCTAGCTACGCCAACTGAAAGCACCAAACAACTGCATCTCTTGTTAAGATGATGTGCTGCTGATTGGACGCAAAACTCATTCCTCTTCCACCTCTCCAAAACGTTATTAACGTTGAGTGTGTGCCAGTGCGTACAGTGAATTATGGTGACCAAAAATGGTGCTTGAATGTGGCATCCTCGTGCAGAGTATGCGAAAAGGGGTGAGGCTCTCTCAGAAAAGTATAACAGCTGACTGTTAGTCTGCTGCAGATAATGGATGCCAAGTTAAAAGAGGACCTGTTTCGGAGGTATGTGGTGGCACTGGAGAGGCGTCTGGAGAATGGAGGGGAATACACAGGGATTGGAGCTGCACAAGAGGGGGACAAAGGCAGACACAAGGACAGTGAGGCCCTACTCTCCACAGCCACAGCTCTGCTAGGGGCCTATCAGCCAGATCCGGGACAACGTTTTCGCATGGTGCGTTTTTATGAGGTGGTGGAGAGCTCGCTCCGCTGCCAGAGAGGAGGTAACCTCAAGAGCCTGGAGAGAGCCTTCCACACCCTGGAAACCATCTGCACCAACCTCTTGCTCTTCCCCTGGAAGAAGGAGTTCAGATGTATAAAAGTAAGTTTAGGTTATTCTTAGGGTTGTTATATTACTCTGACTTAAAGCTGTGGTTAAAGCTGACTTGATGGAATATTTAGGGTACAATATTAGCCATCCGCTCGCAACATCACCCTACCCGGGAGTGTGTCTCCAGTGCTGACATTTCCCAGTTTCTGTATGAATTGTTGTAATTTGACTGAATAAACACATGAATAATATAGTGACTTACATAGGAGAAAATATAATATTTTTGTTGCCTTTAATTTAATCTGCAGCACTTCATAGTGCAAGTTTAAGATACTTTGAATAAAACAAGTAACATGTGCACCTTTCTAGGACAGCCAGTGATGACAGCTCAAGGTGCAGACATGGAAAGATATACAGGTTATATCGCTGTCAAGAATTATAATGTTTCCCATACAAATTTGTACAGACAGTATACATCGATATCTTTCACGACCTTGAGGTGGAGAAGAGCTCTTTTTCACATCTTCACTTATTTCAGATCTTCCACTGTAGTAACTGTGCCACTGGTCACAAAGACTGCACTGATCTTTGAACACTAGTAAAGATTCATGGTGATGATCTGTAGGCTGCAAGTTACTTTTTTTGTTTAAATATAGTGTTAGTTTCCCTAGCTGATTAGTTACCTAATAATAAAATCTGAAGAATACAGTAAGAATAAGTAATGAAGGTGCATCAACATTCTTATTTTCCATTTGTATTGCAAACTCTTAACTTATGTATGTGAATATTACCTCAAATATTTGTCTAATATACAGATGGTCATTCAACTTTATGGTCATTTTGGAGGGAGGCTGTGGTTTGTGGTGCTGATGGATTGTATCATGTTATACAAGTGTTTCTATTACTTTGTCTGTCCTATTTGAATCAAGGATGGTAAACCAAATATCACTTTGCTATCACAAGAATAGCACATGATGTCATATTTTTAGGGTAGCTTTTAGCTTTATGGTGTCAAGCTATTTTAATTGATTTACACTAATTCTGATTAACCCATTTCTCTTTTAGACCTTCACTGGCCCATATGTGTACCATCTGCAGTCCGCCATTTCTGATGCTGAACTCCGAACCATAATGCGCACCATTGGCTACTCCTGTGACCACGATTCGCAGTTCCACTTGCAGGAGCACCCAGGAGGCTCAAGTCATCTCCGCCAATTGGCTTTTGAGCTCTTCCTGGCCCAGGCAGAGTGTCGTCTTCTGGGAGAGGTAGTGGCTCTGGCCCGTGGTTCAGCCTCAGAACTGGAGGCCCTGGAACTCCGCAGAGGTTGCAGAGATGATGCAGCTGGCTGTGCGGAGGCGCTCCGCAGACGCGACAGCCTCGGCGCAGATATGGCTCGGCTTTCTGTGCGGCCACTGGATATCGAGAGGCCTCATGCTCACCACCTGAGGCGAGGTAGCCGACCGTCAAAGTCTGTGGATGTTACAGATGGGGCTGGTCACTGGCACGCGGCAGTTAGCAAGCCTGTCTTGAAGGCCTCATTGAGTCTGAGGAAGGAGCCTCTGTTTGTGGACGCAGAGGAGGATATGAAGGATGAAATCATCAGGCCCAGCACCTCAGCATCTCTTTTCTCTGTGGCAGCTCCACCTTCCTATAGCCCTGTTGCAGATTTCTTCCCCATTCAGTCACCTCCCCCAGCTGATGCTTACACATCCTACCACCTGTCATCTTTGGATGAGATTGACTTGTACACGGAGAGGGGTGGCGCGGGGACAGGAGGAAGGCAGACCCCCTCTCGACCTCCATCCAGAGAGCCTCGAGATGCAAGGGATGGGTGGCTGCTCAAAGCACACGGTAGTGTGAAGTGTCAGGGTTGTGGACTGGGCTGCTCCACAATGGCCTCCTGCCAGAGATGTGACATGATCCTCTGTTCTGCCTGTCATGACGTGGACCCCTCCCCTTGCTGTGGCCTCCAGGACTACCACTCCAAATCCCCACGACCCCTTGACGGATACATCCCTGTCAAGGAAAAGCTCTCTGTCTACTCTAATACTCACACCCACTCCCATCTCCACCCGCACCCCCTCACACTGACCCACTCACACTCTCACCCCCACCCTCACCCCCAGATGGTGGAGAAACCCCTTTTGTCCACTAAGCTGTTTCCAAGCAAGTCTGTTGCCTTGACAACGCCAAAGGGAAGCAGCAGTGAGCGAATAAGCATGGGGGGATCACGCTGCGGGTTCTGCAACAAGCCAGGTGCATCACACACCTGTGTGAACTGCTCTAAGGTGTCATGTGACTCATGCATGGGCTTGTATGCAAAGGATATGTGCACGCGAAAGAATCCCCAGCACAGTTTTGTGCCCAACCATCAGCTCAACTTCAAATCTGGCACCATATCTCACCTGGTGTACCGATGAATCAGGCAGACAGAATTTTTTTTTTTTTTTCTCCCTTCTAGTCCCCTCCTTTAATCTGCAGCGTAGTCTTGCACTATTGCTTTAGCTCTGTTCCTGCTTAAACAATTCATTCACTATCTTCCCCTTTATCTGATGGTCTTTTTCGCTCTCTCTAACCCTCTCTTGAACTTTGTATATTTTCTCTTGCTGTCAGTAGGGCCCTGGAATGCACATGCCACAGAGAGCCATATCGTCTGCCCATCTCTCTGCCTTGTACAATTCAGGCCTTTTATCTATTTCTTCTTCCTTTTACCTTGCTACCTGCTCTTGAGTAGTCATGTGATGTTGTAGCGCTTCCCAAATTCCTCAAAGTTTGTCCTCCTCAAAAGGGAAACTGGAGAAAAGAGAGTTTAATTCCTTCTCCTTTTGAATGAATTCCGTCCAAATGAACATATATACTTTGCCTAACTTCTCAGCTAAAAATTCCTCTAATATATAAATATATAAATATATACAGTATATATATGAGTGTGTGAGTGTATGTGTGTGCGTGTGTGTGTGTGTGTGCGTGTGTAGAAAAGACCTCTGAGCTTGCATTGTGACAAAGGAGATCTTTTTAAACTTGAAAAATAGTAGGGAAAAACAGAGAAAACATACACTGGAAGTCAATAAGTCAATAGTTTATATTTTTAATCTCTATTCTCTAGAACAATGTGAGACTGTTAAATGGGCATGAGGTCTGGCATTGGGATTTTGAAGGTATAAACTTGGGGTGGGAAATTTCTCAAAGGGACACACTGAGACAATGGTCAGATGCCATATATTCTATTTAAAAGATTATGCCTTGTAAATTAACCCTCAATTGTTTCTGATTATATGACTGAGGTTTAAATGCTGCTGTTGACTTGAGACGTTGAAGATGTGTGGTGTTTGACTTCTTTCTGGTAAATAGCCTGTTGAGTTGTGTCGGTTCCAAGCCCGCCCATCCCCTTTCATCACACTCCGTAAGCCTCCATGGTCCATGACGTTGTAGTGGCCCCTTACCAGATCAGTGGTTCCCCGTCAGTCTCAGGTGGAGTCACAGGACGTCTCACACTGGGCCACAAACCAAATGTTTGCGGGTCCTTGACAGTGTGTGAGCCTATTGATTGGTTTTAGACAGTATGAAAGTGTATAGTCTGACACGGTTTCTGTCTACCTCAAATTGCTTCAGCTTATACACCCAGTTCAACATTGTGGTTTTAAACTAGCCCTAGAAACCTAAGAAATATTGTATTTATTATATTATTCTTCTCTAATTTGCAACTCATGTTTCGGCGGAATAGAAAATAATACCCCAACTTACAATCAACTAACTCAGTCACTTTTAAGGGTTAGCAGAGGTTATTTATTTTGTGAGATAATCCTGGGCTTTGTCAGTTTTCTGATATAGCACAAGGTTTACAGTCTTCAAAAATACTCATGAGTTGTCAGTTTGTCTCTTGTGCCATTCAAACTACTACTAATAGTATACTGGTCGTACTAGTATATTCAGGGGATGGACACAAAACATGAGCACCTGTAAATTATAATGCAATTCAATACAGTAGTCCTGCAGCAAATACTACCTTTGTGAAGCCTGAAATGTTAGATTTGATCGAGACTGATAGAGAGGTGCTGATGGAGCTCTTATCATAATTTCCGAGCATGCATTTAGTGTTGTTGGTGTACTGGATTGCATTGCACTAACTGTTTGCTCATCCTGCAGACAAATTACAGAAATGGCTTACAATATATTTCAGTTCAGTGCAACACCACCGCAGACTACAGGCTCAAAAATGACTATAGAGTTGAATGGATACCTCTCTGACACTTTGTTGATCACATGTAGTATTTAAGTAGGGCTGAACGATTTCGAAAAAATATCTAATTGCGAATATTTTGACAGTTATATTGCGGTATGATTTGTGATATTAGAGAGAATGATACTTTCTACATCATTATTTTCATTTATATTGAAAACATCTCAAAATGATTATGGTATGATTTTTTTTTTTTTTTTTTTTTCGGGGATCTGTACCAAACAAAGATGTTTTGTTAAGTCTGTAGAACATGATTTGTAGGCCAGGACATCTCCGCACCATGACAATATTCAATTTAAAATTGTATTTTGATACACATTTCGCCTTAAACAAATATTGTGCCTCCTGCGATTTGAAAATTGCAGTAGGCCAGATTGCACTTTTGATAAAATTTCTGTTGTTCAGCCCTACATTTTAGCTTCACAAAGGTATTATTTATCACATATCCATTGCATGACTTTGCACTATAGGGATTCATGTTGTGGTGTCCACCTGCCTGTACTGTGCAGTGATTGCATGTGTGGAGTAATTTAAATGATATGGCTGGTGATTTTCTATATTTTTCTTATGGTCAGCAAATCTCATGTGCAGAGCCAAACTAACAATGAAGTGATTTACTTGCAAGTATTGTGTGTGTACATACCAAGTCTGATATATATTGTATTCCTATGTGCAGTAGACCTCAGTTGTTGTCCAAAATCGATTAAAAACACACTGCTGCACAAGGTGACATGTTCCTTCACCCTGAAGATTGTGGTCACAATAATTTGTTTGGAATTGGCTCCAAAGATAACAGTGATCACATTTTCAGTCTCAGGAGAAACGTTCACCGCTGCGCATGCGTGGGAATGTGTTTTTCATAAAAAGAGCATTGTTAGCTTGTTGTGCTAGATATCACAACCTCTTGACTTTGTGCTACACTGTAAATTCCTCAAAGAACTTCAGTACAAAGTTAAGAGGTTGTGATATATAACACAACAAGCTACCGAAGCACTGCACATAGTGGCGTCTGCCTTACACGGAACTACTCTTCTGAGAATGAAAATATTTGGAGCCGTTTCTAAACAAACCATCATGACCAAACTTTTTTGGGGGAAGGACCATGTCACCCAGTGCAGCGGTGTGGCTCAGTGATGTGTTTTTAATAGTTTTTGGACAACAACGGAGGTCTATGATATCAGGCTTTGGATACACGAACAATACTTCTACTTCTACTACTAAGATCACGTCATTGTTGGTTTAGCACATGAAATGAATCTCCCGTTTGCTGTGGAACTTTCTTTAAACTCATCTATTGGTATACTTCAAAGGGTCATGGTGATCACAGGTAAATAAACTCTGCTAACACTTAAAACACTGGGTGTCATGAAATTAGAGGGTACTTTTCGTGATTAAACTTTGATTGTCCGTGAAAGAGGAGAATTCATGCAATATGTTGCAGTTAATAGTCACCAAGGGCTAATTTTAAATCACATTACATTTTAAAAAAAAAGGTCTGAGTCTGGTTTTTTTGACAGACCGCTTAGGCGACCCTAGCCTTTAAGCTCTGTCGGGAATAACCTCTAAATGCCTTAAGCTCATTCAGCTGTCTTACTCTGGAGTATTTTAGGCTTTTGGTATTGTCATTTTCATTGTTTTGTATTTTAACAGTCTATAGGTTAAAGTTTGACTTTTGCCAGGCTATATAAACTAAACACATAGCCTGTTCTATGACAGCTAAGGAAAGAATTCAGAAACACACAAGTATGGATTAAGCACTACAGTTTCTAAGATGGAGCATATTGAACCGTGCATCTGTCAGAATTATGCAGAAAGTCACACGTTGTAGACCAACACATTTACTATATGCTTAGAAGGGTTAATGTCTGTAATAATAACCATGTTTTGCTTGGAAGTCAAATTTAATATTTATTTTGCTTTGCTTACAGACATACCTAAACACACACGTTTGGTTATAGGGAGTGATGTCTGATCTCATACTTCTGTTCATTCCTTCCCTTTAAAACTTTAACTTTAAAAGTTCAGTTTTGTGTCTTTTTCATGTTAAAAAAAAAACGTAAAGAAGGGATGTTTTGATACTGTTCGGATGTAGCTTAAGGTTTCTTTGAAAAATGTCTGGGTCAGCATTAGTTAAGGCTAACTTGGGTATCACAAACGTCTTGAGTGACCTTAGGGAGGTGTGCAATTGTTTTGTTTAATCCGATAAAGCCTTTTTAAATAGTTTAAATAGTTTGAGTATTTATCATAGATATATTTGAGTTGCTCGACTCTGGTCATGACAAATCATACCAGCAGCAAAGACGACTTTTAGAAGTATTGAGCCATGTCGCAAGAGTGATCGTATTGCCAAATGAAGAACAAATATCTTATTGGAGTAGAAAACAAAATCCTGTGGCTTGCCCGGATGTACAGTCGATGTAACGTAAATCTGTGGTTTTGCTAAAGTTTGGCTTTGTGTCTGTGGATGTTGACCTTTTTAAGAAGCCTAGAAAGAGAACCATCAGCATAGATACCTACCCCGCACACCATGGGATGTGGATCTGACTTCAGAACAGTGGACTGATTATTTGTGTAGGTCACTACAAAGGGCTAAACAGTCTTCAGGGCTGCTGCAAAGTTTGTGGGCACTGTTTTAATCTTTTGGTGAACAACTGACTTGTCATAGGTAATAATGGTAAATATCTACTGTGGAGCTTACTGTACATTCATCAGTGGATATGAATTACTGATGTTGGAAAAACAAAAGAGCTATTTTTATTTTGTGTCATGGAATACATTGAGCCATTCGAACATAATTGGTTTAACCCACACCGGACACACTCAAGTCATTGTGGAAGTCAATACTCCCTTTACCTCTTTGTGTGGTTATCTTGCTGATATTAACAGTGATGGTGTAGTTAGGCAGCCCCTTTCCCATTCCCCGTTCCCCTAACCCTTTCTTGGCATGCTCTGTACAAGGCCCAAACCCCATACCTCTTCTCCCCTCAACCTCCACATGTGCCCTCACCCACTGTCTCCCCCTCTCTCCTCCCCCTCCCCCCTCTACCTTGGCACTGAGGATCATTGCACAATGTCTATGTGAAGGGGTAATGGACCTTACGATCAATATGTGGGCATACATGGGGGTGGAAAGGGAAAATAGCCAAAATTGTTAATCGGTGAAAATATATATAAATATATATTGAAACGTAAATGAGATTTTATAAAATAATTTAAAGAATAAAATTCTGAAAAAAAAAGTTGTTTTCTGCCTTGAGTTCGTGGGTGTATGCAATGTCTGTTTTTGAACCACTATGGGTGTGTTGTTTTTTTTGTCTTTTGTTAGCATTCACTAAATTGAATTGTAATTTTACTCAGAGAAGTGGCCTGTTAGAAAAACATTGATTAGAGGTTTACACACACACACACACGCTATGTTTTCGAGCACCATCACACATCAGTACTGTTTCCATCTAACGTCTTCACTGAAGCCTCACAGCCTTTGTGCCTCTGACAGTAACGGCTGTTCGAGATAGTGAAGAGCTTTGTCTGTTCACATCCTCTCAGGGGACTTCAAGGCTACAAACTTAATTTGTTGAATGTGTCTGTGTTTCAGCTAATGAAGTCTGAATCATCGTTATAGCTCACTCAGTCAGGACTTCTATATATTTTGAGACTGAAGTCTGCCCAGTACTGCATGAGGTGATGTTTTCCTTTATGACCAGCAGGTGGCGATGAATACCCATACAAAGGGAGACTGAGGCTACATAAAATACACCAATCCTTTTGACAAATATTTACTTTTTAACTTAATGTATATGACTGAAGTGCAACTCTTACAGATTTAGTTGCTTAGCTGGATCTACATTAGTTATCATATCAGTATTAATAACTTTTATGAGCAGCTGTATGGGTGTGCTGCAAAACACATACACATCCAGTTGTATGCAAAAGTTTGGGTGCTCCTTGACAAATAACATATTTTGATGATTTTTAATTGAAAGATGTAAACACCCTTTCTAGGATATGAATAAAAAAACCCCACTATTTTCAGCAAACACTTATTTTTTATGTCATAGATTAAACAAAAATTAAAAAAAATAAAAACATTGTGGCATGTGCAAAAGTTTGGGCACCCTAAGAGTTCTGAAGTGAAGATTTTTTTTTTACAAGGTCTTGGACCTTAATCAGCCTATTCAGTCTAAATTGTTATTAGGAAATCTCAGCTGGTGCTAATTTCAAAGCTTTACAAATACCCTGACTCTTCAAACCTTGTGCGAGCACTCAGCAACCATGGTTTCCTCTAAGCAGTTGTGTAAGACTCTGAAAATGAAAGTGTATTGATGCCCACGATGCAGGGGAAGGCTACAAGAAGATAGCAAAGCGTTGTCAGCTTCCAGTTTCCACAGTGTGAAATGTAATTAAGAGTTGGCAGTTTAGGGGAACTGTGGGAGTCGAGATGAGTTCTGGAAGACCAAGAAAACTCGGAGAGAACTGCTGGTATGCTGGTAAGAAACGCAAATCAAAACCTCCCTTTTTTACTGCAAAAAACCTGCAGGGAGATATAGCAGACTCAGGAGTGGTGGTGCACTGTTCCACTGTGCAGCGGTGCTTGCATAAACAAGATTCTCTTCATGGGAGAGTCAGTAGAAGAAAACTTTACCTGCGTCCTCATCATAAAATCCAATGTCAGAAGTATGCAATGGAACATCTACAGAAGCCTGAAACAAGTGCTGTGAACTGATGAAGTTAAAATAGAATAGGCCACAATCAGCAAACGTATGATTGGAGAAAAAAAGGAGCAGCATTTCATAAAAAGAACACCTTGCCAACTGTTAAACATGATGGTGGATCTATCATGCTTTAGGGTTGTAAATACCAGCAAATTCTGGAAGCAAACATCCCACTTTCTGTGAAAAAGCTGAAGCTGAAAAGAGGATGGCTTCTACAACAGGATAATTATCCTAAACTACCTCAAGAGACTCAAACTGAAGGTTTTGGGATGGCCATTACAGTCCCCTGACTTAAACATAATAGAAAATCTGTGGGTAGGTCTAGTAGGTAAAGAGCAGTGCATGCAAGACGGCCCAAGAATAACGCAGAAAAAGCAGCCTTTTGCAAGGAAGAAAGGGAGAAAATCCCAAATACAAGAACAGAAAGACTTTTAACTGGCTACAAAAAGCGTTTGCAAGCTCTGATATCTGCCAGAGAGGGTGTTGCTAAGCACTGACTCTGTAGGGTGCCCAAATTTTTGCACATGCAACAATGATGTTTTTATTTTATTATTTTTGGTCAATTAATGAGATAAAAAGTATGTGTGCATTAATGTTTGCTGAAAATATTGATTTTTTTTTTGTTCCATACTCTAGAGAGGCTGTATTTACATCTTTTCAATTAAAAAAATCACCAAAATATGTTATTTGTCAAGGGGCCCAGACTTTTGCATAAAACTGTATCAAACATAGTTTAATATTTCATTTGTTTTTTGTTACCATTTTCCTCATCTGAGACTAACATGGACAACTACACAAAGGCAACCATTGACTAAACAGCCCCTTTCTTTTTTATCATAAAAAAGACCTTTATTGAATTTCACATAATTAAAATTTACAAAAAAACAAAACAGTAATTTACATTAACAATAAAGTGCAACAAGTGCCAAAGTGCAAAACATCAATAAAGTGCCCTTTTCCTCTGCATGTCATGTTCCTTTGCTTTTGAGAGCAGCTGTTGCAAGTGTTCTAAAATAGTCGAGGGTCAAAGCATAACAAGGCGAGAAGAGTCAGCGTTGAGGAGAAATAAGTGCAAACGAAATACTTTTTTGAAAACGAAAACAGTTATATATAGGAGGATACAAATTGGGATTATCCAAGTCAGTCGTTATGCCTGGTGTGCTTCACTGATATGAAGAGAAGACAAGATGTCTAGACATCAGAATTTACTGCAATAAACAGGGTGATGTGTGTAATTAGAGAGAGATAAGTGACTGGTCATGTGCTATGTCATTTGTTTATTGGTATCTGTGGTTCAAATGGATTGGACAATGGTCATGTAGACAGAGAAAAACCAAATGAGACAAGAGTAATCTGATATGCAGAGCTTGAGCTTCAGCGAACAATATCATAGAGAAATACTGAAGGGGTAAATACAAGACAATGAACAGGATTTAAAATTTCCACCTGACAGACACTAAATACTGATAACATGAGAGTTTAGACTATGTACTTTGGTTGCTGCCTGTTCTTAAATTTGTGACTTGTTATGTCTATGACTGACAGGCAGCAGAGTTCCCAGACTTATCCTATTCTTAGTTTGGGATTTGTTCTAATTGAAGCTCAGGTGAAATTCCTTTTTATATTAACAGCCCCACATTACAAAGCTCATTTACCTCTTACTTTAGATCCGCATGGTATGCCTGATCAACCACTAGGAGGATCATTTTGGAATGCACACCTGCTAAGGATAAACTTGCAGATGCTTGTTTTGTCTCATGGTGCTTTAACAAAGGAGACTGGAGACTAGAGCCCATCATTAGTCTAAATAAGCTTCCATATCATATTGGGTATAATAATTGGATCAGTTTTTGGACCAGTGCCTCTAACAAACTAATGTTAGATATGGGATAGCTATAGCTGAGATTATCCACAAAAAGGGAAAATAGCAGAAATGGACATCAGCAGGACTGAAATGCTGAGTGAGTGCCAGTCCCGGCACCCTGCATCATCCTGTCCTCAGGGACATGTCAGAACTGTGCTGACTAACAGCCTTTACCAGCCTTCGGGGGAGTCTAAGACATACTGAGTAAAGAACATCACTGTTCAGCAGGAGAGACAGATAATGACTGATGGCACACTGCTTAGCCTTTTAATAAATCTACCAACAGCAGTAACATTAACACTGTCTTGATTAACGGTCTAACTGAAGAGAGACTGCCTATGGAACAATTAAAGCACAGCACATGCATTTATATAAGTATTATGAGTCAAAGCATAGAGTGTTTTCACAGAAAAAACATGCATTAATTTTACATATGCAGCATTCTCTAATGCATAGGGTCAAACTGAAGTTTTACATATTGTGGCTTTTCCTGTATCTACCATTTTCTGTCTATTTATTCAACCACCTCTACTGACATTTAACGACAACTGCTGAAGAAAATGGACTGATGTCAAGAAATGTGCATCCTGAGATTCCAGTGGCAGAAATTTCCACAGTTTGCAGCCCCACAGCGCCTGATCATTAGCCAAGGTAGGTAAGCACAGTTTTTAATAACATATACACTACACTGTATTTTTATATATACTTACTTGAGTTCCACCCACATACAGTGACAGACTTACCTAACACTGCACCTACACTATATATTTCACACATACAGAAACAACTGCACACATCTTGTGTGAATGAGCTACCTGGAGAATCTATTGCTGCTATAGAAAGAGGCCAAAGACTTGTGCGTGTTAGAGATGAGATTTAGACCTGTGTAAGGCTTTCACTGGTTAATTGCATGTCAGGAGGGGGATCGTGACGGTCACTGTCCTTTTGTGTCACTTGAAGGGCTTCTCTCTCTCTCTCTTCCTTTCCTCTGCTCTTGCTGTGCACATGATTTGTTACCCTGGCATTTGATTAACACATACGTTCATTGAATGCTTCTTCATCACACTGTCTTAGTAATTAATTACGTTAAATGACACCACTCTTTAAAAAAAAAAAAGCATTTGAGACTCAACACACAAATGAGCACTTCACCATTAACTATTATCTGTGCTTATTCCAGCTCTTGTCTCATCAAGGCAAATACTAAGAGTTCTTTGCCAAGAATCATAAATATTCTACTACGCACTACATAATTGCTTGGAGCTAATGTGAGGTTTTTAAATTTATAATTAAAGGTGTCATTATGTTCTGCTGACACCTTTAACTTTGAAACTCCATCCTGCTGACGTCCTTGCCGATGCAATGCAATGCCTTAACTCATCATTGGTAAGCTTGGAGCTTGTTTATGTTTTTTTAAGGACAGCCTGAAGGGAGAAAAGTCAGAGAAGGCAGCACAGTTTGGTGCCAAAGGCATATGATAAAAGAATAATCACTACAACCATAATACACCACTCACCCAACCTACCACCACACACCACTCCACTTCAAATCCAGGTGCCACATCACATGAGACTGTCCCCAGTGCACCCACTGGCTGCCAACAGGAAACCCTATGGAAGGACAGAAGGACCAGCCCTATCTTTAAATATTAAAAATCAGGCAGCATTAACAAACCATTAAAAAGTGGATAATAATAGGCACTTGACTGAAATTAAAAAGACAAAGACAGACATTAAACTGGAGCACATTATCAATGTAAAAGAATTTCAATTCCACATCCTCTTTGGTTTATACACATTTCTCAATAAATACCAGGAATCTATGTTCACACAACTCAGGCAGCTATAGGGGTGTGTCCTCCAGAGACAGCTCAGGTCTTACAAGTCACTATACAAACAGAACAATAAACCAGTATTTGGTATTTATAGTCTATCAACATTTCATGGCATACATCAGAAGAACATGAGTCTGTCCTCCCAAGAAAAATGACACAATAGGTCATAATGTCAGTTGGCTGGTTAGATCCTTACTTGCTGCAGGAGACAACTGTTCACTTACCTTTTCCAACCGCAGGTCTGGACAGTTTTTAAAAAACCATAACTGCGACAAACACTCTTCAGCTCCTTGTAGCTCACTCTGAATACAACACAGAAAAAGCTTTAGTGATAAGTTCACTGAAGGTTTCATGTCCTAAATACATACAGCTATAGACAAATCTAAAGTATCCAACCACAGCAGGTATAAATTGCTGAAGGTTTTGTCCATCAGCCTAAAAAGCAAAATTCATGTAACCATCTTTATCTCAGTGTCGTATAGTTAATGTGTTCATTGTCTGTAAAGTTATCCTGTCACAGCATGCAGTCAGTTAGGATGAGTCTGTTGCGGGTTACTAAAATATAGTTAAACATGCAGGCTGTAGTTTGTCTTTGGCATCTCTGTCACTAACATACAGACATGTACAGCCTGTTTGTTTCCACCTGGCTCTAATGTTATGGTAACTCACATACACATTTGTTTACAGAGATAGGCTAGATGCTAATGCTCACTAACTCCTAACAGTGAAATACAAATGAGACTCACGCACATCCATTGTAATAATATTAGCAACAAACTGAATATTTCATTTAACATGTAACTGCAAACCTTTGTGCAAATCTTCTTTATGCACTCACAAATTGGACAATTATTTGTGCAAATCTTTTTAATTTGTTCACAAAATGTCACGCACAGCTACAGATCTTACAGATTTAAAAATTAAATTTAATTTGTTCAGATATTTTTTACATATTCAAACATTTGAATTCATTCTATCAAAATGTTTTTACACATTCACACATTTGAATGTATTCATACAAAATGTTTTCATACATTCAGATATGTTGATACACAGCTACAATACTTTTGACTATATTTTTTTTCCATATACGATGAGCTTGCTGGTCTGAATCCATGTCAAAAGTCTGAAAGCAGTGATGAATGAGCAGGCACTAACCCTGTGGGTGGTCTGCTCTACAGGTTATAAAAGTATCTTCAGGTGTGGTTTTGACAAAATGTGACATTTTTGCAATATTGTAAGTAATAAAAAACTGATCTTGCAACAGCGTTCATGTTTATAAAAGCTGAGGTCAACATCAAGAATGACACAGTCCATCCAGTCCAACTTCATCTGTAGTTTTAAGAGTAATGGATCAAAACGAAGCTTCATCTTGACATAGGAGACTGAACTGTGCTTTGAAATCAAATGGCATTTACAGTTATAACAAACAGTATTTTGTTAAATGTGGTTTTAAGTGTTTTAGCAAACATTTTCTCAAATGATCCCCTCTAGATTCTTTCTCATTCATTTTTCATATTTTCCTTTCAATTGCCCTGGAGCACTTTGAAAGCAAAGAGGTGTACCTTTAAACATTTTTTGCCTCACCTGTAGTTGTAGTGTTACAACATTTGCATTGTTTGTTCTTCAAACTGTGCATGTTATAAGGGTTGTCAGATACAGTGATGTGAGGACAAGCTCTGAGAAAGGTGATCTGTGACGTTAGTTCCTTAATTGAATGAATTGTGTTAACGGTTCTTAGGGAAATCTTGTTACTTTGAACCATGGAAACATTGTAACCCAAAACATACCTTTTTTAAATTTACTCCTGGCAAACAGAGTTTCAGTGTGCATTTAAATGTTCTCAGTATTTTCTCCCCTTTCTCCCCAGTACACCACCCTTCTCTGAGGTCTTAAGAAATTGAAGTGAGCTCTGCCTGTGTCAGCCAGTCAGCCTTGGCTTTCTTCTTTTCGTCATTTCCCACCATTCCAACTTCTCATTTCTTTCATACCCTAACAATTATAAAACAGCCTTGGGCCATTGTTACTGCAACAAAGCTTTAGCACGTCACACGTTCCATATTTCAGAGGCAATTTTCAAACAAATGCATTCTTGTTGCAATGTGGTCAATGACAATGAGTGGAAAGGGAAGCAATGCATGGCAAACAGAATGAATACGTTTTTTAATTATGTCATTTCACTAAACAACCTTTACTCACTTATATCCAATATAGAACATTAATATAAAACACTCAAACATATAAAAACAGTTTATTATTCAAGCAATATTATTCAAGTGTCTCTCTCCAAACACAAAATGAATCAAATGAATACTAAAAAATGAGTTTACATGAACAACTATTCTTTCTTTTAAGGTTGTTTGTGGCTTTGAAAGGTAAGAGGCAAATGAAACTGCATAACATGTTATATAATTGTTGTCAGTGTCACCACAAACTTATGAAAATGAGTACATAAGTGCAATTTCCAAAACACCAACAAAACAACATATTATACACATACATGTGTGTATGTGCACAGGGGAGGAACAGAAAAGGAAAAACTTAATTTCTTTTTAAGAACCTTAAATATAGAGGTGGCACACAAACAGAAAGACCCACACATATCAAACAAATGTTTAAAACACATCTCAAAATGTTGGCACGTTAATGAAGTTACGGCTGCACATGCGCTTCTTCTCAGACAGCTGAGCCACGTTTTCTCTGAGGGAGATGGTAGTTGAAACCCTCAGTATGGCTTGAAGATGGACATTACTAACTCTGGACCTGTATCTTGATTTATTGAAGTTCATGGTGGAGAATAGTTTTTAACAAAAATATGTGCTTCCAAAAAGGCACATGGTCCACTTGAACATTCTGAAAAGCTCCTGGAAGGATGGAGGGTAATTGTCTCAGAAATTGTCCAAGCGTGTCTGCTTTTCCATTTGCCTCTCTCAACTTGGCTTTGAGCTCAGAATTGCACTGCAGGTCAATGAGCTCCATATATAGCACACTGGAGGCATTTTGCACATTGAAGGAGAAGGGGTCTGCAAACATTTGGAAAGTGGCACTGTGTGTCTTGAAGTCTGCAAACCGCTGGTAAAATTCCTGCTGTAACTTCTCAATGGCATCAACATATTTCTCACCGCTGGACTTAACATAACTTCAGTCTTGTGGAGAATGCTTTGACATTTTCAAAGCTATGGTGACAAGCCGGCCTGGGCCTTGCAACTTCAGACTGAGTCTGTTCAGCTCCTGCGTGATGTCAATTATAAAAGCTAGGTCCATCAGCCATTTGTGATCATCAAGGTTAGAATGAGCCACCCTGCCCTCCTCCATGAAGGTCTTTATTTCTATTCTCAACTCAAAAAAAACTCTTCAGGACATTTCCCCTGCTGAGCCAATATATCTCTGTGAAGTACAGAACATTGGCATATGCTGAGTCAATTTCCTCCAAAAAGGCATGGAACTGGTGTTGCTGTAAGCCCCTGGATCTTATGTAATGGATGCACGCACAACAGACATCACATTGTCAAACTTCAAGCACTTGCTGCAAAGTGCCTGCTGATGAATAATGCAATGCAGAGCAATCGCCGAATCTGCACCTTCCTCCTCCAATTTTCTTTGAACAAGCGCTATCAGTCTGTTTCTCCTCCCTGTCATTGATGGTGTGCCGTCTGTGGTTATTCTTACGAGTGACTTCCATGACAGACCGGTGTGCTCAATTGTGTTACACAGCTGCTGAAATATATCCTTGGCTGTGGTATGGGTTCACACTAAGTAACTCTGTCACTTCGACATGGCCATTAATACCACGGACAAAAATGGCAAGCTGAGCATTATCATTTATGTCAGTGCTGTAGTCGACAGCCACGGAGTATGCACTGAAATTTTTGGCTTTGTCACGTAACTGATCATAAATGTCACTTAATAGTTCAGTAATCCGCTCTGCCACTGTGTTGGCTGACAGACTGATGTTGCTGAATTGACTCCTCATTTCTGGACAGATAATATTTGCAACCTGCAGCATTCAGTCTTCTAGAAATTAGCCTTCAGTAAATGGCTGTCCTGCTTTGGCTGTTACCTCCCTCGCCACATAGCTTACTTCAACTGCTGCATCGGCTTCCTTGCTTGCTTTCTGGAAGAGATTTTGTCACATTGATAGCCCTTTCTTTAGCTGTGTAGCTCTTTTCTTCTTCTCATTTCCCTGATACTTTGCATACTGCTCTGCATGTTTAGTTGAATAATGGCACTTGAAAGTATATTCCTTTAGCATGGCAATTTTCGCTTTGCAGATGAGGCAGGTGGCATTTCCATTAAACTTGACAAAAAAATAATTCATCTCCCACTTCTCCTGAAATTGTCTGTGCTCTTCATCAATTTTTCTTTTGGCTTTTGAAAGAGACATCTTGACTGAACAATGAAAGATAATGCTATGTAAGGGAATAAATCAACTTTTATTAACATAAAATTTTTGTTTGGGCATCACCTCCTTGAAGGGAAAGCTTTAATGTCTGGAGGAAACATTAAACCCTGAATTTAATTCTCAATTTGATCAATTAATCAGTCTCATAACCATAATTTCTTTTCAAAACAGTGACCTCTGTCAGCTGTGCTCAAAGAAACCAAAACAGTGACTTCTTAAGATAAATGAAGACATTTATTTATAGCTAAACGTCTTGGATATATGATAAAGCATATGATAAGAAAGAAAAAGAATAATAAGGACTTTAAATGATAATAGAATAAAAAAAAATCATTTAGAAATAGTGGCTCGAAGTGTGTGACTTGAGGCTAAAGTATAGCAATGGGGAATGCTAAAGAAAACTAGTACTTCTCTAAAGAAATGTTCTTATTTTTTATGTTATTCGACATCAACCCTTGATCACAACAGCCATTTTATGCCAATTGTGTTGAAGATGTTGTCTCAGCAGGTCCGGCGTTGTTTTGGATTGAGCTGGAATTAGCTGTTTAGGCTTGGATAGCTAATGTAACTCGGCTTGGGCCGTGCTGTGCATGAGTCTTTGCAGTGGCGGTGAATCACGGGTGAAGTGGAGTCCAGCCTGGTTTCAGACTGAGCCGTGAAAAGCCTTTGCTGTCGGCTGAGCTCCCGAGCTAGTGAGCCTGACAGAGGGTTATTTCAGCCTGTGTGTCCGTCTGGTTTTGGCAGACAACCAGAGATCCGGCTGGTTGTCACTGTCTCCTCCAGAGCAACGTGAGCCAGTTTTGGATTCATTTCACTGGCTTCTTGTAATCTTAGTTTAATGCTGAATAAAGTTTAATCTGATTACACTCGATGTTTATTCTTGCTTGGGCGAGACTTCATGTGGGCTGGCGTGACAGAGTTTTAGTTGTGTTTTAAACAATGAAACTCTGATGAACATTTATTTTCTTGGTTCTCCAGGGACCTTTAGGGGTGGCTGATACTTTTGGCTCTAGAAAGGCTTTGTCAGTGTTTAATCTTGGTCGGTGTCATGCTACCAGACCCACACTTGGGTTCACAGGTGAGTTCATTTGGGTCCTGGTTGAGACACTCAACCCTTCTTTAATTAAAGAGGGATTGTTTTATCCCATGTAATTAAAGAAAAGAGCATGCTGTCCTACAGTTAACATGCCAAATGTTTTTTCTTTCCACTTGGTTTCACTCAGTGATTAATAAAAACACTGGAAAACTGGCAGTAGATGAGTGTTTATTGGCGGTTGGCAAACTAGCCTATTACCAAATACGGTGCAACACCGCCACCAACTGGACTGTAGTATGAGTGGTTGTTCGCAATTATTCATTTACATGACAGAACTTATTGATTTAATGGGGCAGTACACCTTGTGCTCAATGTCTTCAATTTTTCCCATGTCACCCATTTCCCCTTCTCCCATGGTACTTTCCCATTGGCTGCCTGTGGCTATTTGGACTGAATTCAGAACTCTGCTATTGTAAATAGCTGCATTTTCTCACCTGTCTCCGGCTTACCAAGGGCAACTGAACCATCACTTCACACAACCTTGATTCTAATTTTTCTCTTTGCTCCCAAAGGTCAAATGACCTTCTCTCTCTCTCCCTCAGTGGCGAGGATGGTTTCACTGCACTATTCAGCCAAAGTTAAATTAGCATTGTGATTCAACTAATTTAATTATTTTTCTCCACCTTTGGTATCGTTAATTGCTGGAGCTGTAAACCATTTTGCCCCATAAAAGAAAACAATGAGTTTTTAAGCCCCTATGAATTGGATTTTGAAAATTTACAACCCTAGTGACTCCTAGTGTGGTACAGTAATCTCAAATTCTGGCAGACATGCAAGCCCCCTCTAAAATCCTCTAACTGCTACTCTTGATCTTAAAGAGAACACTGTACTTGGCTTTGTTTTAATAGCAATTAGAAACAGATTGTTAGACATACTGTATGTGCACTATCAACATCTTATGGGAGTTATAGATGTTGAATGCTAACAAAATATTTTTTTGTTTTTCTTTGGGGAACTCTGTGTTTCTCAAAGACTCACAACACTATAACATGGTCCACTCAAAAATAATCCTCTTTATTACATATCAAACAGAGTACAAGGTTTTAGCACAGATTGGCTCTTCGTCAGGTACAGAAGCATCAAACTGACTTAGGTTTGTGTCATTGAATACATAGTTTTTGTCCCTCCTTGGGGTGTGGCTACAACCCCAGAATTAGAGCATATCTCCGAGCCAGATAAAATAAAAAATATATAGTAACCCAACATTGTGCAAACAATTTAACACTAAAGCAACATACTGAAAATATGATCAAGAAATAAAGGCAAACAATTATAGTGATACACAAAATCACTGTAAAAATAATCAAGATATAAAGTCATACACAAATGCATAAATGTAATTGCAACAAAACACAGATGACTGTTAAGTAACTACATTTTTTTTGGACTCAGTACCTGGAAAACAAAGATGTGCATGTCTCCTACACTGACTGCTTCTACACACTGGTTTTCTTTGGAGAAAGAATTAATTGCTTACATTTTACAAATACCACAGTATGAGTGGTCCATTTTATTAGCAAAATAGTAACAAGATGGCATATTTAGTTCACACAACAAAATCTCTATTATACTGTATTTACCAAAAACAATCAAAATCACCACCAATAACATATGTGTTAAGGTCGTATAACCACCTGTGAGAAATGCTATATTGTAGTTTTTGAAAAATGGGACTCGTGTTGGTCCGTTGCCTTCAGTGTCTTCTCGAGTAGCTAATCTCACAGTTGTTAAAAATAACACACATACTATCTTCTTCTTCTTGATCTTTTTATTGTAAAGTTGTCAAAAAAGAAATTGTGTCACCATCAGTGTTGTGAGTGAAATCATATATCTGACAGAGTGTCTGATATGGGTAAATGTGGTTGGAATATCATGTCATTGTCACTAAATTTACTGTCTGCAGTATCTACGGTAGGTGTACTGCAATAGTGAATCTATGGCCTGTTTTAATAACCAGCAGTAAACATTTAACTAACCTTTTTTCAGTTTTATTCAATATGGTGGACAACAGATTTTGTGTTGCAGTCATGAAGGAAAGTGCAGCTTCAGGCTCTCAGAAAACAAAGAAAGTGACAGTATTTAACAATTTATCTGAACGGTTCAGCCCAGACTTCATACACATGGAGAGGCCATCTTGTCTTTTATCCATGCTGATATCCTTCTGTTGTTATTTTTCTGGTGACTGATGACATCATATTGAAAGTATGTTTCTGCTTCCTATCTTTTTTCACACATGCTCAGACAAGAACATTGACCAAAACATGTCATAAAAATGGTAATGCACCGCCAAACATTTATTTGATTCCATCTGTCCCTTTGACCCAAAGGGCACATTGTGACTTCCTCTGGATGGTTTTGTATCAAAGACAAGTGAATTCCCTGACTGTGGTCATACATATTATCCATCAGAAGAACTATTGATCCAGAGCGGGAACTAGTGGTGCTTGAAAGGTTTTGAGAGTGTGTTTTGTGTCTGCCGTTGGTTGTCTCTTTTTATTAGGGCTGCAGCAGTTTCCTCATACTTTTATAGGTGAAGAATGGAATTTGAAGGAAAGATCTGTACTTGCTGACAGATGGGCAAACAATAAACTGTATCCTCTAATCCAGTAATCCTTGACACCAGAATTGAACTGCTCTGTAACTATTACTGACAAAACCTTTCCACTGCCTCTTCTCCCACTTGGCTCCAGTCAGGTCCAAGGCAAGTCACCAAAGTACTTGTGTGCAGGTTAAAGACAAATCTTTGTGTGCAATAAAAATGCCCCACAATGCACCATCATGAAATTACAGAGTGTCAGTGTCACACTGCAATTTGCCACTTGGATTCATTCTTAAACTTTCTCTAATACACTGTCAGACTCATATTTTGGCACGTTTTCAAAATGCAAACTAACCCGAGAACTTTGACAGAACGAGACAATAATCATCCTCAAGCCTGGTTGCCCTAATTTCTAATTTACTGTAGCTGCTTTCACTACTGTTCCTTAGACTGGAAGAAAAATGAATGTAATGATGTTGCCATCAGGAAAAAAAAAATTAAAAATCATTTTAAGAGGTTACCTACTGGATGGGTAGTTTATCTACCAACATGTCTGTCCACCACAAAAACAACCAGAACCACATCAAAGGCTAATTATTGAAAGATAAAACTCATAGCAGACCATATGCTGTTGTGTTGGGGTCTTAAACAGCTGCTGTTAGTTAAGCGTGTTAAGTTAGGGAAACAAACTTTTAACAAAGGAATGACTGTTGAAATTGATTAAAAACTATTTTCAAATCTATCCTCAGAATGTGTCCTTGGCCCTTTAGAGAGTGTTAATTGGTCACAACCGAAAGGTTTGGATATTTTCTTTTACCTCTATATGTAATGAGTGTTTTTCACTTCACTCTAAAGTCCTTGTGTTTCAAAAGGATCACTTAGAGGCACATTAAAGCAAAATGTATGCATCATTGACATTCAAATATGAGAGCAGTGTTTCCCCATGACGCAGGCTTTGACTGTGTTGTTGAAACATAAGTATAAATGAGTATTTGAATGTGTAAATTCATATATAAATTAAACATTTTAATAAATTATGTTTGCCAAAGTTGATTGAAAAAGATGTGTAATTATTATAACAAATGTGCAAATCATATGTGTACGAATACGTTTATGACCAGAAACAGCCTTGTATCAATAGTTTCTTTTATCTTTATATTAACATACAGTATATTGCTATATTGATAGATACCAACTATTGAAACTGACTCCATCACACTTTCATGTCTCTCTTAACAGTCAGGGCTTTACATGTTAGAGCTGCCAGATCACTATGCATCTGCCTCCCAGATATTTGTGCTGTGGGCCATCCCTTGCCTAAACATCACTTATCACAAATAAGTATGGCATATTATTTTCAGCAACATTTAAAAAAATGAATAATCAATCATTATTTTTAACATGAAAGAACAAGTGAAATTGCATTAAAGATAAATACTAAAGTTATCAGAAGAAAATTTGACCTTAATAATACCATTTACTTTGCAAAAATGAATTTAAACATTTCTTTAAAGAAACTTACTTAGGGGGACTCTGGTGCATAATCAGCAACTCATTTGCATTTTCTCTCCACTTTTGTCTTCATTTTCTATTACCAGAATATTTTCGTTGTTTACTGTAAACTGCAATGTCCTCTTACAGCAGGAAACACAACCACTTGGGGCATGATGGACATAAAACCTGGAGGAAAATCACTTTAAACTCTTCAAACTTTTTGGTAAAAATCTGTAAAAAACAAAAATGATGACCCTTACAAAACAAGAAAAGCAGACACACATGCACACACAATTATGTAAAGCTGCTGCATTTGTGGAGCACAAAACATGCTTCCACTGATTGGGATAAGCATACTTGTATAGGAGCATCATTGGCAGGATGCTTGTCGTCTTGTTGTATGATATGCCCGTTCAGTTGTGCAAAAAAATGTGTTGCATCTCATCTGCTGTCCTTGGGTTCAGCCTTTTATGGATGGTGTACATGTAAGGAAGATAAACAGAAACAAGCTCACAGCCCTCTTTCCTTCATCATTCCTGCTGCCATCTGTCCTCACAAGAAAAATGATAGTATAGGTCTAAAATTCAGGCCGGCAAAAATGACCTATAGTTATGCTTACACCATGTAGTGGCCATGGTTATAATGACCCATGGAAGAGATGCAGTTCAGATGACATCAATATAAGGTGACTTTATAAGACGATTTTGCCTTATTAGGAGGAAGCAGGTTGCGTGGATGACTAGATGCAGTAGTTAGATGGCAAAATGTGGACCTTGTGGATTCAGGAGACCACTGTTCACTTCCCGTTTCCAACCACGAGTGTCATGCTTCCAACCGTGAGTTGGGACATTCTTTTAAAACCCAAAGTTGTGGTGTTTACTATTGACATGGTGACAAAGGTAACTTTAAACACTAGAGAGAGAGCAATGGCGGTCGAGCGAGCTAGAGAGTGAATGAAGAGAGTGAGCGGAGGTAGTGAGAACAAAGCCGTGAATTTGATAAATAAAACATTATTTTCTGATTGTTTCATGCAAGTTATGTTGTAAAGCACAAATAAACACACCAACACCTCCACACAAACCTGCAGGAAGATGCCGCATTGCCAGATTTTGTGTCAATGCATCCGAGGCAGACGCTTATCCTGTCTGCTGTGGCCTCTCTGTTCTGCGTGTGTGTGTGTGTGTGGAGCTCAGCCCCACCCTCGGTAAAACAGACACACAGATGGCAGAAGAGCAGCACACAGCAGAGGAGAGAGACAGAGAAGCAGGGGAAACACTGAAGCACTTAAAAAAAAACACCAATATAACCTGGTCACTACACTATGAGTCCCGACCTCACACCCTGTGCGCTGTTATTGGCTGAGGGCTATACACCCATTGCCCAGAGGTTGAGGCATAGAAATGTCCCGAACACAGCAAAATAATAAGAAAATAAGAAAATACAGGCACAGGGCAGGGTCTCTGTAGATATAGTACACACACCACCACACACTTCTAGTGGGTCATAAGTGATGATTGAGAGGGATTATTTTTGTATGACTCTATACGTCGTTTTTAGGAAAATCCTTCATAGTATGCCTTTAAATTAGAGTGGATAGTTTGGTTTCAGGAGTTGAAACTAGTTTGATCTTTTTTTTGTCAGACATTACTGTGAGTAGATAACATTAGAGAAGAGTAAATCATACTGGTATGATTAAACCTCCCTCAGCTTTTGTGTCTTCTGATGTGTGAGAATATATAGTGTTGATGAAGAGAGATTTATATCTCAATAAATCTTTTCCTCTTCACTCTTGCATACAAAGCATGCTGTGCCATGTTGGCTGCCATGAAAATGACAATGCATATACAATCATTGTGACATCACACACATAAATCCATCCAACTGCTTCCTCTTAATTTCACACAGTGGCACAAGCAAGAACAGCTGTCTCATTGATATGAACACTGCACTGATTATGATAACGGATAAAAAGAGAGAAAAAAGAGTAATGTTTAGTAGTTGGTTAAAGATGTGCATTATGTAAGTGCTAAGGGAGAGTATACATGCTATAGGTTAGTGCTCCCCTCTGAGGAATGGAATGCTTTTAAGTGTTAAAGGATCAGTATGTGTGAACACAAGAACGAGTGTGTGTTTGTGTGTCTGTGTGTATATGTTTGTGAGCCAGAGAGAGAGAGAGAGAGAGAGAGAGCTGGGTTTTGAGTTGTGTGATGGGTGAGGAGCCAGTGGGAGACACTTGCTGATAAAATGGAGTGATGAGAAATGATGAGACGGATGAAGTGCAGTGATGCAACAGAGGGGAATTGGAATTTGAGGAATATGATGGAAAATGAGAAGGAACTGAGAGACGGGGGAACAGGGAGGAGATGAAGATCAATGGGAGCAGTCAGCAGAAGAGCTAAAAGGGGCTGAGTGATTCACAGAGAGGGAGTGAGCAAAAGAAGGATGTGTCGATAGAGAGTGAGACGAGGCTTGACAGCGGAAGAGACAGAGACAGAGAGGAAGGAGATAGGGAGAGTGACTGAGAGAATGAGGGTAGGGAGGAAATGTAGTGGTTGAGTGAGAAGAACAGACGGGGGGGGGGGGGGGGGGGGGGGTAGACCTTGTGGCTGTGACTCCAGTTAGACTTGTAGCTGAGTCATAGTGCATGAAAATAGATCAACAATAGCCTGGATCTCTCTATACCTCCATCAATGTCACCTCATGGTCACTGGGGGTATGATCTTTGGAAGTGCAGAACTGTTGCCATTTGCGGTTGTGTTATCTGCCGTGTGAGCTATGAACAACCAATCTCAGCTCATAGCTCCTGCCATAACCCCCCCCCCCCAGTCTTTTACACCTCATCTACACTTTGATAAAACCATTTCATCAATCCAGATGGGACTAAGCGAACAGCTTTGTACTTTTAAATTTGTTTGGACTAGATTACAGCTGTCTTGGTGATTTTTTCTAAATTGCAAGATAACAGATGGTCTGTTCAATACTCACATCCTGCTTTTATTTTTTTTTAACTCTTTATGTTACTGTTCCCTTGTTGGTTGTGACAGTTTTATATCACTACCAGCTTTGCATTTCATTAAACAACTTACTTTGTGCCAAGTGTTTGAAATCTTGTGCAAACATGAAACTGCATTCAGGAGCATGCACCCAGACACATACAGTGTATACTGTTGCTTTTGAGATACTTACAGGAGAATAACATCATCAATAAATCAGACGTGGCTGTTCTGGCTGTGGTACAGGCAGGAAAAGCAATCATAAAAAGTCCAGACACAAGAACACAATCATTCAAGAGTAGCAATACGGCCACGCTCTCTGACTTAGACTCTGACGGCCATGCTGGAGGGACACAGTGGAATTTATGTCCTAATCAATAATTTCTTGTTATTATTACACTTTTTATTGTTGTTATTACTACAGATAAAAATATAGTATATAGATCTCAAATAAATCTATAGTATACAGATCTCAATATATCTATTTATTACAAGATGATTTTCTTCTAATCTTCTCTTTAGTCCCAGCTGTTCTCTCCTTTCTCTGTGGAGGATGTGAAGGAGTAAAATGATGAGGTTAAGTGGAACAGGCTCAATGGAGATGTTTTAATTGATTACATTGGCAGTCATGACAGCCTTGTGGCTGTTAATGAGCAGCTCTGGTGCTTAGGTGCTTGGTGGAACAGACCTGTGTTGGAAAGTTAGAGAGGCTCACCTCTGCATCGTTATTGGCTCGTCAGTATAGAAGCAGTGTTTTGTGACTGCTGGTCAGTACTGATGAAAGTGGTTTAATGAGGTCCGGGGCTCATCCTGGACAAATAGCTTGAAAGTGATTAGGAGGTGGGAGGCAGCTGGTGAAACAGAAGGCCTTTCACAATACAGAGTATATATAGAGAGACTATAATAGGCCTTTCTGACAGCAGACATTTGCACTTGTCATTAAGAGAAGCACAGGTGTTAGTAATAACATTAACAATGTCTCTGTTCTATTCAAATGTCCCATTGCCATGACAGTGTGACAGTGAACCAGCATGTTCAGTGCCAGGAACCTTAAACTGAAGCAGCTAAATGGAATTCAGGCATTATTAATCTTATTATTTACACCTGAACTTTATCTACTGTGATGTGTCAAAAATGGCCTCAGTGGAAAAGGTCTACTACACTTCACACCACAACACATGTGTACACCTGTTATACTCACGCTCACGTATATCTACAATAGAATCAAATCCAGTATTACACATCACAATCCCTCTGTTTTTTTTTTTTGTTTTTTTTTAAATTTACATGTAATTATACATTTTTACTGTAGTGTGGCAAGATTGTGGCATCAGTGTAAATTTCCAAAGGACTTATTGGGATAAGACCATTCTTATCTTAAAAAAACCTCCAGACACTTGACTTTCTTTGTTAAATGTGGACTTTGAACTTGGACATTTCTTGGCCATGACTGATGATGACATATCCAGAAGGGCTGAGTCAAGGGCAAATGGACTTGCTTTTTGAAGATGCTTCGCCTCCAATTCCAAAAGGCAGCTTCTTCAGTTCAATGAAGAAACCTTTTGGGTGAGAGGATTTTAAAGCAAGTCCAGCTGCCCTCGACTTAGCCCTTCTGGATATATCATGACCTGGATGAGTGAGAATCTTCACACATATATGACTGATGACATTTTGCAAGTCCCAGAGAACACAAGTAGAGAACAAGAACACAGACTGAGAGAGGCCCACCTTCACTTTGCTATGTTTATCAACAATACAGCTGTTCTGTGTTAACTATAGAAGCATTATGACAAGAAAATGAAACTTGTCTAATGGCACAAAAGATTAATTGTTCATTATCCATCGAAAATTATGAAACATATATATCATGCCTATTTAGCACATTACCCACTATACTGATTCCAATAAATTGACTCTTGCTCCATAGCCCTGTCTTATCCATGCCCTTTCTTCTCCTTCACGTGTAATCTACCCATGTTTTATGCCTCCTGTGTGGGAGAGAAGATGAACGTGAGGATGGACGTGCCCAGTGAAAAGTAGGGAAATATCAAGATAAGCTTTGGGAAGATGAGTGAATTGAAAGATTAGGACCAGCAACCGCTCCACCATGAAGTTGAAAACTAAATCTCCATAAGCTGTAGTCCACATGACAGCTGTAAGCCTTATCAACTCACTGTCACATAATAATGAGGGGATAGTTTCTCCAGACTGTGATAAGGCAGGCAGGTGGCATTCATTGTGTTTTTGAGAAACATCTGCTGCTGTTATCATGAACAACTGTGTCTTTGCGTCATACCACTTTACCTAATTTGGTGATGGGAGAAGTGTTTGATGTATTGTATCAGTACCTCAGGACATTGGAATGAGGATGAATGAGGGATGTGGTGATGAATGGAGATGAGGATATCAAGACTGAGACTGAGAACATAAAGACTGAATAGCCAATGGGGCATATACATGTGAGCTGCTTTCTGCTGGATTACTAACTGTTTTATTTGAACCATCTTCTACATATGATGAAAAGAAAAAATGCGTCTTTTGATCTAAAAATGACTGCAGAACAGAGTGTGTTTTTTTGTAATTTCAGTCAGTACAACAATAATGTCATCAAGATGATGCAAAATGACCGCAATGAAGTTCTCATTTTGTGTAATATCAGTGAATCTCAGATTTCACCACTTAAGGACATGTCCAGTATATCAGTGCAGCTATACCTTTTGCTACCATGCAGCAAAAGTATACTAGCAGCTTAAATAATTTTACAGCACAATCAACAACTGTTAAATTTTAGGAAGGTGTTGGTAGAGAGGCAAGGAGAAAGGCTTTAGGTAGAAAACAGCTATTTCTGGTTAGAAACCCGTTGATTGTTTTAGGTAGGCTTGCCATTGGCACTTCAATGTGAGGGCTGGTCTGGGACTCTTGTGCTAGAGTGTTTGGTAATATACTGCACTCAACTATTCTGTTTATGATCATGTTTTCAGAAAATCTTGATCCTGGTTTCAGAACCTTGAATAAATCCTTATCTCAGTCTTGAGAAACCCAAACATAGCTATGTCATTCTGAGACAAACAAGGATTCTGTAGCATGTTAACACCTTATCCAGGTTTAAAATGTAATATGTCTGCACAGAAAATGTAATGTGATGCTTCCCCCCCTCCTTTTTATCCTCAATTCCCATTTACTGCAGCGCTTGTAGCTGTACTAGTGATTCCTGCTAGTTTTGCTCTGGGGAGATAATGTGATCCTTTGTGGCTGATACCATGTACACTCGAGGAAACACATGGCTGTATCTTCAGGCCAACAGTGGAGTCAGCAGATATGATCCCTCACCAGCTTCTGACCTGCAGACAATGAAAAGGTGCCCATGGTGCTTTTCAATTCTACTGGGTCTGTTTTTTGCATCTGTGCAGTACACCTGTACTCACGGCAGAAAAGTTGTACCTTACTAAACCACAACATTTCCCTAACTAACAAAGTACTTATTTTAACCCAAACCATGATCTTTCCCTAAACCTAGCTAAGTCATTTTTGTGCTTAAACCTAACCACACCTAAAACACAGTGTTTTGAATTTTGAGGACTTGTTTGCTTAGCAACAGCTGCCTGGAGAAGCTAAATCCAGCAAAAAATGCAGCAGTGTTCAGGCAGTCATCAACTGTGAGATAATGGATATGTCAAGGAGTCAAAGACACTGCTCAAAATCCTGAATAATGTTTTGATCACATATACAGGAACATGATAAATAACCCCTTGCTTTCATGTTCCGTGTCCTGTAAACGTCATTTCCCAAATATGATCAAAAACAGGATATGACTCATAATAATGATGCTGGGATGCATGTAGACATCCTCAGTGAAAGTAGGTTATTTAGGAATTCAAATACATACTGGGAGAATGAGTCAACGTGGATGTTGGGAATGTGGGGTGAAATTAGATGGGGAGTAGAAGAGAGATACAGAGAAATAGACATATGGTGCTGTCACAATAAGAAACGGATGTGAAGAAAGATGCAGGGTCAGCAGTGGCCTACACACACACACACACACACACACACACACACACACACACACACATACACACATAATTATGTAAAGCTGATGCATTCATGGAGCACAAAAAATGCTTCCACTGATTGGGATTAGCACACTTGTATAGGAGCATCAGTTGGCAGGATGCTTGTTGTCTTCTTGTATGATATGCCCGTTCAATTGTGCAAAAAATATGTTGCATCACATCTGCTGTCCTTGGGTTCAGCCTTTTATGGATGGTGTACATGTGAGGAAGATAAATGTGGACTGGGAGGTCAAATTTATAATATGCAGCTGATGTAGCATTGAGAATTGATTGAAAACAGACAAACAAACAAAAAATTCATACCAGAACAACAGAAGGACTTAACAAATGTGCTTATCAGTGTGTACAAGGAAACTGTGTTGTTCTTTTATACTGCATAGACTTTTGGTCTACACTTTCTGAAGCATACTTGACCCAAACTGACCCTACAATAGCCTCATGACTTGTCAGATTAGATAATGTACAAATCTTGTTCTTACAAAAGGACTGAGGCTGAAAACAGGTCAGAGATGTAGAGACAACATTTAATTGTCTTAGGGTCTTTATGGAACAGTTTGAACTGTGAGTCCAAAGTGCCCCAAGGACGTCAAAATCTCTACTCCTATTTGCTGCAGACTTTTTTGTGTCTGACAAAATTTGGAGGTTTTTTAATTCACTTTCTCTACAGTTACTCCAGGTACAGCAGTATGAGTTTGCCTTTCTCTCGCTAGGTTAAAAATGCAGTGGCTTGGATTGATCTGGAACTCTGTGTGAATACAGAGAAACCATTGTCCCACACATTTGGTGGACAAAAGTCTCAATCATCAGAAGTTAATGATCAACAACCAGATGTAAAGTCAACTCAGTCACTACTCCCTGTCTCACCTTGCTTTCCACACACAGAAAAAGTAAAGGAGTGCTGGGATAAGCTGACAATGCCAGTGGGAATCCTAATGTGCAAGTGTGTCAATGTCACGCTACTACAGGAGGCATCACAGCCAGCACTACAACTCCACTTCAAGCATGATGCAGCTGCCAGACATGTATGTCATTTTATAATACATTTGCTGCCCTTGCCCACACTTTGCCTGACACTCTGGAGGAAGTTACCAGGAGGCAGAATGCATTTCACCTGTAGCATTATTCCAGAAAGATTAGAATCACTGTCAGAGTTTCCCCTGAGTCCTTCCTATGTAAGCACCTCTATCACAGAGTGAATGGGAATCTACTCGCTACACCCCATGGGAAAGAGTCTTAGCCCATCGCCCTCCTGTGACTGGGGAGCTAGGGATATTCTCTCATCTGAAAAGTCACTATTACAGTATCTGATTTGGGGAGTCCTGGCTGTCTACAAGCCCAGGGGGCAATTTGAGCACGGAACTGAGCTATTGGACATCAGTTTCCACAAGTCTGTGGAGGAAACTTCCTGCACTGGGGAGTTTGATGTGAAGATATCCCACCTGCAACGTAATGACACTAGTGACTTTTATGTGTAAACACAGGAATGCATGTCCATAGGGCTGAGATAATGCAAACTAAAACTTCACTGTGCCTCAATAAAATGACACTTCACTAGCATAAAACTGTGCCTTGTGTTATAAGCCTGCATGTAAATAGGGCCTATTATATTAATTTAGCTAAATGGCATTAACCTTTACACAAGAAGCAGCAGCTCAGAGACTGATTTGTTTTATGAATACCTTGCAACATGAAGTGAGTGGTGGTGTTGGCTGGTTTGCTTCAGGATAAAATGTGCAGAATTACTGCTCAGTCTTAAAAATGCCTCCTGTGTGATTATGGCCTAAAATAGCACATCGGTCCACTTCCAGTGCACTGGAGAAGAGAACAGAGGGATGCAGCCAATGCATCAATGCAATATGTGCAATATGTAGTATGTAATATGTATGTGTAGTGTTAGTTTATTGACTTAAATGATGATGCAAAAAAATATAAAATACAACTTCATGTAGTACTATGGAGCCTCACTAAGAGTTTTTTTCTGCACCTTTATATAGTAACTTAAGATAATTTGAGATCATGCTGAAACCTTACAAATATCTTGTGAGTTAAAGATAATAGTACATGACTGAAGTTCTTTGAGAATTAGCAATGTAGTATAAAGTCAAGAGGTTGTAATTTGTAGCATAACAAGCAAGTAAAGCTCTGTAAATGTAACCACGCATGCTCAGTGGCGTCTGCCTTACATGGAACTACTTTCCGGAGACTGAAAACGTGATGGCTGTTGGCATCAGGCTTTGGATACACACACAATACTATTTACTTTTTGTCAATTTGTTGTTGGTTTCAGTTTGCATATGAAATTTGTTGAAAATAAGAGAAATATAGAAAATGGTCTTATCCTTTAAGTAGGCGACTGCCACACAACCACAGACACTGTTCAGGTGGCATACAACTCCATCTTCCTAGTTCAATGTGCGACCTCTGTGATGATAGATGGAACAATGTAAATGTCATTCTCAAATTATCTTCAGTGTATAGTCTGCTGTGTTTTTTTTACTGACTGTTCATTCAGGGTTTAGTTAAAAATATATCTTGATCTCTTTCTTTTTTTCTACCATTTTTTATCATCTCATCTCGGTCAGTACTGATGTAATCTGTCACCTCCATCACATGAACCAGCTGTGAGATCATATGATTCTCATATGTAGTCAAAACCCAGTGGACCGTCATGCATATCAAGTTGATGCTTCATCTTACATAGGAACATAGGCCTGTCGGATAAAAGCATGCACTGATGGAAGCCCTGCCTGAACTCTTTTTCTCTCTAAAAGGGGCATCATAATTAGCAGCTAAAAAGATTATAGAGGAAAGAAAATATTATTGTAGTCCATTTACTGTAAGTAATTTTGCTTTCTCTAAGTGTAATGTAAATACGACCAAGGCTCGTGCATCAGAAGGTGTACTCCATCAAAATGCCTGGCTGTAAATGAAACGTCAGTTTGATGCCAGTCACTGTCAGAAATTCAAATTGCAATTTCTCATTCTTTAATGTGTTTTCCAGCCCTGAATAATCACTCCCACTGAAAATCCTCACATGTGGCAAAGGGGAAAAAAATTATAATTACACATTATAATAATTTGGGATGGTGTAAAAAATAAACCCACATCAATTATACAGATCTGTATCTTTCATCTCATAATTTGGCTGAAATAAATCCCTTTTGCCAGTTTTAATACCAAATTGAATAGTTTTTTATGAGTTCTCAAAACAAAATAGTTCAAAATAGTTTGATGAACCTCATTTTAAGTTTACACCTACTGAGAATACAATATTTTAATTCAGCTGGTATCTCATATAGATCCTTGATTGACTGTGAGTGGGTCTGTTGTTTGTAGGGGAAGGAGCCAGAAAGGAACTACTGCCTGGGCAACTGAGAAGTATTGATTTCCAATCAAAGAAATTTGACCTCTGAGGCTAATATAATCACATTACATGGCATTTTTGGCACTGTTTTGTTGTTATACTTTCTAGAAACAGCTATTAATATGGAGGGTTATTTTAGAATTATCATTCTAATTTGTATTCATTCTATCTGTATATTGTGATGTAATGTAACAACTGTATACCCGCCAACTCACCTGATTTGTTTTAGCATTGATTTTCTTTGGATATGTGTATGCACTAATATTACTTTATATGTTTTCCACTGCTTTCATTGGTCAGGCTAACAAGGATGAGCATATGAGACATGACTAGTCTGCTTCTGTTTACTTTGATCAATAACATAGATATATATGTGAGAGGTATATTTATCACAATGTTTAATAGTCAGATAACCAAAATACAAGTTTCGTATAAAGGCATTATATGTTCATTATTTCATGTACATCTTAAGATTATTTTGGAATAAATATGTCCATGGTAAAATGAAACTACTTTTCTACTTTTTCTCTTCTGTTCAACATTCTCCTGCTTGCTCAGATTACGGAAAACAGCAAAAGGTCCATATTTATTCAGGGGACACGCAGATTTATGTAACTATTTCACCAAATGTCTATGGTCACTTACAAGTACTGAGTAATCGAACAATCAGTAATTGGATGTGACAATTTTTCCTCCAGTTAAACAAAGATAAAACAGGGATAATTGTTTTCAAAACCAAGAAAGAACAATTAAAAATCAGTGTTCAGCTTCAACCGCTAACATTAAAAACCACAAAAAAGCTGGAAATCTTGGTGTAGTAATGGACTCTGACCTAAATTTTAACATCCAGAAAATCAGCCTAGAATTGCCTTAAGAATATATAAAGACTTAAAGGACTTTTGTCTAAGCAGGTCTTTTAGAAAAACTTGTCCATGCCTTTAACTTCACTAGACTCAACTACTGTAATGGTGTCTTCCCAAGTTTCTCTAAAAAGTCAATCAGACAGCATGCTGCTGCATGAGCCCTCACTAAGATCAAGAGAGTGGATCACATCATTCCAGTTCTGAGGTCTTTGCTCTGGCTTCTTGTCTGTCAACATTCAGTTTTTATGCACCACATATCTGGAAGAAACTCCCTGAAAACTTGAGGTCTGCTCCAAATCTGCTCAGTTCTTTTAAATCAAGACTTAAAGGTCCAGTGTGTAGAATTTAGTGGCATCTAATGGTGAGATTGCAGATTGCAACCAACTGAAGTGTGTAGGAGAACCTAATGTGGCAGTGAAACTCATGAAAAATAAAAAGGCCCTCTCTAGAGCCAGTGTTTGGTTTGTCCCTTCTGGGCTACCGTAGAAACATAGTGGTGCAACATGGCGGGTTCCCTGGAAGGGGACCGGCTCTCTTTGTAGATATAAAGGGCTCATTCTAAGGTAACGGAGATGCAATGATTCTTATTTTCATGGGATTAAACACTAATTAAAACATAGTTATGAATATTATATTCCATTTCTGCTAAGTCAGTTCCGCTGGATGCTACTAAATTCTACACATTGGACCTTTAAGACACCTATGCCTTTCAAACTCTATGCCCTGATTTAACAAAGATAGATTTTTAGTCTCAGATCCCAAGCTGACGTAACCTTGTTGACATCATCAGGGTTACCTGACATAAGACATTATACAACAGTTTTCACAGGCTGAATAGTACTTTCCATGACTAATAAAATCTGGGGCATTCTCCTTTAGTTAAGTTAAGTTAAGTTAAGTTAAGTTATTGTCCACCAATGACAACATGGCAGTGTTATGGCTCTAACACAGCAAAACAACTGTTGTGGCTGTTGTAATATAAAGAACTGGTGTTTATAGCTTGAGCAGCCGACTTTTTGTTCTGTTAAAATGAATTTTTCACCTACAGATAACTGAGTCATGAATTAACTTAAATTTTTATACCATAATGACATACCATTGTTCCATTTGCTTGATGTTGCAGATGTGCAGCTTAAAAGAAATAGCAGCCATTGTCTATTTAAAAAAAGAAAGAAATTACATTGAAGGAAATGTTTCATTACTGTAAAATAATATGCTCTACTATTTTCTTATTAGTGTCTGTAAACAAGAACAATTCCTTCCTCCTTTCATACAATGGTATGTATTTAGCATTCACAAGACAAAATGTATATTCCACGCTTCAGTCATGTGTACAAATCCAAGAAAATTACATTAGATGTGTGAAGCTAACGCAGCAACAATAATCTCTGCACGTGGCATGTCTGTCTCCGGTGTGCTCCAATAACACACACCTCACTGAATACATCTGAGTTGGTTATATACTGTAAAACACTTTCTGGGCCAAATGTGAGTTTGTGCAGACTTGTTATTCTTGAGCCTCAGAGCCTCGAGCACCAGAGGCAGTTCCCATTACGGGGTAGAGGCATGCATCATCAGGCGTTGTCTCCTGACCCCCTGCGAGAAACGCTTCACAAGAAGGTGGCTAAAGACGGGTCTGTTGTCAAAACCCTTGTGACAGGAAGATACAGCAGCTGCATACACTTTAATAGTGGTATGAGACAGCTCTCTGCCCAGCAAAAACTGCAAAAAGGAGAAAATAGAACCGACTGCACACATCAGGGAATCTCACCTCCTTTCCTCCAACCAGCATTGGAAACCCTATAACATAGGCCAGAAGGGTCTGAGCCATCAGGGTAGTCCATGAATGCACCACTGCTAGCCGCTCTGTGTTATTGTGTCCAATCCTCCTCGTCTCCCATGTGGAGACTGATGAGGAAGAACAGGCCATACATGTACGCCCCTCACTCTGGGGTAAGTGCGTTTCAGGTGTACTTCTCTGACGAAGAGACGCCATACCCTCAACCAAAGAGATGCATTGTACACACCACTCCGTGACAAAGTGGTAACGGCGGCCACAGCAAGAGACAAATGCGATATTTAGTGCTGTTATGTCAGGTGAGGTGTGCTTTCTGACAGCATCACGCCAACTGTTACGTGCATGAAGCAGCACAGCACCACAATGTCTCTGAACATCACTGTCTAGACTGGCATGAGTGCCCTGGCCCTCTGCCTCCTTCAATGAACCGAATTAACCATGGTGTCGTGGAGAGGTGGGGAGGGTGGAGGAACTTCCTTTGTTAGAAATGTAACTTGTTTTAATCAAAACACTTTCAAGGCACAGCATCTCAACATCAACATTACAGCTGCGAACAGCATAAACAGCATGAACAGCATGGTGGGGGGGTATGGAAACCTTGCTTTCACATCGCAGGGTTGCTGGAGAACACTGCCCTCACCATTGGGACCCCCCCCCACCCCATAGACAGTCATTTCTGTGCTATTGGTTTGCTTGAAGCAGGAGCTCTCTGCTGTCGTGGATTTCTGTCTGCGCTCTGTGTCTCCGTCAGGGCAGCCTGAGAAGTGGAGGTGGCAGGAGCTGTGGATGCTCTGTACTGCTGTCGTTCTCTCCTTCTTGCTGTCACGCTGTTACACCTCATTGCATCCCCTCTCTGAGGATGGGCAAGCAGCAGATGATGGCAAAGCTAAGCTTCTCCTCCTCCAGTCATTTACGGCGCTGAGTAGCCGATGAAATGGATCCTAAGAGTCACTCAGAAGTGATGGGGGCTCCCAGGCATGTCCTGATTGGTCGGCTACATTTATGCAAAGTTCAGTGGGAGAATATGTGTGTATGATTGGAGGAGAGTAGTACCCATAGAGTCCAGTGGAGGGCGGAGCCTGTGTGAGATAGAACAGTATATTGCAGTGCAACCTTTACATGTAGTATTTTGAGTTAGAGGCTGTGACTAAAGTTTTTTGTATTTTTTTGGGCGAGGGGGCTAGAAATATGTACTCCCTTGCTGTGACTCTCTTGATGATTGTTTCTATTAGTCTCTTTTTCTTATACATGTACAGGATGTGGCAAGACACATTCTCGAGGGAATGTAAGGAGGCATTTTAGGAAACATGGAAAATCACTACTGCCAAAGTAGACAAGATACTGGGTAATACTGAGATATCCCAGAGGGAAACATCAGAGAAGATCAGAATAAATTTACACGGCTTTCAGCACAGATACAAGGATACAAGAAATTGAGAAGGTGAATACACTAAGAGACCTAGACAACATATTGATGAACCACAGAGTAAAAACATATCCCAAAAAAATGGATATCATGTAAAATGTGGCAGATAAGATTGATAAGACACACAGAAGGAATGCATTTAAGTCACAGTTGATGTAAATACAATGAAGACATTTGACAGAGACAGAGGACATGGGCTTATAAAACAAAATACTGAATATTATTATGGGGAAACATCCAGCAGGTTTGGCTGAATGCTGACAGAAATGGTAAAGCATCTTTGAAGCAAGTGTTGGAAGAATAGTTCAAATAGAGAAGTTATGTAAATGTTATGTGAGTGCTGGACAGTGGAGTGCAGCAATTTACTTATTTCATTTGACTTCTTCGAGGATGTAGATGCAAGCAAGATGTTGAACATGTGGTACAGCACAGAGAGAAATCTAAAATAAAAGGCAGACTATGTGTAGCGAACAAAAAATTGAAAATAGATTAATATAGAGGAAGAAAAACAGTGTACGTGTTCAGGAAGGGCACAGAACCACAAATAGTTCATCTTGACATTAACCATTTTAATGTTTACAAAATATTTATAACTCAGTCTTAAATCACAGAGACTCTTATTTCTTAAGACCCTTCACATGCACACTTCTGTGTGTGTTCAGGAGTCTCTATTTTGAGATGTTCCTGAGGCTTAAATGTTTAATCCAGTTAAATTTTTAAAATTTTTAATGTCTACAAAATATTTATAACTCAGTTCTATATCACAGAGACTCTTATTTCTTAAGACCCTTTACACACAAATTTCTGTGTTCAAGAGTCTCTATTTAGAGATGTTCCTGAGGCTTAAATGTTTAATCCAGTTAAATTTGTACTTTTCAGATTATTAAATCCACTGTGAGGAATGTCAGATGAGAGTACAAGGTCAGCAAAATGCAAAAAGTGATTATTCAGTGGCAGAGTCATAGGCTTTCTTTCTTACTTCTGCCTCAAGGAAAACAAGCAAAGAACTACTTTCTGTATCCAATTTCTTTTATTGTCCCTGTGTGTACCACATATTAACAAAAGTAAAACTTATGGGGCTTTTTTCCTATCCCTATTCAAGAGCGTGGTCTTTCAATTTGAGAGCTTGATTTATTGATTTCATGTTCATATTTTGCAATTCTTTCTGTCAAACCCTGCCCTTGCACTCAAACAGCCCCTGCTTGTGTGCAGATTTGCTCTACTTCAGCTCAAACTGTATGCTTGCACTCAGATATAATGTTGCTTGGACAGATTTCCAGCTCCAGCTTCAGCCCTTTTCCACGCAGTCAGGCTGCTTCTCTGCGCCTGTGAGACTTAAAACTTGAGATTGAAATTTACTCACAGATTTCTGCTCTGCTCTTGGATTTTTTTGTGCAACAACCTTGTCAAAATCCCCCAACTAATAGAAGGCCAGGTGTAGTGTTAACCAGTGAAATTATCCCTGCCTCTTTGCGGGCCTGTTCGCTTTACTTAGAGTGTCCTGTACAGGCGGTTATTCTTTAACTGTGTTCATCCACTCCCGTATGGAGGACCACAAGGGTCATGGAAATAATACAACCCAATCACCAGAACAAAACATTAGCATTGAACATTTATGCAAACCACAGAAACGTTGAATATATATTGTTTCAACACGTGCAATACGTATCATATCAACATTTCTACAAATGTAGCATATTAACATTTCCGTCCACTGAATAATGATGTTTTATGGTGTGACAACATTGTGGTTGAGGTCTGGTTAGGTTTAGGCACAAAGACCACTTGGTTAGGATTAGGGTTAGGGTTGGGGTCTCGGTAACTTGCAGAACAAAAAGTCTCTGGAAGGCCACGGATTTTGCAAAGTGCTGGGAGCAACAAGTGGAAATCTACAAACTGCTGCCAAGACAACACACACCGTTACCTCAGTAAAGGTGAGTTAGCCCAGCTGTTAGCATTGCCCCTGTGTAACTTGACGTTACTCAGCTTACTTTAATATCTGGCTGAAGTAACGCTATCATGAGATGTTGTAAGTAGTTTAATAAGCATGAACTCATTTCAAGACCATACACTGAGGAATTAAGAGACTGAAGCAGGTAATGTTTAATTTTTGTTGTTGTTACTGTGTGTATTCAAGTCACCACAGTGGTAGGCTATGGAGTGGGACTGCTGCACATACAATGCCTACAAAGGTGGTTTGCCAGCCTTCGCTTGGATGCCAAGAAACACAAGCGCCACTTGGTGACCCCCTCAGTGCAGGATGACCTGCGATACTGCTGGTCTCCACAGCACCTGTCATAGGGCACACCACTGGGATGAGTGACTTCCTACGTCACAGTGTTCACAGATGCGTCCCTGACGGGGTGGACAGGGACTTCCCTTGGGATAGTGATAGGTGGAGTTTGGCCTCCGACGGAGAGCCGACACATCAACCTCCTTGAACTCTAGGCCGTGATCTTGGTCCTCCAACACTTCAGGCCCCTGGTACAGGGGAGACCAAGGTATTGAAGCAGATCTGGGCCGAGTTCGGGAAGGCGAAGTGGATCTGTTCACCAACACCCACTGTCCCCTATGGTTCTCCCTGATGCTGCAAGATGAATCAGCCCTGGAGGTGGATGCATTTGCACACACGCCATGGCCAGAAAAGCTGCTTTACACTTTTTCACCTCTCTGGCTCATTGCTCTCCTGTTGGAGAGAGTGAGACAGGAACAGTTGGCAGTCATCTTGATAGCTCCAGGCCACCGCTTAGCACCATGGTACGCAGAGATGACTCAAATACTGGTGGCCCAGCCCTGGACAATCCCCCAGTTTTGGGGGGCTCTGTCCCAGGAGGTGGAGGCGATAGATGCGCTGCCCATTTTGGGCCAGCCCCTCCAGGCTTGGCTCCTGAAAGGGAGAGGCTGATGCAGGCTGGACTGTTCGTATGGGTTGTACAGACCATGCAGGCAGTGAGGGTGGGATCCACCCATCCCTGCTATAGGGCACACTATTAAAGTGTATGCAGCACCTGTCTCTTCCTGTCAACAGGGTTTTGATGACATCTTTAGCAACCCTCTTGTGAATTGTGTCTTGCATGGGGTCAAGAGACAATGCCTGATGATGCATGCCTCTACCCCCTAATGGGAACTGTCTCTGATGCTCGAGGCTCTGGTCAAGGAGCCGCACGAGCCTCTGGAGCACTCCTCTCTGAAAGCGTTGTCACTCAAGACAGCTTTGCTGCTTGCTCTGACCTCAGCTAAAAGAAAGTGTGAGCTAAGCGCCCTGTTGGTTCACCCCAGCTGCATGCTGCTTTGCGGTGACCACAGTGGAGCTACTTTCAGACCAAATCTCTCCTTTGTTCCCGAGAACATACAGAGTTCTTTCAGGTCAAGGGTTATTCAGCTGGATGCATTTTGCCGTCCACCCCATGCAGGGGACAGGGAGACAAAATTGTCTTTGCCCAGTTCACACGTTAGCATGTTTTGTTGAACGCACAGCCCCCATCAGATGCACAGAGCAGTTTGTGTGCTACAGGGCTGGTGTGGCTCAAAAAGCCCTATCCAAGAAACGCCTTGCTAGGTGGCCTTGTGAGTACATCTCCCAAGCCTATAGGTAGGCGGGAAGAGACCATCCCACTGTGATCCGTGCACACTCTAGTTGCAGCATGGTGGTGTCCACAGCCTTGTTTAGTGGGATGAGTGTCGAGGACATATGCATGGCAGCATTGTGGTCTATGTTCTGTCTGTTCATATGGTTCTATATCTTGGACATGTTGGGCTCCTTTTCACAGTCTGTCCTCGCTGGATCGACCGAAGACTGGTGAAAGGGGTGGATGTGTGCGTCAGCTGTGTTTCACATGACCCCCCTTTGGGCATGATACATTTGCATTTTTCCTGTGCTCCTTGATGACCCAGGAAATCAGGTGTTAGGGTCTGTTGTGGGTGACAGTAAACCCCTGCGAGTACCAATTCAGTGGTATACTATTGGGGTTGGCTGGGGCCCCCTACTTCTCCACTGTGGTGGCCTAGGCTATAGAAGTAGGTGGGCTGCGGTGACTAACCTTTGGCCAGTCAGGATCAGTGGGGCTGGGTCAGATGTTATGTCATGGCAGGGCGTTAATCATCAGGCTCCACCAACTACCCATAGAGTTCAGTGGAGGGTGGAGCCTGTGTGAGATAGAACAAAGGTTATGATATTGTAACCCTAGTTCTATTAGTACGGGCAGAGCCCTCTACCTACGGGCCCTGCTGCCTCTACACCGTTCACTTAAGAGGTTTTTGGATGTTAAACAGTGGGTACAGTGCCTTATATACTGTTGGACGTATTCTGATATGCAGGTCCTGATTGGCTGGCTACATTTGTCCAAAGTTCAGTGGGCGAATACGTGCGTGTGATTGGAGAAGAGTAGTACATATAGAGTGAGAGTGGATGAATCCAGTTAAAGAATGACTGCCTGTACGGGACGCTCTAAGAAGAAAAGTGAACGCGCCCTCAAGGAGGAAAGGGTAATTTTATTGGTGAATACCTGACCTTTAATTGGTTGGGGGACAGGGTTGTTGCACAGAAAATTGAGAGCAGAGCAGAAATCTGAGAGCAGATGTTTCACAAGTGCACAGAGGCTGCCTGGGTGTGAGGAAAAGGGCTAAAGCTGGAGTAGGAAATCCGTGCAAGCAACAATTCACCTGAGTATAAGCACACAGTTTGAGCAGTAGCAAAGCAAATCTGCACGCAAGCAGGAGCTATTTGAGTGCAAGGGCAGGGTTTGATGGAAAGCATTACAAAATCTGAATTTGAAATCAATAAATCATGCACTCAAATTGAAAGACCACGCTCTTGAATAAAGATAGGAAAAAAGGCCCATAAACACTGTGTAACCTTGGCTCACTATCCTTGGATCAAACTAGCAGGATAAGAAAAATTGAAGTTTACGGCCTGAGGAAGGCTAGGTCACCTCATCAGGGTCAGGTCTACATACTCAGAGTTTACTTAACTTTAATCTACCTCATTATTTCCATGTACTAACATACTGACATTAGCATGTTAACATGCTACAGCTCACGTTTAACATGTTAAGTTCACCTGAGGCTGATATGAATTTGTCTAGTGTTTGATAAGTGGAATTTTTTGACCCGATGATGGTGAAACTTCAAATCGTCCAGTAGAATTTAAGTGTAGGACTCAGAATGATGGATCAACACACAGTCATCCCTGGAGTCACACAACTAGCATGACTAAAAATGCCTTCTTTATCTGAATTTGCTATCTGGATAATCACATCTGACACTGATATGCTATTATGATGTCATTCCATTACAAACATTGTATTGTTTCCAAATTGTATGAATAACACATGTTGATTGTTGTGAAAATCTATCTGCAGGCATTGGGAATGTTTATGGAAATATAACAGGCAATCATCAGGAGTCACACGCACGTCCATAAATCCTTTGCAGGTGCATGATGATAATAATTTGCACAAAAAGATGATGAAGAAAGGTGAAAAGAATACTGATATATTGCATTCTTACTCTTTCATTCTCCATGGACAATGTTTCGACAACAAACAGGAGACCATTTGCCTCTATAAAGGGGAGTTTTTCCTTGCTGCTGTTGCCAAGTGCTTACTCATGGGGGAATGTTGGGACTCTGTAAATTAAAGAGTACGCTCTAGACCTGCTCTATGTGAAAAGTGCCTTGAGATAATATCTGTTGTGATTTGGCGCTATATAAACAAAATTCATTTGAATGGACTTGACTTGATTCTGTTAAAGGTGAGGATGTGAACACACCTGTATTGAGTTGTGATGACTCATCACATTATTGATAATACATATGATCATGCAGGTACACAATACCCATGTAAATATCAAATCAACATTATGTTAAAAGTACAGCATGAGTATAGCAGAAAATTAAAGAAGTTTTCTTATACATAAAAGAGATTACATTCTTCTACCAGCACATCTCAAAAATATGAATCCCCCAAAGTGGAGTCAGGTATCCTCAACACCAAAAAAAATTAAATTACTAGTATGCTGAGGTCTAAGGCATTAAATCCACAGCTATGAATATCTACTAATTGTCTTTTTTCATGATGCTTTCCCCCAATACATTTAAATAAGTGTGAGTCAGTATGCTATAACTCAGGGGACAGGAAACATCAGACTCAAAACACCCTCAGAAAGAACTGACTTTGATTTGTAAGTTCTCACTGTAAACTGAGAACATTTTGTGCTTGTATTACCTTGGGAAAAACATTCTGAAAATATAAAATATCTTTTACAACCAATACTACTAATAATACCACAGTGTCAAACATTTTTTTGGTAATGCTCTGTGTTTTAGACTCAGACTGCAATCTACCAGCTGGATGATCATGAGTGAATGTTTTTCATACAATCCTACATTTACACAACAGAATATTTCAAATATAGATGCATGCCCTATTTTAAAGGCTTTGTAAAAATCAAGGAACAAAAATTGCATTACCATAAATCAAACTTGAGCTGTCATTTAAGGCAAATATTGTTTTAAGGCCAGTAATACCTGCCTGTGTGGGTACAGTACCAGTCAAAAGTTTGGACACACTTTCCCATTGACTTGAATGAGAAAGAGTGTCCAAACTTTTGACCGGTACTTTATTGAAAATTATTTATTTATTCTACAGTAATCATATCAACTAACAATTGTAATCCGAATCAAAGAAAATTATTGGACACTGACTATCTGGAACAATATCCCATTCATCTTTGGTAATAAAGAAATAAACCAATGTTCCTTAAACTCAGATAACCCTTTGTTCTGTGCACATTCATCAAACTGATCTAAAATGATTTGCTAATATCCCATTCCACCCTTTCTAACGTAATTCACTGCATTTCCTGATGGACAACATTGTATTTGCTCTGAGATTGTGAAAAATACACAAAGCCAGTCTTTTGTCATGACCTAAAGATGCTAAATTTGATATAATGATGCATAAAGAATAGAACAAAGGAGAGTCTTTTCCTCACATAATGTCCTGGTCATGTGGTCAGACTTACCACAGTTTGCTTTCTTTTACCCCTTGATTCATGTAAGTCACATGATATATAGTGTTGTGTTCATTATGAATGGTAGCTTGGTTGTGCAGAGTTGAGGGTGGAAAAAAAGAGTTCAAGTAATTTCAGATAAACAGTGGAGAATAACATTAAATACGGTACAAAAAAGTCAATTTTTGACCAAATTGGACATATTGTCAATCATGTTAACCACCTGTAAGATAAGAAAAAATAGGATATAATAACAGCAAAGAAAAGAAAGAGAACATATGCTTTATGTATCATAAGAAGAGAGAGACAAAGATTTGAAGAATGCCTCACCTATTAAATGATTAAGTATTAAAGAATTGCAAGACAGCGGGGTTAGACAAGATGGTAAAGCACAACACACTCAAAAATGTCACAAAATGAACTGCTTCACAGTTATGTTGAGAATGTTTAAGGGCATGAACTACTTTTGCTGTGAAAATGGGCACTTTGTTGTATGTCTGTCAAGGTGAAACTGTAGGCACGCCAGAGCAGGGATGTGACAACAACTAATACTGACTGCAGGCTCTAAGAAAAAGAGCTGCTCTGAGGCAAAATCTGTGGCAGTTACCACCCATGATGGAACATAAAGACATGTTTTTTTAAACTGATTGCTTAAATTTTACATCATTGGTGCTGGATTTACTACAACAGTATGTAGTTGTTTTTATTTATGTAGTTCTAACTTACAAATGAAAATCCAAATCTTACGTTTGACCCTGATTAATATTTCTTGGGCATCTATTCTTTATATATTTGAAAGCTCCTCTGCAAAAATATCAGGAATGTCTCTGAAAAAATATTTGATATTCCAACTCCCATTTTTGATTGGTTCATTAGCTCATAAAAGTAAGCAGTTTGAAGTTGTTTTGAATGTATTATGCTACAATTCTTGATAATGATATACCAAATTGTTAAAACATGAGTACCTCAGGTGTCCTCCAATTTCATCTATAAGCAGCTCTGTAACCTTTGTAAATTGTCCCTCTAGTTATAATCATTCTTTGGTCCAATCACATCACAAAAACCTGACTTGGAAGCCACAGTGATAATAAGCAATTATGAGGGTTATGATTAATTGCTGATCTTAAATTTAGCAATGATTTTCTTTCAAGAGTAAATGTAGGGCAATGCACCTCTCTCAGACAATAACTCAGCCACTGACACAGGCTGTACAATTTCACAATTTCACTGCCTTAAGCACTGGGTTGTTATCACAGCTGTAGCTCTAGATTGGTTCACTTATCTGAAATACACAAGCACACTCTCAAATTTAAAGGTGCAGAGTGTAGAATTTAGTGGCATCTAGTGGAACGGACTTGGTAGAAATGGAATATAATATTCATAAGTATGTTTCAATGAGTGTATAATCTTTGTTAACTTAGAATGAGCCCTTTATATCTATATAGTGAGCGGGTCCTCTTCCACGGAGCCCACCATGTTGCACCGCCACGTTTCTACAGTAGCCCAGTACAGACAAACCAAATACTGTAGAGAGGGACTATTGCGTTTTTTGAGTTTCAGAGCCAACGTAGGTTCTCCTGCATGCTTGGAAGGGGAGGGGAAGGGGTAATCAGCTGGTTTGCGATCTGCAACTTAGATGCCACTAAATCCTACACACAGGTCCTTTAAACTATCATGCTGGTGGTTTTGCATGTTTTATTCAATTTACTATAAACCCCAGATATTTTATTTCACTACTGGCCATTTTTCAAACCATTTAATAATTTTCTACGTTTTAACTGTGATACCTCATGATATTCAACCCATCACAGTAATTGTTTATCTTTAGTAGTCATTATATCTTGTTTTATCTTTGTTAAAGCAGGTGAAGGTGTGGATTGATTTAAAACACTACTTTACTGTATCTTATTGTGTCTCAGGCACAAGAGAAATCCATTAAGAAACACCTCCGAGGCTAAGATTTAGCACACATAATGAGCTCAGCGCATTTTGAATGACAGTTAAGACCTACACCTATTCCCAGTATATAAAAATGAAAGGACAGAAAGTATGGAAACTTCAATATGGCTTAAGTGTAAATTTGATGTACTGTAAGTAAAATTTTCCTGATGTGACAAAGCTCTTGGTTTTGGTTTGATATTGGGGACAGCATGCCTTGCAGTCTTATAAGGAGCAAATTATTCTGGGTCTCCATGTGACAAGTGTGATAAGAGGAGATCTCCTGCTCTTGGATGATGTTTAGGGGACTGAATAAAGAACATATAATGATGAAATTATATTCTCTTTGGGTTCAGGAGTGAAAAGCCAATAGGATTTCACAGTATTACACTTCAGGTCCTCTTTTCAATATTAAAAGCCAACGTGTTATTTATCTATTTCTAATTTTATCATGTTTTTCTGGTACCTAACCAAAAAGAAAATGTATTTTCATTAAAATGTTAGCAGTGGTGGACTTTTACTTTTGCATGTGTTACCGGCCTCAAGCCTACGGGTACCTGGGCCAGTAGCTATGTTGCTACACAGTCCTGGGTGGCTGCGGAGCAGTAAGGAACAGACACAAGTTTATTGGTAAGTGACCAACTTAAGTGCCATTTTATTCTGTCTTATCAAAACCACAATCTTTGAAGGATGTTCAACTTCAATATCATCCTCATGAACCAACAATGTATTTCTGTATCGAAATTAAACATATATCCCCCCTTAACTGATACAGCCATCTGTATCTTCAGTTATTACTATCATTTCAATCATATTTCAGTCACGTCATGTACATATCACTTCACATTCAACTGGTTTCCACTCCTAACAGTATTGTTTACTGTTAGGAGTGGAAACCAGTTGAATGTGAAGTGATATGATAATTTTATATAAATGGAATACTATTGCATAAATGCACGATCAAATACATGAAAATGATATAACGCGACAGTGAAATGGCATACTGTAGCTGCAATGTCAAATGCACAAAGATGATGAAACAACTCCGTTAAATAACAATAAAACATCCCTACGTATATTTCTCCTCTCCCTAACACCAAGTCAGTCTGTAAACATGAACTACGTCACCTGGGGGCTGCCATTATCCAAAATTACGGTGCCATAAACTACTACAAATTCACTGTAATTTCACTTTTAGCTCATAGAATCAAAACTTAATACTTTCCCCTCACAAAAGGAACTGAAAATCTACTGTACCTTGTTATTTTCAGAATGTGAGTGAAATCAAGAACTATTCTTTCCACACTTACATCTTAGTCACTTTGAGCTAGGCAGCGTAAACAATAGATGCTAGCTTGACAAATACACTCGACACAAAACTACGTCCAAACTCGGTCTTTGAGCACACAAATGTAGTCGAATGCTTATCTAACATCTAGGGAGTATGTCAGCCTGCTCTAAGTTGTTTTACACCACACTGTACATACCTGCGGAGCAGTAATTAACAGACACAAGTTTATGGGTGTGTGACCAACTCAAGCGCCATTTTATTCTGTCCCTGACTTGACCAACACAACATTTAAACCAAATGTATTATCTGAGATATGAATGTATAAAGTTGCTTGCTATTTACATGTTTATTTTTTTTTTTAAAAATAAGGGGGGTTATCAGTTTTTTAATTACTTTTAATAGAGGCTATTTTTCCATCCTCTACACATTCACGCTGTGCATCTGGAAACAGCCATTGTGTTATGTTGTCTTGTGGCAGTATATTGGAATTCTATCTAATCTAATTCAATACACTGTCAGGCAAAAAATCTAATTAGACTAATATCCTGTGTTTATGGATGGCATATTCATGTATGGGAGATTGGATCTTAACGTTCAAAGATAAAATTATTTATACTGGCAATGTAGTTCAATATACCGTACAGACTCTGGGAGCAAAGACAAGGACAGTCATTCTAAATGAACTGTTTTTTTTTCAGGGAGTCTGCCCATGGGCTACGAATGCCTGGCTTTGGTCCCAGCAGTCACATTTTCACATTATGAGAAGATGAAGTAAGACGAGGGAGAAAAAAGAACATCATAAAAAAGTACGATAAAATATTGACCAAGTGTAACATGAAAATGATCCATGAAACTGTGAAAAATATTACAAGCAGTGACTTGTTAAAGAGTTTTACAGACTGTGTATTATAATGGTTACAAACTGCCATCACTGCTATAAAAAATCATATTACCACATCCTTTGTAATTGCTCACTTGAATCATTTTATTAGGATGTTAGCTGCCAGTTTACACAAGGACATTAGTATATATAAAATTAACATATGCACAGCTGTGTTAATGCAGCAAGGACAGCCATTATCGGCCTTATCTGAGTATAAGTTCACTGGGAACATCAAATGCCACTCAAAAATGCTGACAGTGCAGATTCTGAAAAATAGGATTGATGTCCTTCAGCTATTACACTGTAGACGCTGCTCTGTACTTATAAATACCATCTGCTTACTTAACAACAAATTCTACCGTTGAATTTGCATTTCAAGTTATTCTTAATGTTAATTTGAGATGGAGACTGTCCTTTCAAGAAAGTTGTTTTAGCAAATGCCTAATAATGTTTACATTTAAGAGAAAGATCAGTGGACATAGGACTTATGTGGAGCAGAGTAGAGTGACACTGTCATAGAACAATAAAGTCCGCAGAGGGAGGTTGGGTTAAAGGGGACATATCGTCCTTTTTGTGATTTCCTGTTATTTTTATACTGTTATGATGTTGGATGTTTATGTTAAACATGATCAAAGTTCTAAAACTTGAGGTAAACATGTGCGAAATTGTCCCTGCTAGTCAAAAGTCCAGGTTTCAACCTGTTTTGTTTGCAAACTTACCTCTACATCCTCCTTGTGACGATGTATTATTTTTCGCACATACCTTCACAGTCTCCATTCCATAGCCTTTGTTGCTAAGGTTGATCCAGGGGTTGTAGACATTGTCCACATTCATATTTCAGGTTGGATTACAGCTCAAACATGTATGGATGTATTTGAGAAGTATCCATTGTGAGTAAAGAATGAGAAAAAGAAGTGAAATCCTACTACTACTGTTTGTTTACGTATAGCCTCCCTAACCAATCAGAACAGAGTGGGGGCCTAAAAGAGACAAGAGCAAAAACAGCCTGTTTCATACAGACGCTGAACGGAGGGGCTGCATAAAGAGCAAGTATAAGATAAATAAGGAGTTTTTTGAACTGTAAACCATGCAAAGATTGAGAATATTAAGACCTGGATATGTGCATGATATGTCCCCTTTAACAAAATGTTGGACTTGTTGTTGGCCTCAGGAGACTGCTGTTTGCTTTCTGTTTCTTGCCAAAAGTTAACAATGGTTTCTTTTAACCATGACCCCAATCATCCCCCTAACCTTAACAAAGAGTTATTCAGACTCGAACCATGATGTTTCCCAAATCTTGCCAAGTTGTTTTTTGACTAAACCTAACCATAATAGAGTCAGATCAGAAAGCATTTTTATTTTTTTAACGGTAATGGTTTTAGAAGGAAGTGGCACATAAATTTAAATGTGTAGAAAGATTAAATAACGACAAAAGCACACAAACAGTGTCTGCATGAATTGACATATTATGTCATCCTGCTGATAGGTGCTTCAGATCAGAAAACACGGGTAATTACAAACAACGTATTTTGCCGTTTAATTTGAAGGACTTATTTTGCTCACAATATAAATTGTAGAATTGTGGTAAGTTGGTGTACATTTATTCACATTCACACAGTCACATTATGCTTCGAAAAGTGAGCATACCCAGTTCAGTCAGAGACACTTACATCAAGGAATTGAACATTTATAGCAAATGATTATAAGGAAAAGGCTCTGGGGCCTTTATAACTGTTCCGTACGCATAAAATAGGGCTTGAAAGAGGTGTATGCCACTTCTCATGAAAAAGTTGGGATTTATAAAAACATATTTGATGGGAAAATGTGCACACCTGTATGAAAACTCTGACCCATGCATATGAACATTTTGGAGACAGGGGATATTGGCGACACAGATGGAGAGGTGGTGAATCGAAGCCAGATTTTGTGATGATTCCTCTCAAAAAGTTAATTTCACTTAATATCAAATGTTAATTATAGATCCTCTTTATGGGTAGATTAGCATACACTATAAATATATAAAATAAACATAGCATAACATAATATATACATTAGACAAGTGTGCAAAGTTGTTGAAGTTTTTATTATAAAAATGAAATGTCATAGGGAGTATAAAGATGTACAAATTTGCCATGAGCAAAGTTATTGGAGGAGTAAAACAGAGTGTAGTTTGGTTGACAGAGACTATAAAACTGGCAGTTCTGAGAGTTCTCTGTTAGACAAAGGTGAGGTTTGTGGAGAGTTATAGCTTTGGGCAGGAAAGATTTCCTTTATCAGTCCTTGTGACAGCGAAGCTGAACCAGTCTGTTTGAGAAAGTGCTCCGCTGTCTATCCAATAGGTGGTGGAGAGGGTGGTCAGGATTATCCATAATGGATAACAGTTTGTTCAGTGTCCTCCTCTCCACCACAACTTCAGAGGTGTCTGGTTTGCAGCCAATTATGGAACCGGCCTTCTTAATTTGTTTATTTAGTCTGTTGGTGTCACCAGCTACAATGCTGCTCCTCCAGCAGACTACAGCGAAGTACAGTGCACTGGCCACAACAGACTGGTGGAAGATTTTCAATATCTTGCTGCTGGATCTAGCTTCCTCAGGAAATAGGGTCTGCTCATCCTCTTCGATGTTGGTCTTCCTGTTCAGTCTGTTGTTGATGTGAACGCCCAGGTACTTGTTGTCCTCAACCATGCCAACATCCTCTCCCAGAATACACAGGGGCTGTGTAGTCATCCTCTTCCTTCTGAAGTCGAACACCATCTCCCTGGTCTTGGCCATGTTCAGAAGCAGATGATTTCTCTCAGACCACTCCACAAAATCGTCCACCATTGCTCTGCACTCCTCCTCTCGCCCATCACTTAACTTCTGCAAGCATTTTTATTGAAAGTCTGAGGTGTACAAGGTGAAAAGGAAGGGAGACCGCACAGTCCCCTTTGGAGCTCCTGTACTACTCTCCACCATTTCAGACAGAGTACTGTCTCGTCAGACAAACTGCGGTCTGTCTGTCAGGTAGTCGATAATCCAGGAGAGAGGGAGAGATAGACGTGTCTACCGTTATCAATTGCAGCTTCTCCCTCAGTAGCAGTGGCTGGATAGTGCTGAATGCACTGGAGAAATCAAAGAATGTGATTCTCACAGTGCAACTGGTTCTATCCAGATGCGAGTGAGCTTGCTGCAGCAGGTAGATGATGGCATCGACCATTCCCATATGAGGATGGTAGGCAAACTGCAGAGGGTCCAGCAATGATTTCACCTGCGGTCTAAGGTGGGCAAAGACCAGCCTCTCCAGCATCTTCTTCGCATGAGATGTGAGGGCAACTGGTTGATAGTTGTTGAGGCCAGATGGAGTCATCCTCTTGGGAACAGGAACCAAGCAGGGTGTCTTCCACAGCACCAGTATCTTCTCCTGGTTCAGGCTCTGGTTGAGGAGGTGTCACAGAATAGCAGATAGCACATAGCTGATAGCTGATAGCTGGCTGGCACAGGCCCTCAGAACACTGGAGTTAATATTGTCAGGGTCAGCAGCTTTGCCTTGGTGGAGTCTCTCCATCTGTCTCCTAATCTGGCCAGTAGTCACATCCATCTACATATTTATCATAAACATTCAAACCAGCAGTGTTATTTGTGCTTGTGCTCATGAGCACCTATCAGTTTGAAAAGATAAGCCAACTCAAATCTTAATCAATTACATCTGTGATTTATTATTGAACTATTTATGAAATATTGAGTGCAATGCGCTGTCTCACCATCACATTCCCAACCCCCAGAGTGCAGAGGAGAAGGCTGGACTGTATGGTACTCACATTGGTGGTCAGTTGCAGAGCAGCACAGTGCTACTGAAATGCCAGGTTGGGGCAGGTGGCAGGATTCTGGAAAGTCTGGCTTGTCTTTCCCCAGTATGAAGCGTGAATATACTGATTCCTTCTCACTTCAACCACATTAACTAACTGATGAAATTATCATCATCAGTTGTAGAAATCCAAGATGACATCAAATAACTTTAAAGCATTGCAGAACAGAGCACTAATGATTTTTTAATAATATCTTCTAATACTGTGCATATATCACCAAGTATGATTTTAGCTTTCATATAGTTTTTGTGTGTAAAATCACTGCAGTGAACATGACTGTGCTATGAGGCACAGAGCGCACTGGAGACACCGCAGTGGCTGCCACACACATTACCTTCTACAGTCACATCTTCACCACCTACATTCATTGTGTAAATTAGAGAAACACCTGTACGCTGGATTTTGGAGTAAATATAAATGTGTTTATTGAACCACATGCACATCAATATTCATAAGGGCTTTTGCACTGACCATTTATGGATAATTGTGGGAGTGTAGGGGGTGGGATATGAAGTTTGCCCACATGTGCACATTTTCAAGTTGATTGTGATTTATAAGGGGAAACATGCTTGCTTTCTTGTGTGTGCACAGTTTTATAAATCTGATTATTTTTTGGTGCATGCCATTTTCAGCTTTGTGCCCATGCACACTTTTGATATGGATCCAATGTGCTGCTTTATGAATGACGCCCATGGTGTGTCAAGGAATTCTCAAAGAATCAGAGCAGTGACAAGGACTCTGTTGAGAGAGATTATTCCCCTGAATAAACATACATGATTATAAATCATAGTTAAATCAGAAATATAAGATATCTGTGTCTATGACACTGTGTATGTGTGTGTTTGTAGGGTGGGGGTGGGTGTGGGGGGCTGATGATTGAAATAAATATGTATGTTTGGATTTAGTATTTATTTACATTTTGTACTATTAATTGCGTTGGTTGCATTAGTGTTTTGTGTCTACCTGCCCAGTGACAGCAGAAGGAAATGAGCAACTAGCTAAATCTGGTACAAAACATTTCTTCTCCTTATGTGAGATTAACTTTTTTTTTTAAGCTAAACTAAACTTAAGGAGGAGGGTGGGTTGGTGGAGGAGCATGAGCATGATCAGCAGAGTAATAATGATAAGCGTTAGGTTATAATGTCTGTGCTGTACACCTGCATGAATATAATGATGTTACTAGTCAAAGAGCTGTGAAATGAGCCAATGTTTTATATTTATATGACATATTTGAAACAGCTGATGCCAATCAGCCACGACTTCAGTGCTTTGCCTGAACTAATGCTATACTACTTCAGTTTTTGTCATTATGCACAATTGATAAATGAGGTTCCTGGTGTAACACTTTCAAATTTTGTCATGTTTTTATATTAATTAAAACACCAGTAAAGCTTGTACATTGACAACAGCAATTTATGATTGATGTAAATAATAAACCTATGCTTAGCTGCTCCAGTCCAACATGTAATGACACATACCTCCCCTTCTTTTTCTACTGCAGACCTGGCAGAGTGAAGGTATTCTGGCAGATTGTGTTCAGCAGGGACATCTTGTTAAGGTGAGGCAGCCAGATCACGTCCATCTGTTTTTTTGTCCATATGCATACAGTGTAAGTACTCTCGACTTACACATAAATCAGCAGAGTTGATGCAATATGCCAGGTGTGAAAAGACAAAGTGAGATGAAGAGGTGTTGATAGTAACAGAAGCAGCAGCAGATACAGTACTTTTTCAAAATGTGTCCAATGGGATGAAGTAGGAAAACAAGCTTTCTCCTCTTTGTTGCTTCAAGGTCAGAGATGTTGCTGAAACTGTGATAAAAGATTAAGATTAAAACTGAGTATATCACTGAGAGCTCATATTGCACTAAAGCCTATTATGTAATACTAATGGTTTAACTTCTCATAAGAGATTATTGATTCAGTCACATAATGAAAAATGAAGAGAACCTTCATTTTTCATTTATATCCCCACTTTTGTTACCAGTTTCCACAGTATGCACCTACACGAACATCAAGGGAGAAAAGCAGCTGTGTTGAGTAAACCATTATTAGTAAGACCCAGCTGTCTTCAGAGACAGGAAACACACATGAATCTCAATCAATAGTCTTGTTTTGGAGATGCAGAACACTGTGACAAAACCAATTAGAGCTAAAAAGCCTTGCCAGCCTGCTAAGAGGTCCCAGCAAGACACCGTGTATATGTGAGTGTGTGTATGTTTGTGTGTACACATCCTGTAGAAAAACATGGGCACAGGGGAAAAGGGCCTAAAAATCTCCTTAATGGAAAAACAATTCTCAAAATTACCACCAAGATATGCATCAGCAGAAGTGGAATTAACAATTGAGCCCTTGACCTGCTATCGACTTTGTATTCCCAGAACAATGTTTAAGGTTTTTCCACTGATTTCAACAGAGGTTGAAGTTTCTTGGAGTCAGTAGAGCAGCCATTAAATGTTAATACAATAAGCTTTGGGTGAACTTGAACTAGAATGCAAATATACACTGAACAAAGCCATTTCAGAATTTACTGTATGGTGGCCTTTTTTGGCTGGACCAGCCCTATAACAGCAGTTGTCTGTGAGTGAGTGAGTGATGAAGTTTCACGATTGGTCGGCCAGCTGAGTGTTAGAGTTTCCTTATTGGCTGTTGCTCTTTCAAAATGAATTGGTGTGAGATGATAGAAGTGAAGGGCAGCAGCATGAAGCAGGGCGACTGTGTTCCCTGCTTCGAGCTCTGACACTCTCAGCTCCAGTGTTAAATGCAGAGAAGTCGACTAAACTTCACATCACAAACAAACGATAAACAACAGCATTAAAACACGAGTCTTGCAGGTAAAACATGCGACTCATGTAGCTGTTACATCAGTTTAGTGTGGGGCGGCTGCTCTGCAGGTGTGCTGGGTTTAACTGTAACTGCAGTAACCAGGCAGATTTAACCTTCCTTAATTTGCACCCAAAATGCTGTCAAAACTGTCATTTATAATTTCCACCACAGCCTGCAGGATCATCGACTGGGAAAGAGGCAGAAAAAAGGTGCACAGAGGCAGGAGGGAGAGCGCACAGTTAAAGCACCTCAAATAACCATCATTGACAAAACACTCAATGCATAGTGAAAAACAAGAGACATCCACAGAGTAAAACAGATGAAAGAGCAGGGGGAGTTAACAGATACGTAATTAGAATAATTAAATTAGAATTCAAATAAGTTTTCTTTCAAATAGAAAGATATGACTGGAAAGTATTGTTCTTGCAACTGCATTTATACCCTTTTTTAAAATCAAATGTAGCTTAACCATGTCATGTGACTTGTTACTTGTTACTTCAGTACACTTTAACAACAAATATTACTGGGACCACTATAGAAATTTGCAGATGAACATTTAATATCAAAGAGCTCACATTATAGACACTACCACTGACTATCCCTGTAACAAATTGGCCATAATTTCACGCATTGACCATACATGGTCCAGCCATATACAAGGTTTTGATGTAGTCTTGTTAGCATCTATGGGGCAATATTTGTCGGTCCACCACTTAGGTCCAGGCTGAAATATCTAAACAACTGGGATGGGTTGCCATTAAATTTTGTACATACATTCATGGTCCTCAGAGGATAAAGCCTGCTGACTTTGTTGACTTTTCATCTAGAGCCACATTTTGTTTTTTAGGAAAATGTCTTGACAATTTTTGGATGGATCACCATGACGTTTTGTGTATATATCTATAGTGCCCAGTGGATGAATTTGAATGAAACTTAATTTATAGTTGTATTATGGTTCTGAAGCTATATCGTAGGCCACGCTGCAGCTGGCGTCCGCTATGAAGATAACATTAAATGATGTTGCTGTCAAGAAGTTGTGATATGTAGCACAATAAGCTAACAAATCACTATAAATGGAATCGTGTTCCTGCACATGTGGATAGGTGTCTGCCTTATATAGAACTCTCTGGAGAGTTATCAGTTTTTGGAGCTGTTTCTAAACAAAACAACCTGCCCAAACTCTCAGTGGCAAAGGAACATGTCACCCAGTGCAATGGTGTGGGTCATTGACGTGCTTGTAATAGTTTTTGGACAACAACGGAGGTCTACGGCAGAGAGTGAATAAGAAATATCAGGCTTTGGATACACGCACAATACTTGAAAGTAGGATGAGTTCATTGTCAGTTTGGCTCTGCACATGAGATTTGTTGACAATAAGAAAAATATAGAAAAGCCAAATCCTTTAAGGAAGGTGATGAAAATCTTAATAATGTCCCTTTCAGTAACACACATCTAACAAAGCCATTTATCATCAATGGTCACCTATAAATCAAAAGGGTGCCCATTAGCCACTTGTGTTGATTATAAATCCATGTTCACTTTGCTCACCTAGTGCCATCATCAGGTCAAAATTTAATTGTCCAATACTTTGGTTTATCCATCTAACAATTTATATTTAATTACAATGAGCATTACAGTCTCACAAAGCTGCTAGCATGGGTGTAGACTCTTACTCTTGTTTTGTGTGCCTCATGTATTTTCTAGGTTGTAGCTGAACGAGTATGATTCTTCATGCGCTACTGTAACTTTTAAAAACAATTAAAAGAAGAGAACATAAAAGTAGTGAAATACTTATTCATGGAATCCTGAATTATATTTATTTATCATTCCACTTTACCCCAGAACAAATGATATGCTCTTGGATAGATGTATTTAACACTTTTCATACAATCCTCAATATTTTTTTAACAAAAAAACTAAAGATGTAAACATTTTTCACAGTGCATATGAAACTTCACTGACAACAATGATAATAATTTCAATAATTATAATGCAATAATAATATTACCTATAATAAAACCTATTTAGATAGATAGACAGACATTTTTCCCACATACAAACATATAGATATATGTACAACACATCACATTCAGCCTTGTTTGTGTCTTAGAAACCGGGGGAGAGGGGCTGCAAAACTCCTGATGTGTGTGTGTGTATTTGTATCTGCATATGCCAGCATAATACACTGCAGTCTAAAACTGCAAATCTCCTGAGTGTTTGCTTTTCAGAAGACAAAAGGAAAATAGGGATTCAATACAAAGACTTTGCTCTTAAGCTGCAGTCACATAATTCAGATTCTAGTTGCATCCTCTTGATCGCATTTAACTTTATTTGCAATGGCTTAGCACAGACATATAGAGAGCCGTGCGTATAGGATTTATCACACTATTCAGAACCAGTGTAGGCTTAAGAGTTCAGTAAGTGCATTATAAACTGATATAAATACTGCATAAGAAATCTCTTCTGATTCAGAGTCTCACTTCTCAAATGGGATTAACGAAGTCTTTGTCATGTTTCCAGGCTGCTTCTTGACAGGTAAGAATCAGAAAGTTAAGGGAGATAAGATGAGCATGTTTAACAAAAGCTCCACCTTACACTGTTCATGTGACAACAGAGGATTTCTTGACACAAAGGCAAACGATAATTGCATCTAGCAAGCTGTTTCATGCACACTTCCAACATATTAACACTTTAATTTCTCCATAATTAAGCTCGCTTGCAGTAAACTGTTCATCCAAGTGGCTGTAATCACATTAAACACTTCTGCACTACTTGGATTCCTTAATATTAAATGTTATATATCTCCAATTCAAATTCATCCGCATTATATTCAATCATAAACTGAGAGCCATGAATACATTCCATGATTAACTGGGAGGTAAAAACAATCACCTTCATAGAAGCTGTATACACAGTAATATCATCATAATGGACTCAATCTCCCACTTGGATGAGTGTGTCTCTTAGGAAACCAACAACACAATGGTGGGAAAGTGAGCTTAATAATAGCCAGACCATATTATGGCTGTGTAATTTTAGTGATTTGCAAGTAGAATATTTAAGTTCAGTTAAGTCTATCCTTCTCTCAAGAAGCTATTAAGAGGGCTAAAGGAAAATGGATTCCAGCTGCACTGAGAGAAGCCACAAACCTGGAAGCTGTTTTGCACTAAAACCATATAATACAAAACATTTATGGAAACACCTTCAAAGTAAAGCCACCAGTAGCAGCTGAAATAACATAAAATCCTTCACCCCCATTTCAAGACACTGCAAGGGGTTTCACCATCCTGTATTTACACATTTAGGCTGATATTCATGATAATATATTAATTAACATTGGCATCTGTACATACACATATTATCTACATACATGCAAACCAATGTCTACATGAAATCCCTGACATCTGTTATATACAGTATATGCACATAGTTTTAATGGGTAAAGCAAGTGAAGATGACTGAGGTGGGAATGGCTAGTGATACAGTATATACACCCAGATACTTGTAGTATTTGTTCCTTGAGTAGAACAGAATAGAAAAGAGTCAGAATCAAATTTTCACAGTTATGTTTCCTGGTTTGTATGTCCATTTTTGCCCAAGAGTGTGGGCTCAGCAAAGCCCATCCAGCGCTGGACTGGAAGCCAAGTCTTTGATATGTATGGTCCTTTAATGGTAACCTGCATATTGGTAGAAAAATAACAGTGTCCAAAACAACAATTTGGCTTCAACAGTGAGTGTAAGGTGACTGTAACCTTTGGTTCCAGCACGACATGCGGAAAATTCCTCTTGCATTTCACTGATCCTTCAGCTTTGACATTGCTTTTCTCCTAAATCTTATAGCCAACATGAAACCAGCAACATCCTTCACACATCAGAGGAGTAATCAGAGTACAATCATGTCGTTTTTTCAGGAAAACAATTGCACCATGCACAGTTACTGGGCTACTTATCACCTAAGTGTTCACTCTGTAGGTTACAGAGCAAGAAACAGTAATGAGCTGCTACCCTGTACATCCACATGAATAGTTGTAAGTTACATAACAGAAAAAATATGAACATGACATTATGTCCCCCCCCCCCAATAAGAATCAACAGTATAGTATAGTGAAAAGGCCTGTTTGTCTTTGCAAACATTGAGTGTTTTTACAGCAGTAAGGCTTTCACATGTTCATATGTCAGCCCTGGGCTGAAATTAACATAACAAAAAGCCTGAGGCTTCCTTAAACTCACCTCACAGTAAGCCCAAGGTTGAAGATTCACACTTGAACATCACAGTTCTGGGTTAATGTTATCAGAACGCTTGCAGCATATGACGTGTGTGATTTGATTTGACATCAGATGTCCCACTGCTTTTATGCTAACCTTGAATCACTCTAATGATCATATCTGTTTTTTGGAATAACCATGAAAAGTTGGGAATGAGTATGCTCCAGATTGGGGTCTGTGCCAAATGTTTGCAGTAGATATCCCCCAATCGAATTGTGAAACAACTGTGACTGGACGTTCAGAGGAAAAACAGCACTGCATTATAAAAGTGCAAGGGGCTGTGTTGGTGGTGGTGTGTTGTTTATGGTACCAATGAGACAATAAAATACAATCAAGGTAGACCAGTTTGACTACATAATAGACCCAAAAGGTTGAAGGCCTATTAGACACCAAAGCACTGCACAGTGTTTTATAATACTATGAGATTTTGGAAAGTTATCAGGGAGGCAATCATTTTATCTTTTGTTGTGTTGTTCGAGAGGTAAACAGTACAAATAACCCAACCAGGTTACAAAGCAATCTACCAGGAATTTGCACTTACACGCATTTGATTTGACAAATATAGGGTGCCGTGGGAAGCACGATGGAAAAATCGAGCCAGGTTCAAATATTTTTGCCAGATGATACTGTGTTTTCTTTTTTGCTAGAGCCCTCTGCGTCAATGCAGTGGTCCTACTGAAATGGGTATTGGGGTACTGCATTTTTTCATGCAGTGCTAATGTCTGTCTGAACATGGTCTAAGCCCACAGCTAAAAGAGCTGTAAGACCAGAGCTAAGCGCAATGTGAAAAGTCCAAAAGGGGTATTAGTTCAAATGGCAGTGGAGGTTTAGTGTAAATTTATTCAAGAAGCAATCACTACTAATGTCAGAGCAGTAGTTCAGGGAGTGCAGCCAGCAGCAAAATACATCATGTGCTGAACTGTTTGTTTTGCATGACTTAAAGCAAATTATTAATGACAAACTGAGTGGGAGAATATAAATGGAAGTGGTTCTATACTCAGGTATTCTGTGGAAACTACACAGAACTGCTATCTGTCCTGTCATCATGATAAAGAAAGGATTCATGTCATGGCATGAAAGTCATGCCAATCAACCACAACATGTGCTCAAGCAGATCTAATTAATCTTGTCCACGGCAGGTCTTTTTGTACCACCATTTGATGACCTATGCTGCCAGAGGAACAGTACAAAACCGCTTGTTGGACAAACACTGCGGTTGAGCTCAACTATGCTTGCTGGGCATTTTTTTATGTTGGCCTTGTGTCTCTCATGTTACAAGTCCTTTTACTGAACAACAGGCCCTCTCTTTTCCAAGAGGCAAGAGGGGTGCTAAAGGCAAGTGGCCTATATCCATGCATAGACATAAGGTTAATTTATCTTCTTTTGTTGTAATGGCTTAAGGAACATGTTTAATCTGCCCATTTCAGCATTTGTTTTTTGTTTGTGCGACAGATCCCAGAACATTTGGTGATACACAAGCACACTTCATACTTCTGCCCATGAAAGCACATGCTCACAGAGGCACATTAGAAAAAAACACATACATACAGTATAAATAAACCACAAGATATTTCTTTGTCTTACACACACAACCACACACACACACACACACACACACACACACACACACACATACACACACAGGCTTCAGGTAATAGGAGCACTCTAAAGGATATTTCTGCTTTGCAATTTGGGTCTTATTTTTGTAGGAATGGTAATAATAACATTGTACTCATCAAGTTAATTGCTGAGATCTGAGAACACGGCAACATTGTTAAAAAGTAAACCAATAAAAGATGCAGGTTTGACTTTTTACTGGTTTTAAATAAATTCCCAGGTGAGCAAAACTAATTTGGAAGAGAAGATGAAGGGAAATTCTTTCTCAAACTGCTGTAGGGCTGCAACTAATGATTACTTTTATTATTGATTAACCTGCAGATTTTTTTCACGATAATCGATTAATCATTTGGTGAATAAGACACCAGAAAATTGTGAAAAATGGCCATCACACATCCTGGAGTTTTAGGTGACTTATTTTGTCCAAAACACCAAAATGTTAAATTTACAGTAATGTAAGCAACCTTATGAAAAAGCAACAAATTCTAAATTTGACAGCCTTGTACCAGCCAATGTTTCGCATTTTTGCTTGAATAATTCCTTCAACGATTATTCGATTATCAAAATAGTTACTGAATAATTTTCTGTCAATCGACTAATTGAATAATTGACTAATTGTTGCAGCTCTAAATTGTTGTAAACATCCATCACAGTTTACAGACCAACTTCCTGGCAACTTTGACCTTTTTCTGTGCAGTTAAGGAGTTATTATCAACATTATTGATGCACTTTTGGTTTAAAATAAAGCGGTTTAAAACAATCTGGCTAAAATATTGACTTGTTTACAATCTGCTTGATTGTTGTCTCTTGCTCTGTGTGACTTTGTTGTAGTAATCTGTCACAGTGCTTCCAGATTTCAGCAATTACTTTGGTGAGTTATCATAACCAACAGAAACTATTACCAGAACTATCAAAATAACCCATGTTATAAAAAAGACCTCCCACTGCTGCAGGGCTCAGTTTGATGATGAAATAGCTACCTGATTGCACCTGATCAGCCTTCTGGAAATGAAAGATGGCAACATGTGAACATAACTCCCTCTTTAGATTATCAACCTTGTCCACCGTGCTTAGAAGAGCCAGCTCTCTGTTTTATGAACACTTACAGATTTTAAATCATAGCCAAAAACAACAATTTAACCACAGTCTTCCTATTCTGAATAAACATTTGATTGCTATTGGAATAAAAATTAGAATAACCGTTTATTATGATCCGTTAATCACTCTGATTATTGTATTCATTGTGTATTTTTGTCTGTATTTCATGCCAGAAAAGCAAAGCACTCGTTTCTCAAAAATGTTGACATTTAGATATTATCTGTCACATTGCAATATATGTTTGGTATAATTTGAAATTTGTAGCGTATTTCATATGATGCCCTTTAGAAATGGTGCATTTCTAAAGGCAAGATACTATGGTACATTTTGTACCATAGTATCTTGAGGTCTCTATATAGAGTACAATGAGAGAGAATAGAGCTTACTAAGTGTTATAGATTTAGATTGATTACCCAAAATCTTCTCCTTTTACTGTATTATTCAGCCATGCCTCCTGTCCTGGACTCAGCTGATTAGACAAAATTGACATTGGCAACTCCTCTCTGCAGAGAGATCAATACAACACCCCATGGGTAAAATGTGGGACCTCCATGTTCATTTTGACATTTGTAACAATGTTACAACAATTGTAATCCCTCTAAGTCCAGCTTGATTTACATCATGACTTCATGGATTCTCAGTCTTATTTGCTTAATGTTGATCAATCAAAGTGATCAGATAGTTATTGATGCATGTTAATTTGACCTGATGAAATATCAGTGCGCACATCTGTGGTTGCATGTTGGTTGGTGACTCACTTATCCTCCTGTATCGGCTTTTAACTTTGTGGTCATGTATATTTTGGCAGTATCACATATTTGAGGCATGAGGCAAGTTCTTAGTCTTTAAACTTTGACCTTCACAGTTCCAACATTATTTTCCTTCATTAATCTTTTAGTTTTTTATTACGTTTTCCCTTTTCCCTGACTTGCAGTTAATGTCTTTCAACCTTCTATCTTGCCATCTTTTTCTCTTTTCCACTTCGTTTGCTCACTTTCACACTGTCTGGCTGAGTTTGAATTTAGAGGAAGTCGCTCTGCAACTCGTTGGAGAGCTGACTGACAGCCACCTCACTATGGTGTGATCCTTTAAGTATCCTGGCAGTCTGCTGGGGGCTATAGTCTGTAAAGTTTTCTCTGGTGCCAGCGACTGCTTCAGGGCATGGACAGTGTCTGCAGGTACCGTGATTCTCCGGTAGCCCATTTGACAATCTTGTAGAGTTGCAGTCTTCTTTGTGGTGAGGTTGCCTGCAAGTTCCCTTCTGTGTGGAGCTGCGTTGACACATACATCCACAGAGTGTCCTTTTGCACTGGGCCACATCCCGACAGAGGAACTTGCGGAAGTTGGGCTTGAAGACCAGATAGACAATAGGGTTGTAAAGGGTGGAGGACTTGGCAAACATAGCTGCCAGAGCAAAAGCCATGGGGGGAACAGTTGCTGGGTTACCAAACGCTGCCCACATGGACACAATAGCATATGGACTCCATGCTGTCAGGAAACCGATGCAAACTGCCACAGAAAGCTGAAAAGAAGCACAACATCCAAAAAACATTCATCATGTAAACACAGTAAATAATATGTAGTCAAAGTAACCTTGTAAACTGAGCCAGCACATTTACCTTAATAATAAGTGCATGTGCATTGGTGATCTTGTTCTGTGGGGACATGTGCTGCTGCACAGCCTGGCGGGAGCCCCGGACAGTCAGCAGGATGAATGTGTAGGACAGGAAGATGACAGTGCAGGGCACAATGTAGCAGCAGAAGAAGAGGCAGATGATGTAGCTCATAGCTGCGGAGTTTTGGCTGGGTGCATGCCAGTTGATGCAGCATGCTGTGCCGTAAGGCTCAGCCCCGTATTCTCCCCAACCTGACAGGGGACCTACAGCAAACACTCCAGCGTAGCACCAGACCCCGGCAACCAGCAGACAGGCATGGCAGTAAGAAAACTTGTTACCTGAGGAGAAGCGTAATAGGGCAGAGACAGAGGAAGGAGAATTGGGGGAGTGATTACTGACAGATGAGGACATAGAGGAAGGATATAGAAACAACAGCATAGCAACAATATGCTACTGAAGCATATTGAGTCTGGTTACCGGATGCTGAAAACAGGCAATGAGTGAGGAGGAGAGAGAGGAAGACAGAAGGAGGAGGAAGTAAAGAAATATCATCCAATAAGAGATGAACAACTTAAAATGAGTTTCCGTTAAGACGGTTTCGTAGATTTGACAAGGAAAATTATATATATTCTGCAAATAATATCATGTGATATTATTTATGGTATTAAAGCATTTAGTGTGTGTATTTTGACCTCAGGTATATTAGGATAAGCGAGCACATGGCCCACATGAATGCACATGTGAAGGTAGCAATGTTCATAAAGCCAGGGACCCAAATATAAATATTATTCTGTGTGTAAGGAGAGTAGCTGCGCAGCATGTTTGCTTAGAGGCCAAAGTATATGAGAAAAACCATTTGAAAAGCTACACAGCTGTAGCTGTAACAATTGACTCCACTAAACCCTTTACTCCATGACATTGTGACATAAACAAATCTAAAGTTGATTTTTGTGATAGTTTTGGTATTTTATTTGTATCAGAAGCTAAGTCGCTGTATTAATGATGCATTAGTGTTTACGATTAGCATGATTAGTGGTGGATCACTCGCCTCTCATTACTCATGTGCCACAGTGTGAATAAGGAGATCTACAGGAAACACTGAATTAGCCCTCTAACTGTTGACTGTAATTGATTTAGACGATTGCTTCTTCACTGTGGAATCAGTGTGGAGGAGAACACAGGGAGCCTTATCTGCGGCACCACACAGCCTCTTCAGCTGGATGTCAGCCCCTCTTACAGTTCAAACTGAGGGTGGGGGTTGGTGATTAAGCCCTGTGGCAGACACTGAACTGTGTGGTGCTAAGGAAGGAGGCTGGTTAGCCATTACAGATGGCTTTTATCTGATGTGCAGCATCCTTTCACCGATCAAACTCTCCAGCTATCTGAGTGGCACATGAAGGATTCAACCTGAGCACTTTTGACATGCAGAGCTGAGCTCAATTTCTAACAAAAGCTGTCAAACATGTTCTCTCACATTTTAAATGGGATGCAGCAATCCGGCGTTTTCTCTCCTGATACCGATTTAAGGATGGGTTCACAATTTTTCATGTCCGTCCTAAAACAATATTATGGTGTCCAAATTAACATTGAACATTATTCAAATCATTCCTCCTGTTCATACTGGCCATCAAGAGATCCTTTCCTAATGCGCATCCAAGTATTGGGGGACAAAATCCACAGTCCTCCTTCAGTGCCATGATACCGACAACCGCTCTCTTTTTCCTTTAACTTTAAATCTGGATGGACCAGACCTGATACCAACCGGTCCATCCCTAATTTTAAATCTTTGAAGATGTGTCAGATTGTGTAGGTGAATGGAGAAACATTTGATAGCTTTTTTTTTTTTTTACAGTGCACTTGATCTTAGCTATATTAAGGTTTTAGTGATATATTTGGTTCCTATCGAACAAAAAGAAACCAGTCAGTCCATGAATCAGTATTAAATGGAAATGCTGTCATATCATATACTGCCATATATCGTGAGAGATTGTGATTGAGATCTATTTAAGGTCAGTGTTGCCTGAAAGGCCTAAATTCTCACAGCCAGTACCACTTAACATCAATACAGATATCCCACATTGATTCTGTTGTCAGTTATCTTTAACTGTAAAGATATTCCCCAGCTCTCCTCCTCATTCTCTGCTATTCACACCCCATCTTTTTCTTTTCATTAGACCCTCTTATTAAGAGAACCATGGGGGGATGAGTAGGAAGAGGTGAGAGAACGTGTTTGACTCATCCACCTCGAGTCTTTAGTTTGATTGACTTCGATCCAATGTTCACAAGTTCATCAGCAGTCATCAGTGGCTGTAGATTAAACCAAATGGGAAGCACTAAATCCATGCTCTTCTTTGAGATCAACAAGTAGGGGTTATTTTGTGTGTCAGCAGGGATCCAATCAGACCAACAAAACCCACATGAGGAAGGTACTGCAGCTATGGCAAACCACTAATAAAAGAGAGAAAGAAAGAAGCCTTCCAAATGCTCCATCTCTTCTGCCACCACTGCATGTGTTCAGTGTATCAGTTGCACCTGGCATGTTCTATAATGCCTTGCCCAAGGACATTTCAGCAGGAATATGGCAGATATCCAGTGACGTGAGCTGTAACAATGAGGCCAGCCTGACATAATCTATGAAAAAGTGTTGTAAGAATGGTTTTAAACAAGCAAGAGATCAGTATTAACATGAATAGCATTTCTACCTGTGCAGACACACCTGTCCTATACCCATTAAAATTAAATCTAAAATTTAAGACTGATTAGCGAGGAAGTCAGGTGGGTAGATGTAAAGATTTAAACTCTCTGCAGATCTTGTTTTTTTCTCTCATTTTGTGGTTGTGATATTCAGACTGAATGTGATGAATGTGGAACAGAAATCTCTGTAGAAATAATTTTACATATCATCAGTTTTATGAAGAAATTTGACTCCATGCTCTAAATAATAATCCCAGCTGGATATATTTCTTTTTACATAGTCAGTGTTTTTTTTAACATGTTTTCAAAGCTGTGTCAAAACTACAGAATTTCATATTTGAAAAAAGTAAGCATTTCTAATTCTGATTTCAGTGAGTCACAAAATTTACACACACATCCAATCCAAATAAACCTCAGATTATTGTCCCTTGACAACTGATACAGAGTAGCCCATGTTGAATTTAATGGGTTAATCTCTCCATAATAACTCCACACGTGGAAACTGAACCTTGTGTTCGGCAGCCCATAAATGTTATCATAGTTTTTGATCTCTGTCCCACAGAAACCCAATCCTCTGACATTTTTGCTGTAATTATATAAACACAGTTCCTATGCTACACATTTCTTTTGTCATGCTTTTTGCAAAGCACTTCCATGGAACATGGCTTGAAACTTCTCCACAAACCCACTCTGCAGAGGGAAACATATTTGGTCATTGTCAGACCTCTTATTCACAAGACAATAAGCTCCACTTATAGATAAAGAAAGTAGTAGCAGTGGCAATTTAGGCCTTTACACGTGGTTGTAGACATTTTGATGTCCTGTTCTACAGGAAAAGAAAGTAATAGCAGCTGCAATTTTAACACTTATAGTACCTGCAGGCAGTGGCAGCTGCTGCTGCGACTATTATTTTCCTTGCCTGTTGATGACGTATCAGCATGTCTGTATCAGGTCTAACTTCCTGCTGATGGTGTTAGTTTTCTTGCTAATAGGTGGCATAAGTTGGTCTGAAACTACTGTTGCTGCAGCTCTGCAAATATTGTCTACAGTAGGTGTGGTTTCGGGTGTGTTTGATAGCAGAGCTGTCTACTAGAGTGCATAAGCTAGTTTAGAAACAGAGGGACAGCATGGCTAAACAGTGTGTCGGTAAGCGGCGTACATTTGTTCAAGGTTCCTTGTGGTCTCATAAAGGCATAATTATTTGTGCATATTTGCATTTCAAACAGTTTTATTTGTGAGGCTTGTCGTCTCTGGGGTTTTACAATCTGTGTTATAGACTGTGTTCCTCTGGAAAACAGACAAGGGGAGCTCTTTAAAAACACAGTCTTGACTTCAATTATACTGTGTCTATTAGCAGCAATCGTTAAATCTACTGGAGTCTGGAATAGACCTCTAATTCGATTCGGAAGCTGCTAACCAGTGCACCAATTTTTGAAAGCCCATGTGAAGTTGAATGTTGACAAATTAATTAGTTCAGTTGTGAGACCTATGGGATACTCACTGTCCATCAGATCTACACAATCTCCAGCTGTGTTTATAACTCATTTAGGCTGCCAACACCACATTTCTTATGCTCTCTGCTACATGTTACTAGTTCTTGCTTGACAAAATCTACCTTCCTTTCTTCTGTTTCCCTATTATAGCAATCATACTTTGTTAGGGCATCTTTTATCTTGTGTATTAGGCATCCCATTGACACAGTATTGATACAATATGTGTCAGATTGGCTCTGTTCTATGTACCCCTGTGGTGTGTATGGGCGAGTGCGAGTGTGTCAAGCATATAAATGGGAACATCCCTGGATTGTGCACAACAGGATCCAGATTCCTGGAGTGCAGAATCTGTACTGCGAAGTACAACTGTGCATCCATCTATAGATTACGGACAAGTGAATCTGTATGAAATTAAATTATATACGGTTTCTGTCAATTACTTCCAATTCATAAGAATTGCATGTGAGATGTATCTAAATGAATTATGATTCAATATTATGAATTGTGGCTCAGTGGTGCTGTGACAAGTTATCACATTTTTACAGAAAGACAAAAAAATATGTAATGATAGTTTAATGAGCAAATTAGGAGTGACTGATGAGTCTTGGGATAAAAATCATTCTGAATTGAATTAACCTCCTGCAAAATTGATGTAGAAACTTATAGTTACTGGGATGAAAGCATGAAATGAAAGGTTTAATAATTTGCATTGTAACAATATATTTAAAAAAAGATATAGACCCCAACTCAACCGTCTGTGCTGTTCAGGAGATTTGGCTTAAACACGGGCAATCATATGAATAAATCCTCATTGGGCTCAGTGGCTAAAAGATGAATTATCCTCATTAGAAATTTGCTGCTTGAAGAGTTGGCAGTCATACCAATGCACACTGAAAGAACTGCACAAGGACTGAAAGATGGATGACTCAATGTTTAGTGAAACTATCTGATAAATGAAATGTCACAGTTTTTTACTACAGTTGCAACGTGGCCATAATAATGTGTGTAATCTGCTGCCTGTTTAATCAATATAGAGAAAGTTACAGTATAATAATAATAATAAATAAAAGGTTACAGTATGTATTGCACAAATGAAATCACCTTACTTTTTCCACTCCTGAAATCTTAAGACTTATTTTACTTTAGAGTCATGCAGTATTTCACTTCTGTGCAGAGATTTTTTGTCAGCTCCTTATAGTTCCTTTTGCTGTCAGATAATGAACTTGGTAACTATGGCTCCCAGAGGCCATCGGATTAAAAATGAGTGGGACTAAGACTTGCAGAATGAGAGAGTGCTAAATCTCAGTATTAGAGACGGCATTACATTAATCTAATAGTAATTAGTCAATAATTAGCTGACCTCTTAATGCACTTGACTAACATCGGAATTTATTTGCATGATAACTCTAAAATCTTCACTGGATGTCACAGATAATCAACATGAAGTCTAAAAACATTCATATCTACAGCACAGGGTAGGTATGAATGTTTGTAGGTAACTTGATATCAAGAGTGTAGGTTTGGTTTTAAAATTGGAGGAACATTTTTTTCAGATGGCTAAAATAATAGTGGATGTGTATTTGATCTGTATCACTCTTCTCTTTCATAGGCACATGTGCTCACTAAGTGTGTGCCTGAATACGAATACGTTATCTGGCAAAGCGCAAATAGTGGGTTTAGATTCTCGACCTCTCTGACTCCACTGCTGCTGCTGCTGTCGGGCTGCTGCTAGTCAACAATGTGTAACACACAGCTTGAAGTTGAGGGTTGCCAATTCATCAGGTTGAGTATCCCCCATCCCCCACCTTGATATTGGAAGGGACATGTGCCTACCGTCCATACTCAAATCTATGCCCGTACTTGATATGTTATCTACAACATAATGTGAACACTTAATGAAAGAGAAACAACATTCAACTTCCTTTCCTTATATTGTATGGTAGATACGACAGTAGTTGTCATGATTTTTGGGATGATTTTACAGTCTTTTGAACCACAGCATTTGCATTTTGGGCACATTTGCTATGGCCTCTTTAGAGTTCTGCTAGTTGTCTCGTGTTTCCTTGATACTATCACTGTGCTGGTTGCCAGGCCACTTTATTTCAGCTTATACCATGGTCTGAGTGAATACTCTTTTCGGATTGGCCAGCAGGTTTGCGTTAAAACTATTTATTGCACACGCAGTTTAATCACAGTTCTAAATTCATCCGCTACCCAACCTGTAACCATAGCAACATTAAAGAGCACAGCTGTCAAAGCTTACTCGTTATGAAGTTCTGAAGAATGGGATGCAGCCAAGAAAAAGAAATGGAGAAGAAAGAAACCAAGCAAAAAATGGACTGACGTCTGAAGAGCTTAAAATGATACAAAAAAGGCAACAAAAGGGGCAGTTAATATACTGAGACACTTTCTCTACCAAAAAGAAAAAAAAAAAAAGAACACTGATTTGGAGACATAATCTGCGGTTATGCTTAATGACACCTTATGTGAAGCGAACATAGTGTGGCACGTTGTCATGACAACTGTAAGCTCTTGCTTCATGACCTTTCGATTTTGAGTGCATAGCTTTTCTTTCTTTTCAGAAAAAAATTTGCGAATGCTTTTATTTTATATTGTTGGCAAATGACCGTGGTATAAGCAAGATAATCAACTTGTAGGTGTGCGTTAAACGGTTTTAAGGCACTTTGCCTCTGCGAAGTGTCTTAAAACCGCTTAACGCACACTTACTCGTTGATTATCCGTTACTTATTTGCAAATGCAACTAATTAACATTCCACCTAGAATAACCAGGCTTTGCTTTAAATTGTGACTTAAGAGGATTCTATAGTTTTTCTAGTCCCTTTTATTGGCATTTTATCAGAGTCTTCTAACTTGTGGATCTTTGCAATGTGGGAGAAATCGTGAGCAAACCCACACAACCAGGAGGAGACCATGGAAACCCCACACAGAGTGAGGTTCAAACACAGGTCCTTCCTGCTGCCAGGCAACAACTCTGACTCACGACTGAGGCTATGTCTGAAATCACTCCCTTGTTCACTCATTCACTACTCCCTATAAAATAGACACTCAGTAGTTTACTCAATAATGAGCAGCAAATTGAGATTTTGGAGACTCACTAATCATAACACACACAACAGTAATTTTTACATCTTCTGTTGGCAGAAAGTAGTGTACATGCGACACTACTTTTTTTGATTAATTGTGGAATTATTTACGGTACAGACTCAAATAAAAGATAGAAGGTAAATATAGTGCTGTCGTGAATAGGGAATGATTTCAGACACTGCCCGAGTAACCATGCTGCATTTTAAGCATTTAAGCAAGTTCATTATTGAACTTGGAAATAGCTTCACAAAATAATTACAACTCAAGGTCCACTTAGCCTTTCCAGGGATTTTAACCATATCACAAGGTCTTCATCAGCAGATGGAGTTTGCTCAGTTGTCATGGAGTTGGAAATATTGATATGCAAGCTCAGTAGCTGCTTTGATTTTGTCTATACGGTAGCACTTATTGGACTTCTTGGCTGTGTTTACTTATAAATTAAACATGATGAAACTGACTGTGCATGACAACAGACTCATATCCATGAAAATTTTGTGAACTCATTTTCAGGGTGTCTACATGTCTCAGCAAGTTAAGACTTTTTAATGCCATTGTTTAATTAAATTTAAGGCCAATTTTGCAATAAAAACAAACATCAAATGTGAAAACATAGGCATACTCTTCTGAGTAAATAAATATATCGTCAGTTCGAAATTATAAGTTAGGGAAATGACAATAACCGGTTGAGTTAAAGGCCTAATATGTAACTTTTCCACATTAAAATGTCTAAAAACGATTAGACCTATCTTATATATTTTGTTGAGTTGTGTACTTGCATTATTCCAAATGTTTCCAACAATGTTCAAACCCAGAAAAATCAGTAATTTTAATCAAGATAACGGTCCGTTTCATTTGGTTATCCATCAACGGCCTCATCTCCCCCTTCTGTGTGCACCAGCATTGTGGTCCTCCGCCAGAAGCTGTCATAAATTTACTGATTTTTAACGTCAAACTGTTTCATTCAGTGTTTTTACTGGTTTAATCACTGGGTCTGTTTGTTTTGGAGAAAAGGAGACCGCATAATTTGACTCCCAGTAAAAACCTCCTGAATGATGAAAACCGAAGGAATCCTAACCCGTAGAAGTATTTAACATCTTCCCAATCAGAGCTTAAGCCTCCTGTTGTCCTCAGGTCAAATTTGACCCGTGTTGAAATATTTTCATCAGAGATATGGATTTTTTTCATCTAATTGCTTGAAAATCACATGGATGGTTCCATACCACATACTTTGCAAGTAAAAGTAATTCATTGAATTTTGGGAGTTTTATCAAAATTTATAGCATCTGTGGACTTTTATCCTCCCAAGTCAAAATTGACCCGGGAGGACAAAAGTTGCATGGTCGATGGGAAGACAACAGGAGGGTTAAGACTACTTTTTAAGGACCTGTAGCCACCCTGCATTTGATGAACACCCTGTAATGTCTTAGTGGACACTTAATATGTCTTGGGCAGATCAGTTAGCTATCCGACCTCCAAAAGGCTAAGTGTAAATGCATCCAAGAAGCATTTGAGATATTTAAGGTATTCGATTTGAGTTATCCTTGACATAGGCTGTATTTATCTCTGTTTTTCTTTTCTATGATGATTGATCTGTAAACTGCTAAACAGCTTCCCTTAAACTCCACTGGATTATAATAAAAACTCTTTCACCTTGACATCACTTTAACCTGTGTGCATGGTTGCTATTTAATGCTTTGAAAAAGAATTTTGATTGTATGGCTAACTCAAGTGTACTTGGCATCTGAATGTCAACTGTAGACTTTGACACCATTATCTCTGCTGGCTGAGAGTGAATATTTCATGAATGAGTCAACATGTGCTGTAAATCAAAGCAGAAAAGTGTTTCATGCTTGGGTTTTGAATGTCGTTCTAATACATGTCTTTGCCTTCTGTAAAGCACTTTGAATTGCTTATGTGTTTGAGAGGTGCTGTATAAATAAAGCTGCTTAGTGATTGTGTTTTATTCAGCTGAATACATGTGCATTTTCTTGTTATAATGACAATAAATACTCACTATAACAAGAAAGGTGTTAGAATTATTTGACTGTATGTGTATCTCAAAAGAACTGCAATGTTGCTGCTGCTGAAATGGATGCATGTGGATGTTTGAATGAATTGATTAAGTCTTATTTTGTTTTAGGGCTAACACATAATGAAATTAAGCTCTTACTAAGCATCCTAGATGGGGTGGACAAGAAAATTGTACACTCTGTGTCTCATATTGGATTCTCATTCTAGATGGGTTTCTGAAAGCCCATGGGATGTGCTTGTCACAATACAAGCACCTACTATTATGAAAAAAACTTTATCATTGTGACGAGAAAGTTTTCTTGTTAGAGAAAAATGTAGTGTATATTTATTACTAAGGGTGGTAGTTCTGAATTCACATTTGGAACCTTTTAGTTGTGCAAGGACCAAAAAAAAAAAACCCAACCTACAACCTGTATACAGTCCGTCAAGTATTTTTAATAGGATGTCTTTGTCTGCTAAAGATGGATGGCGTGTCTCAAAATATTTATTGAGCTTATTTGGCACCATCACTGAAACTGTCTGCTTTTCCCTGCAGACAAGATGTGGTACAACTAGAATTTCCTATCCACAAAAAGCAGTAAGGCAAGAGACTGTTGACGACTAAGATTTTTTTTTTAAATTTTGTGCAAGATGAGTGATTAACAAAGACAACAACAAAATAAAACCCATATATGACACGGGACAGTACAAATGGTGGAAGCAACAGAATCAGTAGTAACCCAATAACCCAAACAAAACAACAGCATGAACAATAAATAAATAAATAAATAAAATTCTGGCTTAATGCTAGATGCATGAGTGTGTGTGTTCCTGAGTGTGTGTATGTGTGTGTGTGTGTGTGTGTGTATGTAAGGTAGGGTGACCAGATGAGATCGGGTGAAATTCAGAACGGGGAGTTGATGGTGGGTGTGGTCACGTGGCCACAGTGGGTGTGGCCTCCAGTACATTACATTCAGTGTCAACAAACAGTAAAACACGTTGGAGTCAAAACTCAACACTAAAATGTATTATTTTTGTTCATGAAGTCAACTGTCCATCATTAGGAAAAAAGAACGCAGTGACTGTGTTGTATGTAACTGTGTGTAAATCATTATCCGTTACATAAAATTCATTTTATTCTATTCATTTTATCAGGATGGTTTAATTTCCCAACGTCATGGCTATGCATTGCCTCTACGCGTAGCTGGTTATTGATTTGCTGCACTACTGAACACGGCTAAAAAAAACTACAACAGCCATAATTAATGTAGGTTATGGACGTAATAGCGCCCATCCCATAATGTTTTATTAGAGGTGTTTGAGCAGTCAACCGTAGGGTTTATAACAGTATTAAAGTCTCCGGCAATTATAATGTGTGTTGATTCATTCCACTGGGAAAAAACGTGGGTCATCATTATTTGGTCCATAGATATTAGCAAATGTGAATTTTGTGTTATTTATAGATTCATTGATGATGATATATCTTCCCTCTGGATCGATAACAGATGTGTTATGAATGAAGGGTATTTTTTTTTGTTAAGATTGAGACGCATCTCTGTTAACTATTGTATGTTGAAGAAAATATCTGAATTGTTTAGGTTGGAAATATTGTAAATATTGTAGAAAATGCCTGAGTGAGTGAGAGAGAGATCTGCAGTTGTCAACATGAACCCTTCATGATCATACATAGAACATATACAAATGAAAGTTAACACACATAAAGCTACGATGAGGTGAGAAGAAAAATGAGAAAGAAAAAATGGAAAGAGCTAGCGGGGTCATTAGCGAATGCATTAGCAGTATGCTGCTCAGGGAGGCAGGGATATCAGTAGGAATTATTTAGCTGTCACAGTAATGTACTATGTTCAAGTCTGTTCAGAAGAGCCATGATATTGCTTTGGAGTTGTGAAATAACTGTCCATGATTATACAGTTTGTCAACCACAAGGATCACGTGTTTGTTGTTTTTTCTGTTCTCCTTTAGGGTGGGCTACAGTACTTTTTGTCTCTCATTTATTTCTCATGGGTATTGATCATTTAGTCGAAAATTGTGCCCATCAGTTCTTTTACTTTGTTTTTGTCTTTTGTTGAAAGTGTTCAAATTTGGCAACTATGGGTCGGGTTCTCTGTTTGTGTGCCAAGACAGTGAACTCTGTGAAAAGCTTTCATCTTTGACAATGTCTGGCAGTATTTTGAGATGAGTTGTCATAAAGTCTTTGATAAGAGATTCTGGTTTGTCCTGTGTTTTTTCAGGGATGCCTGAGAAGATGAGATTGTCTCACATGATGAAGGTTTGTATGTTCAAAATTGTCTCTTTCAGTTATTTGTTTTCTTTAGTGACCGTTTGCATTTGTTTGTTGAGTGATTTGACAGAGGACTGCAATTCCTGGTTTGATATCAGTAGTGTTGTGATATTTCTTTGGGTAAATTCTAGACTGGAGTGTGAATCTTTTATTTCTTCGTGTAGTGGAATGAGGAGCTCTAATTTTCTGTTAATGCTGAGAGGATACTGACCTCAATTTCTGTAGTTCCCAGATCATCTGTATCAGTGGATGAGTCCATTTTCTTCCGTTTGTTTGGGTTGTTGGAGCTGTGTTGTGTGGAAATATTGATCGAGGAAGGCTTCTAGGTCTGTTATTTCTTCCTCTATGATATTGATCTGATCTGTGTTTATGGCAGTAGTTGGTATGTATGTGTTTCCTGATCGGATGTTATGTAGTAGTTACTTAGAAAGAAGTTTTGTGGAGTTTACAATAGTTTGTTGCTAGTGACAGGGTGTCGCCATGTTGGATCTCGCTTCTGTGAGCAAGTCTTGCGATACATCATAGTACCATCCCCCCGACAGAGTGAGAATGACCACCATGACGACTAAGATTTCTTTTCTTTCAGCTCTTTTTACAGTTAAAAATCTTTATATCAGTCACTATTTCTGACTGCTATGTATCTGGAAAACTAATGTGCAGGAAAATATAACAATTGACAAGCATCAGCCACCACGTCGTTACATCTTAGCTGCGGCATAACTACACATTTACCATATTTACCACATATGTGGTTAATGTAAATGTTGTCTTGTGTTTTCATACTGTGAAATGCTATTACAACCGAACAGTGGAACCCTTCTTCTTCCTTCGTATAGGCACCCCATACTGTGGCACCTACTTTGGGAACCAATGACTGAAGTCTGCAGTCTTTAGTCTGTACGCGTTTACAGGGTTACAGTATATTTATGGCTGAAGGAAATGACTCAGTGCTCATTTACTCAGCTATTCTGTAAAATGAACGACACAAATTGAAATTCATTAGTAAACACTGACAGTAGGGATGCAGTCAAAACATACAGCTGGGGAATCATGCAATTCCAATAATTGAATGATTTGTTATGTTTTCAAACATAAAAAAACACAGCAGGGGAGTACATAAATAAGGGAAGGGAGTGCATTAAAGGGCCTTATAAACATATCCTTATTTACATATCCTGCAGTTTAAAGAGGTTAGAACATGGCCTTGAATATTACCATTATTGCAACATGGCCACTTTTACTTTGTAACAAGCCCTTGAGGTACTGGCCTTACTACATTAATATTTCTCTTATCAGATTCAAGGTATTTGGCTTCAGGGGAGGGCAAGAATCTAAATTTCAACAAGATGATCAATACGGGTAAAGCGCACCTTCTGCTTAGTCAATATAAAAAAATTAATATTACTAACACTTTTAGCCCTGTTTTAAAATAGTCTTTTGTTTTTCTGTGATGATGGTAGTTTTAAATGGAATTACAAAGTAAAACATACAAACTGGTGGTCTTACCATGGTTTGGGCAGCAAACTTTGAGCCAGCAGACACAGGAGAGCACTGTGAGGTTGGTCAGACTGCACAGGCCGAACAAAACGCCACAGAAGGCGTAGACAGTACAGGTCGTTTTGTTAAATAGCCACCTGAACAGAGACAGAAAAAGACAAGGGAATATTGATTATTGACTGACATCCCGGTATCAGGCCAGGAGTTGTCTGCAAAATCCTACACAACTACACACCCAGTAGATGAAACAGGTAATACATTTTCTGGCCTTCCCCTGGGTTTTATACAACTGCAGTGAACAATGATGCATTTTGACCCAATCATGGCACATGTGACAGCTATCAGCTGTACATGCTCAGGGGATTAGAGCTGCAAGTAGGGAAGGCCACGGGATGAAGCAGAGGATGTACTGTATGAGAGTGTTATGTGTTGCAACATTTCACTGACTGTTTTGAAAGCTTTTTTTATCTGTATTTTATCTGTGATAGAGACAATATCCTCTTCTATAGGATTTTAGAAATACTGATGTCATGGGCCCACAATCCAAATGCTGAATCCCTTTAAAATGTCATTATTTATTTTTGACCTAAAACAGTTAAATTTAGAATCTATTAAGTCTGAAGGTTATCAGCCTTAAAGAATCCACTATTGCCGGCTCAAGTTGTTAAGGCCTCCAAACTCCCAGTAACAATGAGGGCATAACTTCAGTATGCTCAGAAGCTACAGTCCTGCTTCTCTGACTCTTTTTCATTCTCTTTGCCTTCTCTCCTCGTCCCTCAGGGACATACTGCATGTGACGTAATAGATGAAAGGAGAGAGAGAAGTGGGGATTTGAATGGTCACTCACATGTGAGCGTAGGCTGAAGGGATAGCAAGTGGGAACAGGGTGATGGTCATGCTCAGGTCACTGATGGCGAGGTTAACCACAAAGAACTCTGCTGGCTTCAAGGAGGACTTCTTTCTATAGGCCACGAACAGCAAGATCCCGTTCCCCAGCACCGACAGCACACCTGGAAGACAGAGTTGCAGGGTATATCAGGGCTGTTGGAATATAATACACATTTATACAGTTAAATGGTGTAAACGTAGGAAAAAAAACCCAAACATACCAAAAATGGTATAGAGAGTTCCCATGAGGAAGTCATTGTCTTTCGATATTCTGGACACGAGCAGAAACGTTTCGGAGGCATTTCCCATCTAGAACAAAAATGGAAGAACAGACACATAGGGAAAAAGACAGGGGAAGATAAATCTTTCAGCTTTGTTTTTGCCCTCTGGCAATTTACAAAAACAAGGGAAAAACAACTTTATTACGAATTTAAATCTTGATACCTGAGATAGGACAAAACATGAAGCGACTTGTGGATTAGACCACAACCACTGTGGCAATGCCCTAAAACCAAGTTGCAATTTTAAACACAGTTTAGCTTCACTTCACTTCTCTCAGTCTCAACAATTAGTAATGTTTTGAACAAGAGGCCAAACCAGATTCATACAGTCTCAGAAAGCCTCTTGTGGTACACATCTGTGCTAATGTAAGCCATTACACCTATATATTTCTCACTACTACATACATGTACATGTATGTATCACAACACATCACGGAAACATGTATTTGCTTCAAAATGGTTTTGAAAGTGTGTTTAACACTCCTTCTGTCCCTCGTTAGCTCTGCCACACATTTTCTGCGTAAGTGGTGACATAATGAACCATGAAGGGCATTTACTACTCTACTCCCTCTGCTTTTTATAATTTGCGACCTACACAGTCTCATCAAAGAGCAGAGAGAGAAGAGCCTGTTTCCGTGTACAAATTCAATTCCATCCTTCACCTCAAAATCAGTCTCATCTTGGAAACCAGGCAGTTATTTGCATACATAGAATGACCTGACAATACAGTGTTCATTGTGCCCAAGGCAAATTGCTGAGGCAATCTTTTTAAAGGAATTTATGGGTGGAGATAACATAAAAATGTATTCATAGCCTTCCTATTTTCTCAATGACTTCACCCTTACTTACACATTAAAGGGATCTAACAAAAAGAAGAGACATGTTAAATCACCTGGGGTTAAGAGTGAAGCTGCTTTTGGACAATTCCCTATTAACATACACTCAAGAGATTATCTTCAAAGAGAACTAGAGGTGAGGAAATTGTTTTAATGTTATCCTGTGATTACTTTTTATTAGAATTTTATGTGGTCTCTGTGCATGTAGCACAGCTTGTTAGCAAATACAGTCCTGCACAGGTTTGTGCACAAATGCAAGTGATTGCCTGTATTAGCATATGGGCGTATAAGTATGTGCATCTATTACAGTGGAGTTGTCTACAATGAACAATTTTGTTGTGAACAGCTTTTTACTCAAATGACATTGCATTGCATCACACTTTTAATTAATATTTGCTATTTAATTACTTTCCCATAAACCACTCCTATGCATTATGTCCACAGTTTGTCTTAATCACAGTTTGTTCTTGCGGCATCAGTCTACATGTATCTTTTTTTTTTTTGTCAGAATGAAAGGATCTACATTATCTCAGCCTTCTTTGATAGTGTCCTCGAGACTGTCTCATCTTGTGATTTTACAATATGTTTCGCTTTTTCCCTTTTCAAAGGTTTCCACAGATGTTTAGTGGTTGAGGTCTGGGGACTGCAGAGAGAACGAATGGGATAGGATGATACTTTATTAAGCCCTGAGGGTAGCTTTAGATGTCACACAGGCAGATGACACATAAATTACACAAATGGACAAAAGATACATTTACAAGAATCCACTGTGTAAACAAGTACAAGTGGTAATGGGTTTGTAATGTAATGGGTGTCAAGTGTCACTATTGTGGGGAACAATTAGAAGGAAGAATGACATGAATACACCAGTGCACCAAATGAAAAGCACATAGTGTGCAGGGTTCATGAATATACAGCTGTACCACGAGGTTGTATATGTACATAAGAATAAGAATTAGGAATGTATATGCATACTGTGTTCTAAAATAATATCATAGTTGTAAATGTACATGTAAACTAAGATATATAAATGTGTCGTATAAAATTAATACAGGCAAACTTTCTTCTCTCCAGCCCTGCATTTACTAAACTAAGGAAAGTTCATTAGAGGGAGAGAAAGACAGATTAGTGAAGTCTCCCGTGATTATCATGAGGGTGCTGGGAGTTAATGATGTAAAACTACAGTATGTTCAGACAGAAATTTGCAAATTTGCATGTATTTTGCCGCTGGAAAGTTTGTGTTTATTCGGCCCAAACAGCCAAAATGCCAACTGTACATTAGCTGTAAGCTAGCTAGCAACAGATGCACTGTCTGTGTCTGTTAGGGTGTATCTGTGTGTTTGTGTTCAGCTCAACTTCTGACTGAGCTCAGAAGCCACCAGAGACTCCAGTTCTCTCTGTTATTTCCCTCCCTCTCTCCTTCTTCCTCTTCTCTCTGTATGTTTATGAAGCAGATTCATGAAGACCTGGGGAATGTGTGACTTTTTTGCTCAAGTTGAAACATCTTCAACTTGCTTGGTGTTCTGTCTGAACACAAAGTAACAACCACCACAATATAGTATAAAAATTCACAAGGTATAGTCTTTTTTAAAGGATCTACAATAGCTGAAAACTCAGTCATCCGCATCTTGACATCTTACAATAGCATTGTTTGTCTTATACTCAAAGCCAGCTGCTACCTATCTATGGTACTGATTTAAGATGTCAGTATCCTCGAAATGAACTAGTTTGTATGATGAATCGTCTGACCATCGTCTGTCTGAAGGCAAAAGTGTTTATAGCTTTTTTTACGAATGACCGCACTCAAAGGCAAAGCAAAAAGCCTCTTTTTATATAGAGAGGATGGATGCTATTATCACACTTTTGGGAATTCATAGTGTTGCACTCATTTGTACACATGAAAAGTGACAGATTATCAGTTTCAGAAAGTTACAGTTCTGAAGTCAGAAAGGTGTTGGGGATGGAAGTTCAGACTCTGTTCGACTCTGATAAGAACTTAGGCTGAAGCATGCTCACCTCTTCAGCCCTCACACTTAGGTGTCCAATTTGCAGCAGCCCAGTTGCCTCCTGTCTTTGCTTTCTAACTGTTTTTGTGACTATTCAGAGAAGCCCTCTATTTCTAGTCTGGTAACCTATATTCCTGTGTAGCAATGCCTCCATAAAGCAAACTATGCTTCACTTCCAATTCTCCTGCTGTCTTGTGTAGGCTTCAAGCTCATCCAACTTGGTGACAAGCAATTTTCACAAACTCGGATTCTTGAGTCTCTCTGGTTCGTTTTCATCTTACCTTCACACCGTGCCTCTAACCCAGTTTCTAAGCAGCTTACAAAGGGATATCTCTTGTATTTTAAAATGAGAATCATATAATATTTTTCCCTTTTTTTTTACTCTCTGTTCCTGAAAATAAAATTCAAAGCCCCAAAGATACAAACACTAGAAATGTAGATTTTTTTTGAAACAATGGAAGAGTTTAGTTCTTTGTAGTGCACTCCGACTTTTAGACTTCACTTTATATGCAATTAGGTGCATCCTGAGCAAGTGGAGCGCAGTTGGAAACCAAGGTGAATTTGCTTCAGGGCTTTATACACCTTAATGACTCTAAACATTTTTATTCAGACTTCACATCACAGTTTGACTATCAGCAAGCCTTTTCTAAACACTAAGAAATAGTAAAACCACTCACCTACAACAGTTTTCAGCACTGCAGCAGCTAGTACCAATCTATTTTGTCTTTGGACACAAATATGCGTAAATATATTGATCTCCATGCAGATACTGTTGTACGTTTAAATTGTAGTTTCATAATTATTGATAGTAATTTTATTCCAATCTGAGACTCAATCTGATCTGAGCATCATGTTTCATTTTATTTCATTTGTTTGTCCCTTTTATTCATAGCTTGAAAAAAAGAGTCCAGAATATTTGATTCACTAAATAGTTGATCTGTTGGGCTTATGACATTATTTCACTCATCATTTGCAGTGTCTTGCATGGTGGTAAATTTTGAAAACAAGATTGCTCTTTCATAATTCCTGAAAAATTGACAATTGGGATACGCAGGGTTTTCAACCGACAGCAACATCATGGTGTCAGTAGTGATCTTACAGAATCTTAGAGAAGTATTCGGTGATATGATGTTGCATCTGCCTGCCTGTCTGATTATTTATGTGATTCTCATCCCCTTCTACTGTCTGCTCTCAGCAGTGTCAGGGGTACAAATGGACTGGTAAATGGATTGTATTTATATAGCACCTTTCTAGTCTTATAGACCACTCAAAGTCAAAGTCCTTTACAATACACGCCAACATTCATTAATACGCTGAAGGCAGAAGCTACCATGCAAGGTGCCAACCTGTTCATCAGGAGCAATACTGTGCTTCCTATCCAAAGTGCCCCACAATGTTTCTATGCTCACCCATTCACACACACTCACACAATTTGGGGTTCAGTATCTTGCCCAGGGACACTTCAACATGTGGACTGGAGGAGCAGTCAACCAGAGGACCTTGCTCACCTTGCCACCTCACTCACCCTCATGTATCAGAGAGGGAAAAAGGTGCAATAAAGAGTGAAGGAAAGTCATAAAATGACTGTCAGCATGTAGCTGAATGGTAGAATTGGTGCTAATCATTGTAGAGGACATCTGTGACAACTTAAGCCTTGCTGTCATACAAATTTACAGTCTGCACACACAGAGACAGACATACAGTGCAAACAGAAAGAGAGAGGGCAAAACTGTCAAGGAGACTGAGGGCAGTAAAGACTGTTGTAAAAGAATGGGAGGCTGGAATGAATGAGCACAGTAAAGGATGAGAGAAATCCTATAAGTGAAACTGTCAGACACGGGATTGAGCGCAGAATGATGGAGATTACTCATAAGAAGAATAGGAGACACTGACAATGTCAAAATTCAGTGATAGTGAAAAACATCCACCCTGCACACACACACACACACACACACACATGTAATTGAACACCCCTGCAAAATGCAAAGTAGGTAAGGGAACCTAGAGTGAGTTCTCCAATTTAGAAAACAAATGTTTGTAATTATATTCACACATACATTAATTCCTTGAGTCTCTGAGCTATGGTACTTGTATTGTTTCACTGAAAGATTCTAGCTAGAGACCACCTTCACTGTCAGACCTCAGTGTTTTTGAAGTATAATAAAACTGACAATCACCCATATTTTAAATTTACAGGACCCCAGTTTGAGGGTGGTAGCTTTTAGCGTTATCCGCAGTTGTTAATTCTCAGAGATATTGGTTTCAGGTTGTTCTTGTACCAGCCATAAGTTACTGATACCTGACAACAGTAACTTATCATGAAGCTTGTTACACAGCAAAACATACCATTACCTCAGATCACAGAAATTAAGATCTACCAGTAAGAGAGATTGAGACGAAAAAATCACATTTTGCTGAACATAGTGCTGTCATTTGTTTCAGAAATGGCTTATATAACTAATTTCTCATGCATCAGAAATAATTTTTGATAAGATTCATTATAGATCATCATATCTCTCTCTCTGTTTTCCAGTTGGCTGTCACTGATCAAACTGCACCAGTTGACACAAGTTAAACACCCTCAGCAGAATATTTATAATACAGGCAAACCAGTCTCCTATACTTTTCTGTACAGTACTACTAATATGAGTGCTGAATGTGTTTTAGATGAAATCACTGCCTGGATTTAGTATAAAGCATAGGGCTTTGACAGGTAGATGGGGCTTCGCAACATGCATTGTTGTTGGGTTAAGGCTTCTGAAGCACACACACATTATTGGTTCAATATTAAAAAAGTCAACGCGTCTCATTTTGCGTCAGTGTTGACTTTTTCAGTATTAAACCAAGACTACAAACTTTCCCTGACCTTAACCAAGTTATCTGAGTACCAAACAATGCCATAAAAATGCTTTTTTAGCTGTGATAAGCAGATATACAGAAAACAAATAAAATATGTTGACAGTTTTTCATTATGTGTTGGTAGTTTGCAGATATATTCAATATCAACATTTCCTCAATATGTTGGTTAAAAACTAGCAGCATTAACCTTCCCTTAATACGTATTTGGTAATGCAAATTATTGTATGTGAATGCTTTTCTTCTGAGACGTGGTTGCATCAGGAACACCACACACAACTTGGCATTCAAGTCTGGTGCTAACAGGATGATTCATTACTGCCTGAGAAAACAATTACTTGGAAGGAAGTAAAAAACACCTTTAAACCACATCTCGGTGGAATAGTGTTTGCTTGTGTCTTTATGCTGTCATAAATCTCTTTACAATATAATTTCTTGTGTACATTTAAATTACTAATCTGAAGGCAATGTAGGTTATATAAGGACACATGGCTCTACAGTATGATGGGGAATAGCACACATAGAGGAAAGGGACTGCAACAATTACTAATAATAATACTAATAATAACAAGACAAGGGAGCAAGTAAAATATGTTATTAATATTGTGAGCCTCAAATCAGGAGGTGTGTACAGGTAGTTCAGAGCTGCAAAAGAATACAGTAAAGACATGGTTATCCTATGTGAAATATGTTTTAGGAGCAACCAGGAGTGCCACACCAGAAGCTCTAAGGCTACACTTAGGCTAATTAAGACCCGACTAATCCAAAATGTCACCTAACCCCAAAAGCTTTGAATGATATCAGTTAAAATCTTCAAAATCAATTCTCAGCGTGACAGGCAAGGATGGGTGCAATATAATCAGGACTGTTGGATTTTGATAAAGCCAAGCAGCTGCATATTGTATCAGCTGGAGGTGGGAAATTAATTTCTGACTGAGTCCTGAGTGCAGGTGTTGCATTATCCCTGCTGTGATGAAATGGTGGCATGGATTCACTTTTCAGGGTTGACAAAAGATAGAAGAGACTGAATTCTGGACTGTCGATCCTCAACTGGACAAAACATGATTGCAAGACCCTTGTGAGTTGATAAATGCAAAATGTGGACTGTAGACACACACACACACACCAATGTAGCTGTGTGAGAATTATGACTTATGCTATTTGCTCAGATTTGGGCACTTACTGAGCTATTACAAGTCTGGTTTGACTCATGAATAATGAGTCAAAATTTGGCAACAGTGACCTAAACCGTGCGTGAAATAAGATCCAGCCCCCTGGAGAGGTAAAGACACATTACCCTCCAAATCACCCAGTCTACAGCTTATTTTAAGGTGCAACTGAGTCTGATTGTCTCTCTGTTTTACAAGCCTGCTGTGCACTGTGACAGAAATTAAGCAAATTATTTTTTATCACTGTGCTAAAAACGCAAATGAGCAAAAAAAGAGAACAGAAGCAATCAGTTAGGGATGCATCTCCAAGAGTAGAGCAAGTCTGGACTCAAAGACATGATACGCTGGGAGCCAGTTACAATAAATAAGCATGATTATGTAAACAGGACATGAGTGATTATCTTGTTTCCCCCAGATATTACTGATGAGAAAGAGACAGAGGACCAAAAATCCTTTTCCCCTCACTAACCATCTCCCTCTCACCCTTTTCTATTTTCCTCTTCCTCAGTCTTGCCGTCTGCAAACAAAACTCATCACTCATCCTTTACTCTGAAACCCAGAAATAAATGCTGAAGCATGTTTTGCTTTCACAGTAGCAGAGACAAGAGAAGCCACTCCTGAGGGCTCACAGGTGTATCCTTCGCGGGGGTCGTTTCATCTTTGAAAGGCAACCTCACTGTGGCTAGCGCATCACTGGCAGAACTTGAAAACACAGTAGGGGAGTTAGGAATTAACAATGTGAGTATAAAGCCTCTTTCACACATAGATTTTCACTATTCACACATGCAGCTACATTCAGGAACATATTCAAGAACATTCGTGTGTGTGTATGTGTGTGTGTGTGGGGGTGTAGTCGAGCATAGTGAGTGTGATCGAGAGAGAGAGAGCAGGTGTGTGACAGTGGCTGCCAGACCCATGGATGTATTATAAGAGCTGGATGGGGTTCCACCACTCAGCCTTGCAGACAATTTTTCCCAGTGGTCACTTGTGGTATTGGCAGTATACCACCAAAAAGGCCCAAAAAGCATTTTCCCCATAGACCACCATTGTAAAAGAGATGTCTGTAAAACTGTTGACAGGACACCTCAAACTACAAACAAGGTCAATTATGACTTTTTCTATCATGAATTGTTGATCTATGGAGGTTTTATATTTTTAAAACTTTCCTCGAGCCGAGAAAAGCAATTTAAAAATCTGTGATGTCATCGCAATGTAAAACTTTCCTCGAGCCGAGAAAAGCAATTTAAAAATCTGTGATGTCATCGCAATGTAAAGTCTATGGGCAGAGCAGGAACTCGCTGGCAGAGCCAGTGGGGGAAACACCACTGCATGTATTCAGTGGGCCGCACAAAGAAGCAAACCTGGAAGCTAGAAACTTTTTTTGGCGTATGCGCCAGCTGAGCAATTCTTATTGGACTGAATGGGCGCCATTTTTGGTTCAGTATCCAGCTCTTATGGCCAAACCAGAGCGTAGAGTATGAAATTAGCAGTATAATGTTAACTGTGAATGTCAGTGCAATGTGTGCACAGTTTAGGCTATTTGTCAGTGAGTAAATGCTCCTGTAGCTACATTTAGAGATGTTTCTCTTGGAGTGGCATGTCCGCCATCTCCGTTCTCCATATGCCTGCTTACTAAAACTTCAAAAGAGTAGGGTACAAAAGAGTGTGAACATTTTATGTGAAATATTTAAACATTCAAAAAAATAGCAATCTCCTCTATTCAGCGGAGTCTTGTGATTGGTTCGCTTGCTCCGTGTCAAAGCGTCTTTCATCAGACAGACAAAATGCTTTATCTGCCATTCCCTGTAATGTTAATGCTTTCATTCACAACACAGCCGTACCGGCATTTTCCCTGAAATGTTAGTAGGTCTTGAGGTGGGAAATTGGCGGTACAGATTTCAAAAAGATTTCGAAAGATTGAATATTGATCCCTGCTCCCATTCACACATGACCCCATGCAGGAAATGTTCTTGAACATTTCAGGGATAGACTGCATGTGTAAAAGTAGCTTAACAAAATATCATTACTCACAGTGTACAACACAGTCAGTGCAAGTTTCTAACTTGTAACGTTGCCAATTCAGCCTTTGTATTTTCTGTGTTGGCTGTGATTCAAATGTCAAGCTTGGACTGAATCACTTCTGACAGAGCGACTTTATCAATAACATGTCCTTTTTTGATGATGAAGTAGAAAATAAACTGCTCCAAATGGCCTCCATTATGGCCCGCTCTCTCCTTTTCTCAACTCTGTACCTCCTGTCACTTCCTGCATGTTGCTTCTTTGTGAGCGAGGGAATGAGAGGAGGAATCGTGCAAATGCTTTTAGATCCACACTATCTCTTTTCTCAGCCTCATGTTTTCCTCTTTCATCCTCTTATTCTCCTTAAGGGTATCCATTAATCTAACCCCTATTTTAATCTTCTTCCTTTTACAAACTTTGCTTTTCTCTCTTTTCATCTCCCTGGTATCATTACTTCTACTGTGAAAGCAGTACACAGTTTATCCTGTTACAGAGAGTTGCATGCATCTCACTACTTACTATGGTGAAAAAAAAGACAAGTCCTTAGCTTAGAAATGAACAAGTGTAGGCATTCAACAATTCTGAACAAAGCAACATTTCATGGGGTTAGTTGTATATGAATATGACATATATTCAGGATTTAATACATGCATTAGCATGTTTTTTTTCCAAATGGAAACCTATCAACATTTCTCTGGAATCACTTAAAAGCTCAGATGAATCCTGGAGGATGACCTGACAATCACCTGGTCCCTTGGACAATTAACAATTTATTTGATATACAGACCTTCTATAATTCACCTGAAGAAAAGAGGAGGAATTACTGTGCCTGTCAGTCTCATGAATACCACTGTAGCAGAATCAAGTCTTGCCTTGGAGGCTGAATAGGTAGAGAATGACAAGACAAAATGGGCCTTAAATTATTGAAGACATAAGCTTGCCAGCAGGGTGTCAATGTGGTTCTTTCTCTGTCCACATAAAGTAAGATGGAGATGATAGTGATTATATAACATGCTGTAAGCTGTGCATGTGACTGTGGGGCTATGAAATTAAACGCAAAGTTTCTTGACATTTCATTATAAGTCTTAAATTGATATACGACCACATAATGTCGTAATTTAATTGATATTTTTAAAATTAAATTCTCCATAGAAAAACTCCATACATTTACTGATCCGGGGTGCATTTTGTGCCTTGCATGCCATCAAACATACATTTTACAGCACACAGTTCAGCTGTGCATGAACATCAGGCTCCATATCTGTCTAGCTGTATTTGACTTCCAGATGGACGGCTGTGTTCTCTCTTCCTCTTCACCTCTATCATTTATTCCTCTCCACAACACTCTTGTATCTTCCAGTCATCCATCCATTTAGCAAACATCTCCCCCTTTAATCCAAACATTTACCCAAGTTCATGCAAATTATATGTGTTGCAGTCATCTCTTGCACTCCCCACATGTCCTGCCCCTGCATCATTCATACATCCATCTGTTCACCTCTTTGTCTCTCACAAACACCTCTCAAACAGCACAATGCTCACACATTGACATTCTCTCTTGGTGCTCTTCATCTGTCTTTAATATCACGAGTGACTCCAATCACTCTTCCCCCCTATTCCCTCACTCTCCCATCTGTTCACCTCAAGTTGTGCTGCTGCCCACTGCAAACACAAGCCTCAGACATTTCGATATATCAGTGGGGATTTGTCTTTGTGACAAACAGATGGATGTAGATATGCGTTTTTCAAAACAAACAGGTTGCACTGGGGCTTCATCCCTCAAAGGAATCAGCAAAAGTTTTTGATTGTTAACTTTGAAAAGTTTTCAAAGGACCAGGGTTCAAGTTACATCATTCAGGACTTGCAAGTTCTAACATCTGTGCTAAAGAGTTTGGGGCTAAAGGGCAGCAAACATTCAACCTCCACTATTTATCATCTTCATTTCTCTGCCTCCCTCCTTAATTTTGCCATCCTTTCATTCTTGTTCTTGTTTTCCAGTGTCTCTTTATAAGACTTTTGAGAAGTGGGATGTATATATGAATCATTTCCTGTGTTTTACATTTAAATATTGTAATTTAAATACAATTTCCACAGCATACAGAGGAGGGAAAACATCTTACTTTGATGGGCAATTTTCCAACCAGCCAGCACAGCACCCATGTGTCACGGCAGCAAGCAGGTGTTTGATAAAGAGCAGACTTCAAACTTGAATCTTATTACATGCTGAGAGGCATGCATACAGAGAATACAGAGGGAAAACAAATAAATCTGTCATGGATGGGGAGAAGAAATTTCTTTTTGTGTTTGTCTCAGAAATATGTTGACATTTCCACAAATCACAAATCTTGTTAGTCTTCTCACAAACATCATAGCAAATACTTAATATGATGGATTAAGACGATACTGAGGTTCGACATAAAAATCTAAAACATTCATCGTCACCGGTAAGAGCTTAATTTTCTATACTTACTAAACTGTGGCTAGGGAATTGGAGTTATTGTAGCGCATATTATTTAAGCTAGGGGTAATTGCTCTCTCTTCAAAGCAAGGCTTCAGTTTTGTTTTTTTCTTGTGTCTTTTTCTATCCTTCTCTCCTAATTAAAGTGCATAAATTGTCATGTTTGTTGCTAATCCTCAAATCTTGCCAGTAATCTTCACTCTTCAGCCTTTGTGAATGTTGCTCTCAGTTCTGCAAAGCTGTCATTGCAAACTATAATCAGAGTCTTTGCTTTACATAATTGAGTTAGATAAGCATTAAAATCTACGTCAGACTAATTTTTCAATTCAGTAAACACACTCTAAACAGACTCTTATAACCCTCATATACTTAATAGTTGTATTCACTCTGTGCTCATATATCTACAGTCAAAACATTATTGTTTTTGAATTGATTAAACAACTCTATTGAGGTTTTTGGGTCATTATTTCAGTGCTAACAAAGCTAACCATTATACTACATGCCTGTCTTGGAATCTATGAATTTAACTAGATTAATTAACATGTTGTTCCTCCAATGGGGACTTTGTTGATCATTTGTCCATTTGTCATCTTCCTATGACTACACTATGTCTTATAGAACAGTTACATTACACAACTAAGAAACGTCAGTGATGCTTAAGTTGCTTAGAGCAGATATTGTAGGAAAAACAAATGGAATACACTGTTGACTAACATTTTGCAGATATGTTCTGTTTGAACATTTTGCGTTGATAAAAAAGTTGATAAGTTGATAAAAAACATGATTCAGGCGGCATTATGTCTCTCTCCAAATGTATTTGCTATTTCAAATTAGTAGTTTATAAACAGAATTTCTAGAAGATGCTTCCTGACATGAGGGACAATGTCTTGTTACAGTACTGATTGATTTTTACAAAACCTTTGGTCTAACTCCTTTAATGGTATCTCGTCTTTTTCTGGTTTTCACAGTTTTATTATCGCTCTCACTAAAAACTTCAAAGGAAAACTCCTGTCCTGTCTTAATACATTCTAATTAAGTGCATATGCGTTGCAGAAGTGCACATGGCATAAATGTGCATGTGTGAGTCCCAAAGTGTTCCTGCCAGCCTGTATGTTTGGGCACTCACATTCATCAGTCTCTTACAACATCACAGAAATAAGAAAAAGAGCAATGGGATGAAATATGAAGAAAGGGTTCCCAGCTCTTTTGTGCTGACAAATTTGCCCCAGAGGACATCACAATCTGAACATATGAGACATACTTTATCCCTTAATTGGGATAAAGGAAAAACTCAATGAAAAAGCCCTGTAACATAAAAAAAGAGCAAGGAAGGACAGACATGAAATGGGATTATAATATGGATAAACAGAATTACAATTCTAAGTAAATAATGTAATATTTGATATAATAAGTTAAGGAGTCGTTCACTGCTCTGTCTCTTTCTCCCCCACTGCCTTCAGCTTCAAATCCTTCTTGCCTCCCATTCTCATCTCATGGCCACCTCTATCCTTGCCAGAAGGGCTATCATTTATTAGAATGTACTTGAAAGCTTTTTGCATCACACAAAATTCTTACATCACACTGCTCATCCTCTTGCAAAATATCAAGTTTCAAGGAGAGAAAATGCAGTTGATGGTGAAAAAAGAAGAAGAGAGTTCAGCCAGCTGGTCCAGAAATAAAGAAGCCTGCACTGTCTTACTCTAGATGGCTGTCAAGTCAAGTCAAGTCAAGTCAAGTTTATTTACAAAGCACATTTCATATGACATGCGTGGACTCAATGTGCTTCAAGATGAAAAGCAAAAAACATAGGCAAATGGGATCATACATAACAGAAACATGTAAGATAAGAACATATAAGATAAGAAGATATTACATACATGAAAACATATAAGATAAGGTATTACAATAAAAAGGGAATAAGATAAGAAGGTATAATCATTATTATTAAAAAAGGGAATAATAATAATAATACTGATTCAAAAATAAAAGTTTAAGTTTTTAACCACATACTTTAAACCTAACTAAAAGCTTGCGAAAAAGGATGTTTTTAGTCTGCTTTTAAAAGAAGACACTGATATAGCGGAGCTTAGTTCATGTGGTAGAGAATTCAAGACAGTAAGACTATAATGACTGAAGGCACCATGAGCTGATTTAGAGTTTATTCTACGTTTGGTGCAGAGACCTTTGTTTGATGATCTAAGGGATCTGTCTGGTGTGTACTGAGTGAGCATGTCAACAATGTAGGAAGGAGCTAAGCCATTCATAGATTTAAAAACAATAAGAAGTATTTTAACATCAATTCTTTGTTTAACTGGGAGCCAGTGATGAAATGATAAAATAGGAATGATATGTTCTAATCTTTTGGTTTTAGTTAATACTGCTGCAGTATTCTGAATGAGTTGGAGTTGATTTAATACCTAAGTGTATTACAGTAATCTAGTCTTTTAGAAATAAATGCATGAACCAGCTTTTCAGAGTCTGACTGTGATAGGAAACATCTTGCTTTAGATATATTTCTGACATGATAAAAGGCAGTCTCAGAGTTGTTAGATATGTGCCTCTGGAAGTTAAGATCAGTATCCAAAATCACACCCAAGTTTTTGGCGTGCTCACAAGGTTTTACCAAAGGGGAGTTAACAAAGAGTGCATCTGGTGCCTCAAAGCCTTGGGACCTACTAAAAGAATATCTGTTTTGTCCTCATTTAGCTGTGAAAAAAATTGGCCATCCAATATTTGATATCTGCAATAGATTGGATGACGTCATTCACTGGGCTAAGGCTGTTGGCAGAAACAGAATAATGTATAGGGGTGTGCCTGAATACAAAGCACAAATAGTGGGTTTTTTATGAATACTTGTTTCATACAAATATTTATTTGTTTTTGTTTTTTGTTTTCAGGAAGAAAAAAAAAACATGTTAAATACAGGTGCACACGTCGGTTACATTACTATCTCAGTCTCTCTCCTCTGCTCCACTGTTATGTCTATCAGCAGGTCTCAACAAGGGGATTCACATCCACCTGCTACATGATGCACATTTCCTAATTTGGACATCACTCCCACAGTTGAGGGTGTTCCCCAGAGATAAAGCTGAGCTACTGACACAAGTGAAGTGCTCCCAAGAGAACACGTCATGAACACTTATTGTAACACTAATTTTCTAAAATTAAAAGTGTAATGAAAACAAAAAAAGGATTTTTAAACCTCTTTCCACTTTTATTCGAATACAAATACAAATACAAATAATTTTGCTGCCTCAACAAATACAGATACAAATACAAATATTGGACCCTCTGCACATCCCTAATATATAACTCTGTGTCATCAGCATAGGAGTGATATGAAGTATTGTATTACTGAATGATGGACCCAAATGGGAGCATATACAAATAAAACAGCAGCAGACTGAGAATTGACCCTTGAGAGACTCCATATGGAATACCGACTTCAACTGATTCACAGTTACCAATAGAAACAGAAAAAGATCTTCCAGTGAGATAGGAAGAAAGCTAATTAACAACTGTGCCTCTAAGGCTAAAACAGTATTCTAGCCACTAAAGAAGAATTATGAGGTCAACAGTGTCTAAGGCTGCACTGAGGTCAGGAAGTACAAGAATAAAGATTTTATGGTTGTCTGAGCTAAGATCATTAACAACTCTGACCGGGACAGTTTCTGTACTGTGGTTAACTCTAAAACCAGACTGGTAAATGTCAAACAAACTGGTCGATGACAGATATATATGTAATTGTTGGTGCGCAACCTTTTCAATAATTTTTCTCAGGAATGCAAGGTTTGAGATTGGTCTGTAGTTCTCAAGAACACATTGATCAAGATTACTCCTTTTCAACAATGGTGTTATAATAGCATGTTTGAGATTCCAGAGAGTAGGGATGCATTAACAATCTCATGGACATCATCTATAAAACAGCTGAAATGATTTTTGAACAACTTAGTAGGCATTGGGTCAAGAACACATGTTGCAGAACTTAAAAGCTGCACCATTTCTTGTAGTTCACTTGAATAAGAGCAAAGTTGGACAGAGTGTGGGCAGCATGGCACTGAGTTAAGACGGTGGAAGAGGAGAGGTCAAACCCACCAGCAGAGGAAGTCACAATATTATTCCTAATATTGGAAATGTTGTATTTAAATTATGAGGAAAATTCATTACATTTCTCTGAAAAGCTCAGCAGGTAATTACCTTGGAGGATTAACCATTTTATCAATTTTACAAAAGAGAAACTTAGAATTATTCAAACCTTCAGTAATAATTTGAGAAAAGTAGTGTTGTCTAGATTTTTTCATTTCTTCTTTCTTCTTTCATTTGTTATATTTCCTGAGCAGGTCCTCATAGATATTATAATCAATCTGCAATTTGGTCTTACACCACTTGCGCACAGATTTGCGGTGGGTTCTTTTTAGTGCCCTCACACTTTCCACATCCCTCCAAGGTGCTTTTGTTTTACCATAAATAAACTCAATTCTTATAGGTGCAATATAATCCATAATTTGTGTCACTGAAGGGTCAAAATTATTGACCATATTGTCACACGAAGATGAGGAAGGCAAATTAAAATCAGAATGTGACCAGGTACACCTAACAGAATTAGTATATCTAGCAATAAACTTTTCTGATGTGTCTGCACAAATGGAGTGTCTTTTGACAAATTTTATACCAGGTACATGTTTGGGCATCTGAGCCTGAAATACAAGAAATACAACAGTGATCTGAAATCCCAACATCTAGAGTGCACTTTGGAGTTATAGCAAGTCCTTTAGAAATAACCAGGTCAAGAGTCTGACCCTGATTATGAGTAAGCCTGGCAGTATGCTGTATGAACTCAAAAGTTGATAACATGTCAGTAAACTGGTTAGCAAAATGGTTTGTGGTGTTATTAATATGAATGTTAAAATCACCAGAAATAAGAATTGAGTCATACTGAACAGTAATTTTAGATAAAAGTTCACTAAATTCAGATACAAATCCTTTTTTCAAGCGTTGAAGGGCGGTAAACTGTGAGCACTAGACTAGGATATACAGACTTGATGCCCAGAGCTAAATACTCAAAAGTAGATTAAGAACCAAATAAGATGCTTTTACATGATAAAATATGTGAAAAAAATTCAGCTATTGCATTTTGTTTCTGATGTAGTTTTTGGCCTCAGATCAATTCTGTCATTTCCGCAGCAGAAACATGGTCACAGAATCTCTGATGGACTTCACTTCTGCATTATGGGCGCTGTCCTTGTGCCAGACGCCTGCCTGTGGTGGCATAAAGCCAAACCTGAGTGTTTGTTTGGGTTTTCACTGTTTTATCTTCACTAATCCCTGGCTTGTTAGAATCAAATTACATAAGCAAATGGTCACAACATTCAAACACACGTACATGTATCCACAAAGCCAGAAAAGAGCAGCTGTTTGAGCTGCGATAATCGCCAATCAGTGTAGGCGTGGAGAATTAAAAGGAGACTGCAGCTCATGTGAAGCCTATGGCTATGTTCACATTACAGGCCTTAATGCTCATATTTAGACGGAGCTGATCTTTTTGTGTTGATAGTTCACATTCAGTTTATAGGGCTCTGGTGTGAACACCGTTGAGGTCTAAACTACCACGCATGCGTACAAGAATAATAACAATAACGTAATTTATGCGAAACTCAGATCATAAACATGGATGACATGGCTGTGCTAGCATTTGGTTATGATAAGTTCCTTCCAGTTTATCTTGAATAGCAGCTTTTCCATAAAGGTCCAACATATTTATTTTTACCGGGCTGTGATGTGCTGACAATGAATGATAATGACAGGCAATATGCGCATGTTGTTAAAGATGTTAAAAAAACGACAGAGTTCGCTACAGTGTAGCCAGAGATCAGATATGAATCAGATCTAGCAACACATATGCAAGTGGCCCAGATCTAATATCAAACAATCTGATTTGGTTTGTTCACACTTCCATGAGAAAAAATCAGATGTGAGTCATTTGGAGGCAAATTGGATTTGGGCCACTTCAGCATGTAATGTGAATGTAGCCTAAGACTGAGGTTGGGGTTTTATTAGCAGCCCAACACATAGAGAGGAAAACAATAAAAGAAGAGACAGTAAGAGAGGCCAAAAAGAAGCTAAAGACAGCTTGTCTGCGCTCCTGCTTCTGGCATGTGGTTGACAGTAGTCCAGCAAGGGCTCTTATTCTCTTAGCTGGCACGCTGAGATCTCAGGGAAAACAAAGCTTTCTGGAACTGGGTCTGACTACTGACAGCATATAAACAAAACTGACCTAGCAGCCTGCCAGGGCAAGATTAGCTTGGCAAGTTCAACTGTTAGATGAGAATAAGCCAAGTCAAGAGACAGGTGCAGAACATTGTATAGGGAGACACACACACTGTTAGACAGGGGAGGTGCATTTGCAATACTGTAAAAGACTGAGTCACCAGACCTCCACTACTTGAGCCGTGTGTAATCAATGTATCCATCATCTTCCATACAGAATAGAGAATTCATGAAAAGAACAACTTGTTGCCATTTAAAATCATTTATCATTACTAATCAGATATGTGAACTGGGTTTTGAGGATTTTTTCCACTAATCCTCATGCTCTTTTTACAGCTGAATGTTGATTTGTTTGTGTGTTTTGTTTAATGCCATGCACATAAACATAGATGGAACACTTACATAATAGATATTGAAAGCATATAAAATGTCTAAAATGTAAGTCATAAATCTTCTAAAGTTGATTTTGCTGATCTTCACGGGACCGGGAGAGAGCAACATCCTTGTCAGAGTGGAATTAATAGCTTATTTCAAATAACATAGCTCCATCACTCACATAAAATAAAGACAATAAAAATCCACAGGTCACCACAGCTGAGACCTTTACACTGACAACTCCAGGGCGTACTATTTCCCACAAGGCAATTGTGAATTGTGTGCAATAGGAAGAAATGAATTGCAGTAGGGGGTCTCTTGCTCTTCATCAACTACTAATACAGAGAGCAGAGAGGGATATTGATCAATTTAACACAGAGTAAGAGTAAAAATGTCACTGATAATGCTGCAGTCCAACATTGTGCTTTCCTCCAAACACAAACAAATACACATATAGTGTGTACAGGGCTTGTGATCATCTGATGTGTTTTTGGTTGTGGCATCTTTAGTTTTTGTTCATGACTGCAGCGCCCTCACATACTGTGAATGATGCAAAATATGTCTCCTTCATGTTTGCCTTATTCCTTCAGTGTGTTTCAGTCGAGAGAACGATGTGGTGATAATTCATCATTTCACACTGCAGTCTACGGCTACAACTAACCATTATTTTCATTATTGATTAATCTGCTGATCAATTTATCAACCATTGTTTGGTGTATAAATTGTCCGAAAATAGTGAAAAATGCCCATCACAATTTCCTAGAGCTGATGGTTCCATAATCCACCTGCTTGTTTTGTCCAACCAACAGTCCAAAACCCGAGGGAAAAAAGGAAGTAGCAAATTCTCACATTTGAGAAGCTGGCACCAATGAATGTTTGGGATTTGCTTTACAGCCTAATCGATTACAGTAATCTTTTATATAGTTTCAGCTCTACTGCAGTATGTTGCTTTAGTTTGTTTCAGTTTGCTTTATGATGCCAGTGCCATTTGGCCATACAGTATCTGTATTTTACCCTTCTCATCTAAGCACACATTTGTATCGTAAAGCAGCTGGATTGTTGTCATGATTGTTTTCACAGTGTTTCCACTTACTTATATTTACAAAGTAGCTCTAGTTACTTTATTTTGTTTTTTGTTTTTGATGTATTTATACATACAGGTGACAATGAGTGTGTTGGTCTGATGTAGATGTTCTGAAACTGAATTTCTGCCAGTTCATTACTGAAATGGAGACTTTTGCTTTTTTGGAAGTGAACATAATATTTTTAGTGTATAAACACAAACTCACACTGACGCACAAACACACTGTGATTGATTAAACGAGCACTGAACTGTATTGAACTTGATTAGAGGAAAGATAAAATAGCAATGATATTTTAGAGGTGGAACAAGAGACTTAAATGTCATGTCTTTTGTAGAAGAACTGTTTGTCCAGACAATTTCTCTAATGACTTGGCTGACCTTCACAACCGTGATAAAACAATAACCAATCTGCTGACAATGTAACACAGGAGTGGTTTATCACTTTCACTCTCTCAATTTCTTTAAATGCTGTATGCCTGTACTTATATGCTGACATATGTCTCATATACAGACCACACACTGTTTTTAAAGGTTCATATCGTATCATACTGTATGCCTTTAACTCATTCTGTTACCTATCAAAACCAAAATAAAGATAAATGTGGTGGGAACTACCAAAAAGTCTACAAAATTTGAACAAGTGGAAAAACAAAACCAAAGGTAGTCAGGAACTTGTCCTAAAATGATAAGGAAGGTGCTAATTGAATGTTGCAACTAAAAATCAGTACTGAAAAAGTTTGGCTTGCACCCGATTTCATCTCAGTGAACAAAAACAGATATTTAGTTTTTATCATTTAAAACTTGGAATAAAAGGTAAAGCAGATGTGATAGCAGATAACACTTGTTTCAAACTCATAATTTAACTCGACTGTGTAACACGCAGCATACAGCATAACAGTGTTAATTTACTTTTTATATTGCCTGCAGCTATTGTTTCTAATTACGCCCACTGTAAACACTACATTCACTTCACATTCATTCCAAGATTATTTTCCTCACCCTTTGTATGCATTATTATACAGCCTATTAACCACAGTCACACAAAGCAAAACATGTTTTACTTAAGCAAATCAATGAATTAATTAGATCTTGTAATTAATCTCGATAATAATTGAATCAACTCATCAATGAAAAATATGGGTATGCTTCAGTACGCTTCAGTACGCTTTTAACCAGTTTGTTTTAAATGCAAGTTCAGTTTAGCAATTATTAGCCGATGATGGTCAGAAAAAGGAAAAGGGAAGAAAAAAACTGTAGGCTTGTGATTCTTACAACTGCAATAAGTGTTTTTTGACTACAAGGGTTTTTAAAGTTTCATCTTACAAATAACAATAATATATTATATCCATTATTTGATAATTAAATTAATTAAATTTATATTTAAGTTTTTCAAATGCTTTATAGACATATACAAAGAATACATTGTATTTAAGAACAAGGATGTGTACATATACTGTATGAATTTAAGTTCACTGTCTACCTGCCTTTTTGCGCCTCATGAACGCCTGAGAAAAACGTTTGTCTTTTGCTCGCTAGATACTCAACTTTCTTTACCAGCCACTAACTTACTTCAGCAGTTTGTAGTTGCTTTACTCAGCAGATAGCATAAACTCGGAATGTCAGAGCTTCTTTGCTCGGCTGCCTCTGGGTTCACGTGGTGGAGCTGATGAGAACAGTGAGACTCAACCATATAGTATATGTGTGGCCTGGGAAACCAAAAGCTAAAAGCTGAACTAACACAACGAGTGATCCTTTTCACTTTTCATGGAATTATTTGAATGTGTTAATATAAAAAATATTGCCTAATGCAGTTTAAAGCAATACTTTTTAAGTCCAGCAGAGCAGGCCGTGCCCTCTGACACCCTCCCATTCGCACTAGCATGGGTCTCAGTTTGTTGTATTTATGTTTCAACAGTCATTTGTAATTTTGAATGCATTCAGAAAATGCCTCTATGTGTCATTCTGGAGTATGTGGACCAATAACATATTTTGACGTTTACATCATCAGTTACATATTTGAATATAATCTCACAAAACCTAAAAACTTAAAACTCCAGTGCAAGTGTTCAAAAATTAAAGATGGACCTTGAAGCCACCTTCATCTACCTCTGACTCCTAGAGAGGTTCAGTGATGATGTAATGTCATGTTACTTATGCCTTTGAGCATAGAGAGGACAGTCATTATTAGTTCAACCGCAGGAGGTTGCTTTTCTGGAAAACATTTTTTAAAAAAGGCCTTTATAATCAAACAAATAACCAATGCTGTTTTTTTTCTAGTGAGGAAGGACTTGTGCAACGTCTAAAATAAATGTTGCCTTAGGACTAATGTGTCCTCTAAAGGCTCTTAAAAACACGAACATGGTTAACACTGTGAACTATTACTTACAGTCTATGGTTTCAGGACTATAATCAGTCATGATAGCATCTATAGCTTGGAGCTGTTTCTAATGAAATAAAGATTGTCTTTGATGCACAGTGTGTAAGCTATTGTACCTAAAGGAAGTGAATTTCATCCTGATGTTTTTACTTCCGAACCAAAAATGTGCTATGAAATGCTGTAATTTTTTTCATCATTCTGAACTCTGACCGCATATTTACATGAACATAACAAGTATACAATTTGTAATATATAATGAATCTAATGGGATCACTAATTTTTTGAGAGCAAAATCCTGAGTATGTTTAGTTGAAATCTGGTTTTACTGTATCTCACTGTTTGGGAGATTCAGAGCTGGTGAGAACAGATGTAACTTACTATTTTAACAGACTCCAACAGGACACTAACAGGCGGATACAGACGTATCAGACGGCAGATAGTTCATATGTTTTAAGATCAGTTTTACACCTGTAGATACTGTGGATCAATGAAAAATCTAGAGTGAGAGCTGGTTGACAGATTGACACTTCAATTCAAAATCCAAAGCATTTGGCTCTGCTCTCACTTGAAGCTTGAGTTCATGGGCTAAAAACTGACAAAACTGACACCTTGCAAGTCTCAAGCTGGTTGCTTGAATTAGTGACAGGATCCTTGCCAGCTCAAAGCAGCTTTTGTCCTTTATCAAAACTTGTTTTGCAATCACAAATCTGTCCCTGCACAATCTCAAAGTTTGATCTTCGCTCTATAGTGCTGTGGTTATATAATGTATGTCTGCTATGTTTGTACTCAGTGAGAAGTCTTGTACAAGTCAGCTGAGTTGACTTAAATTCAGTCGTACTGCTATAAATGTACTTTTTTGCAACAAATAGCACAGCAAAACAGAAGACAGCAGCAAAGGGAGAAGTAGAGTTGGGTGTGTGTGTTGTGTGTGTGTTGTGTGTGTGTGTGTGTGTGTGTGTGTGTGTGTGTGTGTGTGTGTGTTGGTGGGGGGCCTTGCGAAGATGGATCAAGGTAGACAAGGCAGCATGAACAAAAATGCTGTATTTTGCATTTGCACTTTAAGTCATTCGAGTACTTTTAAGGTCATCTGTTCAGTGCAACAGCCAGCACTTGTGAGAGAATATTCACTGTTCATCCTGTTGAAAAAAAATGTTGGTTCAAATATCTCAACCGGGTTTTTTCCCTTTGCTACTTTCTTTCATGTACAGGCCTGGAAAAGCCTGCAGTCCGTGTTGCAATATTATATTTTTGAGAGATTTATAAAAATGAACAGTCAAAAGAATTAAGAAAATTGAGTAATGAGTAACCAGCAGGTAGAAATGTAATGTAATGAGTCATTTTTAAAGAACAAAAGTCCAAATTCTCTGATTCTAACTTCTTGAATGTGAATATTTTCTGGTTTCTTTAGTCTTCTATGATAGTAAACTGAATATCTTTGGGTTGTGGACTGTTGGTTGGGACAAAAGAAGACATTTGAGGACTTCATCTTGGACTTTGGGGAATAGTGATTGACATGTTTCACCATTTTTCATTTTATTGACAAAACAACTCATTGTATCTATCTATCTATCTATCTATCTATCTATCTATCTATCTATCTATCTATCTATCTATCTATCTATCTATCTATCTATCTATCTATCTTCGCTGCTTTGTTTTCTTGTAGCTGTTTTGGGATTTAGGGTTTCAGATTTCTGCCATGAAGCTGTTGCAGGAGGAAAACAAGCCGTGGCATTTGGAGCCAAGATACGAGCGAGTCTCAGGTGATGTTTTATTCAGAGCAGTGGAATGGAGTGTAAGTGAAGGGGGGAACGGCAACACACAAAAATGGGGATGACAGCGGGGTTCAAGGTGTGATTCTAACAATGAGTGATGGTCAGGTTTTCTGGTCTGCGTATGTGTCTGTGTCTGTCACCTGCTGCCAGCACACAAGGCAGACTGAGACTATGTCAGATTCTCCGCTGGTCACCATCACTTCAAAGTTTTATGACAAGATTTACTGTTGAATAAATTGGTGATGAATGATTCCTTTCTTGGCACAAAAATAGTAGAAAAGGAAACAGTGGAAAAAATACATGTTGAGGCCAACCCTTGCTACAACTTGCACAAGACTGTCACGCTATTAAGGTCACTGCCTAGGTAGCCATTTATGAGACTACCAGAGGAAAATCCATTTGAACATATCTGTATAAGAGGAACACACCATGGTATGCTGAAATGCTTATGAGTCTTGTCACTAAGTGCACCATTTCCTGACTTTCAGTTACACATTATCACACAATCAACATTATTCTGCTAAAAAACACTTTGTAGCACCATTACACTCATTACACTTCAGATACAGAAAGCTTTCAGGATACCTTTGTTCACCTATAAACCACCTATAAAGACGCAACATACAAAGCATTTTGAACACACATGCATTACAGTCAAAGCATGTGAACTGGGTCCATAAAATGACAAATTCTCATCTAACCTTCATATTAGAATGAGCTGTCCGTCACTCAGTAACTGTACTTGACGTAACAGAGGATACAAGTCCCAGGAGGCACACTGAGATGACTATTACTCACTCTCTACTGATGCCACTCTTACCCATTCAATCACACGTAGCTCTCAAGGTTGTTGTCTCTGGAGCCACATAGTATGCTACCACTAGTCAAGAACTAAACCTTCTACTTTCAGAGCTTTTGCTCCTGGTTGTTGTTCTGCTTCTCTTTCTGCTTTCCAGTGTCAAAGTAAGTATAACACTGTAATATAATATAATAATAATAATAAAAAATTCAGAAGGTACCATGATGAGAAAAATACAGAGAGACTTGGGGATGAAAGTGTAGAGTTTCAAGTATGTAAACAGACTATATGTCTCTTCATGCATCTCCTTTGCCTTGAGATCTCTTTGTACTTAAACACAATTCAAGACATTCAACACAGAGACTCCCTGAACCTAAAGCTTCTTTCATGAGGAAATCACCTCAACCTCACAACTCCAGAGAGGAGGCCCTGAGGGTTCGAGTTAACTCTATACCTTCACTTTTCTATTTGACTTTGTGTGAAACTACAGAGATGAAAACAGGATCACAGTCATGCATGACACACTCAAAGCCTTTTCAGCTGTTTGTGGGCAAGCCGCACTCAAGAAGAAACATCTGCACTTTTGCACTTTTCAAACAACCATATAAACAAAATTTACTCACAACTTGTGGTAAACCATTTCTTTATTCTTCTTGAACATAAAAATCTTACTCTTTGTTTTCCTGTTCAGTGAAGAATAATAGACAGTACTGTTTATTTATATTACATGAAATGGTGCTCAGCTTTGGACTTAATTTTTTCAGTGTGGCTGACTGAAACTGAGTTCGACATTTATGATTTCAAAGGAATATGCATCTGCTGAAATGATCCGAATACAAAAGGGGAAAAAACCAACACACATGATTTATCTTAGAAAGAACACAAAGATTATCATTACTATCTCTGGTGGGGTCAGGGGTTTTGTCATCTGGTTAGATGATAGCGATTACACAATTAAGGTCAGCAATCGTCTAAACGCATTGAGTGCACAGCAAATTAAGTATTTGGCATGTGCTCTGCACGAGGATGTCATTGAGAATGAATGAAAACAATACATACAGTGGAGTTTTTGTTCCCCTTTTAACTGTGAACTGCTGAACCCCCTGCTGCTCCAGGAAAAACAAACTGATCACACAAATGCTTTTATGCAAGATACAGAGTCTTGTATAAGACTCTTGTCAAACTGATTTACTCACGCCATTAATAGAGCTTAAAATTTTCAGAAGCGCTATAAAATTCTGGCACTGAATCTTAAATGCCATTAGTAGCGCTTTAAACAGTGACAGTAGACCTAACTGAGGCAGCAAGTGGCTGCATATTTCACTGATAAAAGTAATTAGTGCAGGAACAAACCCTCAAAAAGGGTCTTCTACCCGGAGTAGAACAAAAACATGACCTTGTTTTTTTGTACTTTGACATGTCCCTTCCATGAAATGGATGATTATAATTTTTGTTTTTACTGCAAAAGCCATTCAATCATCAGTGAAGTGATTCACCACATAGGCAAAAAAGTGGAAAACACCTGCCCTGAAAGAGGGAGTACCAAATTAATCCAATGTCATTTTCTACCTGCAGGTTATACTTTCATCATATTTTCACTGATGGTCTACAGGTAGTGTCCCTACACTCCAATACTAATACTTTAAATAAATTTCTTCACAGTAATGTATTTAAATCAAAATCCATATAAAATACTATAAAGGTTTAAAGATATTTTTAAAATATTTTCAGCATTTGTATTAATTTAGAAACTTGTGACACTTAAAGTGTTCACATTTCTTATCACTGGTGAGAAAAGAGTAGGTGCAGTCATATTAAGGCAAGGTCAAATAAACCATCTGTGAATTTATATACTTTACATTAGAGATGCACCGATCTGATATTGATATCGGTACTGATGCCGATACTGATGTAATTCACTCATCGGATATCAGACTGATGAAAATTTGTGTCATGAGATACAATTACCACCTGCCTGATCTGCAGTGAACGAGACTATTAAAATATATGCACTTACCTTTTAAGAACAGACTACTCATCCTGTAAGGATCATCTGCATTTCTCCTCTGCTGCTGTCAATCCCAACATCCCAACATCCCAACATCCCAACAGCACTTACAGCTTTATAAGACCAAACAGGGGCAAGCATATAACTGAAAATATCAATGCTGTGCTGGTATTTAAAAGAAGTCCATAATCCTGTCAGAAATTATGTTCATGAGGAAAACAAAAACATATTAAATGAGATTGAACATTAAAAAGGTCAGATTGTTTGATGATTTCTCAATAGATATGACAAAAGCCAGTGTGTTCTACTGCGTACTTGCAGCAGGCAGACCGGCATGCCACATGGAAGAGTGATGGTGGTTTGCTGATGTCTAATCAGCTATTTGTATTTGACATATTATCAGATACAGCTCACTTGATCATCAATCACAGCACTTAGTGGCAAACTAATACTTATTTTTGATCAAACAATGTCAGTGATGAATTAAATTGAATTATTCACATAGATGCACATTAACTACAATATTGTTATGAATTAGAAGTGAATATTTCCCAGAAATATTAACTGTTTGATATTTCCACCTATAATAAGGCCTCATATGAAAGGCTGCTGATTCACAATAGAATTATATTTTGACGTTCTGGCTGCTTTGGAGTGTAGGGACACTAGCTGTAGACCATCAGTGCAAATATGATGTAAATATAACCAGTAGGTAGAAAATAACATGGGATACTTCCTGTTTTAGGGCAGGTATTTTTTTTTGCACTTTTTTACCTATTTGGTGAATCACTTCATTGATGAATTTAATGACTTTTGCAGAAAAGAAAAATTACGACCATCCATTTCATGAGGGGAACATGTCAAAGTACAAAAAAACAAGGTCATGTTTTGTACCCCTACCTGGAGTAGCACAAGATTGTGTTGGTTTGGTTCCTGCTCTAAATAGTTAGATACTTCGGACAGAAGTCGAAGTGTGAAAATGATAAGTTATGGTTCAGCACAGCACATAACCCCCCCGTAAGACCTCACCAATAAAAAAAAACTGAAATATAGTATGTTAATTAGTGCACTTCAGAGGTGCTGCAAGGTGGATTTTGATACCTTTGGTTAGTGCCGGGCTAGCTGCTTCCCCTTGTTTCCAGTATTTATGCTAAGCTAAGCTAACCAGCTACTGTCTATAGCGTCAGTAAGAATAATAGAGGAAAAAACATGAATAGAGGCTTTAGAATACTAGATAAAATACAATACTTTGTTGTACATGTACTATTTGAGTTATGTTGCATTATTAGAGTTTTTCTCAGCTGCTTTGGCTCAATTTTCGAATGACAGTTGTCAAAACAATATGTAAAATTCTTCTGCTAAATTGGTAAATTTGTTGTCAGGTGAAATTTGAACTTTACTTATGAATGGGGAGTTTCTCACATCTTAGATGAACTAATGGCACATGCTGTCCAGTTTGCTTATAGATATAAGTCATGAGTATGGGTATTGTAAAACACATTTATAGAGCTTGAGGGCAACAGAGTTACTACAATTTGTAAACATGGAAGAGCCTGCTCAGAGGAACATTGGACGGGGGCAACGGAGGCGTAAAGTGGAGGTGTAAAGTATACAATCATCGACTACAAAATCAAATTACTTTGCTTGCTGCAGTGGATGCTGCTTGTGATGGCATAACAGCAGAAGTGTGCAGAGGATAGTTGTGGCATACAACATTATTCTTCCCCTGTTGCATTTCCAGGGAGAACATTAGGTGTGAGGTCAGTGAGAATCTGTGGCCAAACAGGAGAGACAGGATGTCCCATGACTCCCAGCACTGCAACTTTATTTTGTTACTATACTACTGCATATAGTAGGCCTATGTTGTGTTTCAATTTTCAGTTTTTTTCTGTTTACTGTTTAGTACTGTGTTGTGTTTTCATTACATGCAAAAGTAAGTGCTCTTTTGCTTTACAAAGTGAAATGTGAAACCTTGTACTCTTGAAATCAGCGTCTGAAAAGTGTTCACTTTGATGCATAATAGCAGCATTTAGCTTCAGAAAAATAACAGTTTGGTACAGTAGGCATTCAGTGTCAGAGAAAACATGTAGGACAAGACAATGGAAATTAGGAGATGAGGAACACACTTCCACAGTCCACTGTCATTCTGACAAAACATCTAAACATTTTAACCACCTTGGTTTTACACAATGTCAAAGGAACGTGCCATTTTGGTGGCAATGACTTATTCATTGACACAATTACTTGATTGATTAAACATGAATTAAAGGTTCTGGTTGAGTTACAGCCTTTTGCAGGTTAACTATAGCGTTGCGAAATGCATTTTCAGAACATTAAAAATATTTTGAGAAATGTGCTAAAGCAGTTGAGAAAAAATGTCAATGAATTTATCAATTTAGCAGACTTTAAGACTGCTCCATATCAATGCAATGTATGAATCATGGGCTTGACAGATTTTGACAATTAGATGGACTATTCTGCATGTCTTACACAATGAAATAATTCTAGCATGTTTTTGAGAGTAAAACTATTCAACTGAGAAGAAACATAATCTATTTTGATGACAGAGACATATGCAACTAATAATTGTTCAAACTGTGGACAATTGTACATAATTATTTGCCTAAATGTGCTAAAACATTTGCAAACGGTAACAAAGACTGAGAAATGCCCTTTCTGTTGTGCACAAGTAACAATATACATCACATATTGATTTGACAACCTCAACTATCATTCAAGAATTGAGACAAAACAACTGAGAAAAACTGTAACTACCACTAAACAATAGGCTACATTGTGTCACATGAGCACAGCCAAAGGAAAATATGTGAAACATGAAACATGTGTGTGATATTTCAGTCAGCTGATGACACAATGAGGACATTAGTGGCATCTTTCTATTGTTTATTATTATTATTATTATTATTATTATGATTCTTATTATTATTATTATTATTATTATTATTATTATTATTATTATTATTATTATTATTATTATTATTATCATTATTATTATTACTTGAACAATGAATCAGATCTCCTCTGTAATGTTAAAGTTTTACAGGCTGTACAGTAGCTCTGTGTATGCCACTGAAATGGTTGCACATAGAAAAGCAATAGATTAACTTAAAATCCTTCTGTGATATCATCATTTCCTTGTTTATATGTAAATTTTGTAATTCTGCATATTTTTTTTACTTACTATGAATGTGGTGCAAATAATTATAAATACTCTTTATTTTGCATGCACAAGACACTTTTTGTCACATAATTTGATTTATTGGAATCCTATTAAAGGAATTCAGTCCAAAACTAATTAAGCTTAATGGATATTTGGTTTCCAGAAATGCAAAAAATAAAAAAAACTGAAAAGCACACTGTGTCTTATCATGTTACATAGGGAAGTGGTACTGGTTTTCAATTTAAAGTACACATTTTCAGATTAAGACATATATTTTAATTAAAAGGTGGTCTTGATATGGAATGTTTTTTAACAATGTGTAAACAGATTTGACTTCCAAGTTTTATAAAGGTCATCCACAAGTGGTAAATCCATCTCTGGTGAACATCTTGGGTGGCATGTGTTGGTCTGATCATGTTAAATCCTCTGCCTCCTGCTCTTTTAGTTTGGATAGGAGAGCAGACCGTCTTGGGTCTGGTGTTTGATAATTTAGGAATTAAGCATTTAAATTTGAGCTGGAGACGGGCTTGTCTGGCAAATGATTGAGCCAAGATAGAGCGGCTTCATTTACAGCAGATTTATCACATTAGATTTATTACATATACAAACCAACACAGACCCTCTCTTGGGCTTGACAGGGTTGTGCAAAAAAGATTGAGATGGAAAATAACAGTTTGGGAATAATTGCCATAGATGGACAGCAGAGAAGCAGGTTATGTTGCAGGGATGGTACGAGAAGTTGGAATAAGTGAGATGAATTCTAGTTGACCATGAAGGATGAAAGGATGAAGCCGATCAACAGAAGATTAATTGGCAACTATTTTGATAATCAACTAATCATTTCTAGTCATTTTTTTAAATCCAAAATTATTTAGTTAAACATTCTTAAATGTTCATATTTTCTGGTGTCTTTAGTCTTCTATGAGAGTAAACTGAATATCTTTGGGTTTTGGGCTGTTGGCCAAAACAAAACTCGACATTTGAGGTTACACCTTGGGCTTTGAGAAACATTAATTCTATTTTTTTTTACCTTTTACTGACATTTTGTAGACCAAATGAGTAATCAATCAATCAAGAATCAAAATAATTGTTAGTTACAGCACTAATGAAACCACAAACTAACCCTAACCACAAACAAACAGCAACCTTTAAGGTCTACATGGGGAGTTGAAAATGTTTAGATGGAATATGTTTGAGTGAATAAAATCAGCTGGGGACTATAATGGTAAATAGTTTTGCAGTTAATCAAAGCTTTTAATACCTGATTTTGGTATAAAGGCTGTAAAATGAAATCAGTATTCTCTTTGCATCTCTTACTAGTAATTCAAAAGCAGAGTGTCATACCTTTTTTGTTTTTGTAAGAGTGTACCCTTCACTTTTTGTCCTTGGTTCTTGATTGTCATATCTATAAAAGCACCAAACTCTATGACAGAGAGGAATTCATGAGTAAATGAACTGCATGATCAATGAGCATGCCTTTTTTCCTCTTTACTTGAGACCTAAGGTTTGTCTCGAGTGAACTAATCAGCTTAAGTGCTTAATCTTCAGAATCCAAAAACAAGCTAATTCTTATTCATTTCACTAAAAAAACAGACAGAATGGCATTACGTTTGTGTCAGCTGACTGTTTCAGTGAACATCACAGCAGCAGTAGTGGGCATGTAGTGAAGGACTGCATTGGTGCTAAACTGCAAATTACTCAGAGCTGACCCCTGCGACTTTTCAGAACACAGCTAATTGTATGTCTGTAGAGATGAGCCTCTTTAACTGAATTGCGTCATATGGTGTGAAAGCATGAACTATGAACTTTCCACAGAAAGCCTCAATTATTTTAATCAACATTAATTCCCCATCTCTCTATTGTACAGCAAGGAGATGTGGCAGTAATGCTTAAGTGTCTTACATGTGCAGCATGAGAAGATGTGATATTTCTGCATGCCTCTAACTGAAGGCATGGTGGAAGAGGCCAAGAGCTCAACATAATGAGAAAGAACAATGAAGCATCTGATAAAATCATATAGAGAAAATGGATGTTAGCTTGGGCGCAGGCTAATCAATTTTATGGTATCAGTCAAGACCATATGGCCCAATTTTTAACACACATATGGTTCAGCTCTTTTTCAATATTTCCCAAAGCAGAAGAAGTTGGGAAAGAAGATTTGCAGTCACGCGCTATTCATAGCGTCTATATCATTAATACATCACATGGACCTGTAAACCATCATTGTGATAGTGTGCAGTGATATCTCATCAACAATTTCAAAAGTCAGAAATGTAATCAAATTTGTAGTGCTCCTATTGAAACAGATGTTACAGGGTGTGTCACATTTAAAGTTAAAAAAAAGAACAAAATAAAATGATTCCTCTCATGTAAATTAAAAGAATGATGAAGTAATGTATCAATATTTTGTTTCCAAATGCGCTTTTGATTGGCATTCTACAGATAGCTGTGTAGACGCATAAAAATCACATCAGTTTTATGTTTTATGTTTTATTATATCTCACCTTATTTTTCCATCTTCACCTTATCATGTAACCCATGGCTGGCTTTGGAAAAACATGTACGCCTGCTCTAATGTATGTGTGAGATGTGCACATTCTGTTTTTATAAATACCAGATTATGTGTGGGAAATGGCGTATGCATGTTTTTTGTGTGTATGCATTGTTTATACATCTGGCCCAAGGTGTCATTCCTAACTAAGGATGCACCAGTCTGATACGCCGGATCAGTATTGGGGTCGAAGCAGATCAGGAGACAGCCAGATGTGACCGTACCTCAGTTAAATGCTGTTTCTTCTTCATTGTCATTGTTAAATTCAGCTATCAGTTACATTTATTCAGTCACAGCAGGGTGTCGACTCAGTTTTTAGTGCCACAACAAAGCTTGGCCTGATGTTACGCAAAATAAAAAAACGACCACAATGAATCCCACAGATTTTAAATTTGGGAAAAAGAGAGCTTGGTATTAGATCAGGGATCCTTATTGGCAAATACCTTGAGGTATCAAAATTGGTATCAGGATAGAAAAAATCTATTTGGTGCATCCATATACTCAACCATACAATCTTTCCTTTCTTGAAATCAGGTAGTTTTTGTTGGCTTAACGTAACTATATCTAATCCATATTGTAGCTGATACGGTACATGTTGATATTACAGGAATAATCAAATGAAAAACACTGGCTGTGAACATTCAAAAATGTAGTGACTGAACATAATCCCAGGCTTTGCAGGAACATCCAATAGCAACACTGTGTTTGACGAGTGGATTGCATTTTCACAGTGGAGAAAATCAGTTGTATGGCCAATGCAATTCCAGCGTGGGTGAGTCTGAAGTGAAATGAAATGGGACAGCCACATCATCCTTGTGTTGCAAAGTAAAACAATTGTTTGTGATTTTATTCAGTAACCCCATGTTCTCTGGGGAAAGCTTCCTCTGAAGAATCTAAATCTAATGTTGGTTAATCAGATGTGTACAGTGAATGAGATGAAAGAAAAAGGATTACATTGTGTTCCTGATTGGTTTTTTTCCATTTCCACAAGGGGCTACACCTCATTTATTTGCGATGTCTGTTGGATGGGCTACAGTGATGGATTGTGAGCAGAAGAACATGTGCATGCTAAAAGCCTCCAGGAGAGATTCCACAAATTGCTGGAAAGATGCCAGTGCTCACTCACTCATAAAGCTTGCCCACTAATTTAATTTACATTCAACTGGAGTGAAGGTCAGACAACTCTAACAAAACGTTTCATAGATGTTTCGCGCCTTATTTCCATCCATTTCTGGTGTTTGGTTTTCTGGCAGGCAGTAGCTGTCTGTAGCTGCAGGCTGGTCCAGATAAGCAGAAAAGGCTTTTTCTCAATAAGGTGTTAATTACTCTGAAAGCCAGGCTAAGTTCAAGATATCAGCTTGAGAGTTCCACATCAAAGGAAATTGGCTTTTTCTGTGCTGGCACTGGTTGAGTGTAAGTGCTGATAGACAGATGGATCCTGGATCAATTCTTGAAAAAGAAACTGACAACATGAATTTAAGTAATTGTTAGAGGTGGAAGGAAGAGATTAGATGAGAGTGTATGGTTTAATTATTTGTTGGATGGATTCAGACTAACAGGTGCAGTAAACAGAATGTTAAGGCTCATTCAGATGGTGACACTGCAGCAAAAAAAAAAAGAGCATTCATTGCAGTGAGACCATGGCGTTGCAATTACATGTAGCAGACATTGTAGCATGTGCCATGTATCATTTACCGCACTAGTATCCAGGCAGAGGAGAAAAAATGATTACTGCCATGGAAACATTACAATCCTACAGTACTTCACTATTAGTAATTAAAGTCATACAGTAACCTAACAGTACTGGGTTTCAGGTCAGGTTAGGGTTATTGTTCTGGGTTTGAATATGTCATATTTTGACAAATGAAGCCAAATGAAGCATCACATCTTCATGTTTATGACCTATGATTAAGAAATCACACTTCCAGCATCCTCCTACACATCTAGCTTGACACACTTTAACACACCAGACTGTGCAGTGTTGGTCCAGTCTTTGAAGAATAATCACATTACAACACAGTCTTTCCATTCAGCCCAGAATTGTTTAATGTATCCCACATACCAGCCTGTGACTGCAGGCTGGTATGTGGATCACAGCAGACAGATTAGATACACCAGCAACGTCAGTGTTGGACAAAAACAACACTCAGTAGATTAGTTCACCTCGTTTTGAATTCCTGTGAATGCGGTCAGAGTGTTGTGTTAAATTAAGTGTTTTTTTTCTTTTTTGAGTAAGAGTTTTAAAGCATTTCCGCTTTAGCGGAGTGTGGGAAAGGGTTTTTGGAACTACCATCATGAAGTCAACGCCTCCAAACAAGTGCTTCCCTCACCCTCCAGTAACTACGGTTAAAATGTAACATGATTGGAAAGCATTCAAAATGCATAATAACAGAAAGCACAATAAAAGATAGTCAAGGGTCATTAAAAAAGAACGTGAAGTGTAAAAGCCTCTGTAATAAATGACTTGACTTTTATTGTGCATGGTAGAAGATTTAGTCTGTTGGAAGAGAAAGAGACAACAGATAATAATTACGGAAAGTACAATTTGTAACATCACATAGAGACAGAAAAATAATTGTACACATCACTTTTGGCTTGGCCCAAGGTATGGATGGAATACCAAACATGCCTAAAGGCACAGGCCCAATGTGAAGTGAAGTGTGAGAGTTATTATGGGTGTCTGAGCGAGGTGTATGAAAAACAGAAGGAAACAAAAAATCACTTTGAGGTTGTCACAAGAAAGAAGCCATAATGACTTCTTCGAAGGGAGTGGGTGTCACCTCAGGTTTTACGAAGGATGACATTATGACAGTAACCAGAAAACTCTTGGACTGTCCACCAAAGATGGTGCTAACGGAGGGACTGAGGGAAGGCATAGGGACCCATCATCTAATAATTCAGTCATGGCCAAAGGGTGGTAAGTTTTTTCTTTCTTTTTTTTTTTATACCATAGACAACCATATCATCCTCCAGCTTCAGTGGAAACCTGAAACTCATTAAAACCGGAGTTATAAGCTTATCACATGGTAAATGACATGCCAGTGTGACTGATTCATTCACAAATCTTTTAGTCTCTCTCCTTCCCCTCCCTTATTTTTTATGAAACAGTTTTACCTCCTCTTCAAAATGTAAATGAGTCCTATCTATATCCATTCAGAGAAAGACAGCCAGTTATTCCATCCACTACATAAACACTCACTGCCTACTCCACATAATAACGATATTCCCTATAAAGTAAGATTTTGTATGTCAATCTGTTGCTTATGCAATTATATTTTGCAACTTAAACTGTCTGCAATTTTATCTTTGCTGTCTCAGTCCCTTTTTTGTCACCCAATGGTGTGGTGGCACCTTATTCATCATGCAATTTGCTGAAGGGCACTCTGTCCCTTGTCTATTTTGCTTATTGTGCTGTCAAGCCCCTCTGTGCCTCTTCCGTGCTTCATTCATCATCTGCATCCACTCAACAGACGCCTCCTACATCTGCCCTTGCAACTTTGACCTCCGCCTTTTAGTGTATTTTTTAAATCAGTAATAGTTACATTTTTGTTCTGCAACATTTTCGATTTAATAATAACCTTTACATATAGAGCTTTAGTGAAAGTTCAGTCAAGAAGACTATCTTTTGCATGCTCAAGTCTGTAGTTTTATTACTCAAACCATGTGTCATTCCTGTCCCTCACACATTGCCGGGGCCCATCAATTGAGATGTCAGCTGGTCACGAGCACAGTGCACGGTGACACACCTTCATTGTCAGCCTATCATCTTGTGGTTGTCTTTTTAAATATGTTTTCTCCCTCTCTGCCTCAGTGCTTTCATGGTGCCATTTTGCGTGCCCCACCATCTTCGCAGATTCATCAGTGCATCACTTTATCATCCTCATCAGTCTTATCAGTCTCAGCGGAAGTCATCAGTCACCGCCACCACCACCAATGTCTGGACTCCATGGAGAGATTTATCTTGCTGCTGCTCAGGACTCGTGTCCCTCGATTACAAAGTCTCCCTGTAGAGTCTAAGCGCCGAAAGACTTTTGACAAGACTTAATCATCAATGTCATCTGTATAATAAACAATTCTTTTTGCTTCATTTACTTGTCTCTCCTGATTGAACTACCTTTATGTGTCCTATAAAATTACCTGTATGTCTTGGACGCTTTACTGCAGCAACAACACAAAAACAATATCATAAGAACAAAATATAGTTGGAAAATGTCATCCAAACACAACATAAAAACATCAGTATCCCATTACTTTGTCAACTTCTCCTATATTCTACCCCTGTAGACTTTACTGTTCCTCCCTTGGTATATTTTCTACATGATTGTGATGTTTAAGAACGGAAATGAAAACCCAGGCAATCTGATATTTTGAGATTATACAAACAAACGGTTTTCCAAGCAGCAGCAGCAGCAGCAGCAGCAGCACAGAGATCTTCCCAAATAATCACAAGTTGGGTTAAAGGTAAGAAGCTGCATAAACACACTATGCCTGTATAATATTGTGTTTATTTTAGCACAGCCATGCAACACATCTGCATTCTATTTATTTCCTCTTTTAAAACTGGGAGCTGTGGAGAATAACAACAGATTTTGCTGACTGGAGGATGCCACTTCCTCTATGGTTCTATGGTTTCAGTGCTGGTTTCTATGAACTTGCAATTTATAGGTTCCTGTAAGCTCTTACAGTAATGATATTTATTGCATTTTCCTGAGGATTATAATTCATTTCTGCTGCCCTCAGAAGTGACCTGTCAAGAATTCACCATAAAACTTGGCTGATGAATGACTTCACCATACTGTAGAAATATCTTGCCCACATGCCATTTAACCTTCTCCATCCTCCTAACTACTATTCCTCCACTATACATGAGCTTTTTAATCTTTTGAAAAACTGGAACACCTCTTCCCCTGCACTTATACCTCCATCTTGGTACTGCTTTTCATCTCCTCTTCCTCTCCCTTCTACAGTTTCCTTTCCCGGTTCAAATTCAGTTGATGAGCTGCTTTCCCTGGAACTGCTGAGCATCCTTTTTTGCTGCATCTCTTTAATGACTTGTCATCCTCAGACCTGACACAATGGCATAATCGTAGGTGTTGAGAGTAGGAGGGGGGCATACTGTAGATTAGGATCTGTGTCAGACAGACATGAGAGGCAGAGGGCCAGAGGGACAGTAGCACATGGGATGCTGTGATGTAATCTTCTCAACAGACAAAGAAAGTCATGTTAGAGATGAGGAGAAGAGACAGCAAGAGATGTGGCCCTGACTTCAAACCAAACTCCATAGAGATGCTTTAATGAGTCATTTTGAAGTTAATGAGATCTGAGGGCTTGTGTGCATAATACATGTTGTGGGAGTGTGCAGCACGCAGTGTTTATTTAAATGTGTATGAATGTGTGTAGGTATTCTTGACTGCGTATATTTGATCTTGCAAATGTCTTTGCAGTAGAGGTGGTCCTCAGTGATGTTTTGATTGATTGGGGAGGTGGCGGGGGGATTATGAAGGAGAATGGAGGGCGACTGTAATACTTGTAATAATATTAATAACTTTAGCACTTTTCAAAACACTTGTTTCAAAGTGCTTCACAAACAAGGACAAATAAAAAAAGCAGGAAAACAATCAAATACAAAATCAAAGTCAACAAATAAAATGACACATAAAACAGTTAAAAGTAATGATAAAATAATGGATAAAAGAAACACATCAAAGTGAAATAAAATAAGTAACAGATAAAATAATTAAATCATCTCTTTTCAATCTAACGTATGGCAAGAGCCATACAGTAGATTTAAAAGAGATGATTTAAAAGAAGGAAGTGAATTTAAGTTCCTCTGGTAAGCTATTCAAATGAGTTGGAGCCCTAACATCAAAAGCCCTGTCACCCTTGGTCTTCAGTCTTGACTGGGGAATAGCTTAGAGGGCCTTATCAGAAGCTCTCAAGCTACAGGATGATGAGTAATGATTTAGAAGCTCAGCCAGGTAGCTCAGTGCCATACCATTCAGGGCCTTAAAAGTCAAGGGTAAAATTTTAGAATCAATACTAAAACGGACAGGCAGCCAGTGAAAGGAAGCCAAAATAGGGGAGATATGGTGGTGCTTTCATGATTTGGTTAAAGTCTGGCGGCTGCATTTTGCACACCCTGAAGCTGTGCAATCATGTTTTGGCCAAGGCATGTGAACACAGTATTAAAATAAGATAGAGGAGAAGTGATAAAAGCATGAATAACTCTTTGAAGATCATTAAAAGAAATAAAATATCTAATTCTAGAAATATTTTTCAAGTGGAAAAAGCATGACTGAGCTAGCCTTTTAACATGGGACTCGAGAGTGAAGTTCTATTCTAAAATAACTCCAAGGTTTTTAACAGTGGGTACCACATGCTAAGCCAGAGAGCCAAGAGCAGACAGAACTTGGCCATGAGTGTGCTCAAGGCCTACAATAAGTTTCCATTTTGAAGGAGTTAAACTGAGGAAAATTCACTGCCTTTCAGTCCTTAACTGCATCTAGGAAATTATGCAGGGAAGATAATTTAGCTGATTCAGATTGTTTGCAGGGCAAGTACAGCTGAGTATCATCTGTGTAGCAATGAATTGAAATGTCATGCTGTTTGATAATGTGTCCCAAAGGGAGCAAATAAAGAGAAAATTAAACTGGTCCTAGAATGGAGCCATGCGGCACCTTGTACATGGACAATGCTTGAGAGGAGGTAAAGCCATCAAGAGACACAACAAATTTTCTGTTAGAAAAGAGAACCACTGGAGGGCAGTCCAGAGAGATACCAACTCATGTTTTCAACCTTTCAATAATAATGTTATGATCCACCATGTCAAACACAGCGCTACAATCAAGTAGAACCAGTGCTGAGCACCTGCATTAGGCTTCATCAAGATATCATTGACTTTCACAAGGGCAAAAAGACATAAAGCACAAGCTAAGACAGACAAAAGTGTGTGTGAGTGCGTTGGGGGGTGGGGGCATGACTCTTCAATTGAATGTCCTCAATCGTGTTTATGAAAAAGGTTAAAAACCTTCCACAATCTGCATTTTAAGTAACAGGGACACCAGGAGAACCAGGGCTGACCAATCAATCAATGGTCTTAAATAAGAAAGTAGGCTTGTGCTGGTTGGAGGTGATGAGCTCTGAAAAATATTTTCCTCTTGCATCTTTAATTTTACTATTATAAGATTGTAATAAAAATTTCATATGCTCACAGTGTACTGAGAGCTTGGATTTCTTCCACTGTCTCCTCCTACACTCCCTTTTCATGCAACAGATTCTTTCAGTAATCCAAGGTGATATAGTAGATGAATTGGACTTAAATAAATGTTTTAGCGGAGCAACATTATCTGAAGCAGTTGTGCACATATCATTGAAGCAGTTGACTAAGTCATTTGTGTTTGAAAGCAAATCTAAGGATTTACCATACTCCATAAATAAAGAGGAAAATCTTAGAGCACTTGTGTCATTAAAGATGCATGAGCAAGGAAAGAAGTGAAGTTATCCACGAATGGGATATCTCTATTTCTACAATAGCCCTTTAATCAAATATGAAGCTGATGTAGATGGCTGAACTTCACATCATCAAAACATGTGGGCGTGTGAGGGGGGGGCCGGAAATGACGCACTGCTTTCTGGTGTCCAGCAGATTGTCCACAAGGCGCACAAGCTCCCCTTTGAGAATCTCTGACTGTTGATTTTTGATGTTGTCGATGCTGATGTGAACAACTGCAGAGGCAGAGATGTGTTGTTCAATCTGTTGCAGAGCAGTGGATGTGACGTCTTTTACGCAGGCACCTGGATAACAGAAAGTCCAGCCTCCACGTACTGCAACATGCCAGACCATAGAAGTGTCGACAACAAGCCGCACTCGAGAGTGCATGCCTGACCACCTGGGGGGCTGGACCTGGGCGGCAGCAGGAGAGGCACAGTCCGTGGCAGCGGAGGAGCCACCAACTGGCTCGGGAGGCGCCTGAGCATGCACGCCTGACCACCTGGGGGACTGGACCCAGGTGGCAGCAGGAGAGGTGCAGTCTGCAGTAGCAGAGGAGCCACCAATGGGATCCGAAGTGGAGGCCCGGGCAGAAGATAGATGGCTGCCCAGCTGGAGCCTCACTGGACAGTGCAGTCCATCTCCACCGTCCAGGGCTTAGAATTTATTGCACAGCTTAGGAGTGTGAGATGAGAGTGGCTGGAGGGAACGTTTAGGACGACCTTTGCTACTCTTGACTAGGACCCACGGCTCTGAGTTGTAGGGAGTGGAGCAGACTTGGGACTTGGGTCTAGCCCCGAGGATTGGCCACATGTCATCATTCAGAGCCAGGACATCAGTTGAAAGAATCGGCCCCCCTCCGGTGGTGACAGAGCCGGAAAGGGAAGAGTGGCATCACCATGTGCGACAGAGGCTGAGCACTCAGTGGACGGACTGGTGCATTCACCGCCACAGCAGGAGGAGCCCACTGTGGGGAGATGTTGGGCCTGGGTAGTGGCAATGGACGAAAACCCCAGGATTAGCTCATCCTTGTTCTTAAGATCCTGTTTCAGCTGTCTGATGTCAACTGTAAGACAGTGTTGCCATGGATGCAGCTTGGAAACAAATGTGTCATCTTTCATGATTGCAAATTGATTTGAATTTGAGTGAGTGAACTTTGATAATGGCAAAGCATCTGGTATAAGGCTGATTGAGAAGCAGTTATATAATCATCACAACTACACAGAACAAATGAGAAAAGCAGTAAATTAAAAAAAAAAAAAACACCAAGTGCAAAAAAATCACTTCATGTATGTTCAAAATATATGAAAATGGATTTAAAGTGCATATTTATGTATTATAAAAAATGCATTCATTAATTAAATTTTTAGCTGTTATATGGCCGTGGAACAAGCTGTGAACACAAAACTGACATATTATCTCCTTATAAAGTTGGGTTTCTGAGTTATGTTTCTGGCCAACCCGCAAATGCAAAATTCACTCTCCTGATCTCCTGTCTTGGGCTCTGCCAACTCTGGAGGGAAATATCCAGCTTTTTAGCAGCTAAATGCTCCACTACTCCACTACTATACTGTATGCCATCTGGTACTGTGCAGGTAGTGTACACTGGGTTTGTCAAAGCTTTTTCACTGAAAACAACTGCCAGCTGTGGCTGGAAAGGAAATTGATAAGAGCAAAGAGACTAAACCAAAACAATAAAGTTGGGTAGTGTAAAACAAAAACAAACAATGAGCTGAAAGATACTAAAAAGCTCCATAAAGCATAGAAAAACTGAGACCGGTACTGGGCCAGAGAACATTTGCTTTTGGGCTAAGAGTAAATTGTGAGTTGTCAGAAAAAGCATAAAAATAATTATATTCTTTTTGGCTAGACCACAACAGTGGATCCAGCCCTATAAACGAGTGACTGACTGAGTAGCGTTTCATAAAAGGTCCAGCCATATACTAGTTTTTGAGCTAGTCTTGTTTGCAGTAATTACCTTTGACACGGTCTGCCTGTGCTACATCATTATTTACTATCACAACCCCCAACAACAGGAGCTGAAATAGGTCATCAGATCATGAAGTAATCAGTCCTTCATCACCTGCTTAGCTGCTTGATATGCATGTGCTGTAGGCCTATTATTGTTATGACTAAGATGAAAAAAAAACTTTGAGCATTTAACAGAGATTGAGGAAAAAAGTAGGGGATATAAAAGGTGGAAATATCCAAAAGCTGGTACTGTAATTTTGTTTTTTATGATAAACTGCCTCTTGTCCCTGCTCAGTTGGTCTGCAACAATGTCGTTAATAAAAAGAGACTGTTAAAACCCCTGAATTACAACATTATAAGTGACTATCATCCCTAACACTGAGAGGAACTGACACAAGGATAACACAGGCTGTGAAGCAAAAGTAGCACATTAGCAGCAGCAATAGCTTCATTCCTCTGTCAGCGTTTACACAGGATGTGTTCAGGCACATTATTGAGTGTAGGTCACCCGTGTTATGGCAGCGCTCAGAGCCCAGCGCACAATCTCTGTCTTTAACAACACAAGTTCAAGAAAACTACAGACTACATGCTCTGACTGTTAAAGATGTGATAATTGGTGATAATCAGTGCCAAGTCCAACAGTATTTTGTCACATTCTAATTAAATTATACTCATTTCTTGCTGTGTGGTTTGATATTTGCATTCAGCCTGCCCGTAAGGGATTGTGTGACTAACTGACATGTCACACCAGTGGAAAGTATGGGCACATTTTAACATTCATATATTATATTATATTCATATAACAATCATACAGTATCACATTTACAGCTACAACTGTTATGATAATATTGTCATTCCATGGTAGTTTATTAAGCTTTAGAGTAACATTGCATGTTCTATGCCATTATATAAAGAGGATGGGAGGTAAACATTTGGTAACAGTGAACACAACCTATTATTTGGTGGCTGCACCCCTGTCAGTGGACTTCAGTGTTTAAATATGCCTGTGTGTGTTTTGATGCATTTATTAGTGTGATGGTGTCTGTGTATGTAAGAGCATCTTCATGTTGTTCTTACAGTCTAAGCTGGGAGTGACAGCCTCATACATAATGCATGTTGTACATGAGGATAAGGATAGCTGACATTTGGTTGCTTGTCATTCAGGATATATCTACCCTGGGGGACTGACCATGCTCGCAGATAATCACACAAGGGTATTTACACACACAAACACACACACACACACACATACACACACACACATACACACATGCACACACATGCACAGTACAAAAGCCAAAGCGTATTTCTCTTCAGGGTACTGTAAATGGCAGATGTCCCTGTCAGAGTCAAAGGCTCTGTTCAGCTTCAAGGCAAATCACCGAAACACTGTGTAACATCATTAAATAATTGTTAATCTCCCCATTCTCTAACGTATTACACAATTCACTGTACTCTGTATATAGAATACGAGTTCAGAGATGTTTCACAGTTTTAAATTCACAGTTTAATGCAGGCATTTTTAACATGATATCTCAATGAGGCAGGCATGGATATTGGAGCATTAATGGTTTGAGTACATTTGTGTATTGACTAAAATTAGGCAGAACATTGGGTAGCATGACAACACTTCATTACTCACACTAATCTGCACACAAACAGCCCATAACACAAAGTCATGTGTCCTTCTGAAACACACACAGCATAGTATAGACTCACACAGAGTTACGGAGAAAGCAGCTGCTCAGACATGGCTTACTGTTGGAATCACACTTTATTTTTAAACCGGCTGTTTGTCACCTCAGTGAGGACACCAAATGAGGGGAATAATATGAACCTGTCATAACACAGCGTTTGAAGGCTTGTGGAAACATTATTTATGTTTTTGAATTTCTCATAGATTCTCTTATATGCTATTCTTCATCTAAATATTTGTCTTAATTACATAACAGCACTCTCATGTACATTTTGTGTTGTGAGGTTGGTGGGTTTGGGTAGAGTTTTGTTTGGATACAAACTGTGATAAAAACTGATTTAATGACGCAGGATATAATGAACCTCAGACTAATTAAAGCATAAATTCTTATCATGTCATACTAGTGTACTGTACATACTAGATTTTCACACTGCAACATTTAGCAGAACACATGAATACCTTGCTATTGCAGACAATGTCAATATTGCTCCATACCTCAGACTGCATCACTTGATTTGCATCAGTTTTCCTGTTTTAATATGTGTAATCATGACAGTGTGACAAGCTGCTAAATGTGAATATAGGGTAAGGCCAGAGGCTCAGATGTGCAATGTTACTGTAACACATTTTCATATTCTCTGATTTAGAGAAACTTTTAAATGAAACTTTACCCTGCGAGGCCTGAAGAATTAGGAGAAATTTTGACCCTGAGCTTCAGGCTGAGAGTCAAAAGCTCTAATTGGGTTATGAGAGGCAGTGGGTGATTATGGTAATGTACGATTGCCATAATCAGAAATAAGCTAGCACTGCTTGTCCCCAGTGAAACCTATGCCTGTGGCATCCTCACAATCCACATTTGACATGTGGGAAATTGAAGAAACATGCAAATTACTGCTATGTAGCTTAACCCTGAAATGAATGGAAACTCTGAAACAGGACCTGTGCCATAAGTAGTTAATTCCAAATGAGCTAAATCCTAAAGTTGCAGATGAGATACAAGCAGATTGTGTAATTAATGTAATGTTCTTTATTGTCCTTTTCAATAGACCATTTAGTGTTGATGACAGCTGTAATCACAGCTGTTGACATGATCTTAGCTCTGTCAGCTGGCTGGAAATTAACCCCACACTGCCACAACAGAGTGAGATTGAGCGCAAGAAAAATCAGAACCTGCAAACATTTAGACAAACAGTAAAAATATTATTAATGCAGTTCTTTTATTGACCTGGACATAAGCTAATAATGTAGTCTAGACAGCTGTAAAATTTACTGGGATAATGCTTCTTTTAGTCATGGTAATAATCTGATCTTTTCTTTGCAACTTTGAGAGCATCTTGTAGCCTGTAATTTTACATGAACATACATTTATGAAATTGAGCATAAACTACAATATACTGTATATCACAATGAGTAACATCTAATGAAATTTCAAACCTATCTCTCCAGTTTGTTACACTTACTGATTACAGCAAAATGTTACAATAATGATTCATAGTGCTACACATTAACTGGCTAGTTGATGCAATATATCAAGCATTTTATTATGGTCTTACCTTTATCCATAGCCGCTTCGGTTGATTCAGCAAAAAATATCCACAAGCTCTGATTTTGGGTAAAATGACCCAGTCTTGGGGATGTGCAAAACCAGATGACACTCTGTTGCACCAACGGCAAACTGGAATCATCACCTCTTTATCACACACAAATGCTGTCTCCAGAAACATTTAAATCTATTTTTAAAAATAGGTTTAAAAGTAACCCCTACGACAACTCAGACCATTTCATAGTCAAACAAAATACACAAAGCTTGCATCTTTTCCATATACCATACCAAAATATTAGAAGAATACTTGCGCAAAACATCAACATTTTCTTCGAAAATACCAATAAAGATATAGCTAAACGTAAATGCAAAGAAACTCTTGTTTCAGTGGTGAGAGATGAAGAAATTGCTTTTGTTAGTGATGTATTTTCTACCCATCTCTCTCACATTGCCATCATGTGCCATTATATAACCTCTGTGAAAGAAAAACTATCATAGGGCACTGGCATATGGCCCATTTTGACCACTGATTATTAAGAACCTTCTTTTTTTTCAGTATGCAAAGCAATAGAAAGGACACAGAGGATGGTTTTCAATTCATGACATTGCATTATACAGTTACAAGGACTACAGAAATTTCTCTCTATCTCATTTAGCTCTTTACAGGTGTACAGTATGAACCCAATCTATTAAAAATGTGCTTGCAGTATATACAGGATGGTGGACATTACTTAACGAAAGAAGACAGAAGTGCACAGGAGAGGACACAGAGCACAAACATCTTATACAAGGCCTAGCTAAATTACAAAGGACACAGTACTGTGTGGGGAAAAAAAGAAAACATCTGACCCCTTTTCAAAACAGCAGATTAACAATTGAGCATTAAAATGAATCTTTGATGGTTGCTTTTCATCCTAATGTCCTTAAACTACAATAGCAAAATACAAAGAATAGGGTATGGATAGTGATACGTGCAGGGCATACCTGAGGATTAGGAATGACAAGAACTGTAAACGGTATGTTTTTCTTTTCCACGTGGAAGACAAATTGGTTTTCAAACGTAAAGACTCCTTTGTCAAACACAGATCATGCGCTGTCTCTCAGTTAGGGTGCTTAGAAGTTCTTTGTTGCAGGCTTTTATATATATATATATATAAAACCCTTGACTAGCTTTAAATCTTCAAATAAACAAGCAAAGATGGAAGTGTACACATTATTCTTCAGTGGTAAACAATGTGTTGTGCTCTTCAAGTTTGGTGTTGCATCATCCCTGAAGCCTGCCCTGTGACCAATTAATAAGATTTGTAATAGGACGGTGATTTTAGGTACCCACCTACCCTGGAACATTATCTCACAAAGGTATGAGTTTCTGATAAATATCATATTGAATGCTCTGTTTAGAGGTGAATGCACTTACTGTCTCCCATTCATTGACAATGTTCTTGTGCATTTTACAAGATCCCAGATGAAAATCCAACTACAAACCCTCTTTGTGGGAAAAGTATTTGGTTTACACTTGCTCTGACTCTCATAACCCCTAAGGCTGAAATCTGTAACTTTATAAAAAAAAAAAGTTGTCTAGACGGTAGCATGTTGTTCAGGCTCATTTACTGTGGTTGAACTTGATGTCTTGTACTGTAAAGGACCCAGGATTTTGTTTGCTACTGCTGTGCTAACCCTCAGTCCCATAAAAAACCCATATTATCTTGACACCTACACAATAAACTCCCTTTTCTCTCAGACATCGCCAAGTTCCACTGGGATACAAACTATCCTTTGATCAACAAAACTTAATCACCACCACACAATTCAGCTCCCTTTGGCAAATCTGGACTGTGACCTTGAGACCTTTTGGAGTGCATAAATCACTAACTGAAGTTTATAACAACAACAGAGAGCATAAGAATACATTTATAAGGAACAAACAGTGGAAAAACAGAATACAATACTGTAGGTATTTAGGGTTATGCAAGCACTCAGTTTGTTAGTGTGTCACCCAAAAGATGCAGCTGAATCCTGACTTTTCAATAACAGACTCAAATCTCTCTACAAAGCAAGAGAGAGAGCCTCAAGAGAATCCCATTGATAGCACTTCAAGGACAGCAACAACACTTTCATGGACCTACTTGAGTAACCATAGTGTTGAGTGTGTATTAAAACACACACACGCACTCCTCATGATTCCTTGCCAGGGCAAAGAGTCAACTTCTATGTGATCTATTATCTATATTACACTATAATCTATATTTTATTGTGTAATTACTGTATTTCAGTGATCTGAGATTGCCCTTCGACCTTTACAAAGTTTTCCTATCTCTCCATCCACTGCCCTGCAACCATCTCCAAGAGACTGCAAGTCGCTGCTCTGCACTTACTCGACACTTAGGTTACCATCTCCACCATCATACAAGAAATGCTTTGCTCACTGCGAACCTGATTTTCTGAATTTATCAACTAAATTCTTCTCAACAATTAAATAACAACAACTAAAAAAATAAAAATACCACTCCTTTTAAGAGCTACTTTTAGTAGTAGTAATGGCCTTGGACTAAAATTGGTTTCTCTATCTCACTTTAACAGTATCCCTGAGATATCTAGAGCATTGTCACAACTATCTGCTCTGTCATCATAACACCATTCTGTGTATGTAGTCAGTATCTTTTTGTATTTTGTTAGCTGTGTTAGTTATTATCCATAGTATTGAATGTGGTCAATTATAAACTTATTGTATATAAAGTTCAGTTGGCCTGTGTTTAATTGCTCTCATTTGGATCACTAAACTGTATAGATTTTTGCTGCCCTGCTCTTAATTATATTTAATGGCACAAAGCAGTAAAGACTGGGACTTTCCTGTTTGGCAGACTTTGTTCCATTGTGCATCAATGGCAAAACTGCTGGAATGCAGTGGTTTTACTTGTTTTAAAAATCAAATTCCCCATTGTCAGAAAGAAATGAGGCACCCTGTAACAAACACAGATGGACAAATGCACAACCACACAGTCATGTTGCTTAATGAGCTGGTAATCATTTGCAGCACAAACCATCAAATCAAAGCAAACACACACATGTTTTCGTGTATTTAAAAAGTGAAGATAATATACATCCAGCTGCACTGCAGACATCAGCTCATCAATAGATCATAATCATATTGAAGAAAACAACCAAGAAACCAAACATTTCTGCAGTTATGGACTATCGATCATGGTCCATTTTGCATTTCATTATTCTTTCACAGCACGTTTTTTGTGATAAGCAAGCAGTATTTGGATCCAACTTGGCAGAAGAGAGAAAACATGCTCCAGTACCCTGGTTCTTAAATAAAGACTCTCTCTTGTTCGTTTCTCATTAATCTAATGTTCTCTCTCTTGAAAACAATGTTTGACTCTTAAAAAATGATCAGGTTTACCTTATCGTATTCTGAACTCCTAACAGTGTTTTAACCTGACAACACAGTGTGAAACTTTGCAGCCAAAGTTACATTATGTGTATCCGGGAACACACACGCTGTTATTTTATGGGGTAATAAACAATGTAAACACCTCAATAAAAAAAAAAAGACTTCCCAATCTACAATTGGTGCACAGTGCCGTTTCTGCCATGTCCATGAGGTAAAGTGAACATTGTCCGGGTGGAAATGTGGATCCTGTAGGCTTTAATTAAACTGTCAGGGTTTCTAACATTGTGCTGCAATTCTGTTTACATACAAGCAAAACATGTTTATTCTGCCATGAACTCAGAAAACATTCCCCAGGCTTGCAGGAATTTACACTTTTGCACTTGGATTGTTTTGTAATTTGACACAGCTGACATGGTGCTAAAGTTTCTGGATTACATGTCAGACTTTAGTCATGCACAGTAGTTGGCTGGATGCAAATGAGCTTACTCACTGGCATAATATCATGTTATCCAAAAGCTGTTTAAAAACAAAATTGGCAGATTTCTATGTGGATAATGAGAGAAAGTAGATGTTGTGTTACTCCAAATACATAAAAGTGACAAATTTATTCATTTGTAAAACAAAGTAACTAACAGTGGATGTGTCAATATAACTCAGAAACATCAGCCTTTTGGTTTCTTCTTGACTTTTCAACTCAATATTTTCAATTTTCCCATGGACAGGGTGGTGAGTTGAAAAAGATGGAGCTGAGATGATGGACATCATGGCAGTTAAAGTGAATGAATCACAGTAAATTGAACCAGATTCACATTCTGGGGGATGGGTGGTTTCATAAGTCAACTGACAGACACTCTTGCGTGGTGTTACGAAAGACGTTGTGTATGATGTTAACAAGTACATGTGTGACTATCTGCCCACACTGAAAATATAATGAATGTTCATTCATTATGCACTCCTACACACTATGTCAGTGACCTCTTCCGTTCATGTCTGGATATAAAGATTACGACAAGGAGGCGTTTTCTCAGTGTGTGTTCATATTTGTGTGTGTGCATGATTGTATGCACTCCTTTACCATGATTAATGACATACGGTTGACTGTTGTTACAATATGTTAGGATATTTCACAACTACATAAGGAGATAAGTTTAATCAGTTCCTAGAATACACTGTAATTTACTCTTTTACTCCCTTTTTCAAGTACATTAAACAACAAACACAGTGTGAAGGGTATGAGAAACATTAACCAGGAGCAAAGAAAAAAAAACACAGGTATTATCTTGAACAGGATGACATTAACAAGATGTAACCACCACAGAGTGAGAACACACACAGCCAATGGACAGTAGCCTTATAAAATATCACCTCACTAATTCAGAGCTATAAAGGAGCTCTCCTTCAGCTGCTCCATAAACCTGATTAATTGTGAACTCAGCCTTTCACCCCCAGTGACACGTCACTGCAAAACACCTTCCCTCCTACACTGATGTGGAAAACTGCTGCTTACAATAACACCTCCATACTGCCGCACAGTAGGACTAACTGGGTTACATCACCTCCACATAGGAAGTCAAATGACATATTGAGTAGATGTGCATTCATGCAGATGCACCAAACATACAAACATATGAATGCATACTTGCATCATATGATTTTTTTGTCATTATCGATGAATTGTTTGGTCTATAAAATGTATGAAAAAAAAGAAAATGGAAAAAAACACCTATCACAATTTACCAGAGCACAAACTGTTGTCTTCATATTGCTTGTTTTATCTGACCAACAGCCCAAAACTTTTTAAACGGAGAAAACCAGCAAGAAACCTGCAAGCGTTTGGCATTTTACTTCATTACTTCAACTTAAAAACCATTTACGATAAATTTTCTGCCCATCGAGTAATTTCTTAATAGTTTCTTCACTCAGCGTATGTGTTCAGGGCAGTGATCGAGCATCCTGGGCTAGAAATCTAAAATACCATGCATCTGTAATGTTGCCAGTTTGTTGCATGTCACCCCCTTTCTCTCTTCCCATGTATTTTTCTACTGCAAAAAGTTTTGTTGTTGAAACAAGATTCTTCTCATTATAACGAGAAAACTTTATTGTTGTATTGTGTTAAAACAAGAACGTTACGCAGACTTGTGTTACATACACAACTTTGTCTTTTGTGTTGATGTACCATTTTACTCAGTGCAGTCTCTGCTACTGCTGATATTTTATTACAGGATGCTTTAGTGGTCCCGAACATCATATGAATCAAAAAATATTTTGGCACAGAGCAGTAGGCATTACATATTTCCTCCAGTAATACTAGCAGCAGTGCTTGACAAAGCTTGGTCTCTCATGTTGGATATCGGATGTGAGCTGCTTAATTATTATGGCTGGTCAGGCCAGTGTAGAATATCAGCAGCATAGGATGTTTGTATATCTGGTCCTAGACCAATTAGGGGCATATATCCTCTCCAAATAATGAGACATATGAGCTTGTGTAACTGAGGTGTCATCCAACTCTAGTCCTGTCATTCATGCTGTAACAATCAAATTTACTATCATATAAGTGGTTCAATCTTTTCAGTCTGAAATGTTTGCGCTTGAGCAATGAGTATATTGTATAACGATTTCTTCTTAATGAGATGAAATTAGACAACACAATGCCTGCAAGGCAATCAGTGATTTTTGCGCTTAGATTCATGCTTTTGTGTTATACAACAATTTATGTTGGTAGCATGAAAACTAAGCAGAATCAATTATATGAATCAAATTAACATCTATTCAGTTAACTAATCAACTAAAGCATATTTTAAGAATGAAATAATTATCCTTAGAATGACTTAAAGAGGCATTCAAATGCTCAAAAGCTGCTGATCTGTTATTTATTAGCTTGAAGAGGTTAAATGTCATTATATATAGCATATTAATGCCCATGAAGTAGCTCCATACTTATGTCAAGTGTCATGATAAAGTATGCAATTTAAGTTCATAATTAATGAGATGTAAAAGCAGAACCAAAAGACACACACAGTATAAAGTGTTTAAGTGTGAGGCAGAGATGGAACTTCAGAGAGTGCTTCAGATATTTATGGTTCACATTTCAAAAGGAAACATGTATATTTAGGAAAGCTACCGAGGGAGACATTTGATTATGCCAATTTGTGTTTTTATGAGCCTTGATTAGACGCACATTCACTGCAACCCCCCTTTTCTTAGTGGAGGAGCGACAGGCAAGCGCAAGTCACACATGGAGCAGGGAACCAATTTATTGCCTGTTGATTAGCATTTTAAAACAGTTTATATAGTTTGAAAACCGCTTCCTATGAAGACTACTAATTTACTGCTACATCTGTGTGTGGAAATAAACGCTTAATGTACAATGTATGCCAATCTAATTAAGTTTGTCTAGTGTACATGGACATGAGGGGAGCCTGTTATGTCATGACTAATGCAATCCGCATGACAAATTTCAAGTAACTGTCACTCAATAAACTGTACTGCACAAACAGAACCTAGCTTGGATTCGGTTAACCTCCTGAACAAGTGTACTTTTTGGAGGTTCAGAATTACAGATGAATAAAAACTTATCACAAAAATCTCTGAAAGCCATATGAAAATAATCAGCCCACTGCCTTTGACTGCTGCAGCACTGTGAGGCGAAGACAGATAATAACGTTATGCACATAATTACATAGACACAAGAGCTGGGAAGAGATAGCACAGGGTTCAACACTTGATATGGGCAAGTCCATCAGTATGTTTGCACACACAAAGCCGGTCAGAACAGACACAATAAACGGTGAAACTAGGTCCTGGGACAAAGGCAACATCATATAATGTGGTTTACATTCAGTTTCACAGTTTCTTACTTTTCTAAATGTACCATATATTAACTAAACATGCTTATATAATAAAACTCTCATTGGGTTAGTTATTTTTTAATTAGCTTCTGAGAACAAAAGTATACAGAATAAGTCCCACTAAAACCCTATTTGAAGTAAATAAAACACTTTTTCTGCTTACCTTAATGAGAGGGTATGCCAGAGCTGGCTGGAGATCATGGGTGTCGAGTCGAGTCCAGAGCGAAGCTGGTCAAACCTTCACCCTTGTGTGGCCGCACCATAGCCAGGACAGTTGAACACGGGACACGGTGCAACGCTGTAGACTTCTGCGTAGCCACTGGGAAAGTCTGGCGTGTACTACGCACTCGAGTGCTCGCTCACACTGCCACTGAGTGAGAGAATCCACTCACACTCAGCAGCAGCCTAACAGCTGTGCTCAGGGAGATCCAAGAGGCGACAGATAAAGAGAGACGTGCTGCTGCCTTGTGCTGCTGGTCTCTCCTTCTCTCTGTCTGCAGCTCCCACTCTCTCTCTCTCTCTCTCTCTCTCTCTCTCTCTCTCTCTCTCTCTCCCCCCTCCACCCCACACCCCCCAGTCCCCTCTCTGCTGCTCTGCTCTCACTCACTCTTTCTCATGCACACATGCATTCTCCACACTGCATCTCCTCTCTCTCTCTCTCTTTCTCTCTCTCTCTCTCTCTCTCTCTCTCACACACACACATGCACACACATTTCTGTCAGTCTCAGCCTTTCACTGTATGCTCCAGATTATTTTCTTCACACAGCATGCTCTCATTGTAGTTCCCCCACGTAGAATGTCTTTCAAAGGGTTTTAAAATCTCAACCAGTCTTTTTTTTATTGGTACACTTAACTGTCAATTCCTTGTTTAAATGACTGGAGTGCTTTTATTCTAACATTTTCACCTCATGCACCCTCTTGAAAGTATCTCACCATAATGCACAATCCTCAGTGGACCCCTAATAATAATTTTAAATGTTGGACTACATACAGTTTACAGGAGAAAGATAGAGGCACTGAAAGGAGAAAGACCAAGAGATGAGAGACCAAGACAGAAAGATAACAGTGAGGAGGCAAAAAGGGATAATGACATGACACAAAATGGAGATCTGGATGTGGAGAGTTCTGCAGGGTGGGGTTGAGACTGGGGCACGGGTTTGGCTTTGAAGTGCAAGTGAAAGCAAAATGTCATGGTTAATCTTCGCTAGCGAGTGCAGCTTGTTGCCACCAGCAAAGGCACACTGGTGTGTGTACCCTTGCTCCCTAGTCCATTCGAATACAATTTCACAACACACTGGAAGATCTAGTGGGAGCATTATTCATAAGGAAAACAGAAATGAAAGACTTCACATTAGTCTTCATTCATTAGTTGCACCAAAGGAAATGGATGAATGTGTGACCTTAAAGAATGTAATTCATGTATGCAGTATAATGAAAATGGTAGCACTTTTGCATTCATTCATGTATGTATTTGAATGTAGAAATATGCCTTCATTCAGTGCAGAGCTGTGTAAGAGGAATAAATCAGAGGGAGATGAAGTGAGGGGTGGAGGCAAAGCAGCAGCCAATCAGAATTTACATAATCCTGTTTGATCTAGATCATATTTTGGTAGCTATAATACACTATCAATACCATGAGAGGCTATATTCATACAAATACTACAATGGTAGTTTTATATTTTCACACATTTTAGTAATATCACTTACCAATAAAGGCAACATCATCATGTGTCACATTTATGAATCTCTTAAACGCTAAAAAATACATCAACATATTGTCCAATGCAATGAACAAAGGATAATACATTTATGGAGGATTTTTGTAATGTTCATACCTTTGCAGCATGTAAAATAATCAACCCTCTGTCTGTCTGCACTGCCTTTGTGTCCCGTCTCTCTGTTCCACAGCACCATCTGCTTAGTCTTGGACAGGATACCCCGATGTTTGCCTGAATCAGCCATAAACATGGACAGCCGTAACAGAAACACACCTGGTGAAAAGACTGACATGCTGCTTCCAGCAACAGAAATATGCACAAGACAATACAAGGACAAACTGATCAAACAACAACATTCAAATATATAATTTTTTCCTCTCCTAAATTGATGCTTAACTTGATCTTGTAACAGTGTTTAATGGTGTTGTTTTTGAAAATATGTGATTGTGTTTTTATACTGTGCTCCTTCCTTGACAATTATACACAAATATAATTATTATTATCACAGAAATGGTGTCATGGTTGGTAAGTAAGCTGTACTGTATGTTAGATTCATGTTTAGAGAGTAATGATGACTTCTTGGCAACAGAATGTGATGGATGAAGTGATCAGAGACACTCTGGCTATACTTGCCATGTATCATTAGTGCAATATTTGGTCAGTTATTTTGTTTAATGTATTGATTATTTGGTCATTTCTGATTCTTAGTAATTCTCAGTGCACACACAGTGGCATCCCATGCAGTATGAGCAGAGGCAATGAAGGAAATGTAGCTGAAAACATATGCTTGGATTAAACATATTGGAGAGGAGTCAAATCAGTTCTCAGTTTACTGTATTGATTTAAAAAGCCAAAATCTAATTTTTCACTAAAAGTCTGTGGGAAAGATTTACATTTCTGCCTTAACAGGAGTTGTGACGCTGTGTGTTTAGCACAGTGAAGAGGAATCCAACTGACGCAGACCATCCTCCTCCCATCGCCCTCTGGCCATCTCAGCTGTATCTTGTGACCCAGTGTGACCGCTTGAAAGAATCTCGTTTACAATTACACTCCGCATTTGAGCAGACAAGACCAAATGCTCAGATGCGCAGCACAATTACACACAAAATCATTGCAAAGAGGTGAATTGACGTGAATACGCGTCCGCACAAGTTGAAAATGTTTCAACTTGAGCCAAAAACTTGCGCGTATCACCAGACTTTATGAATGTACTTCATAAATGTACAGAGATGAAAGAGGCGAAAAGGGGGGAGACTGGAGGGAAATGACAGAGAAGGCAACTGTCCATCTCTGCTGTGTCTTGTGACCCAATGTGACCGCTTGAAAGAATCCTGTTTACAATTACACTCTGCATTTGCGCAGATAAAGACCAAATGCTCAAGTGATGACAGATGCAGATAGAATTTAAAAATAATTTTCTTAACGGCAACTTTTACATCAGATGTTCAGACAAAATGCGAAGTGAATTTTTTGTGTGGTAAGATTACATAAATCAATGCAAAGATGTGAATTGATGTGAATATGCATCCAGGTGAGTTGAAAGATTTCAACTTGAGCAAAAAAAATTTGCGCGTATCGCCAGATTTTATGAATGTACTTTATAAACATACAGAGATGAGAGAGGGGAAAAGGAGAGAGACTGAAGGGAAATAACAGAGAGAACCTGGTGAGTTCACTCAGATGCTGAATAGAACACAAACACACAGACAAGGTCAGTGTCTTCTGTTACTAGCTAGCTTACAGCTAATGTACAGTAATGTATTTTGGCTGTTTGGGGTGAATAAATACAAATACAATCTCACGTTCAAACTCGCACAAGTAAGTAAATTTGGTCTGAACACACCATTATAGGGATGCCCCCTGAAACCCAGTTCTAAACTGGAACTGGTTCTATAATTTTAAGAACTCGAGGTATTTTTAAGGTCGGTTCTTTTATCTTGTAAACTTTATTGTTGCTGCTCTAGAAAGATTTAGTTATATTTAAAGTATAAATGAATTCTAATCCTGTTCTGAATTTATGCTTTTTTAAAATAGCATATTTTTAAAAAAAAATATATCTTTAGTAATGAAAAAGAACCGATAAGAGTATTGATAAAGAACCAAACTGATACGGAGTATTGATAAGAGTAGTAGCATCGATAAAATCCTAATGATACACCAGCATCCCAATTAAAGCTGTACTGATTAGTTGCTTAATCAACTGGATTAATTGATGGACAGAAAATTAATCAGCAACTATTAACAGTCATTTTTGACTTTTTTTTTTTTTAGCTAAAATACCATGGTTTCAGTTTCTCAAATATGAGGATTTGAAGCTTTTCTGTGTCATACATGATAGTAAACTAAACAAAACAAGACATTTGAACATGTCACCTTTGTGCCATAGAAAATTATAACGCTAATTTTTCACTAATTTCTGACATTTCATAAACAAAACAATGAATCGATTAATAAACAAAAACTGAAAAAAAAGAAACAGTAATAATGAAAATAATCATCAGTTGCAGTCCTGATCCCAATGTACATATTTTTGTTAATTAATAAATAGACCAGCCTTTACTTTTGTGGCACCAGTAAGAGAGCAGTGTACACCATGTGTGTCTCTACTTCATGATTACTAATTCCAAGGCATCTTCCTCGTCATCATGCATCATCAAGGCCATCAACATGCATAATCATGACGATCCTCCCTTAAATGTACATATATCCATAAAGGAGAATGCACATATCACTGATCACATGTAAGCTGAGTCTCCGATGACAAACTGCACTCCCAGGCTACAGTGCCTTTTGATAAATAACACACATCTCCGGGTGCAGAATGCGTGTAAAAAGGAGGCACAAATGGCTTATTAAATCTAACTAGCAGTTTTTACACACTGTGCACATCTGGACTCAGTGGTCCACAAAAAAGTATAGCCTTATGAGGGCTTGCTTCTGTATTAACACCAGCGGCACAACAATCTTATCAGAACTGAGCTATTAAAAGATTCTGCATCTAAATTTTTTTAAAGCTGTAATTTTGGTAGCAGTATGATAATGTTATGGTTTAGGTTTGTGGACCAATTTTAATCAGCATTGTTGTTTCAATATACAAAATTATCATCTCCAATGCTAATACTGATACTACTACTAGTGCTTGCAGTCTGAATGAAGGCTGTAAATATCCCATACCATTCCTGGCTGTCAGGATAGTACTGGGACTTTCTGTGTGGACATGATAAGCGTAATGAATGCACTGCTGGGAGTTCACTTAACTTGTTAAATTAAGTTACTAAATAAACATGATCAGCATATCAGCAGACTTCCCAGCATGCATTGTTTAAGAGTTAAACCACTCCAGAGACTATGGCTGCAATGATTATTTTCACTATCGATTAATCTCCTGACTATTTTCTCAATTAATCAGCTAATTGTTTTGTCTATAAAATGCCAACAGCCCCAAACCAAAACATAATCAGTTTACTATCATGTAGGATCACATGAGAAGCTGAAACCAGCAAATCTGGGGGCACTTTTGCTCAAAAAATGACTTAAAATGTTTCGATTATTGAAATAGTTGCCGATTAATTCCCTGTCAATTCCCGTTTAATCAACTGATCACTGCAGCTTTACCAGAGACCCTTCTTTTTTATACTTTGAAAAAAACATACATGATGGAAACTTGGTGTGTGTCTTTCCGTACTTTTTTTTTTTAGCTCTTTTTGTTCATGGTACTGAAAACATTGCAAACCACGATGGAAGTTAGTATTGAATTAATTCCTTACACTTATACTTTGTCAAAGCCCCTGAGAGCAGCCTCGCATGTTAACTTGTTTCTGGTACAAAATGGCTCAAACTGCTCTAAGTTCTTTGTGTTAAATGAAAAACTGACTCTTCAAATGGAGAAAAAGGAAAAGGAAAGCATATCTGATTGTGACCTTTTGTCAGAGTGACTGAAGAGCTGTTGAATCAATTTAGTACCTTTACCTTATTGAACTCTCAAGTTGAATTTAGAGCTGCAACGATTTGATTAATCGTTCAGTTGACAAATCGTATTTGTCAACTGTTAAATCAATTGCCACCTATTTTGATGATCAATTAATTCTTTGGAGTCATTTTTTTAAGAAAAAAAAGTCCTTAATCTCTGATTCCAGCTTCTCAAGTTTGAATATTTCTGGATAGCTCTTGGTTGTTGACTGTTTGTCAGGACAAAACAAGACATTTGAAGACATCACCATGGGCTTTGAGAAACAGTGATTGGCATGTTTCACAATTTTTCTGACATTTTATCAACCTAAACTAAATAAAAACTAAAACTATAAACTATAAACTAAATCAATTGAGAAAATAAGCGATAATGAAAATAATTGTTAGTTGCAGCCCTAGTTGAATTCACTTATCTCAGTTAGTTTTACATTTTCATGTCTCGAGATGACTTTGCACTAATTCTTTAACTTAAGTTCAGTTAACTCACATTTTTGAGGCAGCAAGGGAACTTACATTTCTACGTTGAACCAGCTTAAAATGTATTAGACTGACCCTTGAAATCAATACTGTTGTGGACTCAAGAAAACATTTCTATTCACTTATTTATGTTGATTTAGTTTAGTTTAGTCATAGACACCTATTTATATTACACTCAGCATACCAATGATAACAATATGGCAGCACAGTGGCCTCCCATTGAAAGTTTCTGAATGGCATTGTCAGCTATTTAGGTCTGTATGATGTCATGAGCTATATACAGTAGCTCTATAATGTGCAGTATATCTATGCTAAGCCATGCATGGTTGTCTCAGGAGGGTATCAATCATCAGGCATCACCCCTAAAGCTTATATTGCAACCTTCAGAGGGCTCTGTCTGCATAAATAGATCTATGGTTATACCACACAACAATCATCATCATCATCATCATCATCATCATCATCATCATCATCATCATCATCATCATCATCACATTCCTGGAAGTGTGACCTTCCTCATTCTCTGTCTCTCACTTTGTCTCTCTAGTTTTCCCTCACTCTCTCTCTGTCTTTGACTCATTCTTGAGTTAGCGAAAGCAAACAATTTGATATGTGGGTCAGGGCTCTGTGTTTTATTTTATGAAAGCCAGGAATAAAGGAAGGACTCACAGGAATAGAGGGAGTAAGAATTGTTTTGTACAGAGAGGAGAAAGGAGGAGAGTCACATGTCAGTACACGTTGAACTGTAACTAATCAATCATCCTTGTTTCTCTCATAGCAGGAATTCAATAGGACACATGCAGGTGTGTTTCCTATGATGTTGTCATGAGGATGTTATCGAATAACCCATGTGACTTAAAATTGTTCTCACACTGACAGATGTGAAAACACGAGGATTTAATGTGTATCTGCACATTCTGGCAGGTCGAAGCTTGTTTAAATTATCATCAAACGTGGATCATTTTTAGAAAGGTCATGTGCTTACTGAATGTACTGAATGATTCAAATACATAGTGCAGGTTTTTAATGTGGTATGAAAAAGTGTTAAGGTAACACAATAAGGTCACATTAATTAACATTAGCTAATGCAGTATTAAACATTAACTAATAGTTAATTAACAGTTAACTAATGTGTCTAGTAATCATTTACCAATGGTATTCATGTTAATTGAGGTATTAATAATTTATACATTATTTAATAGTTTATAAAGATACTATTAACATTAATTAATACAGTAATAAGAATTAACTAACAGTTAATACAATAATAAGCATTACGTTACTGTTAACAAATGTCTCTTGTTAACATTTAGTAAGGGTTTATATGTTAATTAAGGCACTAAATATTAGTAAATGATTGATAAAGATGTTAATTAACATGTCATGAAGTTCACAGCTAAGCCATTTCATTAAGAGAAAACTGAGTGTTTTTATAAATGTTTATTTAAGGGTAATGATTGTCCACTTACTTGTCCATCCTCCAACTAATGACTTATTTTTGGTAAAGGTTGAGATCAGTGGACACACTCCATGGTCTTCATGTAGAGGTTTGCTCGTTGCTTTATCTTCATGTAGCCTTATAGCCTAACCTATGAATTATTTTGCATGTTATACTGTATAAGCGTGACTTAACCATAATTGGCTATTAACTAATGTTCTTTATGACCCTTATTGTAAAGTTGAATTCCTTTAGTAACACTTCATAAATGCATTAGAGTGCTGAATAAGCATTACTTAACCATAATCAACCATGCATTAATGCTCTTTGTGAACCTTGTAAATTTGAAATAGTCACACAGCTATTAAACTTTAGTGAAACATTTCCAACTGGAAATCAATTCGTTATGACAACCATCTGTTATCAACATGATTCATTTCAAATGTGTGAGGGGATCTCTGAAAACGGGGACCATATATTTTACTACATATGTTCTGCAACATTACTAAGTAAGACATTACAATTTACATAGTAAGTAAACTGAAACTGTACTGTAAAAGAAAGCCATGTTTAAACCCATGGTATTACAAAGTCCTTACCACATCCTTTCATCAAAATGGATGTTTTCCTTTTCCATGCAATATAGACAAACTTGTGCTATATGTTCCATAGTGTTACTAAGTAAAACATGATATTTTATTGAATAACATTGAAACAGGAGAGCTTGTGATGTAAGGATCATAAAATGAACGTGATAATAAGATGTAACAATATGTACCAACACAAAGCTTAAATTATTGTTATATGTAAATATACAATTATTATTATATATGGATTATATATTATTATTATTATTATTATTATTATTATTATTATTATTATTATTATTATTATTATGGATTCAAAGACACAACTCCCTACTGTAGCACTTATATTTAATTTAGGCTATGATGCTACTGTGTTTACTTACTCTGAGGAGTAAATATGAAAAGATTGAGTGGTTAACGAAACAGTTGGCAGGTTTATTACAGTGCATTCAACATTTCTCCAACAGTTTACGGATATTGAAATAAAACCCCCCACAATGAAAAGAGCTCTTGTAATCAAAAATAATTAAATTAAATCAAATGTCCTTAGTGTCTCTCTTTTTTTTCCTTAAATGTCTCTCTCTCCAGGTAGGATTAAGGTGTGTGATTCTTTATCTGGCACTTTTCTGCAAATCTGTTGTGTCAGTCCTGCAGAATGGATCTGAAGCAGCTGCCACACTGCTTCCAGGTTTGTTTCAGCAAAGGGTTAACTCCAAGCTACAAATCCAGGCTCATCAAAAAACCAATCTGCACGTACAATACAGAATAAATCAGATAAATCATCATACAGTCTATTTTCAACTGAGATCTCACCCACTTCCTCAAAACTCAATTTCACAACCCTGTTGTCTAGGGATTTTTCCAATAATTTCATAGTATTCCACCAAAAATCAACTTCATCTGGTATCAGTAGAGCAAGGCATTGCTCATATAAATGAAATACATTTCCCACATGTCGCATATAACATGGTATCATAATCCCTTTAAATAGGATCTGACAAAGCAGAATAACTTTTGCAGAAATTAGACAAGCATAACTACATTCAACATATTATCATGAATACAACTTATAAAAATACATTTGTAGACTCTATGTACATCCAAAATACTTTGTAGTACTGTTCAAAATACTGTTCAAAATACTCTGATTGGTTTTATCTTAATTTCATGCAAATTAACTGAATTGCTCATATTCTTCTAAGCTAGCAAGATGCTATGCTATGAACTATGCAACTAGTGCAGGCTAATTCAACTCACTTGAGCTTCCAGAGTAAGTAGGCCTGTCACAACAATTGCGTTATCAACTTATCGTACGATAACCTAATTATAGACATTATCATGTCCATATATCAACTTATCGTACGATATATGGACATGACCTTGATCATTTTTGCTGACCTCAATATTGCCCATTGTGTGTTTGTTTACGATACTATAAATGATATTGTATGTGTGTTTGTTTGCATAAGAATGTCACCAACATTTTAGCCGACATAATGCCAGAATAAACTGCATGATTTATTGTGTGTGGTCTATCTATTTGAGGTAAATAAGCTGTCTGCCTGTTTCCGCAGGCAGGCAGTTCACTTGTAACAATGGTCACAAAAATAGGAACAGTTGGCAACGGGTAGGAAGACAAATAAGGCAAAAAATAGTTCAAAAGCAGTTAGGCCAGTTGTGCACAGGTTGGCAACAGGCAAACAAATTTTGGGCAAGCAATAAGCTAATGGGAAGCTGCAGGAAAGCAGCTAAAACACTAAAACAAAAAGGCAAAATGGGCAATTTGGTACAGAACAGTAGACTACAATATAGCAGACAAACCTGACTGGGAAACCAGGAGACTGGACTCAAATGCAACAACAGGACTTGGCACGTAGGCTTTAACAGGCAATGGTAAAAAAAGAAACGAAGAATGGTTTACAATCTGCAGTGGACGGGGAGATTAACCAAGTCCAAAAGACTGAGGAAGACAGGAATTAGGCAGGCATAGGTGGGCAACAGGCACACAGGTATTAGACAGGTAACAGGCTCAAAGTAAGATATAAAGGCAACAAAGATGATGTGGCAAACTTAAAAGTGTCCTTTATTGCAATAACACTATTCATTGAACTGCACCATCCGACAAGCATTGATGGGTGCACATCCAGCAGATGCTCAGCAGTTATTTTGTGCACTGCAGAGTTGAGCTTTCAGATCAACTCAAAATCAAGACTGGATTCATTTCACAAACCACACTCTAGTCACGGCAATGACGAGTTTGAGTGTCAGTTTGAGTCAAATCTCACAGAAGCACCTTATCTGCTCAGCCGACTGAAACAAAGTGATTAATGACTAATTGAGTTTTACAACTTGACAAAGTGATAACAGTGACCTTGGGCTCCAGTAAACAAGCAGTGCAGTAAAGGAAAGGGCCTGTGTATCTGGTATGAACAAACAAACTCACTAACAACAAATTTATGCAAGCACATACAGGAACCTGCATCAAAATATTATAAAGTGGATTCACATTCTCTAAATTTATAGCTGTTTTTGTTTATATCACTTGTTTATCATTGTTCTTTACTTACAATGATATATATATATATACACACATATACATATACATACACACACACACACACGTATATATATATATATATATACACACACACACACACACACACACGTATATATATATATATATATATATTGTATATTGACTAAATGCACACAAGCATGTCTTGCTTGGCAGGGTACATACTGTATGTGCTCTGATAGACAATCCTATAAAGCCCGTGCTGTCTCTTTACACATAAATTCCATCATCCATGATAGCCTCTAGGCCATATTGACTTTGAACACATCAAGCATATTCTCTGTAGCACTAATAGCTTTCTACACTGAAAACTGGTTAGACTGCATTCTATCTATAGCTTTGGTTTTGCTTTATTCATATTACATCTGCAAATTAGTTGGATGAAGGTTAAATACTTAAAATCAACTTCTGATGGCAACTTGTGACCTATTGTATAAAGTGGCTGAAGTTTAAGATATGAGGTGGCTAATGACTGGGAAGGGATGAGCCTATAGTTTTGCTTTTGATCTCATTTAGGCTTTTAGTAATGATTTTCTATGAACTGTTTCTATGCAACAGCAGACCTTTTAAAAACAGGGTGAAAAGAGACGAGAACAAAGTAAGGTGAAATTAGGCCACACAGTAACAATGAGATTCACATGGTTTATTATTCTATTTGTGCAAGATTTCATATTCTGTGAAAGCGTATCTATCTTGAAGTGAGAACTGTGGGGGGAGGCAACCTGATTGGTGATAAATCACAGTTTTGCAGCTGACTGCCTTTAATCTTTTCTTATTGTCTTTATTTCATTTCATTTGACCCTGCCCCGTGTTGTATTGACTATATTTGATTTGACTTTCCACGCCTCCTTCACATGTGAATTTTATTTTTCCATCTTGCCCCTCAGGCAGATAAAACTGCATTATGTCCTCCACTGCCTGCCCGCTCCACTTAGTACTCCTCCCTCCTCTCCCCCTCGTGGTAACATTTCACATCTAATGTCACTCATTCATACAACTGACCTGGGTCCTCCTTTAGTTTGTTCACGCCATCATTCAATCCTAATAGACTCAAAATGAATTAAACTGTTCCCATTCATCTTCCTGTCTCTAAGTGCATCTTAAAAAGCCCCAGGCACCAAAAAATAATTCAAAGGTTTAGGGAATGCTTGACCATTTCCATCATATGTTGACTTAATCTACGGTATATGTTGAGCTATAGGCGCCGCCATTCTCCTTTTGGTATGCTGTAGTGTAAACATGAAAGAAAATCAAAATTTGCCCGATTGGCTTGACAACATGTCACATTGAAAATCTCACAATATCTGCTGGCTGGCTGAATTAAAAACTAGGGATGTTCATTGAAGAAAAGTGACAAAGGCATCAGTTGAATAAAGTCTCTTTCAGTTTTCCCAAATTATATTTCATTATATTTCAAATTATATTTCTTTCAGAGAAAGAAAGAGAGAGAGAGAGCAAGAGAGAACACAAGAGATGATGAGTTACAGAGAAAATTAAAAAGATTTAATTTTATTGGGGTTACTTACTTTCGTAGGGCACCCTGATGAAGGCAAGATAACCAGAAAGGTCTGGTGAAGTGAATAAAATATGGTGTTCTGGAGTTGTGCTTTGTGTTTTGATTTTGATGGTTATACTGAATTAAAAATAGATAAAAAAGATAAAAAAAAAAGATAAAACTCAAGTATCAGGTAAACATGTACTGCTGACAGACATCTGGAATTTCAATGCAATATCACACATTTGATATAGTCTTTTTAAATTTTCTATAAACTGCTACCTTGCACAGTTCTTCGACAAGCCATGTCTTTCTACACTTCTGTTCATCGATGAACCACCAGAGCAAATCTCAGAGGGAAAATTTCAGATGACGTTATTGGATTCAACCTCACAGCTCACAGCACAGTTTGATGCATTCCACTAATAATGTTTTTTCACCTCAGCAGCTTAAAAGTTTTGTATGTTATCAGGTTCCAGTCAAAAGAAAACTTTGGCAGTATATGCAACTACAGATATTGCTTATAAAGCAGCATGTTGTTATGGAGTTCAATATGTTTACTGGTCAATGTATGGATTTGGCTGCAAATCCCAAAATAATGGACTGTAAGTATATTTTCAGATAGAAAATGAAATTGTGTGCCGCTGAAAAAGGATATTTGTAACAGGCTTTCTGGTGTGACTCAGAGGTTTTTCTCGAGATCACCTCAAGTTAAAGTCAAGTGGGGACTTGTACCCTCTGCTGCAGTCTTCTATACAGTTAGCAGCGTGTTGACAGGTTTTACAGCTACAAAATGATAAAAAATGATGTTGGGATTCACACTCTGCTGGCCTGCCACTGAAGCAAAAAGATGAGGATTTTGTTTTTGTTTGTTGTTTTCAGTATCTCAAACCAACCAAATATAAATGAATATAAAGAAATAAAAAGCTGTTAAATGGTAACTGTATGAACAGAGGATAGGATTGTGGTGCATGTATTGACCAGTGGCTATGAATGAAAAAAAAGCACAAAGTGACAGTACACAATGTGTCACAGCTCACTGGACCAGGGTCAGTATCTCTAGGCATAACCAGCATCATGTTACAGCAACACTGTCAGCTCCATCAAAGAACAATCGACAACATCGACCAAAGTTTACCTCACACCTAATAACTTGTATGCATGTATGAATTTTTGTCATTGTTGGCAGCTTCACAAGTCATCCACTCTGTCACACATTCAATCAACCAGCCTGTGGCCTTAGCAGTCAACAAGCCAATCGACTCCTGTTCCCCAGTTGGTTTGTCACCCTGTTTTCTCATTATCTAGCCATTCTGCTTCAAAGTCAGTCTCTCTCTCTGTTTCTCTGCCTCACAGCCTTTCTGTGGCTCCGCACAAGCTAGTCACTCTGTTTCTAATAGTCTAATAGTTGTCTGCTCTGATAACTCCTTCCAACACATTCTCCATCCCATGGCTCACCTTCAGCCTCTGTTCCCAACGTAGCTCACTTCCAGTACTTTTGTACAGTACCAAACTGTACCTCTTGTCTCCCCATGAGATTACTGTGCTGTAAATGAGACAGATAGCTTCTTTATTCTCTAATTATTTCTCTCTCTCTGCCTCTTCGACTGACACAATCTTCCTTCTCTGTACATCAGCCTGACTTTCCAGAGCCTCTGCTCAAGTCCGGGCAGTTTGGGTACGGTCTGTATTTGTGTAAAATGTTTCACTTTTATAAAATGACTGTTGACATTTTATACAAGTCTTGTACACTGCCCCACTTTCACACTTACAAAGTCCTCAGCCCTGCCGAAATGTTTGTCACCATAATCATCCTCTCCAGGGGACTTAAATCTGTATCTGCTGGTGTCTTGACTGACACAGGCTGTGTCACAGGTGAAAATCATAGGCCATACCCAACAATCAGCAGCCAAGGCTGGTTTTACTAGATCTGTCCGTCGATCTCTCATTTTCCTCACTTTGACCACTGTTCTATTTCAGACCTTATTATTTGTGATGGGGATGGGGTTGTATGTATACGTTCCCTTGAAAATTTTCACCTGATTACTTCTCAGACTAGGATTATTGATAAGTCTAAAAACAACAACTGTTGTAGGAAACTTGATCATTGACATTATGAGGTAACGATTTGCTGACGAAAAGGAGAGTCTGAAGTTACTCTATATATCCAAGCATTACTGCTAAATAGGAGTGCTGTTTTTAGGGATTCAGTCACCACAGGTGACATCAAAAAGAGCAGTAAAGGGTAATAAATTCCCACTACAGACAAGTTCATATTCTGTCCACATGTTTGAAGTCCATGTAGGCTCAGTAGGCTCAGTATCTCTCTTTCCACTTTAATCTCTTCCATTACCTTCTTGTCTGTGGTGTCCGTTATATAGGGATTACCCTACCAGGGTCCAATTTATCATTTCCAAATAATAATGCATTCCTTCTCAGCAAGGCACTGCGCACTGTTGTTTTTACTGCTGTCACTTTTCCTTAACCACATGTTCTCCATTTCTCTCTAAATCTTTAATATTTAATCAGTCTTCCTACCCTTTGATACTTTGATATCATGTACTTACTTTCTCTTTAGCATACATTTATCTCTTCTTTACATGTGTCAGAAACACTTACGGTCAGATGATATTGAATCCTTTTCTACATAAATGGTTTCAAAGATTGGCAGAATAGGCTCTGCTCCTGACTGTACTCCCCAATGAATCTAAGCAGCAGCATAAAATCCTGCTATATAGAGCAGAACCCGACAGGAACACCTCACTGAGAAACAGGATACACAAAATGCACAAAGCAGGAGATTCCATCACCAAATAATTGTTAACAAATGAGTCAGTGTTGCCAAAAATCATAATAACAGCATTGTGAAATTTGCAGATGACACCACAGTGATTGGACTGATAAATGACAACAATTAGGATGCCTACAGGGAGGAAGTGAGGCACCTTTCCATATGGTGAGATGAGATGAGATGAGATAATTTGAAATTAGGAAGTTAAACCACCAGTTTACGTCAATGATGTCCCTGTTGAAATTTGAATATCTTCAGATTATTAGGCAATCAGATCTCAGACTCTCTCTCCTGGTCTCTAAACACCAGTTGTGTCGTCAAGAAAGCACAACAAAGACTAAACTTCCTGCAATGGCTTAAAAAATATGGAATGTCCACAAAAACCCTGGACAATTTCTACTGAGCTACCATCATCATATAAAATCATATGAACGTCACTGCCACAGATTATTATGAAGAACGCCAGCCACCCAGCACATGGTCTGTTCTCATTCCTTTCAGAGCTTGGAACAGCCACCTCAAAGACAGTTTGTATCCCCAGGCGGTTAGATTTCTAAACAGTGAGCACTTTATATGACTCATTATTATTTGTGGGATTTCCTACTGGCAGGTATGAGTAAGGCATAACAAAAAGCAGTGGCATATGAGTGACAGAAAGATTATTAGATTATAAAGACAGCCTCATTATCTAAATAAACATGATTAGTGATTGTCAGCTGACAATTGTTGCAAGGCTTCATCCCAAAGCCTATCCATGTTAATAGCTTAAGATATCGGATATCATCACAATAGATTCTGTTGACAGCTCTCAGTCTCACTGAATTAATGTTAGCTAAAGTTATAATTTCACAGACTGACACACTGCTGCTCAGCCCTGAGTATCTGGAGATCCCGGTTAAGGGTGTTTTCAAACCCGCTGTGTTTTATTCGACTGAATCAGACTCTGGTTCGTTTTCCCCCTTGGTGCAATTTGTTTGGGCAGATCTGATCACAGCAATTGTACTGATTTGTGGACCAAAACAACTGCACCAAGACCCCTTGAGGAAGTGGTCTTGATCCAGTCCCAAGCTAATTCTGAAGCGTTTTTTTTAATGTAATGGGAACATGATATAACCTTGATCTGACCCAACTACTAGGTGTACTCTGCAGGTTTGAACTAAATGGTTCCTGTATTCAGGTGTGCTTTGCATACTGGGATGCAGATGAGTGAAATCAGCAATTGCTAGCAGCTAACCGGAGAGTGAATCGAGGTATGACGTGGACTAGCACATTAAAGCACATAACATTAGGACCTTCCCACCTGTGCTTACACTCTTGCTTCTGCCCCAGACACAACTCTTTATTCTCTCTAACAAACCATCTTTTGCTGAGCCCACTTGGCACACTTGCTTGCCCAAAATTACAAGCTGGGGATCCAAGAGCTCAACTGTTCCTATTGAGTAGGCACCTATACACACACAAAGCTGCAAATTTTTTTCAGTGTCTGTTATTTGCTTTGTGTCTATGCTGTCATAGAGGCAAAGCAAATAGCAGACATTGAATATACTGTGAGGGGTACATAGGAGCTGAGGGTTCAGGTCATCGGTTATGGTTAGTTGCTCCTTTAACTGGCTTGCTTTTTGCTCTCTCAACCTCCCTCTTGTTACCCACACTTCTAATCCCTTTGGTTGTGCATATGACCTTTCCCCCAGGCTCCCATCTCTCTCTATGTCTGCACCCTCACTCTGAAACTAAATAATTGGGAAAATTCACAAGGAAAGAGATAAATATTGTTTTGCCCTGCGGTTAATTAGGGATGAAAAATATCGGAAAAGTTCTTAACAGAGCAACTGAAGCATAGATAGAGGCCAGGAGGAAGACATCTAGAAGCAGTAATAATCCTCTGGTACTGATCAAGCATTACTATTAGTCATCCCTCATTATAATTTTTGCCTACCGGTTACTGACCCTTTTCCATCCTTACATCCCGGTAAAACAGTCCCATAGGTGTCCTGCCAGCCTCTGAAGTAAACAAGACTAGGTCAAAACCTAGTATATGGCTGGACTGTGTATGAAATGTTAGTTTGTTATGTTATGTTTTAATTTGTACATTGCCTGGTACCATGAGACATGGATATCATCAGCATTTTTAAGATATTTGTTTTTATGTAAGTTTAAGTTTAATTATTTGTATAGCACTTCGACACAGTAGTTGTAACTCAAGGTGCTATACACATAAGAAAAACATTAAAAACATACATTGTACTAGATTTTGGGTATAGACTATATATATGTGCTGTTGTAAGAAGGGTTGAGTTAAGATTTAGGTGTTTTATATATTATTTCACTTACCAACAATCCCTAAAATTGTTTTAATGCAACTATGTAACTATCAAGTTAATCATTGGCCAGACCAGCCATGGACCAGTCCGTGAGTGAGTGACTGAGTGAGTGACGAAGTTACACCATTGGTCGGCCAGCTCAGTGTTGGAGTTTCCGCACTGGCCATTGCTTTTTCAAAATGAATCAGTGCGAGATGATGGAAGTGGAGGACAGCAGTGCAAAACAGAGCGACTGTTTCCTGCTCTGAGCTCTGACGCTCTCAGCTGCAGTGTTAAATGCAGCGAGTCAACTTAACCCCTGTTTAAACAGACACATACCAGCGTCTCTGCCATCTCCTCCCCTACCTCCACTTGTTTTTTTTTAACTCAAACATAGTTTAACCGTGTCATGTGATATGCTATTTCAGTACTATGTGCATAACAGACAACATCTGTTATGCACATATATGTCCTCATGTTCGTATGTGTATACATGTCTGTCTTTGTGAAGCACTTTGGTGCAAACCCTGTTTGCTTTTTAAAGTGCTATATAATAAAATAAACCAACATTTATCTTCCAAAAGGAATTATATCATAAACCAAAATGCTACAGAGACATTAGAGCCAGCAGTAAATTGCCAAAGAGCTGCACAGATCAGTTCATCGGATCATTTTCCCCCCTGAATGACGACGCAGGCTGCTGCTGCAAGATGACTGGCTGGTCTCACCCGGCCAGCGGCTCCTCACATCTCCGAAAATGTTGCAGCGGATTTACAAACAGGCGTTATTTGGATAAACTGATCACATATTGGGAATATACATGGTTACTCTCTTGCCTAGAAAAAATATTAAATCTTAAGTGACATATTAACAGTCCTAGAGGGAAAATTATGACAGTCTGGCTCAAAATCTCCACCATGATGCCATTGCCCTCAGACATCTTTGTCGGACCACAAGGCATACTGGGTAATGTAGACCCAGCAAGGGCCCTCCTCTCCATGCCAAAATGCTGCTAGAAAGTTGAAACTGATAAAACAGAAAATTGAAACTAAAAACCAGTGACACTGAAAAAAAAACTGAGTGTAAAAAAAAAAAAACTGCCACTGAAAAAAGACAAACATGAAGAAAAAATCTGAAGATTGACATTGAAAATCAAATTATAATGCAAAAAATTTCAAAATAAAATAAGATAATAAGATTGTAATTTTTTTAATGTCCATATTTTATTTTTCAATGGAACTTTTTTCAGTGCCAGTACTTGTTTCAGTGCCAATACAACTTTTTCCAATACAAGTGTTCCAATGCCAATGTTTCCTTTTCCAGTTCAGGTTTTGTAAGGTGTGTTATCATTTTATTCCTTCTTGGTGCTAGAGAAGAAGAGATCAACTGATCTTTAGAGCAAGTCTGTTCTCGAAATACTTGCAAGAAAGGACAAACACTATCAGATGCTTTTTTTTGCTATTCTATATATACAGTAGGCTATATAGAGATATTTATACAGTATATCTACGGTGTCTCCCTCCCTCTCCTGCAGTGCAAAGGTTGCCTAAGACCCTTGAGCTCCATACCTCCAAAGAGGGTAGAAATTGGATCCCATGGTTTAGGTGCAAAAGAGAGATTATCTGGGACTACATCATCAGATAAATGATCAGTAAATTACTGCAATGCTGTGAAGCCAGCACAGGGCGCTGCAAAGTTCATGCTATGGTAAAGAAAAAATGAGCAATGAGCTGCTTCTACCTTCCTGCTGATCAAGATGCAGACTTGGATAGGAACAGGCAAGCCTGAAATCTGTTGTGTCAAACAGAAGAGAGGAAAAGAAACATTTGCTGTGCTGAGAAATCAAAATGACAACACAGACGTCAAAGAAGAAGACACTGTTGCTGTTAATCCTACACCTGCAACTTGTCCTCTGTGTCTTACTTCATAGAGATAAACCCTCCTCCTGACTTGCTATATCTCCTACTTCAATTTGCTGAATTAGTTTTTGGTTTCTTGAGTGTTTTGTATGTTTTCCTTTCCCACTTGCTCTTCCTTCTCTATCACGTTCACTTTTTGCTTTTCTCTTTAACTGAACTACGTCTAAAATGTTTAACACAGCCTACCGCCTCTAAGCTCTATAAGCTTGGGCTCTATTCAACTCTATGGAGGCTGCCCTGACAAAAGAGCAGTGATGATATACTGTACCTTATACACTTTTCTCCATTGACACTAGGTGACAGCATAGCCAAGGATCACTTAGTCTGAAGATCATATATGACCTTGTTTTTGCCCTGTCTTAGGGCCCTTTCACACCTACCTAGTTTGGTATGGACTTTTGCACTTTTCAGTTTGATCTCAACCAAAACTAAAGGTGTGAAACCTCTTCCAGACCACAGTCTAGACCAAACAGCCGAACCTTCGTCCGACGAAAAGAGGTGGTCTCAGTCCAGATAAACTGAACCATGGTCACCTGATGTGAGTGACGGGATTGACTGGAAGTGTGGCTGAGACAAGGGATAGGTCCAGAGACGAAAGCATGACACTTCAAAGACTCCAGGACCTTCAACATGTGGATGAAGTCCAGTTTGAGCAGTTCCAGCTGCTGTTTTGTGATGTCATTCACTCCCACACGGACCACAATACGATCAAACTTCGGATGGTCCTGTCTAATCTCTTGGATTCTGCTGTTAATATCCTGGATCCTCACACCAGGAAAACATTACATTTTTGCTGTCTTCATCCTGATATTACGGACTATGGAGTCTCCTATGACCACAGCTGTGAAGTGGGAAGATGAGGGGGCTGAGCTGGAACTGGCTGTTCTTCCAAAGGACTGCAGTGGTGGGGATGGAGGAGAGTGAAGCAGCACAGGATGCAGTGGATTAACCAACACCCTGAGGTTTCTTCGCAGAGCCGGAGTAACTGCTGGGGGGAAGGCAGGCTTCCTCTGGGGCATCAGACCAGCTGATCGCCCTGCAGTGTCCACAGGTAGGGGAGACCAGGGGCATCCCTTAAGTGGAGGAAACTCCTGTTTATCCAGGGCATTAAACCTGTCAGTAAGCTGGATGTCCCCAGATGGTAAGGTGGCGCAGGGACTCTTTCTGCCATGTTTGCTCCTGCAGATGGTCTTCCAGGGCTCCATTTTCTGGGGGGTAGAGCTGACCGGAGCTTTCAGTTGAGCACCTACTTTGCTCCAAGGATCCACAGCCTGGGAGGGAGCTGGTTCCGAGCATGGCATGGTAGAGTCAAGTTCTCCTCCAGCTACAGTGGCATTGGCAGGGCCAATGCAAACCAGGGAACAGAGGAAATGTTCACCTTCTTTGATCCGATAAAGAGTGGATATTCTTTGCTCCAGTTCGGCGATTTTCTGGCTGAGTCCAAGACAGCTCGCACACCAAGGCAGAGAGGTAAGTGCATGCTGGGCGGGCTAAGTACATTGTCTTTTTCAGCTAAATGGTGAAGATGAGCTCACAGACTCACAGTCAGCCGTACAGTTTTACTCAGCTCATTTCCCTAAAAACTTCAAATCCAGACATCCGATGAAAAAATTCTTCATGCAGTAAAAGATGCAGTTTAAAACAACCAAAGTCTAAAAAAAAATGTAACATGAAATGTGACTTAAAACAGGATAAAAAGTCAAATTATGACAGCGTTTTTCAAGTGAGCACACTACCCTCTCTGTCGCAGTCAAGTGACGTGTGTGTCATGTCATGAGCCTCGGTAGCACATGGAGGAGAGGAGGAGAATTAACTGAAATATGGTCTTGACGACGTTATAAAAAGTCAACTGGAAAAAACTCACAGACAAAAAATGCTGACACTTTCCAGGTATTTTCAGAGAGGATGTGAGAGAGGGGATATAAGAGGACGGGAGAGCAATGCCACCTGAAGATAAAGTAATGCCATAATAATATTATTATAATGGCAACTAAATGAATCTGTTCATTCATTTTTTTCCATTAATTCAAATGGCAATGGACAGCTACCTGCCAACTTGACAACACGCTGACGTAAGTCGCACACCAGTCAATGAATCAATCAATGTCAAGTTCAGGGAGATGCAGACCACGTAGGTGATGATGATAGGACATAGGAGTGCCATTTAAAGTTCTTTAGTGCGCTGGCATAATTACAATATGAAACCAAAACTAACCGGATCAAATGTATACAATGTAACAAAAACATGAACCTTGGTTCAGAACTTGGTTCGGACTTTCAGGTGTGAAAAGGCCCTTAGTCACTGCAGTCAATCCATGCCACTGGCCTAAATGGTAGTACAAGTTTTTTTTTTTTTTCACTGATTTCCTCAAAGAGAGCTTTGCTATGTCAACTGAGCAACCCTCCTGCCCCCTTAGTCCCAGTATAGTCCTACTCGTCCCTGTGAAGGATAATGATTCCACGCTCTGATACTGTTCTCTATTGAGGCAGCATCCTATCATTAATTCAGTTTTATGCCCAGACCACTCAATTGGAGGAATACACATTCTTTTGCTTTTACAAATGGTGCGACTGTCTTCCTGGCCGTATGCCATGAAGATGTCTGGCCTCTTCTTCACATTCTGCCGTCTAGTTTCTGTTGCTGTATGGTGGGACAACAATAAGTCAGAGGATAGTTTACCCATAGCAAGGCACAGGTTGCTGATATCTAATAACATTTATTTGCTACAAGTGAGAAAGGTTTTGGTTTATTTCAGCTCTTCTTGGCTCCTCTGGCAGGCAGACAGGTGATTGATCAAAGAACCAAGGCAACGTACAAGTGGTTCTTCCCCGCCCTCAGCCTTATGAGCTAGAATGGAAAGCAGATTAGTCAAGGACTGAGGACTAAAATGTCTGTTCAAATGAATAATAAAATACTTAACTCCTGTGTGGAGGTGTGCAGAGACCCCTCGTATGATGTTACACTATAAATAAACCATAGACTGTATAAAAATGTGGACGTTGTTACCGAGACGTCACCTTTTGGTTTCTGAAGAGCGGTTTTGAAGCTCAAAGTGGGCCGCTCCGGCCGGAGCCATCTTGGCAGTGCGTGACGCTGCCTAACTCCCGGACAATCAAAAATGGGCAAAGAGGCGGGCCGAGTGGCTGAAACAAGCCACCTAGCGGCTGGCGGACCTGTCACTTAAAGCAGCCATGTCCTTCATTATGCATAACTTTATGGCTTAATAGAATTTAAACGGGAGAGTTATAAAAAAATTCACCCCCCGTACAGTTGTCATGAAAAGGGAAATTAGCTATAGAGACCAAAACTGCTTTTTGTACCAGGCTGTAAACATTTATTTATTTCTGCTGTAAAGTTGGGCATTTTAACATGAGGGGTCTATGGGGATTGACTCGCGTTTGGAGCCAGCCTCAAGTGGCCATTCAATGAACGTTTTTGGCACTTCCGTCTTGGCTTCATTTTTCAGCCCCTGAGGTAGCCACTGAAATAAACTCAAGTTTCAACTCCAAAAAACAAAACTATTGCTCTACCACTCTAAAAGAAAAGATTTCTCTCAGTTACTTTTCTTCACATTTTGTCTCCCCTGAGCACTGTTACCTCTCACACACACCTCTTCTCAGCTCTAGCTGTTAGACAGGTGAGAGCGTTATGGCAACTGCCTTTGGTCTGTAACTTCTACCTCACTGAAGGCAAAGTTGCTTTCCCAGCAACCTTTCCTGGCCTTGGCCTTGGGCCAGATGTCAATGAATCAGTAGACTGGGGTTCTATCTTCCCGTGTTACATGACCAGGTCCAACACAGCTTAGAAACCCAAGATATTTGAGGAAAGGTTAATCAATTCCACTCCCACTGTCTCAGCCATCATGCTTAAGTGGGGTTTGGAGTTGGCTCATTGAACGAGCATTTATTAGATACAGTATAATTGTGACCATTTGTATTCCAGTTGGCAAAGGTTTCAATCCATCGAGTGGTGGTGAGGGCGAAGGACAGATAGATGTGGTAAGCACTTTCTAACTCTGGTTAATTGTATTGCATGTACCGTACTGTGTGTACGACCTTTCCATGTGTCAATCTGTGCTGCTTGATTCTGGATTCAATAACAGGGAGTTACAAGTCTAATCAAAATATCTAATGGACACGAAACTTGGAGAGGTTTGTTCTAAGTTCATAAGGTACAGGGTTACTAAGGAGACAGGTGGTACGAAGTAGGGATGTGGAGTAGGGAAGTGAAGAGAGCCCAGTATTTGTATTTGTATCTGTATTTGTTGAGGCAGCAAAATTATTTGTATTTGTATTTATATTTGAATAAAAGTGAAAAGAGGCTTATGCTTATGCTTTTAATTTTAGAAAATGTGAAAAGTGTTACAATAAGTGTTCATGAATAAACTACCTTACGAAGGAGGTCCCCACACCGGATCTCGAACTGGAGTCTCCCAGATCATAGACTGGCTACTGAGCTAAAACTTTTTTCACTTCATTGAGTAACAGTGACAGATATCTACCTATTTATACACCCATAACACAGACACAGCACACTGTGTAACGTGTAGGGAAGAACTTCAAAGGCGATTCTTGCTTTGCACTTTTCATTTATTGCCTATTTTTTACAACCTAACTTTGTGGAAAGGAGAAGGGGAACACCCCAACTTTGGGAGTGATGTCCAAATTAGGAAATGTGTGTCATGTAGCAGGTGGCTGTGACTCTTGAGGGACAGAGACTGATTTAGCGATGTAACCGACCTGTGCACTGGTATTTGACATGTTTTTTTTTTTCTTGGAGAAAACAAATATTTTTTAAAATATTTGTATGAAACAAATATTTGTAAAAAAAAAAACAACCCACGATTTGTGCTTTGCCAAATAACATTTGCATTCGGGCACACCCCTAGTCTGCACCAATGTGGGAGAAGAGACACAGCTGAGGCTGTGTTTGTGCAGATTAGGCAGCCCAGTACAATTTTGTGCTCATTTTGGCACAAAATTGCATTTGCGATAAAACCCTTGTAGAATGTCAGATCTTTTCTACATCTGTTGTCATTGCACAGCAGCAGGAATGATATGTGTGTTTCAGCTACAGTCTCTGATTTGAGAGAGAGACTGTGCATCATTTCACACAGGGATGGCACAGCAGAGGAAACTTAAATTTTTTAAATCTTCCAACATGGCGACACGATCAGTCAAGATCTATGGTAACTAATGTTCTGCATTTTCTAAACATCAGACTTAAAAGCTGTTACTCACAGATACCAAGTTTAACAATAAAATTATTTGAAGTAACGCAGCTGTCCTGCATCATGAGCTCCATCAAATCTGTCCAGACATTTTTATTAAATAAAAGTTCAAACTCAGTTTAGAGAATCAAAATGTTTTTTTCTGTCATGTCATGAGGACCATTACAGTGAGTTTTCAGTTATGCCACTTACAGCCAAGTCTCAAAACATTTGCAGTAATCAGTTGAAGTCTGCAAATAGACACAGCATGAATACCTTAATTCATCATTTAAATATTTCAACCAAACAGTGATAGAAATTGTCTGCTTTTCAAACAATAACCAGCTAATTTCCAAACCTGATTTTGTATCTATTTATTTAAGGATATTGTATATACTTAAAAGCATAAATGAGGACTTTCAAATATGCAGAGGAGGAGCAGAACTGCAGAGGTTAAATGTATTAATTATCCTATAAAAGTTGGAGCACCAGTATGCCAGTAACTGCAGCACATGAGAACACATCAGTTTTATTTTCATTCTACCATTGTCAGCATATTGGATTGATGTATATTAATATTTGTGGTGTCCTGAATGTATATTTTGGAACTTCTGGTGCCTCACAGAGGTGAACTCATTTCTCTCTCTCACTCAGCCTCTTTCCCCTTTTTCACCTGTTGCTGCATTTAAAGGGAATGAGAGGAGCTCAGGTGATTGGTCATTATTGAAGCCTGACCCAACTCCACCAGCGCATAAGGCATTCCTCCCGCTAATAATGTATTCAGTCTCGCCTCCATGTTGCACCTGATTGCGCCTGGATGAACCCAGAGTGTGCCAGTGCTGATGGTCAGGAAAATCGCAAAAATATGTTGATCACACACACATGTGCCATGCGCCAGGAATTAAGACTTGGATCTGCACCTGTGCCCTATTTCAGGAAAATAGGGCACACTGTTGCACTGAGTACATTTTCAAACTATAATCTAGCCTTTGTTAGCATATTGCATGCATATTGTTCTGGGAGCCTGATGTTAAGACCAAACATCTCATATTTGACTGGCCAATAAAGTATGTTGGTGATGCAGTAAAAGTTAGTCCAAGTTCAACTTTTCTGCCGGTCGACCCAGAGTTTTTTGCCTCCGGACCGACACCCCTGCTGTGCAAACTCAGTGATGTCACTGAGATTAATGAGGGTGTGATTTTGAATGCAGTACTGTTGTCTGTCTGAACACAGCCAGAGAGAGAGAGAGACAGTGAGAGGGTTTTTTAATGTTAAAACATTGGCATTTTCCTTTGAGTCAAGCTGAAATTTCAGGCCCCTTCAGTAGAGATTATAATAATATCAAAGCATAGTAATTTACACCTTTATTAGGACAGCAAAAATATAAAGTATATGATCATTGATACATTGTATTTTCAGCATCTCTCCCTCTTCACTCTTGTTAGCCCTGGGCTTACTGATGGATTGTTACTTGGGCACTATTCAAGATGTGCTTGGCTGGCTGTGCCATACCATTAAATAGGTTCACACTTGGGAGTGCAAGTATGTGTGTGTGAGAGAAAAGTATAAATGAGAAGTACTGAGCAAGGAAGTGGTGAGCCAGCTGACAACAGGTCATGGTGTGAAGTTTGATGAATGTGTTCCTCAAACTTTCTGGCTTCCTCCGTCAATGGAAAGGTAAGAGGACCAGCTTGACCTCCACTAGTGAGCCTTGGACTGTATACTATGCTTCCCACTCACACTAGCTGCAAGAATCATTTATTATTGTTTAGAATTCCTTTGTATCACCAGAACATTTTGTTCTGTGTGCGGTTTGTTCATTAAAATTAGAAATAGCTCAAGGATAATTGACATTTGGCAGTTTAGATTCATTTGTAAGCACCAGGCTTAAGACATTTAACAGTAAACAACTTTAAAATAAAGCTCTAAAGATTCATCTGTAAACAACATAAGAGAATTAACAGTGTGCAGTCTTTGTGGAAAAAAGAATTTCCTTCTTTCCATGCAATAACTGACAGCACTTAATGCATTTTCAGCACAATACAGTCAAGTCAATATCACAATTCACAAATTTGCTTCAGGGGGCTCTGAATGAAGAACATGAAGCACCACACGCTGCTCAAAGTTCTAGTACGTAATGCTTACAAGGTCATCCATACTGTTCCTGATAATGGAAATTACTCTGCTACTGCTTGCCAGTGTGATGGCTACCTTGGCCGACAATGCTATCAGGAGCAACTGAAGCCAAGAATGGTGCTCCACAATACATCAAGCTTTTATCCCTGAGTATTAACAAAGCACACTATTCAACTGTGTGACTATTGGTGTGATATTCACATCCATGAGATTACAAAAAAGACACTAAAACATCTAGTCTAACAACTCTGACACTTGATTCTGTGTTTTAGGGATTTTTCTCATTATAAAATAATATAAATTACGATGTCACCATACTTGACAAATTATCTTTCTGCCTAAATTCTTCAAGCCAATCAGTCCCTGTATGCTGTTCTTTAAATATCCTCGCAATGCTGTCTTTCAGACCTACTATTGCACAACCCACCTCCTTCCCATCAACACCTTAACCTCCAGGATGTCCAGGGAGACACGACTGACAGTTTCCATCAAACATCTGCTGGCTTTACTCCACCACCACCAGCGTCTAGACTCTGTGGGGGATCCTGTCCTATCTCCACTGTCCTATCCATTAACAAATCTTAACGAAGATGCTTCACATCAACAGAGTCTAATCGCCAAAATTTATTATCTAGCGCTAACCTCAATAAACATTGTTATACACTTCCTACTGATCTCTCCTTATTAAAATACCTTAACAATACCTTTCTAAAATTAGCTAACTTTTAATTGATTTGCTCCATATAAACCCCCACCTTTTATGCAATGCCATGCCTGTAACTCAGGGACTGTGCAGTATCTCTGCTCATCTGTGCATGACTAGGCACCATTCAAACAGCTGTCAATGTGAAGAAGAATCAAAGACGTTATTAACTCCTAATTATTTTCCGTCACTTTGATTATGTTATTTGTCAGTCACGCAGACACTGGAAAAGACTATGCAATACCACGGAGTCCTGCCTCATGCTGTTTCTCATCTTGTATTATTGCCATCATTAGTTAGGGTAATCCATGTGGCAATGACAGATGTCGATTGAAATTGTGATCTGAACCAACAGGTTTCAGTATTCATTGTCAATACTGTTAATATACAATAACATATAATATTAATACAGTCAGTTACATTAAAAGCAATGTGCAGTGCCGAGATTGAAGGCATCATTATCGCACAATGTGATAGATGCAGTGATCCATCCTCTTGTGCTTTAACTGTTGGATATTAATAACTTTGCTGATGTAACTTTCATTATTAAGCCTCATGGACTGGCAAGAGAGAGGCTTGTGGCATGACTTAGGTGACAAGTACATTAATCTCAGATTCTTCTAGTATTCATCAATGCTCACAACTATATGGGAAATATTCTATACAACAGCCATGTTGATAAGTGGAATTTACCATACCATAATATTGAGCCCATTATTTTGCAAAAAAAAAAAAAATACTGTAATTATTTTGATTTTTGAATGTTTAAATACAATTTTATTGCATATATATAGTTATATATACTGTATAGTAAATACACACTTTTCCAACACTGCAAATTAACAATAATAATAATGTAATTCCCTCCACTTAAGAGATATTGATATATTTTATATTCTGTATTCACAAATGTAAGCATTATAAACTTAAAAACTGTATCTAAGTATGCATTCTCGGTTTTTGTTAATGCTGTTATGTAATATGTCTCATGGAAAATTCACAACATTTGTGCATTAAAAAAAGAGTTTTGCATTACAAACATCACAATCTAATACCTTCTACCTTGACTTCGGAGTGGACCATCATGATGTGACTTGAATTAATACAGTTCTATCAAAGAGAAAAATGATTTCACACGCTGTGATGAGAACACATTTACGTAGTTCAGCAGAAAAGCAAAGTGAAGTAGAGGAATAGATGAAGTAAATGGAGGAAGGATTTAGTACAAACTGAATGTCAGTTGAGTTAGCTTTTGAGCGCAAAAGAGAGTAAGGTGTTAATAAAAGTATGCCTATTATTCAGCCTAAGGTTCCTGCTCTGGCCAATTTAATGAAATATGGTAATTTCATTAAAGAAAACACAACAGTATTACTTTTAACCTTAACTCCAGACCCGAGGTTATTCACATCCACCCTGTGTTCCTGTGTATATTAATGGGCTGCAGATTTAATTTCAGAAGTGAAGGTACAGCAACATCTGTAGTCATTGTGCTGGTGTTTGACCAAAAGGCATGATGCATTTTTAGCAGTATTTAAAAGGTCTTGACTGAGAGTTGAAATTGAATCAATCCTGCAACCATATACGTGTCGGCAGTGTAATGCGTGTGTGACACAGTGATATTTCACAGGCTTTTTTCTTTCTCCATCCCCATAATTCCTTCACACTCGAAACATGCATACAAATACAGTATGCATGTTTATCACATGCATCTCTAGATGAATTCTGTCAGGCAGACGCTGCTCGGCGGCTAATCGCTGTAAGGCACCAGCTGCTGAGAGCGAAATATATAAAAAGCATGCTTGAATTGCGCCACAACCCTCTTGCAGCTCACAGAACCTTTTCACAGAGGACTCGATTTAATTACAGCACATTTTCTATTACAATCCAACCAGCTACATTATAGGAATGGCACCTATACCACCATGCTGGCACTGTATATACGTGCAGAGAATATGTGAAAATGTGAGTACATATGCACTCCTGTATACTATTATATTTGGGCCTTCAATATGATTATGGCTGATTGAAGTGACAGACACAGTGAGAATTTAGAAACCAGGACACTCTGAGGATGTGATGACCTTTAATGCTAATACAGCAACCAAGCTATAACCCACAGATGGATTGTGGGACTTTAATCAACATGTAAGAGGTTTAAAATGCTCTGGAGAATAAGGTGCCATAAGCCTTCTCAACTGCCTCAATCACTTACCTACTGCTACACCAAGCTCTGCACTGCCAACTAGTCAAATAGCTTAAGGGATACAGGTCAAGTACGTCAGCCTGTGTGTGTGCACGAGTGTATACTTGTGGGGATGGATTTCAATAGCCTAATACAGTGCAGTGTGTTCATAGGGTCAGGTTTTGTTTGTGTTACTGGGATGAATATGATATAAATAAGCTTGATGGCAGGAATGGATGAGTGATGCATTCAAACAACCTTTGTCAGCTTGTAAATTGGTTTTGCTATTGCTAAAAGAGTCCTGCAATCCCCTTCATATTGTGCATAGATATGTGTGCGGGAGAGTGAGAGTGTGTGAGATAGAGAGATGCTATGGTTGCAACCATAAAAAGAGGCATTTTGTTTAGCAGTTAATACAGAGTCTGCACCCGTCAGGAGGTAAGGGGGTATCAAATTCATGCTGGCAGGTCAACAATCACACATGCACACAGAATGTGAATTGAATCCTATTACACCGGAGATTGAAATCTATTCCTCTCAAAACTCATTCTGGCCAATACAAATGCAGATGTATGCACAAGCACATGCAGGCATGATTGACTTACAAGCATTACATGAACTGATGCCATAAAGTTCAATTGCTTTAATGTGTGATTAAAATGTGGTTTTATGTAGCTTTTGGTTTATTTTCATTTGTATTCATGTAAGATAGGAGAAAATCTGGCCCTGGAATTTGAGCTTTGGTGTGTTTTGAAAGGTAATGAGCGTGCCCATATATTCAAAAGTCTCCAGGGTTTGTTATTTTCAGTATTTATTTTATTCTATTTGCAGTGTAACTATTCTGTAGTTTTTCCATTTGTTTTACTTAATTAGAGGGACTGTAGACATTTTGTAATCAGCGGCTCTCCCCTATACTTGAAGATTTTCTGAGTTGTGCTCATCACAACAGTGCATTGTTGCTGTAAACTATGGTGGTCAGCATCTCCGTGCAGCAGGAAACACAACCTGTCTTTGTCCTTTAGGGACATAAAATGCAGATAAAAATCTGTTCAAACCTGCTTATATCAGCTCTCTCTGAAAAATCTGGGTATTTTTCTGTGAAAACTGTATTGTATGGGTATATATGTGTGTGTATCTTCCCAGAATTCATATTCCTGGGACTGAATACATATACAGTATATATTTTTAGTTAATTCCTAATGTCTAACAAACTATAAATACAATTACAGCATTTGGCTAATAACATGATATACTATATGTAAGAATTAAAGCACAAAAAACATGCCAGATGGCAAATTAGGCAGCAAATGGTCTCATTTCTCAAGCAGAGGAAACAAATGATGACTGCTCTGCTTATGAATGGAAATGATGCGCATTTGGTTTAATGACTTTGGTGTGTGAATTATGAGTGAAGACTTTGAGTCATTCATTAAATCTTCTGTTTGGTCTTGCTGGTGGCATATACTCTCTGCCCATCACAACTTAATTATGACTGGATTATGCTGGGTGGGTGTGTGTGTGTGTGTGTGTGTGAAATGAGTGAGCTGAACTTTCTTCATTCTGCAAAGTTTTGTAACTATACTAACATTTCCCACTTTCTGGGTGGGAAACAGATTAGGTGGAGAAATATTTGGTTATCCTGACATCTCCCCAAGTTGCTAAATATCTATCCTGGAGGCAGTGTACGTGACTCAGCCCCTGACTGATAACTCAAATCAATAAACCAACATGGCAAAATCCCTATTGACAAACTCTCACCTCTGAAATACATGCTGACCCGTCTGTCTGTCCAAGCTATTGTGTGCCAAAGCAGGGGGGCCTAATTTGTCCAAACAACATTTGTACCAAAGCAGGACAGTCACAGGGGGTCTTTCATGGCTATTCCACACTCAAACACATTTTCTGTCCAAAAAAATGCTGTCCAAAACACAATTTCTTACAGTTTAGTGATTTGTGATGACGTTTAGCATATAATTTATAGGAGCATGCATTTAATATATCAGTATAATAGACTGTAAAATGCATGGACATGATGATTCCCTTGCAGCTAAATATCAGATCCATTTTGCTTCAGTCTGTATTTTGTTCAATACATATTCAAAACAACGCACATTAAATTAAGCCGGCACTTAGTGAGATTAAACATACAGTTCTATTTTTTTTTTTTTTTTAATTTGATTTATTGATTGGGACAGTGTGCAGTTTTCAACAGTAAAGATGCACTGCACCAGAGTTAGCTCCGAGCTAATTGCATCCATAGTCCCCCACAATCAAAATATCTGACAAGCGTAGTCACTTCTCCAGGTTTTCAAACCAAGCAGGCGAATTACCATGCAATGAACTAAAGAACGTGGAGGAAAAAGCAAACAAATGGCAACTGAATAAGCTGTCCGATCAACACAAAAATCAACAAGTTGACCTTTGGGCTTAATTATGTCCTTTCACTGCTTCGAAGATCATGATACACAATGGCTTTTATATGTCTATTCCGAGGAGAGAGGCACACTGCTACAGTGGAAAGACAGTGAGAAAAATGGTGCGCATAGCTTAAATGATTATGGTTAATTGATCAATTAGTCCAACAGAAAATGAATATGTAACCAGTGTTACCCCCCTACCCCCTCCCCCCCAGCCGCTCCAAAGCAGTCAACCCATAGGAAACACTGATGTGTGTTCAATGTGTATTAAAACGTGATTATTTTCTGATTTCATTAGACTTCGATGATAGTAAAATGAACATCTTTGGGCTTTGAACTGTTGGTTTAGTTGAGTGTGAAATCAGGATCTGGGGAATTGTGATGGACATGGTCACTACTACTCAGCGGGGTTTAGGATGTTTTTACAGCAATAGCCTGGTGAACAACACAGAAATATGACAACATCAACACATGTACACAGTCCACACATCACAAACAGACCATTTGGGCACCAACACACTTGAGGTTTCAAGAATTCAGTGACTGCTAACACTGCCAAGATGGAGACATTTGATCTGCTGTAACCACCAGTGGTGAAGTACATTCACTTATTATCTCCATTTTATGCTTTATAGTTTTACCCCTCTACATTTCAGGGGTAATATTGTACATTCTTCTCCTCTAGACTAATTTGACACTTGTGGTAACTTTGCAGATTTTACATAAAAAATGATAATCTTGAAAATCATGAGTCATTAACATAGATCAAATTAATCTACATAGTATTTCCCGCATATTCTTTCAACAGCGGTGCGGTGGTGCTTATAAAAATGATTTTATTTGTTTATATTAACTATTTCAAATAGTGTACATTTTCTGTGTTGGCGCATTTCACTCTTTGACATTTATTACAACACAGCTATCTAGGCCCCCAGAGCCCTTCTGGGGGGTCAAAAGCTCCTGGCAAACGTTAACTGCCAACTTAAATTAGTGTGAACAATATAACAACAATGCAAAACAATATACAAACAAACAATATAATATAAAAATTCAATATTTCAAAATACAGTAATCATGTATAAACTAGCTATTTCCATTTAAAATCAATTGGCTAACAGAATCACTATATATATATATATATATATATATATTTATATATACACACATAAAATAGGCTATTAAAATGCTATATTAGTCTATTATCTACAATTATTTACAATTCTTATCATTTCAGGTATAAAACAATTATCTCATTCCCTCGTAACTTCAATCACGCAACATTTACATTACAATATAATCTCCCTCGTTCATCCTCTCTGTTTACGCGTGACGAATGAACATGAACATGAATAAATCTATCTGGAAATAGATTCAAAAATATAGATTCAGAAATATATTCTACAAATATAGGTACTGGCATTGTGGGCTCAGTGTGTACACAACAGCACTGCTGCTAAAAAAAATTCTGCAGGAAACACTGCTACACTATATAAACTAGTTTAAGTTAGCTCTGCTATTTGCTTTGCTATTTTTTGCCAATGCATATTTTTATTCTTGATACTTTATGTATCTGCTGATAATGCTTATCTTACTTTTACTGGTAAAATTTTGAATGTGGGACTAGTGGAGTATTTTTATATTGTAGTATTGTTACTTTTACTTAAGTATAAGATCTCAGTATTCCTTCCACCACTGACAACCTTTGTGTGTGTGTGTGGGTGTATAGGCTTATTGTAAATGCGTCCTGGCGTGTGTGTTTCTGTGGTAATGTCCATGTCCTCAGCAGGAAATCAGCACAAGCCTTGCAGGGGGATCAAACTTGGACTGTTATTAATGTAAAACAAGAGGAGCCATTATGACTCTTTCAGCCTGAAGAGATGAAAAAGATTCCAACAAAGACTTCATAAATAGTTTGGTGCTCCTCTGATCAGTATCGTCAATACCAACCATTTATGATTTACTGAAAGCCTTACAGCAAATCGTGAGAGAATAAGAGGTATGATTTCCTTTTGAACAAGATGTGACATGAAAGCACTCTTTGTGACGCCAGGCAGATATAAAACCAACATTTTGACTCATTATTTTTCCTTTGATGACCGCAGCACCATCACTGAAGAATCTTGTTCCTGGAATTAGAGAGAGACTCACATGTGATAACAAACAAACACACTAACTAAAGACAGAAAGAAAGATGCAGAAAGATTGATCTCTTCAAATATTTTTAATTCAATATATGTATGTTGTCATGCAGCCCTTGCCAGATTTTTCATTTTATAATATGTATATATATATATATATATATATATATATATATATATATATATATATATTTCTCCCTCTGTGAACTCTTTGAACGTAGCCTCTAGGGGCTCCTATTAGTGCACCATGTGTGAGGAGAGATGAGGAGGAAAAGAGCATCAAGGTCTTCTGAAAATCACTCCTCCTCTGTTGGATCAAGGGATGGAGAAGGGAGGAGAAGACGAAAGTAGGCAGGAAGGGATAGGAGTATAAAGATGGAGGAGATCAGTTCAGAACTAAGAAGAAGAGGATTCACAAGCTTACTCTGACTAAAAACGGTACATTTTTAATGTCCAAATGCCGTGATTCCCACAGGACTTTGTGAGACTGTGGTGGGTGGACATACGACCCTCTAGGGGGATCCAGGTGTGTCATCCCCTGGAAGAAAACTTTAAAAACATTTTAAAGTTAAATACATCAATCTGGTGCACGTTAAGAGCAAAATTATGAGGCCAGAGATCTATGAAGAACTTTGTGCTCTAGTAAACAATTTAATCATGAACACATGCATCATGTATAGATATGAATACTGATGACACAGCAAATATAATCAACTATTATAACTATTTTCTGACATTGTTTGTTCACTACTTATTTCTGCTGAAAACAGTAGGATAAAAAAATAGAGCTGTAATGATTAAGCTATTAGTTGACAACTATTTTGATAAACAAATAATATTTTTTTAAGGAAAAATGCCAAAAATATTTTTGTTGTAGCTTCTCAAATATGAAGATTTTATATGAGAAAAAGTAGCTGTATTGGAAACAAACAGTTTATTTCTGTCTTTGTCTTTCTGTAATGTACCTTGGTCAGCTGGTATATGTAAACAGCTAAATGTAGCTGTTTGGACAAAAGGTCAAAATATTTATTATATTAATTTACTGCCTATTGTATTATCTTTGTATTCTGCTTTTGCCTTGTTGCTGAAAAAATATTATGCTTTGCACTTTTACAATAACTACTGGATTGTATGAATAGAGCTGTAAAGGCATATTTTAGTTTACATATTTTTGAGGTCAACTGAAATGTTTGGTAACTTAATCCTTAATTTATGTTCAAAGTGTTTTTTTATAACTGGCTTTTGCTTGCTGAAGATTTTACACAGGATACTGTATGAAATCTTGATATAAGTTACAGCATGATAATGTTTGTTTTACTGTGGTCCTGTCAAGAAGCTGAGTGTCTTCACCTGCCAGATTATAAAATACTTTAACAAGCCTGTGGGCAGTGAAATATTAGGTGCAAAGTTTCAATTCGACTGTTGTAATTTTGAGGAAGAACTTCAGAGTTGTTAAAATTCTTGTTAGTTTGGTCAAGCGAGAAGGAGTGCAGCCTGCTTTGGGAGGTGACCTCCTTGGAAGATAACCCATGACTAGATGTAGGTTTGCATCTAAGGCCTGCTTATCAGAGCATGCACTCCTTCAATTTTTCCTTATTCTCTCTCTATTTTTGCCTCTGTTCCCCCACCTCTCAAAGCCAACTATTCTATTTTTACCCCTTATTCGTGTCTTTGTTTTAAAATCCATTTCTTCTTTAATAATTTGACTCTAATGAACTGTCAGAGATCAATCTGATCAATTTACCACATTAGATAAGATTGTAATCTGGTTTATCACTGACCTCACAATTAAAATTTATAATTTAATACTTTCAACATTTTACTGTCATTTTGTTATTCATGGCATAAGTAAAGTATTGATATATAAATACATGTGATTAATAGTAACATGGACAAATTAATGATAGCATTTGTTTTCATGTGGCAAATCTGAGAAAATAACTCAAAAGAAATCTGCATCTTACCACAATAAACAAGACAACAACAACAACAACAACAACAACAACAATTCTTGTGTAAGAATTTATTTGTGTTGATTTGCATTCTGATGTATGTGTTCATGTGTGTATACAGTGTGTACATATGTGTCAGTATGCCTTGACTCACACACACACACACACATAGTATGCGTGTGTGTGTGTGTGTCTGTGCGTGCGCTTGTTGCATATTTGTGTATGTTGATGTCACTATAAGTCACATCTCTATGTTCTTGTGAACAGAGTTATATAATCAAAACCCCAGCAGAGGGATAAAAAAGAAGGGAAAAACATTACAGAAGTCATTATGAGATAAGGCTCATTCTCCTCCTGGCTCAGACCCCTGACAAGGCTATGAGTTACTTAAAATAGCCCCATGTGTTGTTATTCACATTAGACAGTCAACAACATCACACAGTGGATCGAGCTTAAGAGAGAGAGACAGAGAAATCAGTAATCTGATGTGGGACATTCAGATTAGTTCTAGGCAAGATGCCAGGTTGTATAACTGTGTGTGTTTACAGTGTGTGTGTGAAATTATGAAGGTGATTAGAGCTAGGTATCAAATCCTGATATTTTGATCAATCTGTAGCACAGAGTATCATGAACTGTCAAAAACCAAACGTATTTTCCAAAATGTTAACCATTCCTTTAAGATTCGATGTTTTATTGAATAACAAAGGACTTTAAATAAGCTAAGAGTCACGCTAACAGTTCTGTGAGGCTGTACTTGGGCAGAGCGGTGCTTTGAGCTAAATGCTAAAATCAGCATGCTAACATGGTCACAATGACAATACTAACATGGTGGTAAGCAGGTGTAATGTTTCCAATGATCACCATCTTAGTTTATCTTAGTTTTCTCATTTTCTATTTAACACAAAACACAAAGCACAGGCTTATGGGAACATCATTAGTTTTGCAAGTAGGTAGTCAAACCAGAATATTGGCCAAATTACATTTCTGACCTGATGATGGCATTGATGAAAAGTGAAGGGATACAATTAATCTTCAGGGGAATATGAATGTTTTGTACCAAAGTTTATGGTAATCCATCTAATAGCTGTTGAGATATTTCACTTAAAACCACAAATTTCAACCTCATTGCGACTCCAGAGGAAAAATCAGGGAACCTCCAAAGCCTCATCCTCTGGTAACCATAAACATAAAAAAAATACAAAATTTTATGACAATCCATCCAATAGTTGTTGAGATATTTCAGTCGGGAAGAAAGTGGTGGACTGACTGACCGACACTAACATCCATAGAGCAATGCCACATGCATGGCTAAAAATATATAATAATTGGTATTGGTTCCCAGGACTTGAGGTAAGAATTTCAAACAAGACCAAGCCCTGAATATATATGGGATGAAAAATAATGTAAGTCAATGGAAGAAATGTGTAATGCCAGTACTGGGGCACAGTAATAAAACAGAGGGGTGGGGAGGTGAAGCCACACAGAGGAGAGAGAAATCACAGAGCAGAGCAGTCCTTGTTCTGCCTGATATCCGCCTCTGTGACACCTTCTCCCTCAGGGTATTGTGACATCCAGAGGACATGTCCAAGCAACTCTTATCAGCCTTTGCAACACACACACACACACACAGACGCACACAAATACACACAGGATGATCCTTACTCAGGTCCCAGCTTGAGGAGAGTATGCACTGTGTAGGTGTGTGATGACAACAGTTCTGGGTGATTTATTTGACATCTTACCCTTTCAGTACTGATCCATTACTGTTATGGTCTTTGACATAAGCTCATAGTCCCTCTTCAATTCCAACAGACAATTAACTAAGAAAGATAATGACTGTTATGTGAGCTTTATACGACCCATGCAGACATGCATATGTGCACTGCATCATTAGGAGCCCTTTCTATCTTCAGACCTCCAGTACGCCAGGCACTGTTCATGGTTCATTTAAAGAGGGACTATTTCTGTCCTGCACATCATGCGGAAAGCCCTTCAGTAACATGTATGAGGGGACACTTCACACGTGTGGCCATCATGTGCTCGGTACATGACACTTAAATTACATGGCACTATGGGGAATGTAAGTGGCTGAAGCTGATGTGCAGATAAACGTCAGCACAGTTTTAGGCAGCCTGCCATGTGGGCCTGTAAGAGGTGAAGACAAAGTGTTAAGTAAAAGGGGTGGGGTATTTCTTGTTGTTGTTGTTGTTGTTGGAAGCACTGGGGTGTTTGTGGTTAGGGGGAAGGAAGTGATTATAGTCCATAAATAGCAGCAGCAGCTCAGTGTGTGTGTGTGTGTGTGTGAGTGTGTGAGTGAGTCATTGCACCATCCAGAATTCTCAGAAAGTTTCATCTGAAACTGTTAATCTTGGAGACCTTTAGTGATAAGCAGGTATTTCTGTGGTGTGTAAAAGGAGAGGTCTTATTTCTGCCATGGTGAGTCATGAGTTGTTCAGGGTGACTGGATGAAGTCCCCTGTATTAAGCTTTGTGTAGAGGAAGGAAGGCTTGTCAAAAACATTGTCCCTGTTTCTGCTAGTTGGTCAGGGAACAGGAATCGTGCCAGCTTATTACATTGGAGAGCTTAAGCAGAAAGAGATTCCCACACTGCTCTGACACACTGAGATGGTCAAGTCAAAGCAGCATTACCTTAATTACCTTAATGTAAAAACACTCTGTTACAAGTCCTGCATTCAAAATCTTACTTAATTTAAAGTACATAAATATTATAAGCAAAATTTACTTAAAGTATTAAATGCTGAGGTACTTATTATTACATTAAATTACACAGACAGTTTTGTACAAAGTAACAAACAATAAGTGCATTCAAACTCAACAGAGAGTTTAAGTGTCAAAATGTCCAATCAAAAATAGAAATGCAACCCTCCCAAATAAACAACTGTCTTCAAAGAGCTACATTACAAGTGCTGTTTTCCTTTTCTTAAATAAATAAGACATAATCAAGTGTCAACGAGTCAAGGTAATTATGCAGGAGGGCTAATTATATATATACATATATATAGTTCCAGTCAAAGGCTTGGACACACTTTCTCATTCAAGTGAATGGGAAGGTGTGTCCAAACTTTTAACTGGCACCATATATATGTACACACACACACACAGTGAGTCATTGTATTAGTAAAATCTGAATCTGCAAAGTCATTAATAACTACTTATGTCAAATAAATGTAATGGAATAAAAAGTACAATACAGTATTTCTGAAATGCAGTGGAGCATAAGTATCAGTATAGCATGAGATGAAAACACTTGAGTAAAGTACAAGTACCGTCAAATTTCCCTTAAGCACAGTGCTTGAGAAAAGTGCTTGTAGTTTGTTGTACTGCATTTTCCTGTAGGAGTTGGGCAAGTGGGCCACCATGTTTACAATAGGTACCTCTGGGGGAGATATTTCACACCTGGCACCTAACCAGCACACTGTGGTGACTTACAGCAACAGATGGGGGATATTCAGCTGTTGAAAGTCATGGAGAAGCTGTGGGCTATGAACAGTTTTCATTATCTTTTAAGTCCTTGCATGTCCCAGGCTTTGTTCTGACTTCTCTGTAGTTAGACAGAGAAGTCACTGTCCACTGGGACTTTGCTCTGAATAGTGTCACACAAAGCACAATATGCTAATGAGGATGAAAAATGACGTCTTTATGAACAACATCTATTTGCCTTTCATTTTGCTTTGATTCATTCACTTTGCATGTATGCCCACATCTGTGTTCAGCCACATTCTGCATACAGCTGCATTTCCAACTCCAACACTGCCAGACTTCATACTATGTGTGTGTTAATGCGAGTACAACAGCTGGAGGGAGCAGATGTTACATGGTGTCCCAGGGGTAGCAGAAGGCCAGTGCACCATCTTGTCCTGTCCCAGCGCTTACACAGACAAGCTGGCTTAGGGTGAGGACTAGACAGGCTGGGTGCTGCAGGGGGCCAAGGCAGAGAAACCCGCTCATCACTGACGCTAATTAATACTGAGAGAAGTACTGCTGCATACTGCAACACCAGCTTACCTCATTAAAAACGGTCAGATCCCGTGTCCTGTCTTGTTCCCTTCTGCTTGGTCTCTTTTATTTTTCTTTTCCTCTACAATTATCCACCTTTTTTTCCTTGATACATTTAGCCTGAATTATCTGTCCCTTCACAGACGTCATGTTTCATTTCTGTACCATAATCAATTTGTCTCATTTACTGAGCAATTCTCTCTTTTTTTATATCTGCATGTGTCTCCCTTCAGTTCCAGGCATCTGCACCTAAGAATTTCTTGACAACATGATTCCAATAAATATTTTATACATTTTTACAATGCATCATATCATAAATGAGGCTTTTAGTTAGTTTGTGATTTAATGGTTCTGAAATTAGACACAGTGTTAACATTAACATCCGAACAGAAAGCGGTAAATCACAGTCACAGAGGAGTCTGTTGCTGCACAGTTTCCAAGAATGGACTTCTCAGAAGTCCTGGTACTTGCCCTCTCTAGAGCTAAGTTTCTTTCTCTTCCTTTGTCTGCTTGTCTGCAAGGCGCTCTCATTCAAAGCCCAGAACAATAGTGAAAACTGTCCATTTCTTGGAAGTAGCTGCATGCATCTATCTTTCTGTCCATTTTCCCTTCCTGGTACTGTGTTGTGTCCTGCCCACTCATCTGTCCAGGCTGCTGGGGGGACGCCTGTCCACAGGGAGCCCAGGTGGAGGGGCTGGACACAGGAATTTTCAACAGACAATTGATTTCTCTCATCCACACTCCTTATAACATGCACCTCATGTAGAACGTGCGTAGGAGAGAAACCATCCACAACCACTGTGAACACACCATATGCCTAATCCGTCTCACACACACACACACACACACACACACACACACACACATGCACGCACACACAAAAATAACTTCATGAAATCAATCACATATAGCACAAACCATCTCTGCTGAAGCCTAAGCTATCAAAACAATTAGCAAGTCCAAACACGCTGCAGCCATGAATCTCAGCAGCCAAGTCCTTAACACAGAGAGTGAATAGGGTGACGCGTTGATCTACACTATGCCCATTCCATATATTTTCATTAGACTGGATGACTAGCACACAACCCAACCTTGTAATGTATGAGCAACGGCTCATTTCACACTAATTTTCCCCGGGTGGTGTAGTTAAATTCATGAATAGTGATGGACAAGAGTGCTGTTCACAAATGTCTTTGCAAGTCTATCCATAATGCTAGATCTCACAGTATAGAGGCAGGATGCAACCACCTGACTTTCTGAGCACCTGACTTATAGCTCATTGTAAGTCACGTCACGCCTCATAGTACTTTAGCCAGCCAGCACTGCACTCATGGTCAATTATGATTCCTCTGCTGCTTTATGGGGTGCTGTTTGGTGGGAATGGAAGGGGTGTTTATTTTCAAGGGCAAGTCCCTGAAGAGTAAATGACACCAACACTCCACCCTGCTTTACTGTCCTCCCCTCTTCCCTCTTCATTGATCCAGAGTGGAGACAGTATAGTAAACAGTCTTACTGATTTCTCTGTGGGGTGTGCCAACTTCCAAATAGAATAAATCCTGTGGAGGATAATCTGACTTCAATGCACATATGGCCCTAAAGCAATATAACAGTCTTTATAGGTGATCCTTTTCATTTCATCAGAAAGCAGCCTTGTTATGGAAAACATTTCCACCCCATATTATTGTGGTTGGTCATCTCACACTCCTTTTGTGTGAAATTTTTTGAACAGAGACAAGACGTTTCAAAATGGGAGAGAGCATGACGGACACATCTTATTGTCACTTTATGAAAGCAATGACGACAGCGTTTAGCACTTCACGAGTGCTACACATAAGCTGTCATAAATATTGTTTGTGCGCTCCCAAATCTGCCTTGATATGAAAAATCTGCTGGTACTTTTACAGCACTGTTTGATATGCATGAATGCATTCAAAGCTCCCTTCATGCATCATTTGCATTAAACTTGTTTTTGTACAGGGTAGTCTGCAGTGACAACCAGTATTCTAGGTTATTTTCCTCCTTTGAGAGAAATGTCTTACCACTTACTCTTAATTCTTACCTTGCTGTGAGATCATAATACATGCTGGAGTACATATCATAGAAATTAAGATGACCTTGGGCAGAAAGGTGACCTTGTTAGTCAGAATATATTTTGTCTTGTGCCATTACCAGGTATGTGTCCTTTGAGAGCATGCTTCAGAAAGACACGGCAGCCTTTCCTGCTTTCCTTACAGGTAGTAATTAATTAGAGCCCTAAATTCTACATTCAATCTAAAACCCTTTCAATTTATTTTTTTATTTTAAATGAAGAGTAGATTTGACACACCTCTCCATTCCCAACAAGCCCATGTTTATACCTTAAAACATTTAATTTACATTGTTCTGGGAGCACAAGATAAACAGAAGTAATCCCAGAACATGACCTTAGGAGCAGCAATCTTCATACCATTTGCTTTACATTCTTGTCATTTAATAACATGGATAAGAGTCCTCTTCATTCCAGTGTAATGTTCAGTTACCTGAACAAATAATAGAAAAATAGAAAAAATAGGATGCCATCCAGAGGCAGATATATACAGATCTAAACTATCCAGAAAAGAGTTTGCTAGTTGCATTGAACATTTATAGGTTTTGATTGGATCGATCCAATCTTCATTCGTGGTCTATAATTACTTTTGAACAAAGGGTGTTATCAAGAAGCTCATTCAAACTGTTCAGCTTTTAGTGGCCTGTGTTAAATCTAACCATCTTTTTTTTTACTGAACTGTTGCCTTGCAGCTAAGTAAAAGTGGTGAAATATTACATCCCAGATCTACAGATATGAGGTAATTGCAATAAGATTGAAGCAGTGAGCTTGCTAAGTCTTAGTACTGGCTGGTAAAGAACACTCAGATCGTGATTATGGATGTTGCAATATTTCTGAGACAACTGTACAGCTCATCAAGCAACAGATAATAGCTATAGTTTTTCAATAAAGGTTCCCTGCAGGAAGACAAAGCAATAGAGGGGATGTCAGGGTAAGGCTATATTAGCACTGAACAAAGCACAAGTGAATTTCTATAATTAAAGTCACTAGGTTGAAAAGCCCTTAGATCGACCCATAACCCTTCCCCAAGGGCATTTATGTCACATACACATGTTTACTATTGCTGTAATCTGCACTTTTTGCATGTTTATAATACCAAACAAATGTGAGACAATGTAATCATGCAGAGAACACATCATGTGACACATTGAATATGTGGACACTGACACCGTAGTTGACAATAAATTACTGTACGTCAACTTGTGATACTGACAGCTCAGAAAATCCTTCCAGTAATACAGAGTAAGGAGAATGCAGAAAGGAGCTGAATAGAAAACAATGAGGCCCATGCATGGGGTCATTTTTCAGATTACTTACAGTACACACAAACATACACAATAAGGCTATGTGTACACTGTGGCAAAAAAAGATTAGGGCCCTATTTTTGAGCGGGACCACATCACAAGGTACAAAGTTACAATTTCCTGTGGCAGAAGAAAAGGGTTTTTTCACCTGAAAATAATTTGGTATTAATATCACATTGCAGATATCAGACCTAACTGCAGAAACCAAAAATTCAAGTATTGTTTTTTCAGTAGTTTTTATAATATCACAAGTCATGGACAAAAGAAATCAACAAAAAAATAACTGGCCAGGAATAACAAAAGACAAAAGGAAAATCAAACAGCTGTCATGTAAAACATTCAATAAGTAGATATACGTCTGTTCAAGGCTAAACTGTGCTAAGTCTAGCAAAGAGTATAGCATAGTCTTTCAAAAAGGGTCCTGTTATGACCAGTGCAGACCAACATTGCACAATGAAAACAGGTGCAGTCTGTAATTCACTAAAAAGCAGGTAATTATCACATGTCCCACTGTGGGATAACCAAGGATGGATGAGGTGCTGTGAATGTGGCCTTGGACTCAAAGCCAAATCAGCACCATGGACAGCAGCCAGGACAGCCCCTTGGCATAGCATAGAAACATCAATACAAAAGCCACATCTATGCACTAAAGTAGAAATAGAGGCATAGCAGGGAGTGTCATTGTCAGTTCAGCGGCATCGGGTCTAATTTTGGAATGAAAGATGACTACATTTTGCACCATACACCTCAACCTGCACTTTATATCACCTTTTTAATTGCCAGAGCCAGACCTAAACACAAATGTCCAAAACCACACCAAATAGTTTGATGTATGATATGCTTCACTTTGAGCTGCAATTTTTACTCGATTAATGGATTAGTCAGTTGCCAGAAAATGAATCAGAAACTATCTTGATTATCAAATAATCATGTTAGTCATTTCTTAAGCAAATATGCAAAAAATGTTTTTGCTTTTAGTTTCTCAAATGTGATGATTTCATGCTTTTCTTTGCCATACATGATAGTAATCTTTATATCTTTTGGTTTTGGACTGTTGTTCAGACAAAATAAGACATTTACAAACATAACCTTGGACTTTGGGAAGTTATAACAGGCATTTTCACTGTTTTATAGACAAAATAATGAATCTATTAATCGAGAAAATAATCAGCATGTTAATCGATAATAAAATAATCATTAGTTGCAGCCATACTTCACTTTGATCATACATTCCTTAACCACTAGATACTACACATCTAGATGCACAGCTAAGTATAATTTAAAATGATTATCTGCTTCCAAGTTTATGCAGCTTTGGAGATGATGACATAAGACACACAGTTCACAAGGTTCCAGTAGCAGTTCACCACCAGGGCAACAATGGGGCTAGCTGTCGGGCCAGTTAAATTGACTCTGACACTAAGCTCTAATTTTAGCAGTGGGGAAACCAAGTCATCTAAAAAATTAAGGTATAAACTAGGGAAATGTTGTACCATTTCATTGGGGTGTAATGTAGCAAACCACATTCAATTAGTAAACTTATAGACAAATTTATGTTCACATCAATCAGAAACAATGCACATATCGTGCTTACTCAAGTTCCTTATTTATACTCTTAGCATACAAATATACAGCATTACAAAGCTTATACTCTGATGCAGGCACAGATCAAAGTTGAATGGTGGAAATGTCAAATATATGACTTACAGACTCTTATCTATGTGCTTGGCTTACAAAAATTTTACAATATTCTAGTTAGATATTAAAGCTAATGACTCATACAGCAGCGTAAAAACAAGACAAGAATAAAGAAATTCTCACAAGCAATAAACAGGCATTCAGCAAAAGCCCATTTACAAATCACACACCATCAACAGGTGACTGAACAATCAATGGGCATCTTCTAAATTATTCATATTGTCTATGTAGACAGTATATTGTAAGACAGCTTCAGTGCCTAGACAAACAACCTACAGTAACCTACATATTATGATCTCCATGACATCAACAAGAGCACTAAAATTAGTTAAATACACACTAACATCCATGACAAGACGTTTAACCAGCAAACAAAGACACAGACAGATGTAGGGTGTATTTGACTCATGTTAGTTGATGTTGAAACCCATTTCTTTCACAGAGATAAAGTATCCTTGCCATGTAATGTCCAACTGCACTTGTTATTGTGACTGTTATTTGTTTTTTGTTAACAGAACTCTTACTAGTCTAACAAAAGCACGTTAGCCGATGTTATTAGCAACACTAGAAAACTAGCTAGCTTAATTCTCCCTCTTGTTTCGTTTAAATGTTAACTTTCTGTTGTTTGTTGTGAGGCCAATGAACAACTTTGCCAATCACTTCAGAGTTTCTTTTCCAGAGACCCGTCCATTATTGACATGAATCAAAACCAATCTTAAGGGTGTCTATTTCCCCTTTCTTTTTCCTTTAGTAGACTCAACAAGGTTGCCATTTATGTAAGGTAATGGTGGGGTCCGTTACCACATTTGACCTCACAGACTAGTTAACATTTACCAGCCATTACCAGAGGGGCGCGGTTTCACTCATTTGTGGAAACATGGTAAGGACAACAAAGAAGTGTATTATGTGACAAAGACAATTATATAATTTTTGTAATGGATATTTTGGCTCTCATGTTTATTGTCTTAAGATTATGTTATATTGTTTTATGTTATACTGTCTTACAGCTAAGTTAACATCATAATAGTTTGTCTTCTTTTGGCTCTCACGTGAACATGTCCCATTGCTGGCTCCCAACAGTTGTGGATCAGTTAATTAAAGCAAGCTGAGATTTGGCCTTCAACTTCTACTTCTCAGCAAACAGAGGCAGAGAAGAAAAATCCCTAAGGAAAAAACATAGATAAGGCTATGAATTGGTAGAAGGAACATTATGCATTCATTAAAAGACACCTGTTGGGATGACGAATATGGGATGATCTGTGACGAGACGCCTATATGTACAATTACCACTCTTTGCATGTTTATAATACCAAGTAACTGTGAGACACTAAACTTCACATAGTACCACTTTTTTCAATTAAAATGACAGAGATATGTGATAGAGAGTGAGTCCTTGGTTCCTTAGAGAAACTGCATTTTAAAGGGGGGCTAGACGAATGTCCAGGCTTGTTGCCATGGTGATACATGGCCTCTCTTGACACCCCCAGACCCACAGCATACAATTAGATGTTTTCTCTGCTGTTGTCTCACAAATCTCCTCTCCTTATCTTCATCCTAAAACATCAGATTACTGGACTAAAGAATCCGCGGGCATCTCCTTTCCAAAGAGTGAGTTAGTCAATTTTTATGTCGAACATGTAAAAATAAAAAAAAACAGATAAAAACAAAACAAGAATAACAAAAAAATGAAATAAACAATAAAGCTCTACAACAAACTCAATAAGCAAATTCTAATAAACAACACAAATTAAATATTACATGTTCGAAAAGGAGTAGGAAAAGTATACACTACATAGGTCTCAACTACTCATCCATAAACTCATATATATAATTTATAAACAACTATCCCAATTTTATGTACAACCCAAATATCCACCTGGTGTCAATAAAATAAAAATGGAAGAGCTAACACAACCCTCCCTCATCCATACACCTCTTTTTTTTTATTTATATATATATCTGATATAACTGATTTATGTTTGCAATTTGTTTTAGCTCCACATTCAGACCAGTCCACAAATTCACTCCACAGATGTAAATACGCATCATACTCATCATAGTGGTGCGAACACAAAATTATACTTTCCTCTCAAATTATAACCCCCCACTCTGTCAAAGAACATTTTTGTATATTAGGGTACCTGGTAGTAGAATATTTCTTTCATTGTACATTATTTGTGCTGTGTTAAATTCTACCAGATCCATGAACTTCAATGTATATGACTTTAAAAACATTGTGTTGCTTTGCTATATCCTACATTGTTTACTATTCTTATGGCTATTTTTTGTAGAATACATAATGGCTGTAGGGTGCTTTTGTAGGTGTTACCCCATACCACCACACAGTAACTCAGATATGGCAATACAAGTGAACAATATAGAGTGTACAACTCTTTGTGATCCAGAATGTGCCTTGTTTTTACTAGTATTGCAATGCTGCTTGCCAGCTTCGCTCGCACATATCTTATATGAGGTTTCCAGTTATACTCTTTCTATATTGACATTGTCTATCATCACTTGTACTTGATTGTTAATTTTACAATTTCCAAGCAACATAATCTTTGTTTTGTTCAGATTTAATGACAATTTGTCAATGATATCAAACCACCGTTTTAATTTTCTCACTTCTGTTGTGATCACCTCTAAAAGCTGCGATAAATTCTCCCCTGGAACAAAAAATATTTGTGTTGTCCACAAATGCAAGTGCAGCAAAGTAGAAGAAAAGTACACAATTGTTTGTTTATAGCCGTGGAAAATTAATGTTTGTCCAAGAAGGGGTGGTTTCATGTGTCAACATGACAACATAGAGTATAACATTCAAGTGAACTGTAAAAGACAAGGGGCCATGACCTCAATTCCGTCTTAAATATTTGTGTTTTAGCTCCAGGATAATGGGGTTGTGATTTATTACAAATGTGCACGTCACTGTACGCCACATGACAGAAAAGAATATACTATCTCTTGCAGTGGATTCTGATGTATTGTTCAGAAAAAGAACAGCTCCATCTCAATAATGTCGGTCGTGAATATGACCGTGAGGGAACGTCACACTGCGGCCTTCAGACAAATCTCTCTCACACTCTGTTCCACTCTCTCAGTCTCATCGTGTTTTTCTTTATTCCTCATTCTGTCACTCTTCATATTCCTCTCTTCACCACCTCTGTCTCCCATTGACTCAAATAGCTCTGCTGCAATGCATACCATTGCACTTTGTCATCGTGTTAGGTGACGGCAATTTGTTGATGATGCAAATTCCAAGGTTACTTTACCTACAGATGCTTGTCAGAGGACATTTTAAATATTCAGTTGGGACACTAGAAAAAGTCAGGGATGCACGTATCTCTTAAGTTATTTACATTCCAGTAATGCTACGTATTTACACACACATTCTGTTTTATGCTGGAAGTGAGGGTTGACATGCAATCCCCAGCATTGTCAAATACTGTCTCCAGGGTAATGAAAGTTTAACATGTATTGTGAATGTGTGTGTATGCGTGATTACAAGTCTGTGCTCAACCACACACAGGGAGTTGCTGAAATTGTGCTGCTTTATTTATGTGCAACCATGTAAGCGTTGCAGCTTATAGCCATAGATAGGGGCCACTAACCTTAGGAATGCCCATGCATGCCAATCATGGATAAAATTGTTGTCTAATCAATGTCTTGCATGTGCTGCTCTATTCTCACAGAAGGACACAATAAGGGAATTACAGTAGAGGCTGGAGATTAGGTGGGGGCTGGATTTCAAAATAGAGAGCTGATGAATGCTTTCTGTCTGCCGATATTGTTGATATCTGATTACGTTAACAATAGTCTCCCACATTTATTCTCTTTTACTGCTGACATGTAAGGTTTGTATCTGTTATGTTTCTCGACCAGAAAATTGCTAATATATCCATAGTGAGACATTTACAGTGGACAGAAGATGCACTCCTACACTCTGCTATTAAGACACATTGACCAACCTGTCATTGCTTGTTGTTGTGACACACACAAAATTCTGGTCATTTGTTTCAATGTATTTTTTTTTTCTCATTCATTTGATTATTCAATTCATGTGAAAATTATATGTAACTGTGAAGCATCTCTGGATTTGGTGAAGAAAAATATCTAACAATATCTAGCTACCTGCTGCTGGACTGGTGTCTCTCTCTGGGACTCTCTGAATGCGCACCAAGTCCCTAATTCTGGCATTATCCAGAAGATTTTGTGAAGAGCAGTCATGTTTCACTGCCTCATCATTTTGTCCTGTTTTCAGGTTAGCAGTGAGGATAAGAGATCTTAATTTGTACCACTAATTGTTTAGGGATTTAAATAATTCATTTGGTTTCAATCTGTGTTAAAGATTTTGATGTTTTGTGTTTATGTCTTGAAACAAAGCACCGACTGTCAAGTGTTTAGGGAAATGGTGGCGGCAGTACATTTCTTTGATGTAGACTACAACGGTATTAAGCTCCAGCACATTTTATCTTTCTAGAATAATACTCAAATCAGTTTGAATGTACGAAAGTAAACAGTGTGTGTGTGTGCTACAATGTCGGACAGTGAGAGGAAGAGCCTGGTGTGGGACAGTAGGAGGAGCCTACTCACCTTGTCAGCGCACAACCTCTTTCACATCGCCAAAACTGTGGGTCCAGTGCCAGGCAAAGGCCAGTCTATGCCATAGGAGGGAGATGACAAGGGTTGCTTCCAACATATCAGTGCGTTCACAGTGCAGACACTATTGATACTGTTATTCAGGCTCAGAATGTGACGCTAGTTGACAAAACTGTTGATGTTGATGTCAATGTTCATGTAAAACCACATGACAAAGAGGCACACACTCTGGCTCCATATGCATTTCAGATGATGTTTCAGTCATCAGGCCTTCTTCAACATCAACAATGATGATTGTTGATGTTGAAGAAGATCTTGAAGAGGGTATGAGGGCCGAAATGTCAATTGAATAAAAGAGAAATTCATATGGAGACAGAGTGTGCGACACTTTTTTCCTACTCTCAAGTCTACTTCCAGTGATCAGCGCCTCACTACAACCCTTGGTGTGCATTACTTTTCCATTACATATGAACCACATGACACACTCACTAATGTTCAACCCACTGACACGACTCATGCAGTTGCTACAAATTCTGCTAGGTCTACTCTGGTCAGTGACACAGCCAACACAACTGCAGTAAATACAAACCATGCTGCTCCAGTAGTTGAACACTGGTTTTGCTATGGCTACTTCAGTTGGTGCCATGCCAAATAGTGAGCTACAGAGCGAGAGTAAGAAAATTATGCAGTGTATTGCCACACCTACCACACAGCTAGTTTCCCCACAGCCCTCAATGACACAATCAGCTGCACAGAACAGAGACATTGCAAAATAGTGACCAGTCTGAGCCCAGTACTTACCAGCCATGTGAGAAGGTGGTCTCAGATCGATGAAGGAATCTAAGAGGGCTTTAGTGACTCAGAAATAGCCAGGGCTGTGCTTAGGATAATCAAACCAGGCAACTTTAAAGACATGCTGATGAATAAAGATGATGTGACTGTGGCGAAGCTCAAAGGATTTTTAGTCCCACTTGAGAGAAAAGAATGTCACTGAACTATTTCAGGAGTTGATGTGGCTAAACAGAACGATAATGAGACGCCACAACAATTCCTTTAGAGAGTAATTGGACTCAAACAGAGAATACTGTACATCCAGCCTTCCTGATGGAAGTATTAAGTACAGCAGAGCTACAGTCCAAGACGTTTTCTTACACACAGTGTATCAGGAACTGGGACACAGACATAATATCTGCATGGAACTTAAACCCCTTCTCTCCAAACCGAGGTAAAGGATGAGTCAATCCACATGGTGAGAATAACAAGTGAAGAGAATGAGAGACAACAGAGGTTAGGTCCAACACCCCGCCAAAACCAAACTAATGTGCGCAGTGCACAGCTTGAGGCAAATGGATTACAAGAACAAAGCGCTAAGCAACAGATCACCAAAAACACAGCCAGCCTTTTCCAAAGCCGTTACTCAGGGAAGTCCAGGAGTACATCCAGGACCTTCTGACAAAGAGGTGGATAGTGAAATCCAAGTCTCATTATTCTGCCCCAGTGGTGTGCATTCAGAAAAAGGACAGAATGCTTTGCTATGCCTCTGTAGAGAATCGTCTGTTAAACCAAAAGACCATTCTTGATCGACATCCACAACCCAGAATCCAAGACCTGACTGATACCCTTGGTGGCTATTCCTGGTTCAGCATCTTGGACCAGGGAAAAGCCTACTATCAAGGTTTCATCAACCAGGGATCCAGACATCCAGAGAAGCTGCCTCTTGGGTTTCAGTAGTAAAAGGTAAACACTGAAGAGTTTCGCTTCCCCTCCTTGACTCATATGGATGTGGTGAATGTAACATCACTGGTGATCTACCATGCTCCAACTCCTTTGCACCACTCCAGGAGTTAGTGGATAGCATGCCCTCCTCACTGATACCTGAGCTCACTACCCCAGAGGGATGGCGAAGGAGTCCATGGTCCCGCCCCAGAAAGTGCTCTGGCTTCTCAACCGACTCCTTGGCTTTAACCCCCAAAGCCGTTTGTCTTTGGAATAAGCAATGTTTCCTGTCACCTAGTGTAGCCAAGCTGCTCTAAGTCTGCCTGCAGCTGCACTGACCACTGACCCCAGTCAAGTGCCACCGCCTCCTGCCTTGCTGAGGTCAGCTACGTCTATCACCTGCAAACTCCCTTCCAACCTTGCAGTTTACACCAACGGGGGTAACTCTGTGCCTGAAATCTTGGTGTTGGTCGACACCATCATAAGATTTGTTTAACTCCCGTCTGCCATCACATATTGTCTCAGTGGCAGAAAGGTTAAGGATTTTATTGAACTTAGTGAAACGCTCATTAACCCCTCAGTCCACACTGTAATAGTACACACCAGAATGAATGACATCATGTCCAAATGATAAGCCAAGCTGCACCAGGACACTGAATCACTATGCTGCAGAATTGAGAGTCTGGGAAAAATATGTGTAAGCTCTGGTCCTATCCCTACTCTCTCAAAGAGCTTTGAACACTTTAGTCATCTTTTTAGCCTCCCACAGTGGTTTCTTAATTTCTGTTCTGCAGCTGGATATGATGTTATCAGCAATTTTGACTATTTCTTGACTAAGCAGGACTTCTACAAAATGGATGGCCTCCACCCAAATAAGAAAGGAACCTAGCACCTAGTTTATAATTTTATCCATTTATAGCTTTTAATTCTCTCTGACACACACCACAGCATGACCCTTTCCGTACTTTAACTTACCTCAGAAAAGCCTGTTTTACAACAGTCAGGGTCCTGCTGGGCTTTTCTGTGATTTTAATAGTTCCATTCCCATTGTGACCACGACAGAAGGAACAAGTTTTCACCAAGCCATCTCTCCCCGTGTATGGTCACTCCATCTAATCTCATTCACATTCCCTGCCGGCCTACTGTATGTCTCCTCCACTGCCCCATGACAAAATGCCAAATATATTCAAGACAGGGCCACTCAATGTAAGATCTCTGTTAAATAAATCATCTGTATGTAAAATTTTCATTTTATCACAGAATCTGGACATTTATATGATAACAGAATAGTGGGTGCAACCTGAGGATTTTACTTAAATTGAATTGAAGCCTCTCCTTCTGGCTACTCATTTTTTCACCAACCTAGATGGGGAGGGGTAGCTGTTCTCTTCAGAAATAATTTCAATATTTCTTGTATTGACTTAGGACTGTTTTCCTCCTTCGAGGCACTTCCATTTGTATTTAAGGGGAATACCCAGTGTCTGTGCCTTCTAGCCTACAGACCCCCCCCCAATCTTCTCTTGGCTTTATAAATGCATTCTCAGAGCTCCTATCTATAATCCTACCCAGATATGACAGGACTTTAATTCAAGGTGATTTTAATATTCATGTCTGCTGCACCTCTAATAGTCTAAGTGCCAATTTTTTATCCCTGATTGATTCCTCTAATTTATCCCTCTCATCGACCGTGCCCACACACTGTCAGGGATATCATATTATCTGACTTGACTTGCTCTGATCCTTGTATTTCTGATCATTATTGTATATGTTTTTAATTGTTTTAATTTGGTTTTACCCTGTTGTTTTAGCAGCTCATGTACACAGTTATGGTCCAGAGTTTTTAATTCTACCTCTGCCAATACTGCTTTTGTAAAGCTTTTAACACTATCCCTTGTGAGATAGAGCCCTTATTATCAGTGGATGAACATCTAACTCGATTCAATCTCCCATCCTTGATGAAATTGATCTATTTAAATGAATACTAAACACATGTTCCAGCCATGGAAAATGAAAACATTCGTACTATAAAATGTAAATGTCGTAAAGCAGAACATCAATGGAAGGCCTCTAACCTCCCTGGCCACCATCTTTTCATATCTCAGCAAATCAAATATTTCTAATCCCTTTTTAACACTGTAAGCCACTGATGCTCCCCTTGTCCCCTCTGTAGACGCTATACTCCTGAAACCTGCAATGAGTTTTTAAACTTTCTACTCTTAACCCTCCTGTTCAAAATTGACCCGGGAGGACAACAGGTGTCATTCTGTGCTGTCATCAAAAAAATTGAAATGATTTTAAAACAGTATCTTGACTAAACTTACATATACCAGTTTGCCATAATCCATCAACATATTTTCCTCTGATCTCAACTATAGTTAAAATAATTCATAATTTCTTGGTCAGGATACTGTTTTGAAACCATTTCAATTTTTTTGATGGCAGCACATAATGACACCTGTTGTCCTCCTGGATCAAAATTGATCCGAGGACAACAGGAGGGTTAAGATCTCCCTCATTTTTGTATTACCTCACCTGTAGATCCTGTATGAACCTCTCCTCCTGTCCTCTGGACTTTTTCCCCCTTCGATTTTTTAAAGAAGTTTTTAACACAATTTGTCCTTTTATACTGAACATTTAAAATAGCTCCCTTTCTTCTGGGACTGTGCCCCATTATTTAAACTTAAACTTGTTCAACCCCTGTTAAAGAAACCTGGACTCAGTTCAAATGATTTCAACAATTTTAGACCCATCTCTTAACTTCCTTTTTTAGCCAGAGTCCTGAAGAGGATTGTTGCAAATCAAATTTTTGGGCCAAATCCACAAAGAATGGATTGCGCCCGCTAATAGCACTGTGAATTGCACAGTATTTGCACCCGCAGTCTGCCCTGTTTTAAGGTCCTATTCACAAAATATTTTGTGCTAATGATATGCCGGCGCAAACGCCCATAAAGTTTTGCGGCTGAGTGCAATTGCCCTTGTTTTGCATCTGATTGAGTAAGCAGAGCTGTTTCCAGTGTTTCAGGCTTTTCTCCATATTTCAGCACACAGATTGGTCCATAACGAGAACTGCAGAGAGCACAGAAGCCTCAAATTGCATGTCTTAGATTAACCAAGGTGTGCACACATGGAGCTCTCCACAATCACAAACCAACTTTAATGTATTTTGCTTCTTTTACTTCTCAAGTATTTCGCATCTATAACATACTGAAAACTCCAAATATTACATACTGAAACATCAAATGTTAAAAGTTATACAGTGACTCAGTCAGGTCTGAAATGTGTTAGATTAACATCTGAATCTTACAATATGTTGTCACTGAATGTACAAGATTTCACAGAAACATCAGTACTGATGTTCTTTTTGCTGCCCACAGCTGGCTGTGTGTCACACTTGGCTGTAGCATCACACAATAGCTGAAGCGGTAGGTGTATCTCCAAACTGACGGAGAGGCTGTGCGCATTTACGCACATGGCACAGCAGCAGTAACTTCATTAACACTGGATCGGTCAGAATCTGTGTTCTGCTACACACCTAGAGGTCCGCTGATCCACACAGATTCAGGTTCATATGGTGGAATTGTTTGTAATAAAGCAGGCCTTATGGATAAATCCTGAGCTCCATCAGTGCTGTTATTTGTATTTTTAAATCCGAGATAAGCCCACAACCCCACTTGATTCCCCCCATGTCTGAGGTAGATTTCACCCTTAATATCATTCAATATTAATTCAATGTCACTCAAGACTCACAAGCTTGAAGATTTGAAGAGAGAGAGAGAGAGTCAGTGAGGAGTGAGTGTGCGCGCAGTTAAAACCAACTATCTGAAGACGCTAATAACTCCACTCTTATTGTATGTGGCAATTAGTGCTGGTCTTTGTGAATTAGACTATTTTTGCAACAAGGATTATTTGCATTGAAAGGGGCTAATTTTGCACTGAACGTATGACTATTACATAATTTACATACATGCAAATGGCACAGAAGCACCATGACACTATTTGCTTGGCAGCACAGTTTGCGGTGCATTGCTTTGCGAATTACACGCTTTATCTTAATCAGCTTTTAGAGCTCACCAGAGTACAGAAACTGCCCTTCTTAAGGTCATGAATGACTTACTTTTAGCTCCTGACACTGGACATCCTTCCATTTTAGTACTCCCAGATCTCAGTGGCACAGTCCTTGAATGGTTTAAGTCATACCTTACAGACAGGACTTTCTGTGTTGGTATTGCTGAGTCTAGGTCTTCCATCTCTAGGGAGTATTGTGGGGTTCTTCAGGGTTCGGTGCTTGGCCCGATTCTGTTCACCATTTACATGTTGCCTTTGGAACATCTGCTGAAGGAGTCAGAATGACCCAAAGGACCTTGAGGCAGTGTTGTCTCTGAAAGCCAAGACACCAAAGACCGTAAATTATGTCATAAGGATCCTTGGTTTCCTGAGCTATTACCGATCATAGATCAAGATTTCTCGCGAGGCTTTTCTTGCAAAGTGTCTATATGGGCTGAGACCTGGAATGTCAGGGATTCCAATACACAGAGGGAAATCCAAGGGACCCCAACTGTCCTGACTGACATGCTCACAAGCCCACGCGTGTTGGCATACCGGGCTTCAACTTACTGTTCATACTGCATACTGACGCATCAGAGCAAGGCCTCAGGGCCGTCTTTTACCAGCAGCAGGAGGGCAAGTTGAGTACAGCTTGAGAACTTTGATACCTGCGGAGAGAAACTACACAGATCTACACAGTGGGAAGCTGGAGTGTCTCACCTTGAAATGGGTAGTGTGTGAGAAGTTTAGGGATGACCTGTACTATGCCTCACACTTCATGGTTTATACAAACAACAACCGCCTCACCTACATCATGAGCACAGTAAAGCTAAATGCTGTTGGAAATCGATGGGTAGGGGAACTTTCTGATTTCCGATTTTTATGTGAAGTACTGGCCTGGGAAAATTAACGTAGGTGCAGACATCTTGTCTTGGATCCCGATGGATATCGACAGATACATGACAGCCTGCACTGAGGAGCTATTCCAAGATGTTGTGTGCACGACTTGTGAGAGAGACAACGCAGCCTAGAGGAAAGATGTGGCCTGGATCGCAGATCTACACATTTCCTATATTGAGAAAAACAACAGCTATGCACACTCCTGCCAATAATAAGTCACAATGTGCTTGTTAGAGCACAGCAAGAAGACCCTGCCATTGGAGAGGTTGTGAGCTCAAGGAGATGAGTGCAGCACCTACCAATGAGACACAGAAAGCGGCAAATGTACTCACCAGGAAGCTTCTACATGAGTGGCACAAACTATTGCTGGAAAATGGGCTCCTGTATAGACGGACGAATGAGAGACAGCAGCTTGGCTTACCTGCAAAATACAAACTGGCGGCATTGAAATATCTTCACGACGAGATGGGGCATGTTGGCACTGAGAGTCAACCGATGGGGTACACCTTACCATATCCCACTGACATATCCATCTGCACTGTAAATGCCACCAACATACATACCATACATTGCTCCTGTTTATTGATTTCAGTGGAGTTTTTGATTTTGAGAGGAATTTAGGCACTTTGAGAATGTGAATTTTGGGATATTTGAATTTCAGAAATGTCAGGAGCCATTTTTATTTTGTCAGGGAGCGTAGTTTAATGTATTTTTTGTCTCATTCATTTTATTGTTCAATTCATATGAATAATTATATGCAACGGTAAGCATCTCAGGATTTGGCAAAGAAAATGCCCTAAAAATATCTAGTTACCTACAGTAGGGGGCAGAATAGGACCGGTGTCTCTCTCTGGGACTCTGAATGCATGTCAAGTCCTTAATTCTGGCATTATCCGGGAGGATTTTGTGAAGAGCAGTCACGTTTCACTGCCTAAACATTTTTGTCCTGTTTCCAGGTTAGCAGTGGGGATAAGAGAACTGAATTTGCACCACTAATTGTTTAGGGATTTAAATAATTCATTTGGTTTCAATCTGTGTTAAAGATTTTGATGGTTTGTGTCTTGAAAGCACAGTCTGTCAAGTGTTTAGGAAAATGGTGGCAGCGGTACATTTATTTGATGTAGACTACAACGGTATTAAGCTCCTGCACATTTTATTTTTGTAGAATAATGCTCAAATCGGTTTGAATGCAAGAAAGCAAACACTGTGTGTGTGTGTGTGTGTGTGTGTGTGTGTGTGTGTGTGTGTGTGTGTGTGTGTGTGTGTGCGCTTGTGTGTGTGTGTGTCTTAGAGATTTCTAAGAAATGTATTTATATTTGTATAATTGTTTATGAATTAAACAGGTTTGAAGCATGCTATAATTTCTATGTAAACCTTTAAATCTGGATTATATCTGTAACTACAAGTTATTAAAGTATTTTTTTTACCTGCCAAGATAGTGTACTGTCAACATAAGTGCATGGTATAAGACAAATGTGTTATATATGCCTACTGACAGACAGGCTCAGCTGGCCAGCAATGTGGTAGTGCCAGACATTTTGGGAGACTTGAGATGTCTGAGATTTTTTTTTTTCATTTACCCCACTGTCATCAAATCCTCCTCCCATCTCAATTTCCTTCTTGTCTTCAGTGGACAAATATTTATACATACAGGTGTTCCTGTGAGCGCTGACCCCTACTTGTGAATATATAGTTAGGTGATAAATAGAGCCCAACCGACATATTGGTCAGCCATCATTATCGGCTTATATTGGCCTATCACAGATATATCAGGTTCAGCATATATGCTGTCTGATATGCACCGATATATATATATTTTAATTTTTTTAAAGTTATATTGGCAACATTTTATGTATATTTGATCCCTTTCTTAATTTAAGTTTAATATATACATATATGTGTTTTTTGTTCTGTTTTTTTTATTTATAGTTATTTACAAATATTAAATTCCCAGTGAAGTTTACTGTTTCAGTGCACTGATGTAATTTTATACAATAGTTTATTGTTAAACTGTAAAATATAATGCCTCCATTACATATCTTTGTCACAAGTGTTTGATAACCACATCTGAGGGATCTTTGCAAAAAATGTGAGTTTATGTATATATTCTGTATATATAAGATTATCAGCCACATCTGTCATTTCCACTGTCTCACTCTGTCGAAGCTCCTTTAAACAACAAATTTAATCTAATCAGTCAGAGGTTGGATAGTAATCTTTACACATTACTGCAATTCAGTCATTCTTTTTTCAGACTGTGTATCATGCGAACCTCCATGTCTTCAATCACCACCATGATCTTTAGATATAATCAAGACGATTGCATCATCTAGAGTGTCTTCACCAACAGCATGTATACTCATGCTGTGTTCTGACTCTCATCATAATGGCCCTGCATTATAACTACAGTGCTTTTCCCTCATCAAATCTCTCTGTATCTCACTTGATAATAAATATTGTTAATTTTCAACTGATCTCTTCCTATTGATGTGGTATTTGACTAAAGGTTATTTAATTATATAGTCATTAATACATTTATATTTACAGTTGACAAACATGCAATCCTTTGCCACTGTTTGACTGTCTTTTATACATTCTGTACATTACATGCATGCAGATAATATACAAGTGAAAAAATATCAGTGGCTCCCTAGTTACAACAAGAGATGGCATAGCAACCACAAACGCAATGGAATGGAATATGACAATGTCATAATTTAGAGTCAGACTGCATGGGTGAATCTACAGTACTCATAATACTATAACAGAAGTTACATTTCATGATACATGTGCATAACTATCAGAATAAATCAATCCCATCAATCAGTGGGAGGTGTGTTCAGATGGATGTAGAACCTTCAGTCCTTTGATGGTTCTGTTCTTGTTTGCGCTCTCTCCAAGCTGTTAATGCTCAAGGTATTGGGGGTCAGGTTATATGTAAAAATGAGTAGCAGTTGAGGTAAGTATAAATTGGAATTGCACAACTAGAAAAAGTGAAAACTCTCTATTCTGACAAGTAACTTTGTTCATTTCAAACTCGACCACCTGCACTATAAACATTGCTACTTATGTTACATTATTATCATTTCAAAGATAATGCCATGAATATTTTTTATTCATCAATTAACTTTTCCTTTAAAACAACACTAGTTCTTCTTGGTATAAATTAAAAAGACAAATACATCTGATTGACAAGAGCCGTGACACTGTTTACATGAAAGTTGGTAAACTCTTCAAGTAAAGGCGTGGACTGCCCGTCCCTCTCAAGGTGTAATTATCAGTCTTTACAGCTTGAGCACTTGGTGTGGAAGTTAGTATGCACACAGTATGTATGTTGTTGTCATGCTGCAGAATAAATTTGGGACAGATCAGATGCCTCCCTGATGGAATTGCATAATGGATAAGAATCTAAACATCTAAAGTGCCTAAAGCTTTTGCAGGTATGTAAATGAGTAGACAAAACACCACAAACACCTTTCAATATAGCCTAATTCAACACTCTTTACTCAAAATCAGTTCCTAACATTAACAGCTCTCTGATGTCTTCAAAGACTGAACCTCACAAATATCGGTGTATTTCCAACCTAAAGCTGACCTTGATGCCAATGAGTCATCATCACATCTGCGGCTAACCATCCCTTGTATGTTTTCACGGTGTGTCAGGCACCATCATTGGCACTAACCGGCAATTTAACCTATTGAGCATGTTGAATTAAGAGAGAGCTGTTTTAACCTAATTAAGTACAGATTTCCTTATTTTTTGCCTCTCAATTTTCTTTTTTTATTCCACAAGGAAAAGGAAGTGCAAAGCAACAAAAAGCAAAGCAAAATTTCTTTGTGTGCTTTGTGGTTTAACCAAGCACAATAGACAAAGATGTCTTTTGTGCAGGTCTAACACTTAGTTAATTATACACACCTCACTCCAGGGTATCTGAGAGGCACAGTGGAGCCTCTTCATATAGCATTCTGCCATTCAAAATGAAGCTTATACGTTAATGCTGCTCCATTGCTGCTGGGGAATGAATGAGCAGCAATCTGCCAGACGAGCAGCAAATAGTTAGCTTGTTTTTGAGAACTACTTAAAACATTTCTTAACTTGGCGCTATATGCTGCTGTTCAGAATTATTAGCATCACCTGTTGTATGTCCATATATCAATATCACTACTACCAGTCCAGTAAATATCTCATATGACCTTATGTTAGAAAATGTGAACCAATTTTTGAAAATACAATCTGTGTGGAATATCACTGCAGTGGATTTCTTCCTGCACTTAAAGGTTCCCAGTTTTGGTGAGTAATGGTGAATGTAAACATAACTTTTGTTTGTTTACAAGAAATTTCCACAGGGTGCCTTTATGTGAAGTTCATGACAACTCAACAAAATACCCAACAGGATGTGTCATGTAAATTTGGCTTAGGCAAAGACCAGCCATATATACTATTGTGAAAATACAGCCCATAATATCTTCAGTGATCTGCTCACAAAAAATGATGTCTCATCCTAGGAAATCAGAGGTTATGGATGTGTTATTGATTCAGGTGAGGGGACTGAGATATAGATATTTCAATCCAGTACACAATACACACTGTGCAGCTACTGATGTTCCATCTGGATGGATGTTCAATGAAATGTCAGTGCGGGTAGCTACCATAAGCCTCTTAGTCCTATCATCTAATTACCACCAAAACGTTAACCATCAGTCTGTACTGTGCGTTATTGATTGCTCTCATTGCCACCATTGACTTTATGCCTCTTTGTGCTGAGTGCTTAAATTCAGCCCCCTCACATTCACTCCATGCTCTCTCCGTTATAAGCAGGTTTATCAAGTGGGCACGCACACATGAACACATGTGCAAACGTGCCCAAAGTTACACACATTATAGGGTGTAACGTGTATTGGAAAAGTGTCCAGCTGACAGAACAAACACGCTTTCAGATGTCACAAAGTTGTCACCTCCAAGCCCAGGGCTATTACAGTCTCACTGAACAGTCTTCTCACAGTTTGATCACACTGTATGACCCCTGTCTTGAATACTGCAATACAAGAGTGTTACAGTACATTTACTGCTGAATGTTTGATGCAGCACAGAACTTATATCCACCATATGAACCAAATAAGTATAGTCTTATTAGTCTAATACAGTCCAATTACAGGCCACGTCTTGGTATGAACATAAATTTAAAAGCCCAAGTTCAAGCTTAAAAAGCTTTGGGAGTGAGTTGTTTGTTATACAGGTGATGCTAGACAGGTTTCCCCAGCCTGTGTAACCATGTAGCATATGAAGGCCCCAAATGAGAAGTGAGAGCTGGAAACAGTGCATCGACTAAGAACCCTCATTTCTACTATACAAAACTGAGATACTACAACTCCAACACCACTATACTATCTGTATTCAGCCAACATGGAGAAAAGCAACATCTGAAGAGATGAGGTAAGAATTTCTCAGCAGTTTACTTATTTGGGCTGGCCCAGGTTTTCTTATTTCTTCATCTTTTGTCTAAAGCTAGGACAAAAATTATTTTGAATATTTTTCTAGAGAAGGGATGGATTTCCAATAAACAAGCCACACTGGTAGCCTGATGCCAGATATTCTACTATGCAGTTGGGTGTTGAGGATTTTTAACTGCACTATTGAGTGACAGTAGAGAAATTATATTTTACTGTATTTTTCATTTTAGTGTACTTTGTATTATTTTAGTGTACTTTTTTCTTTTACTATTTTATTATTTTAGTTTACTTTAACAGACGGAAACCAACAAGAACGCCATTGTTTTGGCCAAGTCTTTGGCACATGCATTTCATGTTTTGAGTGAGTCAGATGTCTGTCAGGTGATTAATTACACTTAATATTTTGAGAATTTTAATGGAAAGAGGTAATGGATTGATGAATAAATTGATAGAAGAAAATGTATCATGTTGCATGAAAATCATTTACTTGTAGTTGTTAAGGCTTAAGATAAATATGAAGACGTTAAAGCAATGAGAAATGCTACATATACATATACTGTGCAGTGCATGTACATGCTGATTTGAGAATAATTAGTATTCAGGGTTTTTGTGGCAGAAAATAAGAACAACTGTCAAGTCATTTCTCACATAATGTCAGCTATATTCAGATATATTTTCATTTAAATTTTGTCTCAGGATACCTATTTTGTTTTGTTTTGACTACATTCCACTGTATGAATAAGTATAAAGATGAAAGACCTCTTTTCGTTTTGTGTGTATCCAATGTTAAATTCAGACAGTATTTTTAACCTGCATGTCCATTTTTGTCTGTCAGACACTTGGACAAGTGCAGCTCGAGGACTCTGCCCAATAACATGGTCTGAACCATGACAGCCCTGCTGGAATGGTGCAGGAATACCAACGCACTTCCAGCAGAGTCCTGCAGGCCCTGCGATGTTTCCTTCCTAGAGCAGAAAACAAGCATCTGGCCGCAGAAAATGTTGCTCTAAAGGAGCTGATGGCCAGCAAAGAGCTTAACTGGGAGCAGAAATATCAGGAACTGCTAACGTTAGATGAAAAGGACAGTTTTGCCGCAAGTCTGTGTCTGGCCAGAAAAGATATGGAAGGGATGTTGAAGGCTGCAAAAGACAGTGAAAAGCAGTTTGAGGATCAGTGCAGGGTGATAGACATGAAAATGTAAGAAAAGGAGGAGGAAGTCCACTCCTTGAAGAAAACTCTGCATCTCCAGAAACTAGAGATGGAGGAAGTCGTAAACCACTAGAAGACCAAGTGACTACATTCTGGAAGAAGGAGAATGACAGGATCTTGAAAGCCTGTGACTGAATTGAATGCAGAGTAGGAAAGCTGGTTGTTTAGACAGGGGGAGCTCCTCACTGAGCTAAAAAAACTGCAGGAAGACTTGGAGAGAAAGGTGCACCGGGTCACACTTGAAAAGAATGATCTGATCACCACAATATGGGACAAAAGGAAGGAACGTGTGGAGAATATGATGAAGCTGAGCAAAAAGCAACTTGCCATCAAGCAGAGTGAGACAGAGTGGAGAACAAAATAGAAAACTTTGGAAGATCGACTCACGATGGAAGTGGCAGAAAAGGAGGCAAGCGCAGAGAAAGTGCAAGAGCTGCAGAGAAAAAGCCAGCAAATGGAAGATGAGTAGTGCCATAAGTCAAGCCGAATGGAGGAGGAGATCAAGCTCCTGACTCAACAAAATGCTGAGCTTCAGGTACATCACACCAGCTGATCATTATGATTCGAATAATAACCTGTTAATTCTAACTATTTGTTTCAGATTTAATGTTTGAACATAGAAATTCCTGAATCATATGCTGTCTCTGTCTTTTCAGGAGCTGGCTGGTAAAACAGACAAGGTGAAGGCAAAAATGAGAAAGAAGGAAAAGAAGGCACAGAAAGAAATAGAGAAGAGGCTGAAGAAGGAGAGGAAAGAGAAGGAGGAGAGGAAGAGGAAAGAGAAAAAAGGAGAAATTGAAGAAAGAAAGAAAGAAAGAAAGAAAGAAAGAAAGAAAGCAGGAGGAAAGGGAGGAGAAAGAGAAAAAGGAATGTGAGAGGGAGGAGAAGGAGAAATTGAAGGAAGAAAAGAAAGAGGAGAAGGAAAAGAAAGGAAAGGAGGGAGAAAAGAGAGAGAAGAAAGAAGGGAAGGAGAGAGGATTAACATCCCAACAAAACAGCAGTCAGCACTGCAAGAAAACAAAAGAAACAACCAATTACATACTAACCAGAGCCACTAAATGGGTATTAAAGGATGATTTTACAAGTCTTGCCTCAGCAGGAACAGGCATTCACCTCTGCATAAAGAAAACATCCTGTGAAATACAGTAGGTGACTCCGTTGGTACAATACAATATCCTACATACAGTACCTTTGTAACCAGTCACAAACTACCCAGAAAGTGTTCTGGCATTCAAGGGTATATCTGGCCTACAATATTAAAACAGAAAATCAGTCAACCCTCCAAATCATATACAGGACCCCAATGCACATAGACGAAGATGAAGAATAGACCAATAAATACCTCAAATGAACTCTCACCACAGGTATAAGGAGCAGTTTCTTTCCCAGCCTGAGAATTTGCCTGGTATATATAGAGGAGCATAAGGGAGCTACACCTGAGGCCTCATTTATAAAACAGCGTGTAGGATGCAAAAAATAGTGTACGCCACAAAACAATCAGATTTATAGAACTGTGCACATGCACAAATGCATACATAAATCACAATCAACTTGACAACGTGGAATATCCTCATATCCCACCCCTTTCACTCCCACAGTTAATGTTAAATGGTCAATGCAAAAGCCCTCATGAATATTGATGTACATGTTGTTTCTGAGGAGAACAGCAGCAGTAACAGAAGAACATTTGAGAGGCTGACGGTTGCAGCAGCTGGTAAGCAGTCACTGCAACTAATGAAACAATTCCTAAAAATCAAACAAAGTGGTCAGACAAGGAGGTAGATGCCAAGATGCGCATTGCTGCACACTGTCAGAGTATGGACTAGTAACAATACAATGTGCTTTAGTACAAGAAACAACTTTCGATACCAAGAGGAAAAAGATATCTGGTTTTTCACACTGCCTTCACTCCAAAATAAGGCATCAGTGATGTGTGGTATGTCTGGCTTGAACCTATATGAAGCTGCTTCAGATGAACCTCTGGGACCTCATTTCATCACAGACCTGCAGGCCGATGCTTGATACAACATCAGACTGCACTGTAAATGCGAGAGGCTAGAAAGTAGAATTATCCAGCTTCTCCCTCACTCAGTTCTTTATCTGGAAGTTAACTGCTTCTAAAGTGCTTCGTCTGTCTATTCTAATGCTCCTGATATTCTGTATTTAAAAAACACAGATGAGGGAGTGAAATCACTAAATATAACATCTTATATGTTTTGTGAACTGTTCACATGAATAAGAGATTACATGTAGATGTAATCAGGTATGAAGAGATGGTCAAACACCTTTAGCTATCAGGTGGTTTACACAACATGCATTTCTCACATCGCAGGGTGAAGGTACGATAATCAGAAAGACACCCACTGTGTTGAATTTGTTAAAGACCTCAAGATGTCTTTGTAGCCTGAAGGCTGAATATGTAGTTTCTGAAAATGTTTCATGTGTGTATCTGATGTTTTCCCCCAAGCAGTAGATGTGGATAAAGAGTCAACCTTGCTGCTGCTGCAGCTGACAGACAGTAAGTTATATATTTTATTCAAGTGTGTGCATTGAAAAAGGAGCACTTTGGTGTTGTATCTGTACCCTTAGGCTACTGTAAGACTGTGTCTGTGTTGAAATCCAAATATCTCTCTCTCCATATCTCCTGGAGCTCAATGTCCAATCGAGCAACACAGTAGTTCTGCTTTGGTCATCCCGGCTCCCTGGGTGCACAGCTAGCACCCTGCTGATCCTCTGAGGACATTCACTCAGCACTCCTTTGCAGCAGCCTCTATAACTGTGACACTATACCGGGGACTTGTACTTGTCCACCCGCAATAATCTCAATTGCGTTTAGGAGTATTACTGTGTCTACAGCATGTCAAAGCCTCACAAAGCACTCACTACAACCCCCACTAAATCCCTGCTAGCACCCCACCCCATAAGTGTAGCAAAATAATATTATGCTTCTCCCTTTTTTTCCATATTGAGAGAGAGAAAAAAAATCTTCTCTGAGGCTCACAAGATCAATTTCAGAAGTTAATGACAAATAAACATAAAAGACATGGCAAATTTAGAAAGTAAAGCTCACTGAATTCCTAGCTGCTCATTGAACCATCAATTTAAACACAAAGGATATCAGGTGGATAGCAGTGCATTCAAACACACAGCAGTCTCTGGCCTCTCATGATTCTGTAGTCCTGTGGGAATGTTGCAGCACGAACTGTAAGTAATATACTCTGCTCCTAGTAGGCAGTTTTGTTTTTTTTCAGTTTTTTTTTTCAATCAATGATTTGTTCTTACTTGCAAAACTGTTGATCACCGATATTTTTCCATGTTCAGAATGTCAGAGATATGGCAACAACTTGTTTGACAAAGAATAACAGTAAGAGCCTTCTTTTTTTGTAAACATACACAATGAAAATGAAGGAAAGGGTTTTAATTGAAGTTGAAAAGCTTGAGAGTTCTGATAGATTTCATTAATTTGGAATTGAATAATGTTAGCATGTGATAAAGTTTCTGTATAGATTTTGAGATAGAGAAAATAGTGTATAAATTGAACTGAACTGAATTTAAGTTGATGACCAATATTTGGTCATTACATAGAGATGGAGATTCACAGTACAATGAAACATCAGACATTCTTAGCTTAGAATGAGCCTTCAACATGAATTTCACTGACTCCAACTTTCTGTATATTTCAGACAGCTTGTGGTTATAGCCAGCAAACCAGCATGAAACAGCTCCCTAAACAAGACATTGTATTGAAATCCTACTGTGCCTCCAGGGGAAGTGACTGTCGGCAGTATCCCACAAAAAAAAAAAAAAACTTAACACTGACCTGAAGTCAGTTCCCATGGCAACTCATTGGACTAAAATCAGGAGAAGTAAAGTCTTTCACATCTCTGGCCTCCTCTGCCCGCTAGATATATAAATGGCTTCATCTGTCTGTGGCTGTGGTGAGTTCAGCGCAGTGCTCACTCACACACAGTACGATGCGCATACTCAAGTCCTGCCTCTATGTTCCCCACTGTCATTTGACAACTGATATGATACGCTTAATGCTTACTCTACAGGATTGTCTGCCTACTTGCATTTTTCAGAACTGAGACACAGTGTTCTATGAGCTTTTGGTTGTGTTTCCTTTATTTTGTGGGAGAAGAAGAAAAACTGATTTGGTTCATGGAAACAGTCACAGAAAGATTTTCAGAATCGTCGCTTACATCTTTGATTTGTCCAACAATTCATACAGAATGAATGACATGAAACAAAATGACAAGTCGGTCAGATTATTAGGCCAGGATGTTACTTCCTTGATGCTCGATAATTAAAAGCCACTGCCAGAACTGGTTTCTGTATTTGCTTTGAGCTATAGAGTTACAGCCTCCGATTCTTATTTGGTTACAGCTATTTTCAGATGTTGATACACCGCTCACACAAACCCACACACATCTTTCACTGTCTTACAACAAACACAAACGATTGTAAGCATGTCTATGCTGTCTACAGGTACAACACATAAAGAATGAAAGGAAACAGCAGCAGCCAGTTACAATGTTTAATGTAATAGTTGTTCTCATTTTAAGTAATTGGATAAATGGATGTTTTCAGATGCATCTGTCAGATATCACCTTTGAACTAACTTGATGTACTTTGTACTGTAGCTCAGTGCAGTGCACAGCAAACCTCCCTCAGAGACTCATTTTTTGACAGATTTCTCGCAGTAGTTTCTTTAAACAAACAGTGAGTTCCCCTTGTGGCTGGACTAGAATTAGGGCATGACAATCCCTTGTTACCACATGCAAATTTTAACTTCAGCAGAATGAAATTCAAATGTCTGCTCTGCTTTAGCTGGCATTCAGCCACTTCATCAGTTTTCTCAATAGTTAAACTCCTGCTGCTTCTCACTTATTCAAACTGAAGGGCGATTCAAAGAGACAGTACCTGAAAGCAGCCTTTGAAAGGAGAGAATAAAACAAAGACAGGTGGCAAAGAGAAAGAAACGTCATTAGGAAGCTGAGTAAAGGAGTGAGTGACTTGCTGACAGAAAGAGAGAACAGGAAGGAGATTGGCTATTTCTGTATTGCTGTTGACCTTGTGGTGACCATGCTGGTAAAAAACTCAAAGATCCCCTCCAGACATGTTTTAGCATGTATATAAAATACTCTACTTTGATTAGTAATTTGCGTCTAATATGGTTTTTCCACAAAAGCAGTTCAATTATCCTGTTAAAATCTTTAAAATGACATCTTTTCCTTCTCCCTCATTAAAAATTCCAGAATACTGTATATATATATATATATATAAATTTATTTCATTTCAAAAGTTTAACTGTTAGACAAAAAATGTCTCCTACTTCACTATAAAGACCATTCTCAGTGTATGTATGTTTCCACACTTGTGTTAGTTGAATATTGGAGCTTGGAGCATGATTGGCTCCATACTATTTGCAATGCCACGAATCATGCTAGGATTTTCGATGAACGCAGACAAACTTTACACTTTCAGCAGATGAATGTGAAAACAGCCTTCAAGTGTCAAACTCTGCACCTATATCATTCTGCACAGTGAAGGTGAACATTTAACTGTAGGGACAAGAAGAAAAAGACCTTTAAGTCCCCCTCCACTCGAAAATGTTTGACACTGGAAGCCTGTTTTCACATTCATCTGCTGAAAGTGAAATATATTTATATATTTATATATTCTTGAATTTTTGATGAGGAAGAAGGTCAGATGTCATTTTAAGGATTTTAACAAGATGCTTTTGAGGAAAAACCATATCAGAGTATTTTAAATATTTTAAATAATTAATCAAAGTATTTTATACATATCTTAAAACATGTCTGGAGGGAATCTTTAACTTTTTAAGATAACTTTCATTTTAAAGATCATGCGTTTGGTCGTGTGTGTGTATGTGTCCGTGTGTGTATCTGTCTGCAGTTAATCTCGCATACTAGTGGATCCATCAGCCTAATAATTTTTGTGCACATTTATGGCTCTATGCTCAAGGACCTATTGTGGTTGCGGCACAATTCGACTGCTGACTCCTTTTAGCAGGCTGTTAGAGGCTACAAGTGATCAACAATTCCTTCAGTTTGGAATCTTGTTTCTGCTAGGGACTACCAATCATGCCTTGTTGCCACGTTAGATCAATCAGTGCCAAATTTCAGTACTTTGAGAGATGTGAATTCAAATAAATATTGATAAGATTCCTTATGAGCCTGAAGCTTAGACTTTCATCTTTTCAGCAGTCCTCACCATTTTACAATATGCGTTGTGACATGGCAAAAGGCCTCCAAAAAGCTAGGCTAAGGCCACATTTTGGCTTTTGTTGTGGCTCAAAAACTGTCATCCATAGAAAAGTTTGGTCTCATCTTGAACTGGAGTATCTGTAGAATAATTATGTTATGATCCACTAAAGTTTGGCACAATACAAAATGAATAAATCTCTGTTTTTATTATCTTTGCTGCCATCTTGACTGTACACACCTGGGGGAAATCTGCACTCTACTTAGTGCACTCTTCTAGTTTAAGTATATTTATGTGTTGTAGATGTTTGATGACCCTCTCAGCTCTCCTGCTGGCTGTTTCAGTCGTATATCTGGAGTAGCCTGTGAGCTGGAACATGTACAGTGTAGTTTCAGGACATATGTTTCGCTGACGTGCTGAACTAACTACTGTATCAGATACTACATCTTCCATACTTCATGTATGACGACAAACAGGATGCCAGTTATTTCTGATCTTTAGGGATGGATGTGACATAGAGGGCAAAGAATCTACAAGTGTTCATTTCAACTGGTCAGTAGCCTCTGAATTCATAGAGGAGTTTCTTATCTCTGATTCAAGGCATGTTTATCAGTGAAATCCTCTGCTGTAGTCCACAGGCCTGATGTTAACTAAAAACTCCACCACACATGCATATTTGCATACATGTACATGATCACAATCAGTAGCTGTCAGCATGCCAGTGTGAGATATTAATCTCTCACCTGTGCAAACTGCTGTAGCATGGTAATTGTCTTTTCTCATTTATTCAGCCAACTCCTTTTCATTTTTATTTGGCAGGGGATCTGTCTGGATTCACTTGCTGAGTGCTCCTTAATCTTTCAGCTAATCTACACAACAACAACAACAACAAAAACATTGTAAATTGTGAACAAGACTATGATATCTTGTGGTGCAACATGTTCCCTATAGGTGTAGATGATTTGGCTCAGGTGAAGGACAATGGATAGATCATACAGGACTTTTTACATTCCACAAACATGATAAAATATCTATACTGCTGGTGCTGATGTGTCCGTATTGTACACAGAGAAAGAAAAATATCTGAGCTTGGAGATTATATTTATATATACCATCATACACCACAATATACAAATTATAGATGAAATGTTTTTTGTAAGTCGTTCTTTGTACTATAATTTTATGAGAAACTCCAGATACATGTTCGGAAAAATGGTCAAGGTGTCTGCAGTGTATGTGTATTGTTTAACAAATGTACCACATAGCATTCTAGTAATTTACATAGTAATATAGTATACATCAAGCAATAACATTTCTTAATTTGTACAGAGTTCAAAGTGAATGAAAGCTGAGCTGAAAATGTTCTGTACTTTCATCAGTTCACCATAGACAGTGACAGAGTTCAGGAAGTACAATTAGTTCCAGTGGAATTATGTATAATATACAGTGGAGGGGTACTTGGGCACAATGGGTAATGAAAAGTAAATACTAAGTAAGCAAATAATGTAACACTGTCATCCACTGTTACGTTGTATTATTTTTTATGGAGCAATGTTGTGGATTTAGACCCCCCCTACTGGTTGTAAACTCTTATTACAAAAATGTAAGAAGGCAAATTCACTCTTTGAATATAATCTTTGAATAGCCTATAATTTCGTCAAATTATTGCACATATTTAACACAAAGTGCATCATAAAAACAAGAGAAAAAGCTAAACAATATTTAAAGCAAAGGCCTCTTTATGTATTCAAACAGTTTTTAGAGACTGATGTCTCATCAATATGACCTGGTTAGAGGTGGTAATATGACACTGTCTGTAGTGGAAGCAGCTGAATTTTTCAATTAACTGATGTTCAGATTAAAAATGTTTTCATGCCTTACAGAGTGGCAAAGCATGCATTAGAGTCTACTCACCTTACATAGACTTGCTCGCTCCTGATCCAATGTGGAGCCAACATTAATTACACTGCTGACTTGGACATTGTGATATGATTTCTTCCTCTCGTTTAACACTGTTGTCTTCTCATCAATATGCCTAATGAGATCCCATGAGACGTTTCAAGGGGACATCAGTCTGGTGTTCCTCATGGTTGGACACATGAGCTTTGCCTGCAGGTTAACAGGATATTGTCCCCAGCAAGACCACACTTTAACCTTTTTATGTATTCTAATTATACTAAGGACTGGTCTGGCTCCCTGTCTAGTCGAGGCCCACTACAATCTTCACTTCCCAATCTACGGACTAATTAGCACATGCTGCTTATGAAACGACTAGTGAAAGGGAACTCCAGTGGCATAATGCAATTATCACTGAATTATTTATTGAAATATGGAAATGTTGTCCTAAACATCTTTTCATAAGATATATGAGGTGTTGAAGGTCACACTGAGGTTTGTTTTTTGTTTTTGTACATTTTCCCTGGTGATTTCAGTATCTTATTGCATTAGCGGTGAATTAAGAAATCACTATGAACTACTACTACTAACAGCAAATATATAAAATAAATAACACTCCCTTGTGTAGCAGCCAATAAAATAAATATATTTTTACCCATACCACAAAATACCTGCCATGTATTTTTTGGTGTTTCTTATATTTCAGTATTTTCTCGCCATACTCAAGTGCTTTTATCTACTATGTCCTATTGTAACTGAAATATGAGAATGTTTTCCCAAATATCTTCTCAAGTCTTAAGTCATAAAATCTTAAAGATACATGAGGTTTTGAAGGTGGCATTGAGAGGTTTTGTTTTGTTTTGTGAGAATTTTGCACATTTTTCCCCAATGATGAAAGTATCTTGTTCTATAAGGGGCGTGCTAAGAAATTTCTACCCATACCACAAAATATCTGCAGTGTATTTTTGGATATTTCTAATATTTCACAATTTTCTCTCCATACTTCAGTGCTTTTATGTGGTTTGGCATACTTTAAAATGTTCTACATTGAGTCCAAGTACTTGTATATTTATAAGATTAGACTTATTTGTTTAACTGATTTTCAGTTTTTCCTCTTTACTATACGCTATTCCAATACACTTCCAAATTAGCTTTATCAAAAATATATTACAGTAATTCATGTACTCCTTTATAAGTCCTCCAATGTTGGAAGTGATTTAAAGACTGCAGGACCCAGATCCTAAATGTATACTACTGTCTCCTTCACAGAGATCTCAAAAAGTAGGACCTATTTAATGTTTTACAATTCATTTCTGGAAATTAGCAAAAAGACAAAAGAATCTTTTGGAGGTGAAGCTCATGAATGTAGCAGTCGATACAACATATAGGGTATTGATATGATTTATTATAGATTTTCTTTTTAGAATCCTGCTGTGCTCATAGAGCTCGTATAAAAGCCTTTATCCCCAAAACGGCACATAAACATTTGATAAATAAATAGAAAAAAAATACATAGACAACCACAAGACATTATTCCTAGTTAATCACACATTCATTGGTGTCTATCTTCATTAGAAACCCATAGCGAAAAACCACAACAGCAACATTTCCAAGTTATACACAGTGTAGTGGCAGGATCCTTGCCAGGGAATGAAAATAAACACAGAAAAGTTCATTTCTGGGAATCAAACTGTAGACATTCTCAGAAATAAAAGCATTTTCCAACTTCCTTGAGCGTTATTATTCTCCTGTAAGCTAGGTGTTTGAATGTTTTGAAAATGATTAGTTTTGCCCAACAAGTTTCACTAGTTTTAACACTCCCATATTTCTCTTTGTTGCCTTGTAGCTGGAAGGTGCAGTAGTAGCTCATACGTCACTTTTTGTATTTTATTGTCATTAAATATGTATGTATATATGTTTTTTATACATAACCTGTGAATCATCAATGGGGTGCATACAAACATGGAAACCCAGAGAGAATTAAATCTAAATTAACAGTTCAAAGCAGCGATCTGCAGCTTTTTACAATTTCCACTTTTAAAACGGAGCCTGACAATTTGTTGCATCATTCCCCTGAAACAAAGTAAAACTTCAAGCTAGTGCCACACAGCAATGAACAATACAAACGTGAAAAGGTGCTCTAGTATTGCTTTACATAGAAAATTTCCCTCCAAGCTTCCTTTCAGATCAAACATTTATAAATGAAACACATGGGAAAGGTTTTCAGGATCAACCAACTTTCTCATGTGCTGCTCAAACAGATTAGTGACCTGGCTCACAAACTTTTTTGTTTAGCTAGTAACAATATGGCATTCATATGGCGGAACGTCATTTTTCACATATTTGTTTTCCTCTCATCCAGTTTTTCTGAGGTTCCTCTGATTTTACACGTTCCAGCAGAGTGGGCACTGACTGAGACTCTTCTGTCACATAAATTTGGTGGCAGGTGAACAAACAAGGAGTGCATGTGACTGACACTGAAAAGAGTGCTTGTCTTCTGTCTCTAACACACACACACACTCTTTCTCTCTATCTCTCACACACACACACACTCCCTCAATCCAGGACACACAATGTCCATTCATTGTTTTCTTATGAACTGAAAGTGTTTGTTCAGTTCACAGAAGTTCCGCTTCATCCTCATCATCCTCTGAGCCTGAGGGCCCCTGGCGAACTTCTTCGTACCACTTGTTGGTTAGGGTTTTCATCTGGATCCGGCCATGTAATAGGTCCTGTTAGACACACATTACATACAGAACTTCAGCGCATATAAGAATGAACACAGAAATATTCACTTGAACAGTCAGAGGGGAGGACAAAATAACACATCTTACAATACAACAGCCCTGGAGAAAAATCCAATTTGCTGAATCTCTTGACGCTCTGTTTATGTTACGAGGTTTTGATTTAACATAAATTATCTTGTTGAGTTTCTTTTTGGCAGAGCTCGAAACTTTCCACTTTGTCAAATTACATACTTTTACACTGTTTATCACAATTAAACTGGCTGCTACACAAGGGAGTGTTGTTGAGCTGACTAACAATTGGCACTATGTGTCTCCTTCAACAGAATTAGCACAAGCTACAAAAAGCCACTTGACAAGATAATTGCTACATTTGCAAAACTAGAAACTAAATTATGAGAGAACTGAATCACTGCATCTGACAATCCAAACAAAAATCTATGAGCTTCGATTAAATCGCTATTTACTGCAGGGTTGTTGTACTATGAGACAATTCTGCTTGTTCCCTCTTCTGTTAATACTCTAGCCTGCAAACAGGCATCATACACACAAACGTGTACGCATACACTATACAAAAACAGGGCATCAAATACACAAATTGAGTGCAAACCAATATGCCTTGAAAACAATGAAATATGTTTAAGCGATTGTGGGTAATATCATGCGGCCTCCCAGGTGACACAAAAGATTTCTGTCTCTCTCTCTCTCTCTCTCTTACCTCTTGTGTGAGCCTCCGAGTGAAGAAGGGGTTAAGGTACTTAGCATCAAGCCACATAAAGCCCTTCAGATCCTGTCTCTGGTAGATCTGAGCCTCATATTCCTCCTCTGTCAGCTCCGACAGGTGCTCCGACTCAATAGTATTACCCTGTAGAGAAAAGATAAATAGATAGAAAGAAATTAAAGAAGAGGGGCCAACAAATGAGGCAGAGGTGAAAATGATGGAGAAGAAGGTGAGTGCAGGGGGGAAAAAAAAGTCAAAATGACAGGACAGCAGTGATGGTGCTCCCAGTGTGGAGGAAGATGAGGGAGGAAGAGCAGAGAGAGGAAATTATATCCAAGAGGGCATTAGAGGAAAAAATGGAAGGTCAATAGATCTAGTAGCTGGCACCCCTGGGTGTAACACTGAGCTTCAAAAGACATCAAACATGCAAATACTGCACACACAAGACATTCAAAACACATGCCACAACCCAGCAATGACCTCAGCGGTAGGATGTACTTCAAAAGAATGACCCATTATCTAGAGCTGGAGCTAACTGAGTAAACTGAAATATTAAACACAGTGGCTTGTATTCTGGTGTGTCAGGGAAATTGTATTAATGCCAAAAGTTAGGGTTTATTTGTACTTGTAAGTGTGTGATGAGAGTAGTTTGCTCCCCGCTGAGCTAGTGTCCTTCATGCAAACCGCAATCAACCCTTTGATGTTTTTCCCTCTGAAGAGAAGAGTAAAAGTCTGACGGCAGCTAGTATCTACACAGCCAACAAACTGTGTGTGTGTGTGTGTGTGTGTGTGTGTGTGTGTGTGTGTGCAGATCTAAGTGAAATCAAAACACTTCATTCATTACCATTTTCTCTGTCTTGCTGAGATTGATGTCTTTTTTGTTCTTCCGCCGTGACTGGCTCTCCTCAATGTCCATGATGCGGATGAGTGGCATGGTCCCGCCTCCCATGAGGAGGATGGTAAAAAGCACAATGATGATGGTGGTGGTGCCAATTAGCTGGCGCTTCTCAATGGGTTCCAGGCCCAAATGAAGGCTCAAAGCGTAGGGGATAGCTCCTCGCAAGCCTACCAGACGGAGGAAAGAAACAGTCAAACTGCTACCTATGTGAGAACAAATTATCTTTTCATCCTCATAAAAATACATGATAAATATTATTCTTATTCTACTATTATCTTAACTGTTCTTTCTTTCTATTTACAGGTTGGTCAGCAATGCAGTTTATAAATTAACTCAGAGGTTAATGTGTAGCAGCACCGTGGGACAATTTTGTTGAGCTGACGCTGGACCGAGATGGAACATGCACCTGTTTTTCTACTTGCGTTGTTGTTGAAAAGGCCTGCTGCGAGCTGGTGATAAAACTATTCAGGTGGTTCAAAATGCTGCAGCTAAAATTTTCACTAAAACAAGAAAATTCAACCATATTAAATAAATTTTAGCTTCCCTTCATTGATTCCCTATTTACGTTAGATCTGACTTGTCGACCTGTCGAGCCCCCTTTCTCTGGAATAATCTTCCTGCTGACATCGAACAGTCTGACTCTGTTGAGTCCTTTAGATCTAAACTTAAAGCTCATCTTTTTGCTTTCAATTCTAATTAGTTGCTTATTGTTTGATAACTTCAAGCTCTTCTACCTGTTACTATGAATCGCCTGGCAGGTCTCAGTCTCACTGAATTTATGAAGCCTTACCAAGTCCGTGTCTGTCCGACTGCAAGATTACTGTAAACTTTCTGCTAACCATTGAGCATCCTAGCTGTGTGCCTATCTCTCTCTCTCTCTGTTCTTCTCCCTCTCTGTACTGGACCACCGGCCATCCTGGGATCGCCCTCTCTCCCTTAGCTGTTGATGCCTCATTTCTAGATGCTTTGGATCTGGATCTTCGTCCTCCAGGAGACTCCACCTCACCTCCTGTCTCTGTCTTTCCCTTGTTTGTGCATGGTTTTCTTCTCTCTCTTTCATATGTGTGAATGGTGTGCCTGAGTTTTACCTCTTGTCCGTATTTGTATGAGGTTTCTTTTTTTCCCTTTTATTTATGATTTGTGATATTGGGCTAAATACATTAAATTGACTTGACTTGAGAACTGCCAAGCAGTTTTTGATTTTTTCAGAATAATAAACTTTGAATGAGAACACATTCTGTATGGGCTGGCCGCTTGCTCGCACTCTGCTTGAGCTAGATGCCAAAGCCATATCAAGGTAAACCCCAAACGACCCACTGCCAATTGGGATTTTCTGTCTTGTCATTATTTTGTAAACACTGTAATGTTGGTGTAATCATCCTCAGGCTCTGAGGATGATGAGGCAATGACAGCCAAGACACTATTAAGGGCCAACTCCCTGTTTTTCTTGTAACACACACAAGGTTCACTGTGTCATCTCACCGCTAAACCACATGATGAACATCATCTTAGGTGTGATCTTGTGGTCTCTGAAAAAGTTCAGTAGGAATGACAGAGGGAAGATGTTCACGGCGCGGCCGAGAAGAACAAGGACCTGCAGAGAGAACAGCAGCTGTCAGACTGACAATGATGGGAAGGACCAAAAACACCAGGAATGTGGTTAAATTGGCGTCAATACTCAGATAACTTCACTTACTATGCACCAGATGACAAAGGATATTTCAAAGTTATGAGGGAAGCTGAAGATGGAGAGACCAAGGAAGGCAAACACACATGTTTCTGAAGAGAAAAGTTAAAAATAATGTTCAGTACACCTGTTTAATTAGAACAGACAGGAAATTGAGTGGATAGGAGGAAATTTACTGACCACACATGAAGGCCATGGTGCGCAGTGTCTGCTGCATGAGGATCTGGGTGACAGGAGACAAGTTGTGATGGGTGTAGTGAGACATCACAATTCCCGCAAACAGGATGGACATAATACCTGTAGGTGGAGAGAAACAGGTGGGATTAAAAAAAATGATGGTGGTTTACAAAAAATTATACATACAAAATTCTTGTCAGTCAGGCACAAGTGTGCACCTACCAGACAATTTGATGCCCTCTGCCAGGCCATAAGGCAGGTACGCAAAGATGATCATCATGCCAAACTCCAGTGAAGGAGTCTTCCTCAAGTCAAAGTGTTTAAGAAACTGGTCAGTGAGTTAAGGAATTTAAATGCTGTAAGACTTAAAAGCTAACACAGGAATATAAATTCACAGAGACACAAACACAAAGTCTGGATACAAGAGCCGAGATGAGTCCAGTGAGGGTTCCCAGAGCAGCAGAACCAAAAAACATTTTGAGGAAATAACCCAACGCTTGCACAAAAGTCTCCCAGCCTGTTACCATGGAGTTGTCTGAGCGGGAAAAGAAGCCCTCTGCTGTGCTGAAAGACCAAAGAAAAAAAGAGGAAAATTACTAATACAGCCACAATATCACTTGTAATACCTCCATCTCACATTAGAGGGCAGAGTCACTCCACCGTTTGATCCTACAAACTTGAATCTGAGCTTGTTAGGATTTGGGTGTATACACAGTTTGTAATCCCACCAACAAAAGAAACCTTTAGCCAAACAGAGGTCAGCTGTATCATATCATCCCTTAAATGACTTAACAGGAGTAGTAATTTGAAGGAATTTATTGTGACATTTTGCCAGACACAGAATGTATCTGGTTACTATCTAAACCACAATAATGAGTTTTTCAATGTCAAATGTAAGTTTTATTACATCTTCAATAGTAGTGTCACTTTAAAGCATATCTACAACCCAAACCATAAAGCAACAATAAACTATAATGACATTAATGCTCTACAACATCTGTGAGGTTTCTCAACAAATACAGCTGTCATTCCAGTCAGCTACCAAAGTCTCCCATTTGATTTATTCTTAAAACTTAAATTTTATTGTGTGAGAAGGATTTATCATCAAATTTGCATATGAAAAATATCACTTTGGATGTTTTATTATTATGATGTGGTTGTGACACCACTGTGACTGTTTAAATCCTTTTTATAATTAATAATTATCCAGACAAACAGCGAGACAACACAATGTACTTAATAATCTGACTGGGATGATTATTAACAAGCTCCCAGGCGGAAGCGATAGCTGCATGGCAGTAATGAAAGACTGGGCCAAATTGTAAAGTAGTATTCTAAGAAAGCCAGGGGACGAGGTGCTAACAACAAGCAAACTGCCAGGGCTGTTCAACCTATCTATTATTCATGCGTTCATTTACTCTACGGGGGTATGCAGACACTTGAGATCACTTTGCACATTTAGCTGGTTGTGAGTAGGAGAGATAAGGCAGCATAAAGTGAGTACAGAGACAGTAGATAGGATGACACAGATGCATACAGTACAAACAAGGGAATCCTGCCAACTGTACTGTTTGCGTCATACTTGTCCATCAGGATTTTGTTTTTGTGTTGTTTGTCGACAGAGTACAATCTTGATAAACAATTCTGGGAGTGTGATACTCTAAATAGACTATCCTCTATGTCTGCAAAAAGTGTCATTACACTTGTACCGGAACACATGGGCATAAAAGGGACCTTTTTTTGGTCTCATTACTGGAAACCTGACTTTCTGGTTTGAAACATATCTGCAACACATTCATAAGATAAGAGTCCTAGCTATTGGACATTACATTTAAGAGAATTTGACAAAAATGTACCCACATCCTCTGTTGATGAAACCAATAAAATAGGTCACTGGTTATATTCTCCTCCTCACTTCCTGTACACAGCGTAGTCAACAAATGGCAGGTGGGGTTCAAAGGTTGGAAAATGTCTGACTACACTTCCGCTGACATTTACAATGGTGGCAAACTGCGACACTGCTACTTTTACTGCATCAAGTAAGATAATTGAACCCTGAGGGTAATTTAAGTCCTCATAGCAGCAAATTATAAAATAAATATAGCCACACGCGGCTATTCGCAGGTTCAAATCTTTTTGCGCTCAACTGCAAGAAGCAGCTCAATTGGCCAAAATTAGAGCTGTGAACAATAAGAAGCAGTTTTCAAACGTCACAAAGTTTCACAGCTAGTTTAATTCTGTTTAAAGAAGGAGTGAGACCAATGACATACTTGTTTCACCATCACAAAGCCTGCAGGACTTGAATAATTGCGCACTCAAAGTTCCACCATTTGTCCCCCCTTCATCAGATTTGAATGAAACTCGGTGTGTAAGTTCAGGACATAGTGCAGGACGTCTCCAGTGAGTTTAATCAGGATAACTCAAAGGCAATTTTAGTATGTGATAGGCCATGCCCACTTACACCGATCAATATGGCGCTTCAGATTTTAATTAATACTCGCCCCAAGAGCATACACACCAGCTGGACTTGTGCGTCAAATTTCAAGTCAGTCGGACTTATGGTGTGAGGGGCGTAGCCTTTTGAAAATTGAATTTTTGAGCATTAATTACAGCGCCACCATCTGGCGGATTGGGCTCATATTTCTTGTGACACAAGCACATCATTTCCAGTTATTGTGCCAAGTTTCATGGTTTTAGCCCGTTCCAGCTCATGGCATTTTAAGCTGCATTGGGAGACAAATAATGACGATAAACCGGCACAAACTAAAAATCTAACTCACTGAATAGAGCTGACAAACGTATGTTGATGCCTCACAGATGCATCTTAGCCTTCTTCCACAAATGACATTTAATATGCATGTATCTATGACTTTGGGAGTGTGTCTGTGTACGGCACTCTACATCTGAGCCTTTCATAACATCTGCAGCTGACATTATCTTTACAGTTGCTTTGGTGAAAAGCTGTGTAAACATCACACATGGGCAAATGTTATATGCCACTGTGTGCCCTAGAGAGTAAACACACCACGAGGGAGTGGATAAAGACTTACTTGGTAAGGACAATAGAGACAGCGTCGTTGAGGATGCTCTCACCAAACACCAACATGTTGAGGACCGGGTCCACGTTGAGGGCGTTAAAGATGGCGATGGTAGCGACAGGGTCCACAGCTGAGATCAGCGAGCCAAAGGCAAAGCTACAGCAGGGCAGAAGGGAGTGAGACTGAGTGGAGGGTAACAGTGAAACTGTGGTCAAAAGACACTTCTACTGGGATGAATGCAACTTAACGTACTTAAAAAGATATAAGCCAAAAAAGACATTTAATTTGTGTATGTCTGACTGTCTGAAGGAGGCAGACAGAAAATGCATTAAAAACACACTCACTCACTAGAGTAGTTAAAATACTGTTTTGAAAGAAAAATAAATAAAATTGCGGAGAATCTGCAAGGGGGGAAATGGGTGGATAGATATAATATGTGTTGGACCAAGAAGTCCTAAGGAAAAAAAAGAAAAAATAAACGGACACATTGTGGGATTTTCCCTACCAAAATCTTATCAATTCTAATCAGTGTCTTGTGTCCTGAATTCCCCCAAAATGTCATTAAAATCTGTTCAGCAGTTTTTGAGATATCCTGCAAACTAACACACAAAAAGACAAATGGGGCTGAAAACATATCCTCCTTGCTGAAGGTAATGAATAGGCAAAAGCCCTGAGTGATCTCAGGACACATGCACACTCACGCTGACTGTGCAACAACAACAAGGACGCACACTTCTGCGCAACAATAATCCTGAGCTTCTCTTAAAAAAACATATGGGTGTGGAGTCGCAAACTGCTTGTGTGTCAGTGATCGCTGGCACCTGGATTGTCTTACTGTTTGGAACTTCCTAATGGATATTAATAAGTTTATTTATATAGCACCTTTCAAGAGGAGACTTCACAAAATGCTTTACAATAAAAACAACAGCAACAGACATCAAATGCAGACATCCAGTTAAAAACACAAGGCAAAAACAGACATAAACAAAAGCAAGTCCAACCAAATTTGGTTTCAAGCTGCTTTTTAAAAGGTGTCCAAAGAGCTTAAGTCTAATGGGAGAGAGTTCCAAAGTTTAGGAGCTACAACCTCAAAAGCACAGTCTCCTTTTGTCTTAAGCCTCGAACAAGGGACAACCAACAAACCCTGATCCAAGGACCTCAGATTCCTACTCATATTATATGGCTGCAGTAGCTCCTTAATGTAGGCAAGTGCCTGACTATGCAAGGCTCTCAATGTGATTACAAGGATCTTGAACTGGATTCTGAATTTGATGAGAAGCCAGTGTAAAGACATCAGGATTGGTGTTATATGAGACCTTTTGGGGTCCTTGAACCACTTATCACTTGTAAGCAATGCAAGGATATCTTGCTAAGACAGGTGAAAAGGGAATTGCAATAATCAAGATGGGAGGAAATGAATGCATGTATAGTTATCTCTATCTCAGCTCTGGACACAACGGGCCTGAGTTTAGCAATATTTCTAAGTTAGTAGAAACAGAAGTGAACCAAGCAATTTACATGGAGGGTAGGTTCAACAGAAGAAGAAAAAGAGCCAAGTCACCTTCCGGACAACCATTTTTTCCTAAGACTCTAGCTATAAAAGGTAACATAGTTTTTTGAGAAGTAGTTGAACAGCGGCTTGTTTGAAACAAGCTGGGACATGACCAGATGTCAATGAGTTATTGATTATAGAGATCTCTCAGAATATTCGGAGATATTATGAGATATACTCAGAAGTTTCTGGGGGCTTCGTTCTTTCACATTTCACAGTAGTGTTGAAAGATGAAGGTGTTGGTGGGTGGTGGCACTATGAAATACTATTGTCAAATTTCCACTAACGTCATCTTTGACAGAAATAGTGCTATTTATGTGGAAAAACCTACAATTACAGAAACGATATACCTACAGGTTTGGAGAGATTCTTTGTAATTCTTATACAGGGATGCAAGAAACATACTAAAAACATTTGCATATGAAAAATATCACTTTGGATGTTTTATTATTATGATGTGGTTGTGACACGGACATCCAGTTAAAAACACAAGGCAAAAACAGACATAAACAAAAGCAAGTCCAACCAAATTTGGTCTCAAGCTGCTTTTTAAAAGGTGTCCAAAGAGCTTAAGTCTAATGGGAGAGAGTTCCAAAGTTTAGGAGCTACAACCTCAAAAGCACAGTCTCCTTTTGTCTTAAGCCTCGAACAAGGGACAACCAACAAACCCTGATCCAAGGACCTCAGATTCCTACTCATATTATATGGCTGCAGTAGCTCCTTAATGTAGGCAAGTGCCTGACTATGCAAGGCTCTCAATGTGATTACAAGGATCTTGAACTGGATTCTGAATTTGATGAGAAGCCAGTGTAAAGACATCAGGATTGGTGTTATATGAGACCTTTTGGGGTCCTTGAACCACTTATCACTTGTAAGCAATGCAAGGATATCTTGCTAAGACAGGTGAAAAGGGAATTGCAATAATCAAGATGGGAGGAAATGAATGCATGTATAGTTATCTCTATCTCAGCTCTGGACACAACGGGCCTGAGTTTAGCAATATTTCTAAGTTAGTAGAAACAGAAGTGAACCAAGCAATTTACATGGAGGGTAGGTTCAACAGAAGAAGAAAAAGAGCCAAGTCACCTTCCGGACAACCATTTTTTCCTAAGACTCTAGCTATAAAAGGTAACATAGTTTTTTGAGAAGTAGTTGAACAGCGGCTTGTTTGAAACAAGCTGGGACATGACCAGAGGTCAATGAGTTATTGATTATAGAGATCTCTCAGAATATTCGGAGATATTATGAGATATACTCAGAAGTTTCTGGGGGCTTCGTTCTTTCACATTTCACAGTAGTGTTGAAAGCTGAAGGTGTTGGTGGGTGGTGGCACTATGAAATACTATTGTCAAATTTCCACTGACGTCATCTTTGACAGAAATAGTGCTATTTATGTGGAAAAACCTACAATTACAGAAACGATATACCTACAGGTTTGGAGAGATTCTTTGTAATTCTTATACAGGGATGCAAGAAACATACTAAAAACATTTGCATATGAAAAATATCACTTTGGATGTTTTATTATTATGATGTGGTTGTGACACGGACATCCAGTTAAAAACACAAGGCAAAAACAGACATAAACAAAAGCAAGTCCAACCAAATTTGGTCTCAAGCTGCTTTTTAAAAGGTGTCCAAAGAGCTTAAGTCTAATGGGAGAGAGTTCCAAAGTTTAGGAGCTACAACCTCAAAAGCACAGTCTCCTTTTGTCTTAAGCCTCGAACAAGGGACAACCAACAAACCCTGATCCAAGGACCTCAGATTCCTACTCATATTATATGGCTGCAGTAGCTCCTTAATGTAGGCAAGTGCCTGACTATGCAAGGCTCTCAATGTGATTACAAGGATCTTGAACTGGATTCTGAATTTGATGAGAAGCCAGTGTAAAGACATCAGGATTGGTGTTATATGAGACCTTTTGGGGTCCTTGAACCACTTATCACTTGTAAGCAATGCAAGGATATCTTGCTAAGACAGGTGAAAAGGGAATTGCAATAATCAAGATGGGAGGAAATGAATGCATGTATAGTTATCTCTATCTCAGCTCTGGACACAACGGGCCTGAGTTTAGCAATATTTCTAAGTTAGTAGAAACAGAAGTGAACCAAGCAATTTACATGGAGGGTAGGTTCAACAGAAGAAGAAAAAGAGCCAAGTCACCTTCCGGACAACCATTTTTTCCTAAGACTCTAGCTATAAAAGGTAACATAGTTTTTTGAGAAGTAGTTGAACAGCGGCTTGTTTGAAACAAGCTGGGACATGACCAGATGTCAATGAGTTATTGATTATAGAGATCTCTCAGAATATTCGGAGATATTATGAGATATACTCAGAAGTTTCTGGGGGCTTCGTTCTTTCAAATTTCACAGTAGTGTTGAAAGCTGAAGGTGTTGGTGGGTGGTGGCACTATGAAATACTATTGTCAAATTTCCACTGACATCATCTTTGACAGAAATAGTGCTATATATGTGGAAAAACCTACAATTACAGAAACGATATACCTACAGGTTTGGAGAGATTCTTTGTAATTCTTATACAGGGATGCAAGAAACATACTAATGCTGATTACAGTGACTAACACTCACCTATCAGTCATGGTCATTTTATAGATCACATCAGCCTGAGAAGAAAAAGAAAAAAAAACACACCAAAACCATGACACATTGTTAAAAGTTGCAACATAGATATCTGATCATGTCAACACGCATAGAGCAGGAAATATTCTGAACAAGGAAGAATACCGGTATTTGCGATTAATTGTACTTGTGTTGTAATACAAAGACAGTCAAATATTTCATCATATACAAGCACAAACCTTTCCATTGAACAGGCCCTGGCCATGTCAGACTTGTTGACAGATACTACTACAATCCTCACCTGCCCCAGGAAATAGATACCTCCTCCGACTATGAAGGCAGAGATAGCCGTGCCGATCACAGCAAAGAGGGTGATGGAGCCAATGTTCTGGAAGAAGTTACCCTGAACATACACGGAGACAGCTTAAGTATTCATAATCTTAGTAGCATGACATTTGAAGTTACATAGTGTTATGTAACATGTTGCCAGTATTAAAATGAGAAGTAGTCATCATTTCACTGTGGGTGATGAAACAGGATATATCTTAACCTTTTTTAACCCTGTTTGAGATTTCGGCAAATGAGGTCAGACGAAACAGGAAGCAGTTAATATCATTAAAGATAAAATGTGAGTCATCTTTTTGCATTTGTTGATTGATTTTAAACAATAGTTATAGTAATATATGATAATGCATGTAGATGGTAATACAGACTAGAACACATAAAAAACATAAATACAAATACTATTTAGCAATTCAAGGAAACATCAAAGCAGATCTGAGCTCCTTATGACTTTATGCTTTCATGTTATGGCCCATCTGAGGCATACAGTGAACTAACTATAGCGAGAGCCTGCTTACTAAAAAACATTTTACCAGATTATTATTTTTCTCTTTCTTTTGGTGACTTAGATTGTGGCTGATTCTTGTTTTGCACATTTGGAAATTAGTCACAAAACTGTTAGCAAACTGCTTTAGCATTAAATGCTGGTGTATGCTGGTGTCTACTTTTACTTTTAAGTGCATCACATTCACAATGTGCCTTAGTGTTAACTTTCAGCTAAAGATCTTGAGCTGTGTAAATTCATCTTCATGCACACATTCTGTAGTACCTTATGTAAGGAGTATCCAGATTCAAAGATGATGGGCGGCAGGAGCAAAAGGAAGAACATGTTGGGTCGGAACATTTCCTCCTCCTTTTAGAGAAAGACACATACAATCCACATTTAGAAGTGCATATAGGGGAAATGCAAAGTTCAGTCAGTGTGAAGCTGGCAGTACTTTCAGATTCAATACATTACAAATCACTAAATTTAAAAGAGGAATGTAGCCTATAAAGTACAGCAAACATGTTTCATTAGAAAAAATTATTTGTTAGCCGACTGGGTTGTTATACATTCTGTCACGTTTGGTCATCTTTAATGAATCTACAAATGATCTTTAATCCAAACATAATTCCCAATGCTAAACAGCACCATTATATTCAGTTAATGATAAAAAACTATGATTGTGATTATTACACAATCCTCAACAAATATCTCCCACCATTCATCTGACTGATGCAAGTCGGTTCAGTACTCATCAGCTGACTTAATACTTAGTCATGCAAGGGGAAAGGGTGAGGAGCGAGGCCATGCCTGAGCTATGAGAAATAGCCCTTCATCTGACAAAACATATTTGGATGTTTACTTCAGGATGACAAACACACACACATACACACATATCAGGTGCTACATGGGGGCGGGGGGGATGCCTGCCTGCCTGCCAGCCGATTCATGCAGGCATTCAAACATGACCACTGACAAGACTTACACACATGCTGTAAAAAGACACGTGAGTAAGTACATATGCTTTTTCTTTTTTTGTAAATCTCTGAGTCAAACACACACCCACACACACACACACAGAGTATCCCAGTGACCTTAGCTCTGATTATTTCAGCGATATAATGAAATCATTGTTGCTTCTCAGCTAAATGGGCCAGCCCAGATCAGGCGTAGGCAGCATGTGCCCATGCATTACGCTCTGGCTGCCAATGTGTCTGTGCATGATGCACCATGTGTTCTTGTATTAAAGTGTGTGTGTGTGTGTGTGTGTGTGTGTGTGTGCGTGTGTGTGTGTGTGTGTGTGTTCTGTGCATAATCTATGTTAGTAATGTAAAAGTCAATATACGGTATGCATTAGTGAATGCTCATAGGGAAGATCTATTTCTGGGCCGTGCCTGACACTACAGTTGTGTCAGTTCTCAGTCAGAAAGATCGAAGAGGGCAGGCCCATATTTACCCCATCCAGTCAACAATCTCTCTCATTGTATTATGGAAGCCAGTCTGGGCAGCTGGCTAGAGCCTCGACCCCAACAACCCCACAAGCAGACGGAGGATGACAATTACTTCCACATTTGATGTGGGTTTCCCTAAAAGTATGTATTTCTGTAAAAACTGCAGAGAAATGATTTGCTATAGTTTACCAATGATAGGTGAGATAAGAGCATGATCTACTTTCTTGACAAGAACAATTTTAATCTACAATTATATATTATTCGACATTTCACAGTATGAGCGCTAAAATTAACTGTTCAAAAGATCACAAAGAATAGTCCTGGCAATTAATCACAAAACAAGATGACATGACCAAATTCATATCTTCTCAGTTTATTATCTATTTTTTCCCATATAACCAAATATTCAGGATTAAGACACAGAAGAGGATGATGTCATAGGCAAATGAGATGAGACAACATTACATGACATTGTTTAATTTAAGACCTGTGGCTGACAAAATGATAACTTTGACTCATGATAAATTTGCCAACATCAACCTAGACTTTTCTGACTACAAGCTGTTACAAGTAGGTCAAGCATAGGAGTAGCCTGTTGAGGATAAATGCTGGAGTAAAAGGCTATGCTCTTGCATACTTTGCCTTATTATCTATTCAAATGGTAGGAAAAGCAGACCTAAAAAGAAATGCTCCCAGGTTACAACTTTTTCTTGACATTTATCTCAGGCAGAACTCTACCATGCAGGGAAGAAAGGTCAGGAATGAATATTAAGAAGGTATGCCGCATGCACTGCAATGAGACAACATTACAGCACATTGTTTAATTTATACATCTATAGCTGTACTCCTGCATGCATGCATGCATGCATGCATGCAGGAGTACAGCTATAGATGTCAGTGCATGCACAAGTTTCACTTCCACATATTATAAGGATGTCTGCTGGAGTGACTGAACAAGCAAAACACAGATGTTGCATACACACATCTACACAAACTTAAATAAGCAGATGTCTACAAGCTAGTAATTATGGGCTTAGACTCTAGCAACACTTGTAGTTTAAAGAGGACCTATTATGCCTTTCCTTGTTTTCAGTCATATATATGATGTTACGATGTCGGATGTTTATATTACACATGGCCATAAGTAATCCCTGTGAGCAAAAAGCACCTGAAGTTGTGCCAGAAATTTGTCAAACTTTTTCAGTCAATAAAAATGTCAGAAAATAATTTTTAAAAAATGCCCATTACAATTTCCCCAAGGCCCAGTGTGACATCTTCAGATTGGTTGTTGTGTTTAGCCAACAGTCCAAAACCTAAATATATTCAATTTAAGAAAAGCAGCAAATCAGCCCACTTGAGAAGCTGAAACTAGCAAATATTTGGTATTTCTGCTTGATAAATGACTCAAATGATCAATTAATTATTACATTTGTTGGTGGTTGATTTTCTGCTGATTGACTAATTGATTCTGCCCTAGACTTTAGGTCAAAATGCAATTGATTGCATTTCGTACTCCAACTTTCCTCCTGTTTTCAGGAGGAAAGTTGTGTACGGAGAAAGGGTAATGAGATTGCAGAAAGTCTGATATTGATAGACAGCAGAAAAATATATGTTGTAAGAGAAGGAAAGATGAAATGGATAAAACCAGAGAGCAGAAGATGGGCATACTCGGGGGAAGTGCTGAGACAGAGCTTGAACTAAATGAGAAAAGATGAATGCCAAAGATGAAGGGAGCACAGTTAAAAAAGGGTTGGGAGATAACAGAAAAATACGAGCAGGAATGATGGAGAGACCTTCATTCGGAGTACAGGCTCCCTAGAGGCTCCGCTTTGACACACAGTGACATCACCACATGGGAAAAAGACCCCTGAAACCACAATTAAAACTGCTCTCCCTGTGTCACTCTCTCTCCCCGGCGTGGGAGAGATCTATTAAAAGGATGCACTGCCCTTTGGGGCTTAAAAACACACCACTGTAGCCACTGAGGAAAAATGATGAGCCCAAAATTATTATCTGGAGTACACTGTAGATGCAAATATATTCGCCTATGTATCGCTCTCTGTGCTTTGCCTAAGAGACAAATTGCTGCAAGCATTTTACTACGTAGCAGCATGCTATTCCTTCTTCAATCTATGTCAGAGCACAGGGGAGAGATGGGCAGATGAGAGAAAGGGAAAAGCAGTGAACAGTACCAGAAAAGCACATAAGGGAGAAGCTTCTCTTCAGATGACTGGAGATAGAGGGGTTGGTAGTATAAAGCAAAGAAAACACATTGGTGGTAACTCAAAGCCAGTGATGACAGGATGCTGCTGCCTGAGGGGTTTCCACACTCTTGGTGGTTTGCAGGGCAGTGCTGGAAGCTTGCTAGATTAGCCAAGTGCGCCAGCTTTAGAAACATGCTAGTTGGAGGAGATAACACCAGCATTAAAGGTAGCTACAAGCACAAAGCTGCATCCAGTTCAAACCTGCAAAAGTGACTAAAAAAGAAACAGAGAGAGAGAGAGTCTGTGACTCCCAGTTTATCAGGGAGGACAGATGACTTCCATTAACTGTGATGGTAAAACATGGACCTTTAAGTAAGTGCACCGTATGCACAATTTCAAAAGACTTGCCGCTGAAAAAAACTGATTGTGACAAAAAGAATTTGCCACTGGCTGTGTTACTCACTGAACAGGTTTCATGGTCCATCCTACTCTTTGGGGCTCTCTCAAAAACAAATAGGTCAGACATAATGGGTTTGCATCATGGCCCGAGTCTTTTGAAGTCTCCGAGGGCCTATAAATCACTTAACATATCCATGCGCCTGCAAAAAAGCTGCTGCATATTACAGTGTAACTTTGTTACATTCTACTCAGACAGGTTTTATGAAGCTGTATAGTTGTAGTAGGCTATGAAGCCAATGTCTATAAAGAGGTCTGAAGTTACATGCAAACACAGAGATAGCAGTCTGGAGGTTCACAGCACAGTGGCAAAGGGGGGAAAGGGGCTCCAGGGGCTCTGGTTACTGGGGCCGATGACTCAGCAACACCCTAGGGCCCCCAGGCTAAAAAACAATGGGCCCCTGTGTGTAAGAAACATTGACACAACCTGTCCCTCTTTTCCTCCCTCCCCCTCACTCTGCATATCTCGCTCTCGCTCTCTCTCTCCCCCTCTTGTTCATTCGTTCTCTCCCTCGCTGGCAGAGGAAAAGGAATGTTAATTAAAGGCTGTGAGAACCAGGAGAATAAAAATGAGGGTTCATAGGGACACAGAGGGAAAGACAGCAAGCAAAGAACAGTGTTTGTCACCATGGACAAGTAACAGAGTAGAGAAGAAGAGATGAGATTTGTGACAAAGAGCAGCAAACAAGAAATGAATGGCTGAGCAAAAAGAAAGGCGCACAAAGAGAGATGAATAACTGCAGCACAGATATGACAGATGTTTATTGGGTTGGGGTAGAGTAGAGAGGGGGGTTTCTGGGGAATTTTCTATGGGATAAATTGCATCATACAAGAACATGGAAAAGTGGTTATACAGTCTGCTCTGCTTGATGCAGTATAGTTTCAACAAGCCAAAAGTTTAGTAATGCCAAAATTTGTCTCTGCCCCCTGTTCCAGTTAATATCAAGAATGTTGTGGGTGTAACTCTTATTAATGAATTTGAAACGAACACTTCAACTTCAAAATTCCAAGGGGTTACACTGAATGAGGTGCAATATCTACACAAAGCAGACCTGAACAAAATTTTGTTTGCGTGTGTGTGGAGGAATGTGGTTGTTTTGCTTAATGCTTAACAAACTAAAACCAAACCAAAGCACCTTCAACTGTGAATTGTGTGTTAATTGGGAACAAGATTTGCAGCCACTAAAGTATGGCCACAAGAGAAGGCGCTGCGGAGCAAGGTGTTAACAAGGATTCAAGCTTTACCTTCCAGTTGGCCAATTCCTGGAACTCAATGATCTTGATGAAGCCTCCCATTAGAATGCCTAGAAAGAGGAAGGAGACACGAAAAACAAAACCACTTTAAATATTTTACTATATCAAAATTTCAGTGCAACCAGAGTGCAGAGTGAGAGAGTGCAAACCTGAGGCAAAATGCTATTTTTGTGGTTAAAACAAATGGGAGTCTGGCAAATGTCCACCGTAATTCAGGGATAGATTATAAACAAAGAGTGTAAAAGGTCTATTGTCTTAGTTTTGTCTTTGAGAAAGTTCCCTTGGGCCTTAGCTCTCATGTTACACAGCCCAGCAAAACACATTAATTAAAAGAGCAAGGAGGAAAACACAAAAGACATATAAAGGGCAGAGAAAGAGATAGAGATAAGATGGAAAAATAAATTAAGTATGAGCATCAAAGCATTTAGTGAATATATAGGCAGATGGAAAAGGATAACACAGAGGAAGGCAGACAATGAGTAGATGGGCGAGAGGAAGGGATGAGGAAGGAAAAACAGTTCTTCCTGATTTGTAAGCAGAGTGTTATCTCTCCTTGGCAGAGTCCTGCCATGAACACTGAGACAAACTCCGTCTCATATGCAGTGCGTACGGGATGTGAGTGGAAAAGGCCCTCAGGGTCAAGATACCTTAGATGTGTGTCACTGAGTTTGAGTGAGTGTAACTGCACAAACATGTCAAGAGGGAGATACTGGAAGGCACCGCAGGAAGCTGCGTTAACCTAAAGTGACCTCATATAAGAAGCAAAACTTATCTCTGCAAAAAGGTGCAAGGCACTTCCTGCATTTTGGTTATCCTTTGCTTCTTAAACCATCTTAAAAGGTAAATATTTGACTAAGAGTAAAAACATTTTTGTGCAGTAACCTTTCACATGTCTAGATGTTTAAGTGACTGCTGTACTGACACAAATAGGCAAGAATGTTAGGAATTTACTACGACACACAACATATTTAAGAAAGCAAAAAAGGGAAGAGATGCCAGAGTAAAATATGTTAATCATGGGAACAGGTATTTTAGTTAGAGAGCTCAATTGAATTATTCATACATGCTCTAAAAAAAAAAAAAAAAAAAAAAAAAAAAGAGCAAAAATGGAGTATTCTGGGAAACTCTAAAATTAGTTTCAACAATAGTTTACTGTCCTCAAACAAGAACTCTTAAATAGAGAAACTTTGCAGAGCAACACGTCACATACAAATTACTCACCAAGCGACACAACAGCAACACTCTCTGGAAGAAAATGCAGCTTGAACTTGATAAGCAGGTGCACCAATATGATGCAGATACCTGGGGTTAAGTGGGGAGAGCAAAGACCACAGAATGAATATTCAGGACAGATACATCCATGTCCAGACCATCATGTCATACCAGCTCAGATCAGCCCAAAAATAGCCACCACATCATATAGTGTTAAGATCTTCTTTCTGGCTGCTGTCCTTCACTATAACCTACAATAGACCGGACTGGACGGAGATGTCCATGAAAAACATATCACCTAACTCTAATTTGATTTTCTCTCACTGCAAATCTTAATGGATACAACTCACACTTGAATGGACATCATATCAGTCTAATTATAAAAATATGTTGGACAAAAACACTTGCTTGACACACAGTAAATATGGCTACAAATCAGTTGCTTGGCATAAAAAAAAAAATCAGTTCTGAGACTGTACAATAACAGGTAATTGCCCACAATTAAAACATGAACTTTGCTTGTGACAGTACAATGAGCAACCATATATCAATATGCTTAATCTGCGCGTATGCATATTAGCATAATTATGATGACATATATAGGGGAAAATATGATGCAGCAAATTAGAATATCTATCATAAAACACAGTTTATGCAACACTGAAACGAGCAAAGGTCAGTTCATCAGAGCTGGTTTGTTTTTTCATAAGGGATTAGTAAACAAGCACAGATACTCAAACAGAGAAATGGTACACAGTGTTAATATGGTTTCAAGAAAGTGCTATGTAGGCCTAATGTGCCTTCTTAGTTCTTCTTGTATTCTTAGTTGTAATCTCACTAACTGACTCATATCCTCTTCAGTCAAACCACTGATAAGTTGATATTAACTATAGAAAACAAATATATGACTGTCTGCGCGTCTTCTCGTAGCCAATCAAATGTTTGTTACACTGAAATATTTGGTTCAAGACAAAATTAAGTGAATGAGTCTAATTGGTAACCTTATGCATGATTTATGTCATTTCCTTGGTCTGAGCCCTTACAGTTGTAAACATGTGACTTAACCTGCAGTGAACTAAAGTGCATAATGGGCACTTTGTGTGTCTGAAGAAGCACTTCATAGCATTACACATAATAATATGTAACCACATCCCTTCTGTTATCCACTTCCTTCATCCTGAATCACTGTCCACAGATTTGATTTAATGAAACACTTAAGTGGCTGTACATTTGTCCTCCATTATTAGCTGTATGAGGTCTAAGTTATGTATATTGGTTGAACCACAGTGATCATATTTCCAATTGTGGATATTTATTCCTCTCTATCCTGTAGGCTCTGAGGGACACTAGATTCTGCCTGGAAAACAAAGTGTGTGAAAGGTCTATGCTGACAGTAAACGATTTAACACCAAATGAGACAGAAAAGAGAGAGTCAGACAGATGTACTGTACAAAGACAGAGTAACAGAGACTACCAACCAATAACCAGCAGGCTAAAGAATATGGTCAATCCGCTGGACTGCTCTTCTTCTTGGGCTTTGACCCCTGTCTGCACAGGCAGAATGGGCTTAGGGGTTGGAGGTGCTGGGGTTGTCGGCTTGACAGTTGGTTTTGTAGAGTGGAGGGTCTCATTGGTGTAGTTGTCAGTGTCATTGGATTTGCTGCAAGGAGACAGTCAGGAGAAAAAGCATGTTTGTGTGAAGCATACGATCAAAACATAGATAGATAGATAGATTATGCTCTTGATAGATCACAAATGAAAGAATTCACATCATGTTATTTTTAAATCTCTGTTGAACAATACTGTGTCATTGTTGTTGAGCAGGGGTACATCACTTTTCATAACCACCTATTGCATATCTGGTAGATGTTACAGAATTTAGTTCACAACTGCTTTAATTATTATGCCTTTTAAGCCCTGACTAAAGGGATTCAAAGTCAGGGACATAAGAAAAGTATAGGCCTATATGTATGTATTTAGAGGTGATTAAGGCAGTTTTTAGCCATGTCAAGGCAAGGTAGTTCCCTAAAATGCTTTTAATCACCTCACCTGTTTGATTTTGTACCATTTTAAGTACTGCTTTTGCGATGTCTCTTTTAGATTAAGCTGCTGAGAAACCAATGTTAAGGTCACTATAACTTATTAATGTCAGTAAGAATTAAGTTATTACATGAGTTTGTGCCACAATAAAAGACAAATATATGCAATACTTTTTTCTGTATTGAAAATGGAGATCAACAATTAATGTCAAGCTATTGTAACATTGGTTAACTTTTTGCATTATATTGGAAACCTGTTTAGTAACAATTTGAGTGCTAGCTAGCTAGCTAGCTTGCTAGATTGGGCTAAATTACTCCAAAGAAAGAGTACTGAAATCAATATTTATTTGCTCAAACCTGACAGACTGTCCATCCCTCTGCTGGTCGTTTAAATCGGGCCCATCTACATTTTTATGTTGTGTTAATTTTCGATCGTTTACAGCCGGAGTAGTATCCTTATGGTTCACATTTCCTCCGTCGACATCTCTCTCAATCAGGTCCAACGAGTTTTCGCTCTCAACTCGCTCTGGCACGCATTTATTTACAAATAACAGCAATAAGGACAGCAACAAAACTTTGCAGCTAACGCCTTTCATTCTCAAACAAGCTGGTTTAAATCCGAAAGCGACGTTTTGTGATAAAAAATCACTGGCAGTTCCATGTCGACATGTATGTGTTGACGTCACTACTCCACTTCCTGCTTAAGCTTTTGTTGGGAGTTGTAGTCTTAATGTTAAAATGACGACGAGGACAGCAGAACGTGATTTGATGCAGCAGTAGTTGAAAATATGTATCTGGTTTTGTTACAGAGAATATGATTACACTTTCAATAATATAAATACAGAGTCGAGTGTCGATGATTCGCAATAATTCTTGTATACTCAATTTCCCATGAGCCATTGTAATGTAGCGTCAGCCGTCCGCTCACTGGTTCACAGTTATTGTAGTTTTAATGTAGCCTGCAGCTGCAAATTAGGCCACCTGTAGATGTAAGAAACACTAAAAACACCTGCAACTTAGTAGAGTCACAGCCTACTACCTTCGTGCAAAGGGAGGCATTCATAGCTTATTTTTAAAAGTAATGTAATTAAAATGAGTGATAATATAAAAATGAATAAAATTAAAAACTATGTAAAAAAAAAATCGGCCTGCTGATGATCATCTGCGTATACGGATTAATGAAAATCGCAAATAAGCTTTTAAAGGGCCTCACAACCTGAGCTGAGCTATTTATGAAAAAGATTTCAGAGATTTTAAACCACAAGTAAGATATTTGTGGGGAAAATGTAAAAAAAAAAAAAAAAAAAAAAAAAAGGTAGTCCCAGATTCCACCCAAAATCTTACACTTTTGGTCGGTCGATTAGGACAGTAGGACATGTAAGTTATAGCCTACCTTAGCCTTTTCCTAAATGTCATACACAATAATAGGTAGGCCTAAACCCATATATCAAAATCCTATAAATTGTTAAATTGGTCATTTTAGAGTTGTAGATTCACCTTTGTGATCATTTTGGATGAATAACATTTAATCTACCTGCAGTAATAATTGTTAGTTACACTACAGTAAATGAGGTGGACTATATATATCTATATATCTATATCTTTATCTATATCTATATATCTCTAATCTCTCTCTCTCTCTCTCTCTCTCTCTCTCTCTCTCTCTCTCTCTCTCTCTCTAGAGTGTGTATTTAACTATATATATATATATATATATATATATATATATATATATATATATATATATATAGGCTACTCATGATATATCAGCGCATATAATCCTGTTAAGCTAAATACCTAACGTTATCTTAAGAGGGCTTGTCATATGCCATAACGTTGTGACGACATCGTGAGGGTTATCAAAGTAGTTGCTAGGAATCTTCGGTCGCCAGGATACGTTGATTAACGTTGCGAGAACGTAGCGTGCTTGTTTGTTTGTTACGCCCACTTTAGGTATTGCAGAGGGGCAGCTTCATTCATAGGGCTGGTAGGAATGCAGTCAAAGCACAGGAGCAGCCGAACACCATCAGCGTCGTAGGGTGTGAGCCAAATGATGGTCTCTCACTGAAAATACCAGGCCAGGTTGCTCTGCGCTGATCATTGTCAACAGTTTCGACATCGGACATATTCTGAGCTATATCCGGACCATCCCCTGAGGAATGGATTTTGAATGTCTTGATTGAATACTGGAGCTCTTCTCCTGTGCTCGACCTGCCGCGGAAATAGACTGACTTCCTAGTCCTCGCTGCTGCCGCAGACATAACACTCTCATCGGCTCATTGAACCCAGACTGTCCGTGGACTACTGGCTCTGGCATCTTGGCACATCGGAACTGGTCTATCGTCCGTGTAGATACGAAAACGTGCCTGTGTGTGCTTTTGCTGCCTGTATAATGCCGACACATCTGCGGTTCCGGAGAAGGTCATTCCTTGGACTTTTATTCCTTTTTTCACTGTCCACCTCCGCATTGTATTTCATCTACTCCGCCCCCGGTATCGGTAAGTCAAATCAATCATGGGCTTATTTTGAATATGCTCAAACGTTTGTATGTAGGTTGTTTTTATGGGCGCGTTAGGTCATGTGTGACAGCACGGTTTGCATCGAGAGTGTGGAGCAAACGAAGGGGCCATGCGCCTTTGCTGAGCTTTCATCAGCTCCCAATCGATGATGAGACTCAGCTGGATGCTCGAACTCAATCCTATAATATCCATGTACCTTACCATGATAATAATAGTGATACTGATGAGCGTCATGGCTACTATAATCCTAGTGATGTTAGTAGGTCTAACAGCTATGATTATAATGCTACTGATGACACTGGGGCCACGACCAAAATAAGGTATTTTGGCTTGGATTTTGGGGTCATTGTTGGCATTCACAGAATAGTCAAAGTAAATGTATATTTTAGCCTATATTTATTATCAATCTGGCTGAGGTCACGTCATGAGTTATGGCCTAAAGTGACATCTGTGAGGTCCACCTGAACATAGATCACTCATACTGAAATCATTCCTTACATCATTTGCTGCCTGTAAGTCACATGCAATTGTGTAATGGCGCATGTCCTGAATCCCTCCTATCATTAATTCATTAATGTTCCTCATCATCCCCTCCCTTCTTTTCTTCTGTCACTCTTTGTCTCTCTCTTTGAATGTGTGCGAGAGCATGTGTGTCATCTCAGTCTTCTTGATTATCTGCTGTCTGACACATCCTCGGAGGCCCTCTAGCTTAGGCCATGGTCCACTCCTCTATCAGCCTAGATATGTAGGGACTCTCGTGTTTGCTATTTTTGTCATTATTATCCACGTGATGCTGAAATATCAGTGACTTTATTGTAGCTGAATGGGCAAAGCTTATCTAGATACATAACACTCATTGCATTGTAAAATTGGGACTTTCACCTGACTCTGTCCTTGACTCTGCGCAAACCAGATCTGTTCTTTCAGGTCAGAACTTTCCACTGAGTGGATTTAAGAACACTGATGAATATGAAAACGAGCATATTCTGCCATGTTGGAGAACAGCAGGGCAAACTTAATGAGGAAATATTTGAGGAAACAAAAGGTGCATTTTAAAGTTGGCTACTGGCCTACTTTTCCTATTTACTACTTAACCCACCATCGGTTGGATATCCTGTTGTGCTTGCTGAACAATCAGTAGGTAAAGGTGTGTCTACCAATTTGGGAAACATGTTATTGTTGGAGTTGGCAGACAATGTTATGCCATGCAAGTGCCTAGCCTTTCTAAAACATCAAAGAGAAAAGTTTGTCCCTCTCACTCCTCAAAAATGGGTATTGATCCAGTCACGCTTTTTACCGGCTGCTGTGGACAACTTGATCAATAATTGAATCAATTCTTATATGGAGGACACATTACTGACAGGAATAGCCTGTGTATGTCCCAGTAACAGAGCAATGATTCCTCTAAATGTGAAACAACCAGGATAAAAAGTAATTCTTCATTCACTTGTTCAGTATTTTTCAAGCTAAAGTATTGATGCACATGGCCATATTCATCCTCCTGGGTGTTAACTGTAGGACTGTAATGGCCACGTGATTTTACTGGGGGGGTTAGTTGAGAAACAGAACAAGAACCAGCAACACCAGTCCATTAATTATAGATGGTAACCAGGAGCAAGACTGCTTCTGCTGCTATTACTAAAAGGTACAGTTTAGTCTTTTACACTTAGGATTCCCGGGTGACATCTGGCAGGGGAAATCAGGTGTGGGTGGACCTTTTGTTTAAAGGTCCAGTGTGTAGAATTTAGTGACATCTAGCAGAACAGACATGGCAGAAATGGAATAAAATATTCATCAGTATGTTTTAATTAGTATATATCCCATGAAAATAAGAACCATTGTGTTTCTGTTACCTTAGAATGAGTCCTTTATGTCTGCATAGAGAGCAGGTCCTCTTCCACGAAGCCCACCATGTTGCACTGCCATGTTTCTACTGTAGCCCCTACAGAGGGCCTTCTGCGTTTTTTGTGAGTTTTGCAGCCACCGTAGGTTCTGCTACATGCTTGGGGGTTGATTGCAATCTGCAACCTCACTGCTAGATGCCACTAAATCCCAAACACTGGACCTTTTTAAAAGTTTTTGACATAAAGTGGTACAAGCTACTCGCTGGTAGTGATATTGATGCATGGACATTAGCTGAGGTTTAAGATCCTGTGGTCAGAGATGCCCCAGTGAGCCAGCAGCTTGTCAGAGAGAGACAAACAGCAGCAAATGGGGCTGGTTAACAAAAACATTTTAAACCACAACACAGCATTAGAATTCAATTTAACTATCCCCAACAGAATATATCATCTTTAGCCTGTTTGCAATGCTTCAGTCTCATATGTTGGACCTATCCTACAAAGGAAATAGTTCCATGATACAAAATCTGAGGGGAGAATCAAGCATCAGACATACAAGATGCTATATTTGGTTGTGGATGTTTTGTATTGAGTATACTGTATTGATGTGGCTCCCTTTGTTGACTTCTGTTGTTGCTTACCTGACAAGCTGTGGCCTTGCTGGGACATCTCCCTTCACGTGGTCTGTAGCCCGAGCTAATGTCAATGCATCAATATTATTACTAGTAAGTACCTTAAACCACCTCATGTCTGAAAATCTACCTAACCTTGTTAAGAGCAGGTCAAGACAGAGGTCAGAGTTAGGTTCAGGGATGCCCGGGGTCCTTCTCAGCATTTCACCATAATGTAACTTTATTCTCTATAAATAATCCCAGCAAGAGTGTATAAAAATTAATAAATCTACATTTTCCTACTTCCACTATTCTATCCTAGCATACATACATATGATGGCCGCCTTTGGTGGAGAACAGATTTGCAGAAAATTATCATATAGAATGGGACACTGCAAAGAATTAGCAGAATAATTTACAGTAAAGAGAAAAAATAGAAAAAATGGAAAGGGCAAGGGGAGGGGGAAGTGGAGAGGGAAGGATGAAAGAGATGAGCTGAGCTCCTTTCCTTCTGCTGGTTTGCACATCGGGGAACCCATACAGCACACCTGAGCAGGGCTTCCTATGATACCCAGGTGGCTTCAGTGCAGAATGCCCCAATTCATGGCTTAGTCCATTTCTCTCTCTCACTCTCTCTCCCTTCCTCCCTGTCTGCTTCTGTCTCTCTCCATCTTTCTGTCTCCATGTACTCATATGCACTGACCCCCCAGCCTCTGTGTTGCCCCTGAGCATGGATGCTGACTGATGCAGGCTGGGGATGCAGGGCACAGCTGGGCCTGATTGCAGCAGTTTATTTAATTAAAACATGAGAGGATCCCACTGGAGCGAGAGCAAGGGAAGACACAGGCTCTATTTATAGGTTTGAACACAGATGCACACACACACACCTCCACATCCGGGGAGAGCAAGGAAGACAAGAAGCCAGGTGCTTTCTTTTGTCTCTAGAGAGCAGGCTCATCATCCCATCTGAGTGGATGTGTGTGTCTTGTGTATATCTATCTGTAATATATCTAAGCATGTACCAGATTCATTTCAAGGTGTGGCCTGCTGACAGGCATTTCAGTCCTCAAAGTGTCTTCAGGTTGCTACAGTGTGAAGCATTGCATGCAGTTGTCAAGTTGGCAAGGAATGCAGTGTTCCACCAAGGTTCTGATGTTGCTTTAGAGTATCAAGCATTGTTTGTCAAACTCTGCAAAGGTGAGGCAAGGCAAAACTTCAATAGAAGTACCACCTTGGATCAAGAAGTAACAATAAAACATTTGTGTAAAGAAAGAAAAATGCTAACAGAAATGTAGACTTTGGGTGTTAATTATATTTGGCTCTCAAGCAACTATACAGTACCTTTATGGCTTTTCTTCAGTTTATTTACACATAAACATGACTCATCTACCCACCATCCTTTCTTCAGGTCTGGGGTGTGGGTGGAGACTGCCAGTAAGTGCATGTCTCGGTGGCAAATGATAGCCAGTGCCTTTAGATGTAAACACACCTTCTGCTCTTACTGCCAGGACATAATTGTAGATCAGTGTCATGCCATATAGTTGATCTGCTTTATCAGCAACTACTATACTGAGCATAAATAATAACAAACTCTGCCACCCTGAGAAATTTGTCCGGCCCTTATTTTCAGGCTTTTGAGAACTTGCCTACCTCTTTATAGAATAAGACCAGTGCGAATTCTACCAGTAAAATAATAGGTGGTGACAGTATCCTATTGTATATGTCAAAGAAATATCACAAAATACAAAATGTGGGGGCAATATATGTAATATGTAACATATCCTGATACAGTCTCTGACAGTACATTACCATCAGCATAAAGACGTACTCTCTTGTGATAGTGATGCAGACGTTTATTCTTCCTTAACTAAAGACATTTTAGCTCTGAACCTGTTCTTGCTATCTGGCAGTTCGATCTTTTTTTCAGTTTATGGCTCTCTGTCCTATTGTAAACCTGTTCAGTTCAAATGTAGTATTATATAGTTTTATAATTTGATGTTGAATTCTCTTTCTGACTTACCTCAAGGAATTAATTTGTGGAGGCGTAGCAGACAGACCATGTTTTTGATCTGTGTTTGCACTGTGCCCTGTCATCACTTTCATGGCAGAGATATCACAGGCAACTTCTGTGCTATCACTCTGCACTCAGTCCTAATGGTGTTGTACTTTTTTTTTTTGGTGGGTTTTTTTTTTTTCTCACTGCTGCTGCTAAATGTGTATCTCCCCAGTGTGTTTCATAGAAAGCTGTTTTCTCAGAGCAGTTTTTTCACATTTCCTCTGGTCACACCCATCAATCTGTGTGAGTGTGCACATATATGAATATCTTTTCACTTTTATGTGTGTTTGTTTGTGCAGCCCTTTCCTGCAAAGCAACTTTCCAACATTGACAATGATTTACCCTAGGGACATTTGAATCCTAATTTGAGTAGAAACTGGCGCTTGAGGTGGAGAGGTATTAAAGAAGGAAGGAGCTTGTAAAGATCAGGCAGATTATGTTTAGAGCTATGCAGTTTGGTGCTTTGCATTAGAGGGAAATGAAAGAGTCCATGTATAGCTATAGCCGTAGCTATAGCATAGATTATAATGTGTTTGTGACAGCATTGTTTAGATACTAATCTGTGGCTAGGATAATAATGATAAATCATTAACTTGGTTGAGGAGGAAGACAAAGTATTCAACTTAGTGCACATTGAACTTTTGTTCGACATGCTAGATGGATTAGTTAAATCAGAACTGTCTGTTAAAACTAATAAATGAATAACATTTGATTGTATTTTCTACCCCACTGGTAGGACATATACCCTAAATCACTACTGGCTGCACTTCGAGTGCCTTTTTCCTGAGTCTTGTAAAGTTGCTGTTCTTCACAAGTTTATAGGCTTCACAATTTATAGTAGGCTATTGCTTGTGGTAACCATAGCACTCAGACATGGCCATACTCAATCTACTTGATGTGGTTGCAGTGGTATCTATTTTTGTGCACAGCAGTGATGAGTGTTTGTGTGTACAAATTAAGATGTCAATGTGGAAAGTGCAGGTTGGTGTCAATATGGCAATACCTGCACCCTATGTCTTTGTTAGGCATGCTGCTTGTGCTTCTGTAGTAGAGCTTCCCTGGCACTCTTAAAGCCATCCATCTCTAGTCCTTAAGGACCACTATAGTGCCCCCACCCCCCACCCCCACCACCCCACTTCACCTCCCACCCTTCTTCTACTGCTTAATTGATCCATCCATTTAGCTCAATCTAGTCAACCTCCTCAGGCTAATTTCCAGAGGCTAGGGATGGCCAGGGTGAAATATTAACTTGGTGCCAAGCTGTCTCGGATAGATTTCATTGTGAATAAACAATCATGCTACGTAGTGATAAATTATGCAACTTCTCTATTTGACTTCTGTGTAGTCGTACAGCCATTTAAAATTAGTTTTTGTAATTGGTAATAATGACTAGAAAAGTGTATAAAAATAGATTGAAAGGAAAACAGAGAGCTTGATGCACAGCAGTTCAATCACTGAAATTCCTCCGGCTGGAGCACTTAAGGTCTGGTGTTTGACATTTTCACTGCAGTTGCCATGGTTCCCTGAGGGCTTGTTCCCATCCAGGACTGACTCTTTTATTTATTATTGTCACAGCAACCACAGAAACATGCCATCCTTGTTCCCATGATGATCTGGGTGACAACAAATCCCTAAGGATACAGTCATTACAATCATCTGGGACAGTGCCATGGTCTTTCTCTTTGTCTGGGACATCTGTACACTGTAAACTGGACCGTTCAGTAAAATGAATTACAACCACTATAAATAACTTAACATAATGCCAGATTTCTCTTGGTCTTTACCACTGACAGTTCAGAACAACACTTGTCCCATAATTTAAATAAACACTTCAATATTGTTATTTCTGCTTCCGCTTAGACCTTCTACACTTGTGTAAATCTTCCTGCTGTGATAGTCTGTTATGGCTCTGTATTGTAAATGTGTAAGCGCTGTCCAAGGACATGTGACTCTAATTACTCTATTAACAATGGAATTTAGTTAAACATCAATAGAGTTCATTGCACTCTGTGAGTCAGTCGGAGGCATGAGCATTCCTCTTAAAACCTTTCATTGACCGTGTGATACTCTACCCGCTATCCCTCATCACACACACACACATACACCTACACTCCAAATATGGTTCACTAGGATATGCAGGAACTCTGCATCACCCTGAAAAGGACATGGATTACATAACCATTTTGACTGTGACACGGTAAAATCTAAAACATTCCCTCCCCTGTGATCGCAGAAGAAAAGAGAGACTAAGTCATTGCTGTTTTCAGTACACCTAGCTTATTCACTTTTTCCATTGTTTTTGTATTTCATAAGACATTTTAGTGTATATTTTTGGATAAGACTCACACTTTCATATTATGCAATACAGAGTTCCATTGAGACATGATTCAGACCTGCTGCTGTATTATAATATTAATTTGGGTAAACAGCAAAGACAAGCTATGAACTTGTGTGGGGATACTGTATATCTCCTTTTACTAAAGCTGCGGGGTCTATTTGGTGACCAGCTTTGTTTTGTGACACACACACTCAATACTATTGATTCACTGATTTGACACACGTCTATATAGAAAGTTGTAGACATTGTTTACCCAGCAAAGCTAAATGCATCCAATACTTTAAGATCTTCTTGTCGTGGTGTTTAGTCAGGGTGTTTCTCATTTGTTCCTAGGTTGCTGTTTGGATTTTCAATCATTGCAATTCTCTTTCACTCTGTGAAAGACCCTGTGTTCTCAACCCTTTGGGTTTTTGACCCATGAAGTGATAACTCTCAGGCATGGATAAGCAAAGGGCTGAAAAGTTAATCCACTTTCCCTCTCAGTTTCATTAATTATTATAGATGTAGAATGAAAAAAACATTCATTATTGTATTTCAGAAGAAAAAAATGCTACAAAAGAATTTTGAATCACTGCCCTTTTTATTTTTAGGATTGATTGTTGTGTGTTCACCTTCCCACAGTAAGTTCATGCTCGTTATTCATTTATTGTACAAATCCTTTTATCCAACTGGTGTTATAGTTTTTTTTTTTTTTTACAGATTTAAAATAGCTTCCTCAGATTTAATATTGTACTTGCAACCTAAACTTCCCTCAACCTAAGTTCCCATCCTTGTTATAGATACTGTAATTGTAATTGAACTCTGTTTGGCCTACCTATAGAAAGACATAGCAACCATTCAGAGGTGATCCCTACACGCATAGCAACCCTAGTCTTATGTCTCTCACTGTTGTCTGTAAGATGACTCATGTTCAACCCCTATAGTCTAGATATCTGACCACAGACAGATGGTTGGGCTGAGTGCAGCAGAGGTGAGAGGGGGTGGAGGTGTAACAATGTTTGTGTTAGTTTAGATAGAGAGTTGTGAGTCATTTCAGAGGCGGACTGAAGGTCTTGTGTTGAGGCTGTAATCATTTATGTAACCTAATCATCCCAAGGAGAATCCCAGTCTTTGTAGACCTGGTCCAGGCCTCCGTTTGTTATTGAGACTGTTACCATGGTTACTTTGGTCATGTGTTTGTGGGCAGTTAAACTGTAACTGATGATGAGCCGGTGTACAGGAGTGAGGACGCCAGGGAGGCAGAATCCAGACACATGTTTTTTAACAATGTTGATGACATGGTGTGTTCAGCTGACGGTAGAGCTGATGATTGTGATGACTCCACCTGTTTTAAAGTTTACCTACAATAAGTGTTTAATGAAAGCTATTATACTCTGTCTAAACTTAACTTCTGGGATATGCACGGGCAAATACCGCTGTGGCTTTCTCTGTGAATCTCGGGATGATTTCTTAAAGAACCAAATCAATGCTGTCAAGTGAAAATAAAAAGTAGGCCTGTGGCTACCTAAGGTTAAAGTGTGCACTTCAACCCATTGGCAAAAGAGTACCTGTTGGACAGGAGCCTTTCTAGCTGTCTAGCTGCAGAAAGACAAATGTTTGCATCCAAAGCAAATACATAAACATAAAGATTTTCTGTAAATCTCTGAACAACTTATTGAATGCAGTGTTGGTTGTGGGAAAATTCCTCTGAACCCCAGGAACCAAATTGTACTGTAATTATAATCTGAATCCCTTTTCTTCATAATGAAAGTTAATTTTGTTTCTCACCCCCTTTCAGAGATAGACGATTGTCTCCTTATCATATTTTTTATATATTTTTGAAAATCTAATTACTATATATTAGAAAAAAATAGTTATTCTCTGTGTTCAGATCAAAAATATTACTGCGTTTAAAAAAAAAAAAAATGCTAGGGGCTAGGGGTGTGATGATGAACCATTAAGTCCAGGTTGAAGGCCTACCAGATGCCTAGACACTGCACAGTAGTTTATACTCCTCTGAGACAGGAATTTTCAACTCTGTAAAGTTGTCCCAGCAGCTTCTCTGTCTCAAGGCGTCCAGCAGAATCAGGCCGCTCCACAGTAGACGCTACAATGTCTGCAAACCTGCAATGTGAGCTTGCACATATGCATTGTTTGATGTGGTTGCCACTGCAAAAGTTTAGCCAGGATCTTTTTGTCTTTAGCTTATGCTTTTGCTGCAGCACCCACACGACACCAATATAGGGGTCTCTGTGAATTGACTTAGGAGGCTATAATTTGATGCGCTGTTATTGTGGGTCTGGACAGCCTAATGCTGCCCTCTAGGCATGCACGCCTACCTTATTCCCAGGTAACCAGATCAACACCTTAGGTTGGCCATGGCAGCAAATGCAAACAATTAGAACCTAACTTAGGAGATTAATTAGAGGGCTCATCTAATAAATTCTTACGAGGGCAGCTTAGTTGATTAGCAAAGCATAGCTGTAGCCAGAGTGGATTTACAGCCACTATACACAAATTCAGTGAGCGTTAATTAGCAGCTGCTTTTATTTTTATTTAGTGTGGCCGCTAACATTGGAGGCTAGATAGTGAAATAGCCAATGAAATACCATTTACTACTGCAGGTTGTCAACTGTCCAAGCTGCATAAATAGCAATAAACTAGTGGTGACTGGATGTTGGGAAAAAGCCTAAAAGCATTTCTAATGTCTTGTATTGTACAAATCTCCAAGGAAAAGAGGTGAGACTTTATTATTTAGTATTATTTTCTTACTGAGAAAGACCTTCCTGCCTAGACTATGCTCTTATAAATTCATCCCCTGTTCTTAAATGCATGATACCAGCTACCAGTCCATATTTAGATCTCACACTACACATCAATACCTTGCTTTTCCTCTATCCTTGTATGCAAAGCAAATTTAATGTACAACATGTTTATTTATGGAGTATTAACAGAATCAGTGTTATGACCTGGATTCATGTTGGCAGAAATTAATTGGTTTGTAGCTTAAATTTGAAATTAATTAATCAATTTACTACCACTTTGAGTTGTTTACATAACCCTCAGTGCATTAAAGCAACAAATCTGGTCGTTCTCATGAAATATTAACTGCACTGACTGCAGCTACCAAGCCAGCTCAATTTCTTAATGTTTTCCAATTAATGCACATCAAATATTTAATAAATGCAGTATAATACAGTGCAGTACCAGGACATATAGTGTTTATATTACTATTTAGCATAGGTATGATTAGCCAGATAAGCTAGTGTCTCACAATGATTTTAGGTGTGTTCTCCAACCACAGTGCTGTGAACAATATACATACTTGGTGGAATACCAGAAGCATTAAGGTGCAGCACAGTCCTAAAGGTCAGAACAGAGAATTAGATGTGGAAATCCACAGGGAAAGGCATGTGTAGTGTTTCTGCATCTTGCTCAACTGTATGTAGCTACTGTGGCAGCGTGGTGTACTAGCTGCCTTCTCTGGCCCATTTGTTCAGTCAACAGGAGTAACCTCCAGCTGTGAAGAGACCTCATCTTTCTGCTGGCGGGGAATAGGAAAACAGAGCGAGCGGGAGAAAATAGGCAGAGGCAGTATGGTGTGTGTGTGTGTCATTAGGTACTTGTGTGTTTGTGTGCATGTGTACCTGTCTGTGTATGTCCTCTGTGCACCCCACACACTGTAGCAGTGTTTGAGCCACTGCAATAACACAAGAATGTTCTGGATAGCCGCCAAATATAAAAGCAGGCGGAAATGGTCTGGCAGAAGGGAGCGGCGGGGGCACTGCAGGAATGAATCACTACTCACCGGCCCGGTCCAGCCAACATTGTAGCTGTCTCATCTGCTGTAAATTCTGGGATTTGTAAAGAGTAAGGGGAGTTAACCATCATTGTGCACATTTATTTAGTAATAAACACTTTGAAATCAGAGATTGTGAAAAGGATGAGGCAGGGCTGGTTTACCAGAGTCTTAGGCAAGAGAAAGTCTGAAAAGCTGCGGCGAGACAAGAAGCAAGGAGGGCACATTGAGGGAAGAGACTGAGATTAATCTTGAGTTGATTTAATGACCTGCAGTGTAGTTGCGTTTTGGCAGGAGCTGCTCTGAGTTAAAGGGTGATGAAACCTGCAGTTTCAGACCTTCTCTGCACACTCCACTAGTTAAAAATGTAATCAAACAGGCATGTAGAGCAGGGGAAGCAAGGAAAGAGGGCAGGTTAGGGAGGGTTATCACCACCTTGAGGCAAACTTAACACAGCAGCCAAGAGCCACTGAAAAACCACCTGACAGGCTCCAAAACTAAGATCCTCATTGCTTCTTATCAGTGTCCCTGTATGCACCCTTGTCCATCTATTCTGTTAAGTTTGAATGCAGAAGATTTTAATTTTTATCTATAACACTTCCCTCCAGCGGCTGTGGATTATGCAAAAAGAAACTCAAAAGCTACACGTTATTTTTCTCTTCAGCAGCTTTTCTTTCAAAGTAGCCCAGTTGGGTTGGAAACACGCAGAACGGGCAACCTGAATGTTACTACAGAGAATGATACACAGTCCTGGAGAACTTTTGTTGACATTTACAATTTTGAAAGTAGGAGTCAGGAGTAAAATTCTTCAAACTATTGAATGATGGTCACATTCTTTTGTCTTTCAATTTAGCACTTTAAACAGCTAATCAGTTGCATAAAAACAGAGGAAGTATCAATTCATCACGACTTCTCACTCTCGTTAATCTTTTTCTTCCTCAACTGACATCAAATTGTACACATCCATATAACAGCCCTCTTTCCTTCTTACCCTCTAACAACCGGTATCAAAGCAAGGACTCAGGATAAACCAGTATCTGCCAATTGCGTGAGTGAGTCATCATTTAGTGAAGTAACGCTTGAATTTCCACCTGCATACAGGCTGTTTTCCACCTTCAGATGCCGACAGCAGTAACGGAGACGATATGAGGAAATGAGCTTTTACTAGGAAAAGAAAGTGCCTTTCTCTTACACACACACACACACACACACATAAATATACACAATCTGTCTGTCTTCCTCATTCAGATCTGTATTTCTGTATTTGCTTGCAACAGAGTGAAAACAAGGGGTCCTGGCACCACTGTGTCATTTATGTAAATCTTCTCGGTGCATCTTGTCCCTGTGTTTCTCTGCCATGTAGTGGCACGGCAGACACAGTGACTCAGGGGAGGATCACACACACACACACACACACACACACACGTACACTTGGGACAGCAGAGCAGATGGAGGGGCCAGAGTGACTAGTGCAAGACCAAAAATGAACTCAAACTAGACATCACACTGTCCCTGCTGGCATGTGCTAGTGTATACTGTGTCTGAGTGTGATATGTTATTGGTGACAGGTTTTTTATCTACTACAATACCTTTTCCATTACACATAGTTTCCGATTGCAGTGCACATAATACCACATCATAACACATCTTCGGACTGTGTGTTATCAGCTCCACTCCTGTTCTTCTGTCTTTGGTATCAAGGAGTGTCGATGGGAAGAGTCAACATTCCTTACACATTACATTGTCAGGTGAATGACTGTGTTTCTCAGCTAAAATAGCAGTGCCGTTGTATCATTGTCTGGTTGATCAATTGATTAGTGTCACAGATTCACCGGACCAGTTTAAAACAGTCAAGGGTTACAGTAAAGGGGTGTGAAAACAGCATGGCCTTCTTCCTTTTTTTCTGAAACCGCAGCTGCTGCGCCTACAGCTATGAATAAATAGGTAGTGTAGAGTTGGATATAATCCTGCTGAGCTGTGGTGATTATTTAACTGTTAATGCCTTATTGCCTGAGGAAGGGAGCTCATTTTGAAAACTGGGTATTCCCTCATGTTTACACCGCTTTCTATGCTCACGAATGATGGTTTTACTTTCATTTGTCTTCCATGAATCTGCATTTTTATACAGCAGATAATTTAAATTAGTACGTGCTTTCACCTCCATCTTTAGACTATACAGGGGTCAGTATTCTCGAAAGTACTTGTTTCCCATGGAACACTGCCAGGTTAATTATTTTAGTACTATTATATTCCAGATTCTAGATTGGAAAAAGGACTCCTGATGATGAGGTTGACAGTCATTTTTGGGATCGATTATGTTATACTGTTACTCTGTCTATATAAAATTGTCTAAAAATGTCAAATTTGTATGTTTAAATGTTTTTTATTTCCGTTCCTCTAAAGAAGCCTTTAACCTTTTTGCTGATATAGTCTCATTATTTCTGAAAGGCTTTTTTTGTTTATTTGTTGTTTTATTTTACTTTTGGCAGTGCATTGAACATTTTGTACAATGTACATAAACAGAAATTCTTTTCTTACTCAAATCTTAACTTTCACAACAGGGTGGAGTTTTGGTTGCAGTCATTTTATAGTGACGCAGTTTACCATAACTATTCATGTTTTACACACACACACACACACACACACACACCCTGCGTGTGGATGAAATATGAAAAAGAAGTGAGGAAAATATTTCAGGGCGATGTGGTTATATATGTGCAAATCTATGTGTGTGTACGTGTGTTTAGATCAGGTTAGTTTGTGGGTGGAGGCAACAAAAAATAGTTCTGACGTGAGCAGCAGCTTCTAGTGCCTAACTCAGGATATATAGGGTTTGAGGAAGTACCTTAATATTTCAAAGGTGTCTCACTGAATGATTCGTTCAGTCTGTTTCTCTGTTGACATATGGGGAGTTCCTGAGAACACACCGTAAGCAGTTAGTTACACACAGGAAATTGCAAACAATTGTCAGCGCTAGAGTGAAAGTTTTACCGATGTCTCAACGATGATGTTCCTGTTTCAGATAACATAATAAATAATATAATTGAACCAAAGAAAATAATATAGATGGGTCTTAAGCATATACTGCTTGAACATGAGGTGCAGTTATACTTCACAAGCAGGCGTTGAGCTTCAGTACAGAGACGGGGGGAAGGCAAAGATTTGTCATATTAATGACAATTGAATAAATGAATGAAATTGACCGGCCAAGAGGAAGTGGGAAGCAGAGAAGAGGAGAATAGGAGCACAAGTGGTTTAGATGCTCTCAGGAAGTGGGCAGGATGCCAAAGACTGTGATAAGTGCCGACGTCATATCTGTTGCAGTAAATGAAGAGTACTCAGCCCGTCAAAGAGACATCTGCTCTGAGAATCTGGCTTTCTTGCTTTTTTTTTTTTTTTTTTTTTTTTTTTTTTTTTTGCTGTCTCTCCTGTCTATTAGTCAGCCAGTCCGTTAGCGTCCTCGAGTCTGATGGAGAAATGGTTCTCTTGGGCTTTTGAATTCCTGTGCATATGACGTGGGTTTTGGTTAATGCATACACGATGGTTTTCCTGTCATTGTAGTTCCACATAGTTATTTTCAAACACTTAAGGTCTGTTGTGAAAGTGCCCCTGTGTGTGTCTGTGTGTGTCTGTGTGTGTGTCTGTGTGTCTGTGTGTGTGTTCGCACAGTTCAGCTGTGGGTTTGGAGGAAGCCTCATGATACACTTATGACTAAATATCATGTGACCAGAACTAGCACTGGACTAATATTGTCCTCATTATCAGCAGTTTGTGTTTCATTTTGGAATGTTTCTGTAAGTTAACAATATGAAAACAAATTCAAAGAGGAGAATGACATGTAGAATGACATTTTTATTTGCTTGGGTGGTCTTGTCATAGCCGTTAAACTCCTCTTGGCCAGTGTTAGTATGTCACTCCTAATATACCCTCCCTCTTCTGCTTGCTTCTAACCATTTCTCTTGCCTTTTCTGTGGTGAACTGAAAGCTATGACTCGACAGCTGAGCTATTTTCTGACGGGAATCACAAGTCAGTCCATAGAATGTGTGCGTGTGTGTGACCTTCTCATTAACTAATTGGCAATATCAAATGACAAACAGAGAGAATGAGAGACTTTCCATCCAGTGTAAAAAACTGCAGGCTTTACATGTACCATGCAAATGACAGACAGGTGATGAATAGGTGGATGGTTATTTGAGCAAACTACCAACTGGATGTAAATTTTATGTAGATGTCTAAATAATGTGGGTCAGAGTTCTGTATTCTTAGGAGCAGAGCAAACACAAGTACTGCCAAGGTTTGGGGTTTGTGATATAATAACAAAACATGAAAAATCCACATAAAATGCAAAATAACTACAAATTTTAAAGGCATCTAATTTATCGTATCTAATCTATTTAAGCACTAACTGTAACCTACATTACAAAATGAGTGTTTTTAAGACATTACTTTGTGTTATTGCAGTATGCAAACCAGCATGCTTTTCTGGTTAATCTGACCCATAATCCTCTGTGTGGCGGAAGATATGTCACATTGATTGAGCCGCCAAGAGAGCATAGACCAATGACAGCACATTGACAGTGCAGTGACACAAGCCGCATTGACAGATGAAGTAGTATGTCCCAATTGTATGCATACTGCATGTATACTGCATGCAACAGTGCGTTCTTTGTAAGGGCAGCTGCAGTACATGGTAAAAATAAAAAACAGAAGTATGCAATTTGGAATGCAGAACACATGAACAATTGTGCAAGGTAATATCAGAGATATGGCAACTCTGATGTAAAAGTTCATTTTTCCACTTTGTGATTGGGTAATCTATCTTATGTCTTATCTGTTTTTCTCTTATTTTTCCGCTAAGGACAACAGCTCTGAAATAAAGTGAAATTAATTAAGTTGATGTGACAATGTGACAGCGTATGAGCCTTGTGAGATCCCAAGAATTTCACGGAACACATTTTATAGCACTACTAATAAATGATATCAAGTTGCAGCACTTTTTTCCTCATACTGATGTGTGTAAATTTGTGAACCAAAGAGGATGCAGCAACTTGAAGCCCTTTGCATAAATGTGTCTCTCAAAGTGTCTGTCTTAAGTTACCCATGACAACAGGAATGTAAGGGGGAGGCGGGGTAGGAACTAGAAAGATATGGGAGAGAGGGAAAGATAAAGACAAAGATAATAGACAGTGAGTGAGAATGAACACAGATAAATGAAAAAGGAATTGAGAAATTTGTCCTTAGAGAGCAATGATCTTTTTTCCATGAGAGAGGGTAAGATTAGATAAATTAAGTACTTTGATGTAGGCCCTTCTGTTCCTGTCAACTGAAAATATGTAAGCAGAATGCATTTGCCAATGTTACAAAATATTAACCAAAAGGAAGAAATATGGTGGAAAGCAATTCCAATATTTATAAATCCCAGAGCTATGCAGGCTTCCTGTTATAATACGGCCTTACTGTTTTTTCAAAGGAATCTACTAATAATAGTGTGGATTCATACAGAATTGCAGCTGTACTTTTTGTTAAAATACTCATGAACTCAGCCACCCTTCAGGGATCACTGTCCGACTGAAATGCTTTATAAAAACCCACAATGTATGGGATTAGTTTTTAGTTGTTAGTCACACAAGCACATGGTGAGAGGAAACTCAACGGGGTTGTGAAAATGTGTGTGTGTGTGTGCAAGTGAAAGATTGACGGTGGCGAACAAACATGTGAGTTGAGTTATCTCTGTGTGAACTGTATCTGAGTGACAAATTAATTGGCATAGCTATCCCCTCTGCCTCAGGAAACACAGAGTAAACTGAATTGTCCGTTTTTTTTGTTTTTTATTCTAAAATGTATAAATTGGCTAAGCAGAAAGAACTATATAATTTCTCTATATGTTAAGACATATAGGGAACTTTAACTAACCGTGTGTGTGTGTGTGTGTGTATATCGATTCACTACAGCCTCAGGGTTTCTCAGCATCACTTACAGAGGGTCAGAAAAGGTAATAACATGCTTGTCCCTTTAGATGAGATCAATAATGGTTCAAAACGACATATTATATATTTTAAAAAAACCAACCTACATACAATCAACAATCCATAATCTTCATCTCATGCCAATCCTTAACATCCTCGTTAGATCAATACACTCAAATTACAGCACTTGTTCCAGTTAATTGTGAGGGATTTAGCGCTAATGCTTTGAGTAATCAGCTGTTTACTTTCCAATAAGGTATTGAAATGGGCCGCTAAATCATGTGTGGCCAATTTAGAGTGTTACATTACTGATAGTGTCATTAATTCAGCTTTTACGCTGACATAATACACATTCAGCATGCACTGAGGACTGATGAATTTGCACCCATGGTGCTCTACTTGTCTTCATGTCTTTATGCATGTGCCGGTCTGTGGGTGTCACTGATACGCGGTGGCAGTAAAAATGGCCCTTTCTTAGAGTGACAGCTTTAATCCCTGAAAGCTATGGGTGCATGTATGGTGTGTGTACTTGCGTCACTGTGTGTGTGTGTGCATACAGGAAGCATATCTGCTGGGGGGGAAAAACTGCCTTTCAGCTCTTATCAGGAAGCTAGCAGAATGGGACCGATCACCTCCCACTGCTGAGCTATCAATGTGGAGTTAATTGCCTTTCAGAGACAAAGTGTGTGTGTGTGTGTGTGTGTTGGGGGGTGGGGGGCATTTGCGCATTTCCTTTTATTTTTTTTCTTGTTTGTTGGCTTTTTCTTTTTCCATTAACCTTAGTTACATTACAATGTGGTGCATTGCCTCTGTCTGGCCCTGGACTGGTCACCGTAAGCCTGCGATTCATCATTCACATTATTTACCTAAACGATAGGAAGAAACGGAGTGGACGGAAAGTGATACAAACTACATTATACAGAGACAGCAGCACAGAGAGATGAAGAGCGGAGATAAAAGGAAGGACAGATAAGTGGAAAGAGGGAGGGATGTGGAGACGGAGAGACAGAAAGAGAGGGAGAGGTGGGCCAGGCTTGGCATGCGGACAGCGTGTTCTGTGAGAACTATAGAGGACAAGGTCGTTCAAGGTCTTCTGTCATGCTTGATGGGTAACAGTGGGTGGTTTCTGATGGGATGAGGAGACATGGGGGTGGGGTTTGAGGGGTCTTTCTGGTCTACATGTGTATAATGTAGTTGTGTATTTGTTCAATGTCCCTCGCCAATGACATATCAGAAAGCTCTGTGTATGTGTGTGTGGGTGTGTGTGTGTGTGTCTGTGTGCGTGTGTACACGTGCATCCCTTTGCTTATATGTCCAGCACTAATGGCCTTGTGTTGTAGCCTGCCACGTTCGCTTCCTCTAAACTCCAGGTCTCTCGTGTCTAATTGCATTTGTCACAGTTTGTAGCCTTGAATACCTTGGTGCTGCCCATTACTGCAGTCTCTGGGGTGCACATTTGAGGGAGGAATCGCATGCCCACTGCTTTGTATACAGGAGATCAAGCATTGACAGTATCCGTCTCTGTGCTTGAAGACCTTTACTTGTATTTCCAGGCAACCTGACCCTTGAGAGAACCCAGCGACTGGCTTTTTTCAAAGGGGATCCAAAAATCTTTTGACTGATATTTTCCAACAAAGACCAGACTGAGAATCTGGTTTGCTTTGTTCTGCAAGCAATGGAAAAGTGCAGTGTGTACATGTACAGTACATATGTACGATGGATTTGTCCTAGTAGAAATATGCATAGATAATATATCTCCATATGTTTGGCAGGCATGGGAACGCGATGCTAACATGTCAAATGTGTCGGTGCCTGCAGGACTGGATCACACTCCAGAAGCCTCTTAGCATTTTTCTGTCATATGGTGCCTCAGAAGGGCGTGTGTGTGTGTGTGTGTGTGTGTGTGTGTGTGTGTGTGTGTGTGTGTGTGTGTGTGTGTGTGTGTGTGTGTGTGTGTGTGTGTTGATCCACTTCTGCATGTGTTACAGTGAGAGTGAATAGGATCTATTCTATGTTCTTGTATTCCTTTTTATTATTATTATCCTTTGCAGATTTGCTCTAGCCACAGTGTAATATTTGCATGCTACAGAGGTAAAATGAGAACATTGATTTCAGTTACTGCATAGCCACTAGTTTCTAGTCCTGCAAGCCAGGCAGTTTGTATAGAACAAGATGAATGTGATGGAAACTGTAATACAATTACTAATGACAAATCACATCCCGTGGATTTCTAGCTCAGCAGTATCGTGTACGCGCATATCAGCACGCACACAGACACACATGTACGCGCATACACAGAGGGGAGTGGATCATACTGGGATTGCTTTAAGATAAATGTAGACTGGATTAATGGCTAGAGATTGTACAGTTGGATACAGGTTCACAGATGCAGAGATCTGTCAGATTGGCAGTTTGGCATTGTGCTGGCATGCTGCTCCAAATACAGTAAGAGTAGTAGTAGTGTATGGGATGAATATCATGTCATTTCAAAACTGAAAAAAAAGCTTCAAAAGGTTGAAACTCACTGTTTGAAGCTTGAAATCTAATAAAGTTCTTGTTTTGTTGTCGTTTTTAAAGGTGCGGATATGTTGGAAAAAACGTTTTGAAATGTCGAAACTTGAGTTTCGAAATGGCGAATCTTTATTTAGAAACTTTTGCGGATGTAAATTTGCACTCACATTACAGACTGTTATTTCAGAGCTGAGTTTACAACACCCACTTTTTAGAGATCTGCCCACACAGTAGAGAGCTTGTGTGTTGGCTGGAGACTCTTGGGTCACTACTCGGGGAAGCCAGACAGCACAGAGAACCGTGCATCCTGTTGGCATATCCTGTGCGCTTCAGTCATTGAAGGGAAAGTCTGTCAATCCCACCTAACCTGGTACATTGCTTGGACTATTTCTGCAGAGGGCAAACAATAGGTTAAAAAAAGCCCATGCCTCCAGGATCACAGCTTTTTTTTTTTTTTTTTTCCCCCCAGACTGTCTGTTTCAGAATTTTGGAGTTTCAGACCAGAGCTGCCAGAAATCATGTGACTCGCAAGCTCGTAACTGTGTGGGCTGAGAAATGGGTGTTGTAAACTCAGCTCTGAAAGAACAGTCTGCAATAGAAGTGTGAGTGTACATCCACAAAAGTTTCAAAATAAAGATCTCAAGTTTCAACGTCTCAAAATGTTTTTTCTCAACATATGTGCATATGTTTTCAGATCACCATTTACAGGGTTTCAAACCAGGAAAATAAACTAATACACAGGGAGAACAGTGACAAATTTGTTGGAGAAGCACTGTAAAAAGAGAGCTTTAATTGTGAAAAAGGAAAACTCAAATACAAATTAATGATAATGAAAATGTATGCCAGAAAAAGATGAATGAAAATTCAAATCTCAGCAAACATGAATTTTAATTTTTTTTTCAACTTATCAAAACAAGTCTTCAAAACATAGTTTCAATCTTGCAAAACTTTTATATTAGATTTCAAGCCATCAAACACTCAAACATTGAGTTTCGACCTTTTGAAACTTTTTTTTCCCCCAGTTTCGAAATATGACATCCTGTAGTAGTCAGATATCCTGGAAGTAATTCCAGAAGTTGTGGACAAACCATCATGACATCAGACAATAGAGGAAAAGATTAAGTTGTGAGTCACTGTTCTGGTAAGTCAGGGCTACACATTCACTTACTCTGTTGAGCGGGAGAGTTAACAGTTAGACCACATCCCCTCACTTTGTTCCACTTTATTGTTGCGTTTGCCAGTTGTCCTCTGTTGTGGTGTTATTTTGCTCAACCCACACTACGCGACTGGAGAGGAACTAGCTTCTCTAGTGAAGCTCATGTAAATCATGTAAATCCACTGAACAGTAATGATAAGAGATTTCCAACATGATATGAGGATTAGTCAGGTCTCATTCTTGACTGAAGGTCGATGGTGGTGGTCATTGTTTGAGATGTGCATCATGTCACGTTTCTGTGAAAGGTTACTGTGGTAACTGACACTGACACTGAAATGCAGGGAGAAATTTCAAATGCTCCCTCTCCACCCGACTGCTGCCTGTTCTCTGTGTCACTCTCACCCTCTTCGTGCCCTCTCGTTGTTTTTTCCCATGACAAATGAATGCATCAAAAATCATAATCGATGACCTACAGCGAGGTAGATGGCAGAAATTTGTACAGCGTAATAAGGAAAAACATTGCAACTATCATGCGTAGAAGGCAGGAACCAATCAATCATTTCAAATTCATCATCTCTGTCTCTTTCTCCTTCCTAAATGAGTTGTATCTCTATCCCTGCTCCTCCCCCATCATCACAGATTAACATTCCAATTGTTGGCATCTTTGGAATGAAAGCCTCTGGATGTGTTTTTGGGAAATCCCCTGTCATTAAGTCACCTAGGCAGATAATCAGTTTAGGCCAGATCAGGTAGAAGAGTGTGCTTAGACTAGAACAGGCATTAACCTGCCAGTGCTCCAAGTTTATCTTTCCCCAACATACAGATTGTTCTAAGTGGTTTCCAGACCTGCCAACCTGTACGCATTTTGCGTAGCAGGTATGCATTTTGACATCAAAGTGCGCTGGTACGATTTGTCACTCTAAACTACGCAAAAAGCTGGTGACGCCTGTGAGTTCAATTCATACATCCATGGTTCAATTGTGCATGGATGTATGGCAGCTTGTAGCCTGCAGATGGGAAAAAAGTGAGTTCATGTGGCACAGAAATAACGTTACCTAGAAAGTTACCAGGAGGCATGTGTGTGCGCACATGTGTGTAAAAGGCAGAATGGGCCTGTGGCCTGCTCTGTGTGTGTGTGTGTGTGTGTGTGTGTGTGTGTGTTGGCACTGTAGTCTATAACTTTGCCTACTCCAGGAAAATTTCAAGGAAACACCCCCTCACTGCAAATTAAGTAAAATATGTAAGGAGGGATGTGATTACTTCTACAGTTTCAACAGTCATGTTCATATTCAGCCTGTATTGTCATTAGGTCATCATACCATCAAGTTATAGCCCACCTATAATGAGAACTGTTGTATTAACCAGCTCTAAAATATTTATTTCATTGTAGCCACAAAATAGCCTGTTAAGGGCTGGTATGGGTTTTACAGCTACATTGTTATCATCTTTTCAAATGACCTGAAAATCATATTTTCAAAGATCAAATTGGCTTAAAGTTATTATTATAAAGATTATTGCGGAGGTGTAAACAATAGAAACTATATAAATGCAGCAGTAGTGGTAGGTTAGTGTGTAGTCTGAGTGAAATTGTGTTCCTTGGTAAGCTGTGTTTAAGCAGGTGAAAGAAAAATGGACAGACAGGCATAAATGACCAACTAACAGTAGTGGCATCTGCACATTTTTTTGTAAACAATCTGTTATTGGTATCAAGAATTTTCATATCAGTGTATCCCTTACATTTTTGTCTGCTCGCTGCATGTGTGCAAATGATGTACACATGTTATGTGTATGTTTGCAAATTACTTACAGTAATTCATTGTGCGAACAGCATTGATTTGCATCTGACGCATCTAGGTCAAGGAAGCTGTGCTCAAAAAATTCGTCCAGGGTTGGCAGGTATGGGTTTCCCACTGAGGAGGAGAAATGGAAGGAGGAAATGTTTGTCATGAGTTAAAAAATGGTGAAAAGCATAGACATCTAATTGCATCTGTTTTTATGAGAGTAAGAGTTTGCATTTACGCACTATTGTGGGTTATTACCCCTGAGGAATGTATCGTTAAGTCGCTGTATTGTGTTAAGATGTTGACCCTCCCTGTTTTTAATGCCTCTTTTCAATCTGCTGGGTAGAAACACTTTTACAATGGGAACAGGAATAAAATGACTTAACTTTCTTTCCTTTTTTTTTCTCTGTTCCCAGTGAATGAGTACGTGTTCATGGTCCAAGCCAGAGGGATTCAGATCAGAGAGAATGTGAAGAACATTGGGGCTCAGGTTCTGGAGCAGGTGGTGAGAGGGGCTTACAGCGTCAATGGTACAGGTAAAAAACATACATATTGTTATATACCAAGGTGTATCAGGAATACGTAGCTCACACGTTGTCTATTATGCAATTACATGGGCACAAATGCAGTTTCCACCCTGGTTAGGTAAAGGAAGTTTAAAAATATATATATATATATATATTGTAGTTGAGTCTGTCCTAGTTTTACTGTTAGTTACTCATACATAAAGACATAATCTTATTTACCAGTGAAAGATTTGAGATGAAAAGATAAAAAGCATTGATACAAAACAATAGAGCACACAGCTAGACTTTATGCAGATAAAGGCTGGATTAAGCTAATGCTGCTGATGTGTGTGACTCCAGATTACGCCTATGACTTCAACATGAGCGAGAGCGATGCTCCTCCCACTACATACCTCCCAGAGGGCTTCACCTACCTCCCCTCACAGGTTTGCCCTGAGAGGCTGCCCTCGATGAGTAAGTACATTGTTAAGGTTTCAGTTTAAAGTTTGGTTTTAATGCTTTGATTTGATCCTGGCTGATGATTCTGTGATATATGAGAAACTTCCTCAGTTGACCTAAAAAACAGTTGTCCTTCAGGTTCTCTTGGCCTTGTAAAATATTTACTCAAGTTGTTTTTTTTATTGGATTTACTTCTATTAATGAATGATGAATGCACATATGTTGTTGTGACACAGAATAGCTTTGCCCAGCAATTGATGCCCCAGATTGCTCAACTGTCACAGGCATTGGCACGTTTCCCCCCTCCTTCTTTCTTATCTAACCTGTTTCAATTACCATTAATGTTTTCCTTATCTTATTCCTTACAGCTTTATTTCCTCATTCTTCTCTTGACCGTTTCATCTGATTCACTCCCTCTTTCTTTCTCACTGCCATGTCTCCTTCTGCCTCATTAATCTCTGCATCTTCTTTTTTCTTCCCTGCACACAGAGGGCAGGTTGCAGGTGAATATGAGTGAGGTATCTTTGGAGGAAGTGGAGAGATCCCTGCTGCAGGGAGAGCCTGTCATGGCCACAGGGGGCTTCTGGAAGCCCAAAGACTGTTTACCTCGCTGGAAGGTAAGTGTGAATGTGATATTGTTAAAAGGGTTATTCGCTGAAAAGCACTGTCAAATATACAGACGAGTGAGTGAAGAAATATAACAAATGCTCCTGCCAGTCCATTCCAATTGTTTTTGTATGATTTGCCGCAGTTTAGACATACAAGCTGTGGTGTAAATAACACTAAAACAAAGTCACAGCAATGTCTTTTTCCAAATAAATGTCATGATTACTTATGCTGATGTGCAGACCTTGTTGTGAACAGTTTGAATAAAAGCTACTTTCTTCCAAAGTACACCCAACAACTGTCTAACTTCATTAAGTAAGAATACAAAACAAAAATCTGAATTATTATGAGTAGCCATATCATTCTCTTTAGAAACAGATATTACTGTTGAAAAATTTAAATGTATTTTTATTGCTTTAAGCTCCACAAACTAGTAAGCTACAGCTAATGTCTCCAAACCCGAGCACATAAGGTGAAGGGGAAATGTAAGTGCTGTTGAGTGAGATGTCCCTTTCGTGTGAGCTAGAAAAGTAATGACAGGGAGTGTTCAGTACTAACAGTTCACAGTCTGGTGACAAACTGCACATAACACAATAACTGGCATGTCTGACACATGTGTACAAAATGTTTCATACACACCACTCACCTGCTTTCTGTCATTCATTCTGCAAATCAGGATAGTGTGGTTGTTCTGTCTGACATTCACGTGCAAAAAATGTACATATATACTCAAATGTCAAAAGTACAAAGTACAAGAAGCAGGCAAAACATGAATTCTGCCCTTTCAGTGTACTTTGCAATACAGTTTCATTCCTGAACCACACTCCTCTGGCATGTGCTCTTTTTTTTTTATCACTCTTTTTTTGTCCAACAGAGCGATCTTGCCTGCCATCTGCCTGTCTGTCTCTCGCGTTCATTTGCCTTGAGGGACTGTGTATGTTCTCACAACCAAATCTCTATTTCTCGCTCTCATTAGCCAGCAGTCTTTCTCTCATCTACCACAGTAGTCTCTCACTTTTTGTTTTGCATTTCCCATGCTTTTTGTTCCTCCCTGTGTTTGCCTTTTATTGCACTTCAAAAGAAACTCAAAAACGGACTTGGGAAAAAGAAAAGAAAAAAAAAAAACGACACACCTTTCACAGACATTTAGTATCTCAATGCTTTTATGATCGATGCGTGTCAGATCTCATTGTGGAAATAGAAGTCAGGCATGTCAAGTCAAGATGTCAAGTCTCGATAATTAACGGTTTTTGGTGCTGCTTTCACCCACACTTTCCCATTTACCTACTGCTGAGAGATCATGACTCTCAGAAACATATACACTTTTTACAAATAGTTCTGTTTACTTAGTTGCACAGATCAGACTGCTCTGTGACTCTGTCCCTGTTCAGTTACAGTATATATACAGTATCAGTCAAAAGTTTGGACACACCTTCCCATTCCCTTCAATGAGAAAGTGTGTCCAAATGTTTGACTGTTATGTTTGTACATGTATGTCATTTCATGTCTGACATATTCTACTCCATTTTGTGTCCCCAGGTGGCAATCCTAGTCCCGTTCAGGAACCGACATGAACACTTACCCATCCTCCTCAGACACCTGGTGCCAGTACTGCAGAAACAGAGACTCCAGTTTGCCTTTTATGTTGTAGAGCAGGTATGCCCACACGCATTCCCAGTTCACCCATGCAACACTTGCAGGAAGTGAGTCACCTTCTCAGGTCATAATAATGTTCATTGAAACAGTTGAATATGAAAAGCTATTGCATAACAAGTCATAAAAAAGAAATTGTCATAACATGAAAGTCTCTTTTTTTTCTTTTCTCCCACTGCCTCCGTCCCTTGTAATCCTTCTGTCTAGGGGGGCACGGAGCCATTTAACCGAGCCATGTTGTTCAACGTGGGCTACAAGGAGGCTATGAAGGACCTGGACTGGGACTGTCTGGTCTTCCACGATGTGGACCACCTCATGGAGAACGACAGGAATTACTATGGCTGCACAGACATGCCCCGACATTTTGCGGTGAAGCTCGACAAGTACTCCTATATGTGAGTCCTGTTTCTGTCTCTATGGGGATATACAGTACAGTAAATGTATTCCTTACTTAATATGAATTTAATATGTGTAATTGTCCCTCCAAGGCTTCCATATAATGAGTTCTTCGGTGGTGTCAGTGGCCTGACGGTGAAGCAGTTCAAGAAGATTAATGGATTTCCTAATGCATTCTGGGGCTGGGGGGGAGAGGACGATGACCTCTGGAACAGGTGAAGAGAAAGCACACACACACACACACACACAAACATTGGCCTATCTGACAGAGCTGCAGCACGAGAGATGGGTTAGGCCAGTTGGCATATAGCAGGCTTTTGTATTTTTTTTCCCCCTCCATTTGCCTTTGTGACACAGCATTGTTGTTCCTTCCCCCACCTACACAGCTCACAGGCAGCTGTACACACTCAGGGCTCTCAATACACACTGCCAATTCTTGCTGTTCTTTCTGATTGAGTTGTGTATTTATATCTGTCTGTAATTACCCCATTTTTGTGCATTTACTGCAAAACCTTTTTGTCTCTCCTCTCGTATTTCTATATGTCTATATGTATGACAGTATGTAATCAGATAATGTGTCCCACAGAGTAATTATTATGCTTTCTAGGAGTATATGACAATCAGTCCACATTGCAATGCTTGCTCTGCCTGACTGTGCATATGATGGATCATTGAACATTTAATATGTTTGTGTAGGGTGCGGTTTGCCAATTATACAGTAAGTAGACCACACAGAGAGCAGGGACGCTACATGTCAATTCCCCATCATCATCGTGGAGAAGTCCAGTTCCTGGGAAGGTTAGTCTCTATGTATGCACAGCTCATTCACACACACACACACACACACTTTGGTTAAAAGTGGAACCTGATAATTGGCATGAGCTTAAGCTCATGTGATGTAAGCCAGTCACATGAAAAGCCAGAGCAGTGACTTTCAGAGAATTTCAACTCTTTTAAAGACTTTGCATGTGATATGCTTGTATGCTTCAGGGCTGAATTCCAATCATGCTCTCTCTGCTCAAAATCTAAGTTACTTAAAACAGCCCAAGGAATAAATGTTTCTTTCATTGATTAAAGGTGCAGTGTGTAGGATTTAGTGGCATCTAGTGGTGAGATTGCAGATTGCACAATCTGAATCTGAGTTAATTGTAACATTTTGTTCACCTAAAAAAGTGGTGTTCAGCATATAGTTGTACTAAAAGACCCTTTAAAAAGTCAGATGTTCGGTTTTTCTGGTAAGTCCATTTTGTTTTAATTTAATGATAATAAACCTGTTTTTCACAAACAAAAATTAGCATTAGCATTATCACAGTCAACCATAGACTGTAAATGCACCGTTCTTACCAAGCTAGCAGCTAGCATCAGGATTGGCTGCACCCTCTCGTCCAAATATGGTCACTTCTGGCTCCAAAAATAGCGACGGTCAAAATGCCAAACTCAACATCCATTATCCTTTTTTTTTTTTTTTTTTTTTACAGTTTATGAGTGCAGCACTGTTGCACTGCATTGTCTTCTTCAGTGTTGTATTTGCTTCTTTCTCTTCTTTTCTCTTCAAAAGATTTATTGATCAATTATTTGTTCTTGCAGGTATAGTCTTCTACGCCACTCAAAGGAGAGACAGAAAGTGGATGGTCTCAACAACCTAAACTACTCCCCCCTAGTGTCCAGGAGGCCTCTCTACACCAACATCACAGTCAGCTTGAGCAGAATGCTTGCACCCGTAGCTGACTACTGACGTAGGAACAGCTGGACTGCAAACCATCTGGGAATCAAAGTCCTCTTGGACATCAGCCATATCTCACCAGTTGCAGCACTGCTTAGGACTTTTTAGTTGATTGATTCTTTGCTTTGTTTCTTTTGTTTGTATGCAAAAAATGGAGACTCAAATAAGTATGTTGGATAAATCATATAAGAAAATAGGGATAAATGCTGCACTTGTTTGTGCCACAATCCATCACTTTTCTCATCTGGGCTTATCTAGTCTTCAGTCTCCACATGCCTTTTGCACCATTTTGGCCTTCAGCATCCATCCATTCATTAATTTCCGTATTCAGTTAATGATAATAAGCCTGTTTTGATTAGTTCAGCCCTTTGCTATTGTGCTTGTTTATTAAAATAGGCCATGATACACAGGTACATTTGAGTGCATGCACGCGCCACACATGCACGCACACAACCATTTTGACTTACATGTGCTGACATGGGCACTGAGGCTTTGATTTTTACTCTCTTACTTCTTATTTTCACAAATGCAGTAAACCTGTGAATTGCATGCACATACACAACCACACTGCAACTTTAACAGAGTAGACGCTTGCAGCTGGTTCTGCAGAAGGTATGCCAAATCTACAAGTGAAGAGAGTGAGAGAAAATGATATAAAGAGTGAGTGTTTTCAATCATCAATATGTGAAATAGTTTATCCTGAGTTTAAAGAATATTAATACCTTAATCATCAATTATATTTTGTCCTGTGAACATACCATTTAAAGACTGTGATGTTTGTGTTTGCATAGTTGCATTGGATGTCCCGGCTGCCTGCAAGGGGCTGTGTTGGAGAGCAATGCTCATCCCGTTAGCAATAAGCTGTAATATCAGACACCTGAACTTAGACCTGACTTCCTCACTATACAGATGCAATAGCACAGGTGCTAGCATACTCTTATTGGACTACCGAGAAGGAGTGACTGCGTATGCAAACTTCACATTCAACACACCTTTGCCTAAGCAAACATGCCACCCTTTTCAGAACCTGTATGTGTCTGTGTGCGTGTCTGTGTGTATATAAGTGAGGGAGAGCTATGCAAATGGCCTGTATGTATCCTGTTGTCAGTCCAAGGTCTCCAGGGTGACCTCTGGGAGACTTCACCCCTGAAACTGTGACAGACTGACTGGAGACCTCACTCTGCGTGCAATGTGTTTAAGTCCAGGCCAGGGAGAGATAAACAGATTCCGTTTTATTTTTAGATCCCACATCCTTGATGTTTACTCACCTTCATTTTTATGGAAGAGCATTGAAGGTAGAGAATACTTGATTGCTGTCACTGTCACTGGTGTTTACAGAAGCTTTTGCTTTGTTATTTTTCAGATTGTCTAGTGTTTGTAATACTGTTAGCCAGCCCTCCTCCACTGTGAGTGCTGTGAAAACTGTATCTCTTCAACAACGTATCTAATGCCTGCCTTTATTTTTTTAACAAACTTCTTTATCTAGACTTGGATAGGGAAAAGGTCTGAATGCTCATCCAAGACGTCAGCTGATAAACCACTGATTAGCTTTGTTGACTTGTGGCCAGGCTTTTGCCAGTGAGGGTTTTTTTTTGTGTGTGTGTAAATCAGACTTTGTCTCAGAGAGTTTTTGAACTCTGTGCATTGACACAGCACTCTGGCAGTACACAACGGCTGCTCAAATGTCCCTCTCTGATTTGTGTATTTTACAGTGTTTTATTTCAAGTACAATATCCCAATACTGTAAATGTAGGTCCTTTTTTTAAAAAAAAAAAAAAAAAAACATACAGACATTCTCTCCTCACTGTCTGTCCTCTAGTCATGCAGCTACTTCATTTCACATAAATCGCCTTGTATGCATTTCTTAAGATGTATCTTTTGGGGAAAATGTGGGTGGTTGACTAACTGATGTGTTCCCACAATGAAATAAGAAGTAAAGAGGCTGGACCTCGTTTTATTTATTTGATCTTTTATGGATTATTTTCTGTAATTGTTCGGTTTTTATGTTTCTTGCGGTTGATGTGATGATTTAGTAGGTGACATATGACAGACTGTGTTAGATGCACTGAAACTCGTAGTTATGCGTATTTGTGTGGGATCTTGAGGTTCAGGTCTGTGTAAACAGGGAGCTGATTCATTTCATTCAGATGGAGAGTTTTCCACTTCAGGGATGACATGAATAGCTAGTCTGGTGAAATGAAACAGAACCCCGTAGCCTGATGTGTATTAATCTGCTTAACAGACACGTTGGAGGAGGCCATTTTGTGTGACAACCACAGGAAGAGCAAGACACCTAATCAGAAAATGCTAGTAGTCAATGTCTTTCACTGAGCATCTCCTTGGTACTAATTGATAATCAATGGTGCTGACCTTTCAGAGTTCCCTTTCAGGGAGTCTCTCTCTACGTGCTTACTGGAACCAATCTTAACAACAGAAAGGCCACTATCGATGGACAAAACATCCCTGCGATTTTTTTTATGGCTCTAGCGTTTAATTGCAAGCTGCATCCTGTATAAGTGGCTGTGTTTTTTGATCCATACATTTGTAAACCTGTTGCCTTCTCATCATGCCAGGTGAAGCTAATCAGTGCATTTGTTGTTCTGGTTCATTGCCACAAGCAGAAGCACGTGTTTACCTCCTAGCCAATCACTCAGGAGGTGCTCAGTGGAGGTCATGGACAGTAGCAGCGTTTGCGTTAAGTTTTCTTTTCCACGTGTGTTTGAGTGAAATGGCTAAACCTTTCAGAGGTTTAACTGTCCTCCATTTGAGATTTGAGGTTTTTTTGTTTTTCATTTTGTTTTCCAGCACTGATAAGAAAATGATTTATAGTGATCTCGGTTGTGAACAACTTGCAGGTTCTTTTCTAGTTCTTAACACGTACATGATACACTGTATATTATCTTTTTTTTGTCATTTTGTCAATTCATCATTTCATTTTTTTTTCATTGCTTTAAATTAAAAGCTAGATGGACATATAGCAAAAGCCAAATTGTTTTAGGATGAGTGTTCAGACTCAACATAGAGGGGCTTCTCAATATAAAGAGGATGACGTAGATATTCTTAGAGTCAGTATTAGGCTCTATACTCCACAATGTAGAATGAGCAGCTTCATCAGCCAACTCCATATTCAACAAGATGGGTTTTGTTCTGTTATTACTAGACAGCTTTGTCCACTAGATAACTTAGTAACAGGGGCAAATCAGTCAGCACTCTCTTGCTTTTATCTAAAACTGAAAATAGATGTTAGGTTTGTGATAAGAGCATGCTGGCTGGTCTTGTTCCTGTTACATATACTGTAAATGGTCTCTATCCAGACCAAGACCAAACCTGCTGCTCATCGTACCATTATCTCATCCGTTCTGATCCATTCTGTGCCGGTTTAAATGAAGGGACCATTTATTGGGCATCTGACAAGACTGGCAGCCTTAAAGCTTCTTAATTTATTGCAGTGTTTTTCACTCAAGTTTTTATTTTTTTTTATATGCAAAATATTTAAATGGACAAAAGTGCATACCAATATTATGATCATTGTAAATATTGTTGTGTGTAGTGTTTTAGAAATTCTATAAGGTCTTGAATCACTACAGATGCTAGCATAAAGAACAAGGCTTTGGAGGGGTTTGGCTGTGGATTTACCTGGTGCCATTTAAGTGCTAGTGAAGCTTATACAGCGACATCAATGTTTTTACATCACAGCCTTTTTTTAAAATTAAAAATATCCTTATCCCATAAAATTTTAGATTCCTCTCACAATCCTAGAGGCTGCATTCCTGAGGCCTTCCTGTGCTTAATATGCTGTAGCAGTAGAGGAGACATATGATGGCAGACATAAGCATCGATCTTCAAATGAAGTTCAATGTCTTTGTTTCTGTTCGTGATGTCTCTCTGATGGTGACAGCAGTTGGGGTAAGGTGTAGGTCAGTGGAAAGCACTGTAGGATAGCGATGTGTCAGCCAAAAACACCATATGCTTATAATGCAATGAAACACAGGCACCCAAACCAGCGACACAATCCACTCCAAAATCTACACAGATTCATTTCTTTTGTATGAAAGCTAACTATTAAAAAAAAAAAAAAGAAAAAGGATACAGATTAATAAATTTAAGATATATCTTCTCTGATTGTAAGGAGTGACGTTCTCCTTGAATTGAAGCCATTTGAAGCCACTTGTCAAAACTTGATGTCAGCCTTATGTGGATCTGTTTGTGTATCGGCATATTATCTTTTGATTATTGAAATTTGTATGATGGAGATTTTCTTTTATACCATCATTGTTATTGTCAAAGTACACCAATAAAATGAAACTTGTAAAGATACAGTATCTCTTTGTCTCTGTGTCCATGTTTGCTGACTGGAGCTGTGGGCTGTGCCCAAGCATTTCCTCACAGTGTGGTCAGTGGCTCTGTTTTAAATGTGCAGAATAATCATGTGGTTATATTGCACGCTACTGCTACACTGAATGTTAACATGCACGCAGGCATGCTTCCTGTAAAGCAAACATTTAAAGTTCACTTCATTACTTTAGCAGAAAGCAGAACACAAACTCAAAAGTTCAAGTATGAGCTGCCAGTGAAAGAGCTCAAGTGGCTGTGTTGCACTGCAACGTCAGAGTCTGTTTGAGAGTCCTCTATAAATATCTACGTGAGGATCCTTAACAAAATTTTGTTGGAATCTGAAGACTAAATGCCTGCAGGAGCACTGAAGGGCTCTACACTTTAAGCAGGGTTATAGACAGCATCATGTCTCCTCTCAAACACTCGCCCAAACAAAGGATTATTGTCTCACATCAGGGCTGTGGCTCTTGTGATTAACATTTACCAACAAAAGCATCTTGGGACAAGATTCCTCCGTTTTTAGCACACTTTTAATAGTTTCTCTTCATACTCATGTCATTCTGACTGCTCTGCTGACACTTTGCATGTGCTTGTGTATGCTTCACAATGTGCATTAGCATGTACACATCCGGATATTCAAACAAAGATGATGCTTGTTGGGATTGTCCAGCCTGTCACCCAGAGAGAAAAAAAAAAAACAGAGCAGAATGAGATGCTTTGACGAGAGGTCACTTAAGATGCATTGAATCAGAGCAGCTCCAGCCCTGTGGCATTTAGCACATTAACTGCGCATCTCCGCTAGTTAACAGAAGTGACAGCTGATAATTTAATTATGCTCTCAGAAAAGAAAATGCTAAGTGGCAGGGAAGGGATATCTACATGGGAGTTTAAATGTATTCCACAGAATTTGTGCAGCGTATATGCCACTTCAAATAACGGCTTATTAATATGATGCATTTGTATATTTGAAAATATGCAAAAAATACTTTTCCATTCATCTGCACAGAGAATACTCATGCCTCTTTCCTGCTGTGTAACAGTAGCTGCAGTGTGAGAGGGAGATGCTTGGCAGAAGCACAGAGGCCTGGCTGGAGTAGCCACATCTTAATGGAGTCTGGGAAACACAAGGCTTTGGTATGCTAACGCCACTGTCGCTTAGCTGTCAGACACACACAGAGGGCAACTCTTAAGATCTCAAGAGTCGTCTTGGCATGTGTATACAACACAAGCCAGCAAACACACACACATCCGTTATTAATTCATCCACATGCAGCCCCTCGAGTCTTGTGCCACTCAAAGGCTTTGATGTCATCTGTGGCGCCTTTGCCTTTGTACGCTGCTCGCGTGTCTGTTTCACTCCACTTCTCCCCACAGAGTGTCTTAAACTGGAATCTGCATCAGGAAATAGCTGAATAACTGAATTTGTGGCCTTCAGTGGTGCAGAAGGGCGTTGCTCTCTTCATCCACACTTCATCCACCACTCCGTACTCCCGTGGTTGTGTGTGTGTGTGTGTGTGTGTGTATGTACGTGCCTCCTCTTGTAGCACTGCAAAGCAACCAGAGAGACGTGCCCTTTAGCTTTACGCAATTTTTAGCTTTGTGTGTACCTTCTATATGATATATGTACTGACATCATGCATTAAAGGGCTCGTACTCTCATATCTGGTTAAATCAGATGTTTGAGTAATAGAGAACAACAGTGCCTTACGGGATGCTGTGTGTGTGTGTGTGTGTGTGTATGTGTGTGTGTGTGCGTGCACATGTGGTGAGTATACATTGTCTCATGCATGTGCTAAAACAAGAACTGGAGGAAGAGAAGCCACAGTTCCCATGTGCGGATATGAATTTGTAACATTGCATGGTATTACATACAATTTGTCATGGTATCAGGTATGAGCATTACCCAGCATTACAGCACCACTCAACCTGCCCCCCGCCCCAACTATCTCTCTCTCTCTCTCTCTCTCTCTCTGATGTTATTTTCTCTCATCACCCTCCCCCTTCAGCTGTGTCTTCTCCAGGTCACCAATAGGACAGTCCTCTGTGTAGTGCTGCTTCCCAAGGGATGGCAGAGCATCCAGCTGCTGTCAGGCCCTGGGGTTTAAACTTACACTGCTGCTGCTGTAACAGCGTGCTGTTGGTGTTTTAGGAGGCTCATGCGTAGGCGAGTATTTTCTCCAGCTTCAAGAGCCTTATTGTGACTCCAGCCTGCTTTCCTGTCAGGGATACAAGGCATGCAGCTGAGGGACGAGAAAGTTGTAAACACATCTGTTTCCGCTTTCCATGTTCTTCTTCCTCCTTGAGACTGCTGCACTCTCTGCCGCAGTGTCCATTTCCTGCCCTGACCTTGTCACATCCCCGTCTATCAGCTTGAACATTCGTCTTCAGCAAACCAGGCTCATCCTCTTCAGCGAGCTTCCTCCTCACACCGACTGTCACAGCCATACTCATCCATTGTCTCTGCTCATTTGTTCTCTCTGATGCCATCTCACTATACTATCTTTTAAAATGTCTCATTACATCCATCCTACTTTTTTTGTCCTGTGTCATGATCATCTCACTATCATTCATCTCCTCCTCGTCCATCAGCCAGCTGTCTTCTCATGCAGCATGTACATATTTGCCTTTGCCTGTGACCTCCACCCTCTCCATCCGCTCTATATTGCCCCTCCAGCGGTTTTATTTTTATGTCTAGCCTCTGGTTTTCATTATGCCGGGATTGCTTCATCCTGTTCTGGTTACAGAGAGATGTTGTCTTTGAAAAAACTATGTGCTGATGCTGTACAGAGGACCGGCTGACGTTGCATTAGTGGTGCAAAGTCAACTAATTTTTACAGCTCATTTCACTCAGCTTCATTCATTATCATTGAGTCTCACCTGACCTCTGACTCTACAAACACTTTAATATCCTCCACACTTTCACCTAATGACCTCACTTTATCATCTGACCACACCGTGTGACCACAGTCCTGTGAGTTGGTTTGTTTTGCAAACTAAGTAAATGTTCTCATGCTGTTTGAATCACATTTTTATCAAATGAGCACAGTTTACTCAATGTACCAATTTGGTGCAAAGTTAGGCATTTTGAACAAAAATGATTCTCTGTATCAAAACTGCTTACTCTGTGTGGTCACATCTCACATTCCTCCAGCCAATAGGCAGTGCAGCATATATTAATGATACATTTCTCTTCCCCATTACATGCTGACAGCTATTTAATCAGTGAGAGCTGTTGCTGTCTTAAACCGTGTGCTGAAACCTGCAGACAGTGCAACCTGACTACAGGCATAGTCATAATTCAAACCATCCCAATTCTGTTATAACAGATATTGAGGACAATAAATGTGATGAAGCTTTTTAAAAACTGCTTTCAATAGTTAATTATTCTCAGGTTGACTTTGTGACTTCTCATTTGTCAATTGTGCATCAACATGGGGATCGTAGTGGGTGTGTTTTTTAGCATCAGCTACTTATTGTCAGGCTTGTCCAGCAAAGAGTTTTACCTTCTTCAAAAACTCTTTTCAAGTCATTGCAGTTTTTTCTTTGTCATTTTGATTAATCATTAATTGAGTCTTGTGATGTTTTTCTTTTATTTGCTGGTTCCACAGCCTGTCAATGAAGGACAGAAACAGTCTGAAAAATGTTAAGATCTATTCAAAGATTACTGGAGTGAAACAAAGGAATCTGAGTTCTTTTTGTGACCAACAAAGGACACTGATGAGCATATTGTACCTACCTGACACATCTTAGTGAGTGAATATTCATTGCTCCCCTCAGGACACCGGTATGCTTTAGCCGCCTGTAAAAATAGTTGTTACTGTGGTGTTATACCAAATTTTTTGACCCTTTAGAATCTGTCACTAAGAATTTCAGCTTGCCACCCAAATGTTTTCATCATAAAAAGCTGTTATTGCACATGGTGCCTCCATAGTATCTAGATATGTATTACAAATTTAGATAGATTTGATGTACTGAAATCTTTGATGCTAGAGGAATAACTACAGGACCAAATATTGGTGGGTGAGGTGGTAGTGCTTAACAGGAAGACACTACTGTTTCTACTATCACAACCATCATCGGTGACTCACTCTGTTTCTGTGAAGTCAAATTGTTTTCTTTACCACTATCAAAATGTGTGACCCTGCTTAAACACTATGAAGGCACTGCCTTTGGTAAAAGCTGCTATCAAAATAATGTATGTGATAAAATATGATAAAAACGTCTGTGGTGGCAATATACTGTGGCTGACATCCACAATTGGGTCACAGAATCTAATGGGTCAAATTGTCGAATGGTATCCCCTCTCAAATTTTCATAGAGAATCTTTTATGGTTTTGTACAGCTTTATCATTTCTGTGTTTTAAGATTTTTTTATTTATTAATATATCTATAATGAGTTACATATATAGTTTTGAGCCTATAGACTTTGATAGCTTTAGCTTTGTATTTAACAGTGTTTTTCTTCTCCTATTTATTGTGTGTATTATGTCTACCTGGGTGAGTTAATATTGTCCATCAATAAAAGCACACACAAAAAAACATTCAACAACAATAACGCCAAAATAATAACAACTCCATAATAAATGCCATATGAACTTCAGGGGTGAGCTGCTGTACAATTTCAGGGATAAATAAAGTTGTGTTGAATTGAATGAATAACACAGATTTTTTTCTTTTTTGCAGATTACAATTATCCTCATGAATTTTTTAAAAAGGCTTCCATTGCCAAAATATGTCTGAAAAGTACAACCCTTGAGTGTTTTACATTTTATTTCTCTTCCATCTACCATGCCATTTAATGTGTTGTCGCTGTCCCCCAGTGGTGAATTTCGGAACTTCTCTGCAACCTGGAGCAATGCGGCAGGAGACAAACACAGCTGTCAAAGCAGAAATACATGTCTTTTTTTAACCATGTGTACAAACAAATCTTTACAAAAATGTAAATAGCACCAGGTTGACATACAGTATTTTTTAAAAAGACCAGACAAGTGTCCACACAGAGGATGTTGAGTGTGCTTGTCAGTAGAAACCCGTAGCAGCGTATTAGTCCCACATCATTCACTTTTTTTGTTATCATTTTTTGCACCATGTCTAATACAGTTTAACATCATAACAATGCAGTCACTTCATATAAGTTAAAAAAAGATAAAATGTGAAAACAAAACAATCATGATCAGAGAAAAAACAAAACAAATGCCCCATAGAATAAAATCTCAAGGGAAAATATTGCCCAGCTATACAACCATAGGTGTGTCTTTGTATTCTGTGTCTACCTCTCCTCACTTCACTAAACTAAATACCCAGGACATCTGGAGGCACTGGGATGGGGGGCTTATGGGAAATGACTCTCACCACTTCAGTTAATTTGCATTTATGCAGATGGTGTTTGAAAAAGGGAGAAGAGAAGCAGAGGAAGTCACTTGAGTCTAATGAGAAGCACACACAAGTCTCTTTTTTTTAAACTTCTGTAGCTCAGATGCTACTGGTCTCCTTTTTGGTTGGCTGCTTCCTTGGCCACACTGTCTTTGACCTCTCCTTTCAGCTCAGCTAGCTGTTCTGAATGGGTGTCCAGGCTGCCATTCACCTGAGCCAGGTAGGAGTCTGAGTGTCTCTCAAGCTCGGCCCTGATCCTCTCCAGGTGCTCTGCCAGTTCCCCCAGGCTGCTGCACTGGCCCTCTACCAGGCTCACCCTGCTATCAACGTCCTTCACCTCCCTCTGCACTTCCATCGCTGTGCTCCGGCAGCCTTGAAGCTCCCCAGCCAGCCGTCTCTTCAAGGCAGCCAGTTCTCCCTTCAGCTGGGCCAGTCGCCTCTCCCCGGCCCCCAGGAGCGAGGCTTGATGGCCCACTAGTTTGGTGATTCCTTGCATCTGGTTGACTAGCTGGTGCTCTCTCTGCTCCCAGGTGGAGTTAGCATGGCCCACTTCACTTGCAATGAAGTGAATAGAGTCCTTTAGGCCCTTCAGAGTGCGGTTCACAGAGTTAATGTTGACCTTCAGAAGAGTGATCTCTCCGTGGACTGAGCCCTCCGAGTCCTCCTGGGCGATACGGAAAAGCAGGTTCTGAAGGGTGTTGTTTAGACGGTCCAGCTGGTCTGAATGGGAGTCCAGACGGTCAGTCATTTTCTTCTCCATCCCCTCCCACTCCTCCTCCACTCCAGTGACACTGACATCCTCTGCTGGAGAGGTGGAGGGTGTGCAGGAGGAGGTGCAGAGGAGCTCCAGGTCTATTAGCTGTTTCTGAATGCCGCCCAGGTCCCCCTCTACTCTCCTCCTCACAGATTCGATCTCCGTCTCCAGCGCAGGGACCACCTGGCCCTCCAGCAGTGCTGGGGCAGTGGCATTACTGAGCTCCTCAACAGCTACAGACACTCTCTCCTCCAGGGTTTTAAACTTGTCCTCTAGCATGTTCTTGAAGCCATCGAGACCACCAGGGAGCCCTGCCACTCCATCAGGTCCACCCTCAGTGGAATTGAGGCGGCCCTCTATGTCCACCAGGCGGGTCTCAATCAACGTCTCCACATGGATGCTCTGGTCAGTGAGGGCCGTCTGGAGCTGTCTTTGAGATTCTGTGAGACCTTTAACTGACTCCTCCAGCAACAGTACACGCTTGGACAGGCTGTTTACCTGCAATAATCAATAAATTATTAGTTCAATAAGAAATAGTTAAGCATTTTGAGAAATACGCTTATTCGCTTTCTTACAAAGAGTTAGATTAGAAGATTGAGACCACTGTCCTGTGTGCATGTCAAATATGAAGCCTCAACCAACAGCTAGTTAGCTTAGCCTAGCATAAAGACTAGAAACAGGGGGAAACAGCTTGCCTGGCTCAGTCCAAAGTTGACAAAATCCGCCTACCAGCACCATCAAAGATCTCTAATTAACACATCATATCTTGTTTCTTTAATTCTTATAAAAGCCAAGTGTTAAGTGAGACTATTTCTTGGTTAGGTGCAGTGACTTCCTGGGGTCTCACTTCTCTAACAACTTCACAGTTTGCATGGTTAGTTGAAAAAACACAGATGGTCTCTTGTACAGATTAAACAGGAGATATAATGTGTTTATTGGTGAGGCATATTTTGTTACCTGCAGACAGAGCCATCCCAGCTGTTCGCATTTCCAGTCTTTATGCCAAGCTAAACTAACCTTCTCCTGGCTGTAGTTTCATATTTATTGTACATACATGAAAGTCCTCTCATCTAACTCTAAGCAAACAATTCCTTCTGGTGGAGTCACATCAAAATCCCATGAATGAATTTAAGGGCTGTTCACAAATTTTGTTTTGTTGACGAATTGGATGTATTTACTGCATGCTGGTCATATTGCGATCACACCTATGTCATACCTGTCCACAGCAGCTTTCGGTGAGAGTTAGGCCCTGGATCTGAGCTTGCAAAGAGCCCAACTCCTCCCTGAGCCCGGTCTCTCTTCCATCCAGAGACTGCTGCATCTGCTCCTGGCCATCCATGTGCTCCCTTTGGCACTGCTTCTGCACCGCCCCAATCTTCTCATCACAGTGGCTCTCCAGACCAGTCATACGGCGCTCAAAACCATCCAGGATCTCAGCCCTCACATCAGCCAACTTGGCATCCAGGATCTCGTCCAGTTGAAAAGTGGAGCCAGAACCAGGGATGGGCCTGCCTCTAGCTCCTTCCAACAGCCTCTTCAACTGGCCATCATGACCCAGAACCATTCCCTGTAGACACACACAGGTAAGAAGTAGAAAAGGACTAGCATTTAATAAAGGAAGGAGAAAGGCTTGATTTGATCACGCTGTATAGATATGTTCAACAGATTTTGGTGCAAGCATAGTGGCACAATACCTGAATCTCCTCTAAGACATGAGTCTTGGCCCGCAGCTCATCGCTCACTTCTGTTACCTTCACGGCAAGGTCTCCAAATCCAGTGAAGCTTTCTCCTCCTTCCAGTCCATCAGGAGTCCCATCTGGTATCACCCCAAATCCTACTGTCGAGTCAGGCACGCGGGGAGCATTGGGCAGCAGGGACTCCAGGATTTTGTTGGTGTCTTCCCGGAGAGATGTGCGCAGTCGCTCCTCTAGGCCAGCCACCATCCCATTGAGAGTGTCTAGACCCTGGGAGAGACGGCGCAGGTCCTCCTCCATACGGTCCAAACGTTCGCCAGTCACTCCTGAAATCCCAAATTTGTTTCCTGTGTTTCCAGGGATCAAACAGAAAGGAGGAAGGAATATTTTTTGAGAAAGTCTGCAAGCACCAAAGAAGTAAAGATTAAGCACTGAGGAAATTTACAATGGTTATAACTGGATAAAATATTGCTTGCTTAAATTCGCTTGCACTAGCATACATAAAAGCAGTGTAAATCTGAACCCCAGAGCTTTACACTAAATCAGTCAGAGTCTGTTCTCACCATAGTTTGGTCTTCCATTTCCAGCAGGCAGCTGTCCTGTGGGTATTGGTCTGCTGTCAGGTACGCTGGGGTAGGGTTTGCCTGGCTCGAGCTGGCCGCCTCCAGGCCTCTGGTCCACAGGGGGTCTAGGGCCATAGGGAAAGCCCTTCATCCCAGGGCGATGGGGAAAACCTGCTCCCTTGAAAGGTGGCATCATGACATCAGGCAGCGATGTGGGTCCATCGTAGCAGTTCTCCCCCGAGTAGCCAGGGCAACATCTCCACTCCAGCTCAGTCACTGTCTTAAAACCCACCTTGTACTTTGGCTTGTAGAATGTCCTGTACCTGGAGGAAACATAACAGAAGAGGTTAAGGCACAATAAAACTGTCATGTCAGGTTGTATCAAAAGTTCAGCATTCGCTTTTACTAATTAAGACCACAGAGCCAGGACACAGGACGGGGCGATGGGAGGCGCAGAGCAGAGATAAAGGGATAAAGTTGTTCTCTGTGGGATTAAACACGGATTAGAGGGAGATTAGGAGATTAAGATAAAGTGTAATGTAAGTGATGTGGCATCAGAGGATTGAACCAGGGTCATCACCCAACTTCACTGTTATCTTTAAACTTGAATTTCCTTTTGATTGGGAATAAACTCTCTCGCCTTTATTCACAGACAGGCACGCACACACATGGTGATTTATCTGTCTTTTTTGAAGAGAAAATCCACTCCTTTAATTTCCCTTGTGTGGTATGTGGGGCTACAGGGGGCTTTTGAAAAGGCATATTAAAGTGTTACTTCAGACCACAGTTTGAATCATGAGACATGAATAATAATACTATTCAGACTAGTTTATTTTATAATATCATTAATATTAGTAGGTAAGATAAGAGGATAAGAAGCAAGTATGAGCACATCTAAACCAGAGTAATTTTAATGTAATAAATCAAAATAGCTGATTGTGATATTTTATCACAATTCAAAACATTAACACCATTTCCCCCCAGTGGCGTCTCTCTATGGAAGAGCTCTGACTACAAACACAGATGTGCAAGCAGGTGGGGACCTGCACATCTTTGTATGAACAACACATCATGTGAACACTAGAGGGCAGCATTGGTACAGCGTATATTCAACATTAGGCTCCATGTTGCAGTTTGCTGAATGTAAAGTGATAATTACAGTGTTTAAGCCTTACACTAAGGACTCAGAGTCTGAGGTGGAAATTCCTCTATTTTTGGTATGGTATGTTGTTTTTTTGTTTTTTGTTTGAAAAACTTACATGACAACAGGACATTTCTGACCCCAGATGCACTTGGTGGTGTATTCAGCCTTCACATAGGTGGCCACTCCATCCTGCATGGTGCATGTGATATTCTTCTGGACCACATAGGCACAATGGTTTCTGTGGGGACAAGAAAGGGACATTAGAGTTAAATAATTGTATTTTATAATATAATATAATATAATAATATAATATAATAATATTGTATTGTGCTGATATATCAACACTGCAGTATCCATATCATCTAAGATAACAGCCCTTGTTTTGCTCTGTACCCGTCAAACTGTGTATTAAAGTGAGACCACACAGCTTTTGTTGAACAATCTGGCCACAGCTGACAGCGATAGTGGTAAAATCTATGATAAAATAAGGTGTAACAGTAGAACAAGCAAAGAGTCACATCCTCAAACTTACTCAATGATGTCAGTTACACACTAGTCATTCCAGACCAAGTAAGCCTGAGTCGGTGAAACCTTGAGTGTATAAAACTGAAGTAAGGTGTGTTTTATTGCTTATCATTTAAACTTTTGAATCAGTGAAAGGAGGAATATGTTTTTTTCTTCTCTCAAGAATAGCATAGTCTCACTTTGAGCAAACACAGATGAGCACAAATAACACACAGTGATATTTCCCTTTAAAGCTCCACCTGCTGTTCCACCTCCAGCTGGGTGATGAGATTATTTCCTCCTGACAAATATGTAATTCCATTTAAACCTCCCTTGAGTTCAGTCTGTGTTAAAGCTTTACCATACTGTTTACCTGTATGCTTATTCTATCTGTTCTTTTGTTGTAGTGCTTTGCTTCCTTTATTTCTATAGTGCTCAGAAGCTTAATTTTTGCCTTCTTCGTTGTTTTTTCTTTCTTTTTCTGTTTTTATAAGGAGCATTGTTACACTTGTTTTATAAAAAGTTGTATAAACAACTTTTCTGCCTTGTGCTCTGTTATAATATCAAATTGAATTTTTTCGTTTGCAACCTGGAAACTTTGACGGGGTTTTCACAGAGGAGCTATATTGGTCAGAATGATGGCACAGGCTGACAGCTTTTTGATCTCTCTTTTGCTTTCCTCTTGTTAAATATGATAATTCAGTAACCTCCTTACCAACTGAAATCACATTTCTAATTGACATTTTCATTGATTTATAATCAATAACACTGAGTCGCAATCATATATGAAGACAGGAAACAAGAAATACCACCGAGACTGTATGAGAGTGTTCAGATGTGTCCCGAATCCAACACAATAATTTTACTATAACTATTTTGAACAGTTGTTGCATCATGCTGGAGCTGGACCTTCTCCTCTCTTCATTGCCAGTGCAGCTATAGCAACTGCTCAATGTTCCCTTGGCCCCTGCGCAACACAGGAAATGATGATCTGCACTCTTTAGGCTCACATGAGAAGCATTTCTCCCATTCAGAGGGGAACATTTAGCAACACATGCAGCACTTAACATCGCTCCACAGCTGTTTCAGGACAAATAGAAGTGTTTGGAGGAGCAGGGAGGGCCGAGGAGGGTCTACATGGCAGGTTCAGAGGGCTAACAGACAGGACAGCCTGTCAGAATCTGTGAGAAACCGTGGCGCTGCTGCTTTCTGCAAATCACTGACTGTGTTGACAGAGTTTTTATGTGTGTGTGTGTGCGTTAGTGTGTATGTGTGTGTGTGTGTGTCACCACTCTGCCTGTGTTGACATATGTTAATAGCAGTGGAAGGAAAAGGGCAGGAGTCAGAATGACAGAGCTCCTTTCATACCAGCCTGACAACCTGCTGCCAGGTCATGCGTCGTTAAGGAAGTGGCGGTTATGACCTGAACTGATGTGGTGTGATGGGAGCTCTTAAAGCACTTTAAACTTATACAGGCAATTTACTGGTCACTGCAGATGATTTTCAGCATTAAAAAAAAAACAAGGAAATGGCTGGCTGGTTGGAAAGGTTGTTTTAATGTATCAAATGTGATTAAAGGTATATAAAATGAAGACTTCAAGGTTAATCTAACATAATATATGCAGCATCATCATTTCTGGCATATCTTAACTCTCATGAAAACTCCCAACAAATAGTACTGGACTAATTCCCTGCTTAGTCTGCTGATGTTGCTGTTACAAATCTGCAAAAGAATTTTTGCTTTCATCATGCATTTTTTTCTGCCACCACCCCACCTGCAGGATCTTTTTTTTTTCTTTACAATCCCTGAAGGGGGTTAAAACTGATCACTCCCTCTGCTCTCATCTGTTGCTCAGAGAGAGTACACGGAGCCTTTGACGCCAATATTTCATGTGAAAAGTCTGGCACACATATTATTTGTACAAATCAGATTCACGTGGTAATAGATTCAGTCTTCCAAAGAATATTACCATTACAATGAGTGATGTAATTACTTCATTGGAAATTCTAAAGAGGGTCTAATGAGTATGTTTTCCTTAAAAATAAAATGACAGATTATTTACATCAACAACAACCTTTATGATATGTTTTTTGTGTATGTGAGAATTGGGAAAAGGTCTTTATAGGCATACAAGGATTTGTGACAGCTGACAGAGAGCAGACTCTGTGCATGTGTGAGTGTATGTGTGTATACAATACAGTAAGTGTGGGACCCTTCTCACATTACGCACAGGGCTGATCAGCGGAGTGAAAAGTGACCATGTTCACCGGTTTGTTTGTCAGGTGCACATCTGGGGGGAGCCAGTGACCTTCACACTCACACACACACTGGCTGAAAAGTGCAGGAATCCAGATGTACATAGGAAGAAAAAAAAGCTGTAGGTCTCTGTTTCTGCCTCTCTCTCTCTCTCCCCAGTCTACTCTTTGCCTGTTTTCACAGATCTGTCAATGTCATTTGGGTCTGTGGGTGATATTTTATCCTTAGTGTCTTATAGAGAGAGGGTGTTCTGGCTTTGTGAGAATCAAAGTCGAGTGCTGAGATAAATCCTCTCCCTTTGCAGTGTAGTGTCGGTCGGGGCAACAGCAGGTCACCTCCTCTGCTGTGTAAAAACAGATCTTTATTGGACAAAATGTTGCGTTTAAACCTAAGAGATAGGGATAGTGTGTGTGAGCTGCAGTCACACATGTGCACATTTTATGCACACAAGCAGTCAAGCAATGAAGATCTTGGTCCTTTTATCTCACATCCACAGAGACCTCAAGCTCTGCGGGATGAGGATTACACGAGCTTTATTGGCAGAAATACTAACCCATGATGTGTAAGTGCTCATGTGTGAGAAAGAAAAGTGCCGTCTTTAGTGTTTGTTATCTCAGCCACGTCCAGCTGCTGCAGAGTAGGTGAGAATTTTGTTTGGGCTGCGAGTGTGTGGGAGGATCTCCAGCCTGGAAAAGGCAGCTCTAATCTAGACACTAAAGGAATACGAGAAAAGGAGAGAGACGTGATCTATGGCCCACTCTGAACTATTTTCACACCTCATCTCTTAACCAATGTGGCACAAGGTGACTGCAGTAAAAAAGTATAAATACTTTGTGATGTTTGTTTTAGCGCTCGTGGGTGACAGATGGAAGGGGCTAGCCACACAGGGTAACCCACTAAGTACCAGACAATGATGAATTATGAGTCACATATAAAAATAAGTAGAATTGACCACCATGCTGCTCAACTGCAACAGATAGATACAAATTTAAATATAATGAAGAGTAAAAACATAACAGATGTCGGCAATTGTTTAAAAATATGCATCATGATATTGTAGAGTTTGATCAGATCAATTGGTCGAGCAGAAATTAGCCATTTCAAACAAGATTAAAAAATGTCAATAGAGGGGGTAGGAGACCTATTCCATAACTGTGGGGCTGCAACAGCAAAGGCACGACGAACCTTTAACTTTTACTTTGCCTGTGGGACAGTCAAAAGCACCTGGTCAGAGGACCTGAGTGACCTGGAGGTAGAATGGCGAAGAATGTCAGAGGAGTAAGAGGTTGCCAACCTACCTCATAAATCCTAAAAATCACTTACTGCTGCTGATTAGTACGCTTTCTTTGCCGGACTCTACCAATCTTATTCAGGGCCGGCCCAGACTATGTTGGGCAAGATTTTAGAATGTAGCTCCAAAAAAGGGCAACAATAGTTCCTCCAGTCCTAGAACTTCAAAACTTAACTAAAGTCAAGTGCAACTATAGTACCTCAAGCCCAGACAAAGTCCTCCTAGCCCTCCGGGCAAAAAGGCAAGTGGGGGTCAAGGTGCCATTCATTGAGTGTTTGGTGGCATTGCCTGAGGTAGCACATGAAGTTTGGGTGAAAACTGACCAACTAACAAGGCTTTGAAAAATAAATCAGATGAAAACCTATGCAAGTCAAGGGGGAAAAAGAAAGGAAAGGTCCAACTACAGTGAGACCTGTAGTTGGTTGAAATGTTGAAAATAAAGAAAAGGGAGCTCTGATTCAGAATGCGGGTAATCCTTACAGCTAAATTTACTTGTTTTTAGTATCCAGCACCTACCCCACTGAAGTTTTGTGGTTGTGCACACGACTACTTTGTTTCATTGAAAATGAAAGGCAAAACATTAAGAAGGGAGAATAAGTGAAGATTTCCAAAAGCTGTATAAAAGCAAGCACACCTGTCCATAAGAAAAAACCAAAAGACAAACATGTCCTACTCATTTGGTGCCCTCTTCCTTATTTGGCACCCCAGGCGACTGCCTATGTTGCCTATGCCACAGGCTGCCCCTGACCTTATCTAATGTATCTAATATGATTACACTCCACTTGTCTGGTATGCAATAAAACAAAATTGGGCCTTGAAGAATACTTTTACTAATTGACCCAGGTCTGTCTGGCAAGTTCACTCTCTCCTGACTCATTCAATAAGATAAACTCTTTCACAGCACAGCGCAATTGGCCTCCTGCATATTGCTCTATAACTATGATAAAATATAACTATAACTATGATAAAATGGATTTTAGATATTTCTGACTAATTTTTTTCAGGTGAAAACTCTTGTGTTATATGTGTTATATGTGTTATAAGACATTATAAGACATTATATGACATTTACAAGTTGAATCCTATTGTAAACAGCAAGAAAAAACTCCCAAAACTAAAAAAAAAATACAGAAAATGTCTCCAGTTGATCCACACCCTCCCTGAACCACCCAACCCCAACTGACTCAGTGCTAAACCCAATACATCAGTTTACTGAACTCTCTTGTGCGCCTCCCACTCTCACCTGACCTTACTCTCTTCCATCCCAATCAATATCAAAACAGTCTTCTCCCCCTTTCTCCATGACAGGAAAGCCACACACTTACTATTTCTCCTGCCTCACTTGCCTCTCTCTCTTCGAACACACTTCCCCCCATAACGCCAAAATATTGTCTTTTTTCTGTCACTGGAGCACGTCAATTTTTGACTGCTAGTCTGGTCCCACTGTAAATATTTCCAGTATAGCATTACAGTTCCTAAATCGCTTCACAGCCTCCCAGGGGGAAAGCAGAATTCCCATCTCAGATTCTCATGTGGAGCGTTTTGGCAAATATTATTGCTGCTAGACCTCCACCCTCTGCTGGGCCCAAAACAACTCACCTTTCAATCCCCTTTTTTCTCATAACCCTCCTTTCCTTTTTTCCTGTTCTTTCTGCAAAATCTGCAAACTGCAGGTAATCTCTGTTTAATTATCTAAGCATACCAGTCCAGCTCTTGCCTCTGTTTCTCATACTGTCTTTTTTTCTTTCCCTTTTTCCTCCTTTGATTTTTCATGAAGCCCCTCTGTGTTGCCTCATCATGCCCCTGACATCTCTGGCTCTCTAACCCGCCACTTTTTCCTCCATTGCTTCGCTTGTTTTGACACTGTGGCACTAAAGGGCTCACCTTCCTCATTACTGACCGCTCTCTCACCTGCAGGGTTCCTGACTGTTTGAACCCAGGCCGCTGCTGTTGCCTCTGACAGATTTATGACTGGAGTGGAAACCATGCAATCTTTAATAGGACCTTTAACAGCCGTTTCTATGGGCTAACAGCTCTCCTCCAGGGCCCATCTCTTTCCATATTTGCTTTTAATGAAACCTATTTCTAGCCAACTGGCAGTTCTTGAAGGCCCCATGGTGTAGGGTTGATTGACGTTGCTCTTGTGGCTACTGATTAGGATTAAAGAGAAGATGTGATACTCCCAGCTCTAGGACCAAGGGGATCACTCTGTCATTCATAGAAAAGGTCAGCTCCAAGCCAGCTCTGCTTATTATAGCTTAAAGGCAGACCATTATTTTTACATGTGCTTAGATTTTGGCTATTGTCCTCTAATCCTTGTTACAGCAGTAAAACTTGTATAGACACTCTATTATTTATTTTTGTTAGCTCCTATTCATTATAGATGATTTTAGTTGTTAAAATTGATAACGACATAAGCTCTCATAAGTTGCTTTATTGGACACAATCACATTCATTATGTTGTTATGCCGTATTTCCCCTTCTCTACAGTAAGAGGCTCAAACACCGGTAGTGAAAAAACATGGCAATAACTTATCCTCAGGCATTTCCCAAAGCACATAATCTTCTTTGAATAAGAATAGTGTTTCTGAAATAAAATGGTTTTCAAATGGAATTGTTAATTAGGCTCACTGTACTGTATTGTATATATGGAGTGAAATCAATCCCCGTGGGATGTGATGCTGTATTTTGGGTCTTCATATCGCTACTGAACAAACCAATGCAACACTCTTGAAAAGTAAGAGTATCAACTAGGACTGCGCAACATGGCTGAAACTAAAAATACTAAAAACATTTTTTCTGATAACCATATACACTATATGACATGGATATGGATGATATGGAAAATAAATGCAAAATCATTGCTATTTCCACTGTAGATCAGACAAAACTCTTCCAACTTAGATAAAAACGTAATGGAATAGTTTGAGTTTCTTATTGGCTTCCTAGCTTGGAGTTAGACTGCCTGCTAGCCTACCAGCTAGCAGGCACATAGTTTAAGGATAAAGACTGAAAGTAGGGGGAAAACAGCTTGCCTGGCTCTGTGAAAAAGAGATTTTTCACAAATTTGCCTAGCAGCACTTGCTAAGCTAAGCTTATCGTCTGTTAGTTGCCCAAAATGTTGATCTATGCCTTCAAAAATCACATTTTGACACTTTTCAATAACATTTCGCTTTGAGTCATTAATTTGGACAACAGGTGGATTAAAAACATGATATGATACAATAATTCCGTTACGACGGGACTCTATTAAAAGATGATAAACAACAATATTTAATTATTGTTTTTGGATTTCATGATTTTATTGTTTAGTTTTATGTTGAATGTCTTGCTTCTTTGTGTTTTTTTTGTCTTTTAACATCTTGGGAGGATTTTGGAAATAAGTGTGACCACTCTAACATGTTATTCCTCAGTATCTATTGTATAGTGCATTAGCTTATTAAATGGCAAAAGCCATGTTCATTGTAATTTTACATAAAAATCCCTAATGTCTTGGCAGAAAGGTCAGTGAGGGTAAAAGTTGGATAAATATGTGTTGGAAGGGAGCTTGGGAGTTTTCTGCCCAGCCTCTGTGACCCTTAGCAGGAGACTGGCTCCATTCTTGTCCTCCACTGGACACTTAACACAAACTTACAACAGCAACCCATAACCTCTAACCTCTAACAACTCAGTGACCTTTCCCCTTTGATCTCTGTCCCATACATCATCCAAAAGCCCTCGGATATGTCTCTAATCTGATCGGTGACGACATGTGGCATCTGCTGGGATCCTAATATCCTAATTGATTTTTACAACTCACATTACCCAGTGATGGGTATATAGCTCTTGGATTATGTTTCACCTGTTGTGCACTTTGTGTTTTAGTGGCATGTTATGGTGCAACAGGGTGACAGATGCTTGTGAAATGCTAGACAGGTTTGCAAGTTTGCTCTTTTCCTTTATGACTTATACAATTATGTTGGGAAAATGTTACAAAGAATAAATTAGAGAGACAGTATGCAACAGTTTCTTATTCCTTGACAAGCATACTGACTAAAAATCACAGTTTCTCTATTTTTTATAATTTGTGCTTGAATTTGCTCTTTGAAGATGTAGAGTCAAAAACCTCAACATTACCAAGTACTGAAACGTCAATTCTTTTAGTTAATATTTGCTACTTTTCCAAAGCATTGGACCAAAACACACTTCAGGAAATCTGAAGTCTGTAAACCACTCGTGCACAGTTTTAGCCATGGAACAATAGGAGCTTCTGTGCTTCTGTTGACAGGTATAGTATTGTAACTGTCTAAGATGTCACAGTGAGTGACTAGAGGGCTATATTTTCTCACAGCAGCAAGTGATTGCATTGAGTGCAAGGAATGACTGTGAAATCAAATGATTCACTTTGCTGCCAAAACACAGATAATAATTCAACATGAAGTTAAAAAAGTCTGTGGCGCATCAACAGCTGCAAATTTTTAAATATCTCATTGAAAACAGGCGTGTTTTGTGCACGTGACTGTGTGGTCAGTAAGAGGCACAGTTATTTACAAGATGTAAAATCACATGAGTGAAATCCTTCACAAAAACACACATACAACCACACATTTATGTACACACTCAGACATGCACTTTCACACTTCATAGCATGTGTGTTATTTTTAAGTCTCTATTTCCACTGACCAGTCAGGCCGACAACAACTGAGCTCATATATCTGTAGTGGTGGTCTGACACTGACACGTCCCCAGGGCCCACTGTGTCCAAGGTGGGTCAGCAGGTCTTGTATAAACACTATAGTTGGACTCACAAACACATGTGGGGGAATATTACCAGCTACAAGCAACAAGCAATTACTGACCCTCTGATGGGTTAGTTTTGAATAGAACAATCTATGAAGTCTGGTTAATCTATCAATCTTGGGGCTCAGGCTTTGAAATGTATCTGACATAAATTGGTGTGGGTGAATATAAATAAACCTCTTTGACGCTCTTGTCAGATGCCACTGTCAGATGCCACCAGCATGCAGGAGCCAGAGATTGGATGAACAACAGAGTTCAAGTATCACATATGAGGGAAAATAAGATGCAGTGCACGCAGTAAAATTTTGAGAGGAGTAGGAAAAATATTGATTGGAAATATGGCAGCAAAATGTGATCGTAGTAAGTAAAAAAAGGTACAGGTGTTGATTTTTGCTGGAGTGAAGAAGTGCTGGTACAGTAAACAGTGCATATGATGACATGCAGGTGGGAAATGCAGAGAAACACTGAGTTGGATGGATGAAGGTTATGAAGGCTATGAAGACTGAATGCGGGTGTTGCATTCATGGGTGAGAGATGCTGAAGAGTCTTTTCCCTGGAGGTGAGAGTACATGGCAGACTTAAGCAGGGCTGGGCGATCAGCCGTATTCTGTGGCAGTTTGAGTGAAGCAGCAGGTAGCTGGGGAGCTGTCCAAAGACATAACAGCTCTCAGGGGAAGCCAAGCAAAAGAGACGGGGAAAGGGAGGAAAAACCGAAAGAGCCCTTCAGGCCAAACATCAGCCATCTCTTTCCAGGCAAAATATATCAACAAGGCTCTGTTTCAGCTCACGGCTTCATGACTTTCAAATAGCATGCATATGAAGGGATTGTTATTCAATGCTGCTCATGTGGTTTGACTGTCCTGACAATATCAGTATTTACATACATCACAGATCACTGATTAGAAACAGAAGATCCTTTACCACATCTTGTTGATACTGGAAGTAGAAAAAGAACAAGCTTTCAATAGTAATCTCAATGCAGACTGAGTTGAGACCGCTCAGTTACTGCTTTAGTATTGATTGGAGATTAGTTGTACCACTCCCTTCTGGCAGCGAGTGCCCAGCTGTGCTGTAAGTCCCCTCCTACCACACACACACACACACACACACACACACACACACAGTGGCTCTGAGGGATCAATACCCTTGTCATCAACTCAGCACTCCCCCCGCTGTCCCATAAATACCATAATGACTGCTTTGTTTTCATAATGCAGCGTGTCATTGTTTCTCTATGATGTTCATCCCGAGCCACAGATGCTTTTAGGTGTGAACCACACAGAAAGGCACTGATGGTGAGTAAACAGAGAGTCAATTCAAGGATCTGCTACCAAGCCGATGCCCTAACTAAAACCATATTTCTGCAACTCACCGGTGACATGTGTTTCTCAGGGGAAATACAGTGTGAGGTGGGCCCTACTGACAACATCAAGTACTTGAGCTACTTGGAATGCTCTTTGATTTCAACAGTGTGCAGCATGGGAAGGGAAATAAAATGTGCATTAGCGCCTGTGACATGTGCAAAACGGAGCACTTACTTGTGGCGAGTCATGGGCTTGTTTGGTGTGTGGTGAGGGTTGAGTCCAGCCTTGTACAGGTTGTATCTGTTTCCATAAAAAGGATTGACATGGCCTCCATAGAAAGTTCCTTTACTGTCCACCACAGAGAGCAACACTCCTAAGAGAAAGAACTGTGCAACCAGTTGACACCACTTGGTCCTCATTGTTTTTTCTTTGTTTTTCTAAGTCTTAAAGACTTAAAACGTCTTAAAAAAAAATGCAACGGACTGGTGAGGAAATTGGGTTGAAAAGTGATAGTTGTAAGTTCCTCAGGGTGCTGTGTTGAAGTTCCCCCGCGCACGTGCAGTCTTGTCTTCTTCAGTGGGCCCTGAAGGAGACATGGAGCCCAAACAGCTGTAGCATCAGCAGCATCTCGCCCTGTACGCCTTCAGCTCGCACACTCACCACACTCTGAGCACATAGGACAGAGGAGAGGGAAAACTAGTGAAGCTGAAGAGGGAGGGGAGAGGAAGAGGGGCAACAACACAAAGGTGTGCTGGAGGAGGGGAGAGGAGAAAGAGGGCAGAGGAGAGAGGAGAAACAGAGAGAGTGTGTTTATCTAGGAAAGTTCCAGCTCCATACACACACATATAAACGCGTGTGTGGGACCTGCTGACTGGGCTCGAGCCTCCAAGTCCTCTGCACTCTGCATGAGTGAGGGTGTGTGAGCAAGAAGTAGCGTGCTGCTCTGCTGCCTCTGAAGGGGCAGGCAGACAGACAGCCTGTATTTGCATATCCCACCCCAACTTCAGCCTGGCTGCTCTGCAGAAAGGGGGGACTGCTAATATGATTTGACTACTCTTTCCTTCTTTCTCTCTCTCACACATATAAATACAAACGCATCAATGAACACACACCTTTAAATTAGATTCAAAAGAAAAACAAAATGCTCCATGACTGAAATCAGCTATGTTCATCATCTCGTCTCTGGGTCTTTCTCTCCAATCTCCAACAACCTAAGTTTTTGTCTTTTTAATCCCTTAAAGATTTTTTTATTTTTTTTACCCTCTCCTTTTCTTCTTCCATCTGCTCTGGGAGTAGCTGTACATCAAAGCGCAGTCCCAGTGTGCAGTGCCATGTGCGTGGCTGTGGCTGCAGCCAACTAAGACGCTGCAGATCTGGACACAATGGACCTCCTCCTTGCCTCACCGCGGTCAGTCATTAAAAATCCAAGCCACAGCTTCAGTTGCGATCCACACTCCGACCCCCTGCTCATGTCCTACCGCATTTCCATGTAGTTCTTGAATTCATGCATAACTGCCTCCTGTGTCTTTCAGAAAGTTTGCTCTGGGAATTACGCAAATCAATTCAGTTTCTTTAATAAGAGAGCGTCAGTGTTTGATCAGCTTCTGAATGAATGGTTGTTGAGCTCTGAAAGATTTCTATACATCTCTACTGCAAGGGAGACTAGATTGTTGTCAACTGATGGCTTTTTTAAATTTTGACTTGTCCCAGATACACTTTTAGAAGAAGGTTACACCAGTGAGTGGCACAGTTTAAATAATTTACTCTACTTCAATAGGTCTGAAATAGGTAGAGGTAGCTTGGTGACATAGCCACTACTTTTGTTTCATGCAGCGGTTATCACTAGTCATGGCTAGTTTTGTTTGTGCTAATAAGACACTTCCATCTTGTACTTTATAGTTTTGTCCATACCTCAAAGGTTAACTGTCAAGACTGTTCGCAATTGGTCAGTTATGCCAAATTGTTATGCCAAAGTTACCCAAAGTTGAGATCACTATTTTATCTTTTCTTAGTTTTCATGTTATCAGTAAGAGGGCAATGACTGCATGGGTAGTCCAAGCATAACTTATCATTGTGTGTGACTGATTTTGAAAACCACCCTGAGAAGAAAGGCTTGGAGGAAGAAGCAGGTGTCTGAAATAGCCTCTTTGTTTGAACGGTTGGTTTGCAGTGTCTTTCTCACCTGTGTGTGGATTACGCACCATTTACCCTGCTCTATTGACTCTTCATTTACAGGTCAGTGTGAAAGAAAAACACACAGCTTCATGGTATGCAAAGAGACACCTCACATAAGTGGAAGAGTTCCCAAATATATTTCAGACTCAAGAGTGCTCAGCATATCCCAAGCACACATGGAGATAGTAGATCTATATGGAGTGTCTTCTAGCTGAGAAGAGGATGAACAAAGACCCTTCAAAGCATTTATGAGTTATGCTACTGTATATCCTTTTATCTTATCCTATAGTGTGGGATCACATTTATCCTGTTGCAGTTCCTTTCATCAGTTTTTGCTGCACAGGTTCAAAGATCTACAGCTGTGTGAAGCTGCTGAAGTGTTTAGCTTCCTGCTGAAGGTTCATCCTGTCGCTCCAGAAACTGTCACCTCACAAAAGAAACGAGACAGTGAAGAGGAAACTATTTCTAAATCTTTGTCTATTCTGGCAGACAGCTCTGCAACGAAATATTTTTCACAGAAATGACTGGCACAATTTTAAACAGATGTCTATCCCAGCACACTCTCCAGATGTTAAGGAGAAACCAGAGATATCTGTGAATCTCTTATGTTAGTTTATGAGTTTATGATAATTTAGAAAACCAAATAGAAATAGAACCATATTGGCCTTATTAATGAACAAGCAGTCTGACCATAACATTTGAAATACAAAAGGGACACTGAAAGAATCAACATTTAGTAATAATGGAATATTTACTGTGTACTGTAGTGTAGTTTTAATGATTAATTACTGCATCAAAACCGTTTCTCTTGGCTATAAGTCTCATGAGTCTGGATTTGTTCCACATGTTCTCTTCTTCTTTTTTCATGTGTTTTATCTTGAATAGATGTTAACTCTGCCAATATTGGACTCTTGTCTTTTGTGCTACATCTGTGAGTAGTTTTAGATAAGTATCCTTATCTGCTTCTCTTGACTGATTCCGCACATTGAATGGAAATATGAGATGAAATTCATTTCAACTTTTTAAAAGTCTGTAGCCTCTTGAGATTTGGCTAATATATTACTTTGGCTTTTATATTGACTACAAGTCAATGACAGTGACCAAAAATATTATACTGCATGATGTGCAATTTCCTCGTCTTTATATGGTTTGGACTCAGGATATCATATCCTGTTCCAAGTGACATACAGCCTGTGTCCAGTTTCTCCCTTTAGCCCCCAGTGCCTGATAGGAGCCATCAGTATGTAGAGTCTCCGCACACAGTCCCGCAGTGATGAGAGACAAAGTTAATGAATCCACTTTAGCGAAACAAGACACCACTCAATTAGTTTCATTGCCCTAACCCCTCCATGACCCATCTCCATCGTTTGCTATCAGTCTTCTCTGGGATTTTTACAGGACACACTTTTATTAGATTTAGTCGCAGGGGCACAGACATCATGAGGGAGACGTAGAGAAAATAGATGGATTCCAGTTTAGTGACATCAGCTACTTAGCAACGAGAAGGACACTTGATCCTTTCTTACAGTAGTGACCTGGGAAGTGACCCACACAACATAAAGAAATGAAGACAAGGTGAATGCCATTTATTCTATTATTCCCAAGGTGAGACAGGGAGAGTTGGTGCACATGTTTACACAAAATCGTCTCTAGGTGTGAAAGATATGCTAGAGCTTCTGCCAAAGAGCAAGGCATTTCATCTGTAAAGTGTAGAAAAGCAAAAACATTTTCTAAGTGCATTTCTATGTAAAACCACCACAATGAAATTAATAAATTAATTAATTAATTGCAAGTAACTGAGATTTACTTGCAATTACGCCACTTGGTGTGTTAATTCCTAGGTGGTGTGACCCTCCGTCACTTCCACCATAAAATCTGCTCGTTAACATGTGACACCAGCAGTAAAATCAGGCCTCCATCTACAACAGTTCAAGATGGATGGTGATAAATTACCAACTCTCTCCTCTCTGTGGGCATTAAAGACCCACTGGTGGTTTCCAAGTAAAGAGAGAGGAAGTATTCTGTATTGGCATGGGATAGATGGTAAGATTTCAAATGAAGTGCACAGAAAAACTGGCCTGTGCAGGAAGCCCACTATCACAGGAAATGATTAGGCAAGTAGACAGAAAAATTGGTGACTAATTTTTATCCTTGTGTTTTCCATGGAAGAAGGTTCAGATATTACATAAAAGCCTATGCTGGGGAAAAAAACACTTTTTTTTTTCAGAGCAGCCACTGTGGATTGAACCACCTCAGGCCCTCAAATAAGGGGCACAAACACAGGATTTTCACAGGGGTCAAAGGGGCCTTCCTGTGTTGGAAACAGCTTCTTTTTTCCACAATAGGACCAGGAGGATATGAACTCATAAAGATGTAGGTGTGAGAATGGCCTGGCATTTCAGAATGTACACACAAATGCACAACAGTCACATTTTCCTCTTCTCTTTGCGTCCATAGGACATCTCTGTGTCATTGTCACTTTATATCAGGTATGTGTCAGTGTTTATTGTATGTCCAGGTCTTCAAATAAGATCGTAAGGGGGTGGATGGACCACAGAGGGAGAGAGAGGGAGGACCATATTTGTTTGAGACAGAGAGGCACCTCATTGAGACCGTGTCCGCTGCAACATCTTGGCTGTGAGAATGCGACAACTGTTGCTGCTGAGACAGAGTCCCAGTGTGAGCTGGAGATGACCCGAAAAATTCCTGGAGGTTTCATCAGGGGAGAGATGAAAAAGCTGGTCGTTTGGCATCCAATCTCTGTGGCTCTTTGTTTGAACACTAGATTTTAGTTTTTGACACTGTGCGGCAAATGAGGACAAAATATTGAGCCACTGACTGCAATGAATGGCTGACCCCTTGGATGAGGTCACTGTGTTTCCTGTTAATTTACAATTTTTGCACCTATCCTATCGCAAGACAAGAATATGAGAAATTAAAGATTCTGCACCCTGGATTATGTCCAATTCCAGCATTTTTAAAATTCTCACTTCCTACAATATCTGCACATGGCAACTATGGTATGATTAAAGATGAACTTAACACTAAGCTGAACAGCAGAATGTTACTGTGATCTTTGTTTGAAAGCTTCAAGCCTGTTTCACCTCTGACCACACCCAGCATCACTAATGGATGTGTCTGGGTGTGTTTTGTTGCATCTTTAACCACACCCAACAGTGAATTCACTGGAGTGTGACTGTATATGATACTGCAATTATACTACTACTAACAATACTGCATTAAAAAAAAACTCCATTACAAGTAAAAGTCTAGTATTGAAAATGTCACTTACAGGTAAAAGAACTAAGTATTATTAGCAATGTACTTAAAATAAAATGCAGAAAAATGACCCCTATGAGTGTTCTATCATATATTATATTCCAGATGCATTAATGTTCATTATTAACATTGTTAAAGTATTAACAGCTGTATTATTACAATACAGTACACATTATATTATCGGATTACTATTACTGATGATGTGTAAGCAACATTTTACTGTTGCAGCTGATTGAGGTGGAGCTCATTTTAACTATTGTATAAACTGTTAGTTTTATCTGTAATGATGCATCATATCTTATAAGATCATCATGTGTTTTGTACTATATGTATGTACTAGAGTGAAAAGTACAATATTTCCTTCTGACTTGTAGTGGAGTAGACGTATAAAGTAGCACAAAATCACTGGTGTACTTTCTGCTGCTGTGACTTCATTCACTGGTCGTACATCATACAGTATCAGCTGGGTGGTCATTACACTCTTCAAGGCAAAGAAAGATTTTTTCCAGTCCATGCTGTCTGCAACTTATCACCCCTAGGGCGTTTTCCTCACACAAATGCTGGAGATCACTGCTTCACCAACAATTTGCTGCCTCTGCTGACATGCATATCCTGAGTGGATGTCTTATCAGCTCAGCAGACATTTGTATACTTGACAAAGGCTGTTTTTTGTTTTGTTTGTCCTCCGAGGGTTTTATTGCTCTCCCGCAGATTTGCTTGTGAGCGAAGCGATGGCCTGCGGACAGCACATTCCTGCTCTGTTCAAGCTGTTGCATCCCCCTATGTGCAGTTATTTGCATTGGCAAATTAAGTTGTAGTACTGTCAATTTGGAGAACCAGGACTTTTCTTAGGGGGAAAATTCAGTCGAGTGAGCTGCTGTTCTGAGCCAGACGTCCAGACCATTTTTCATTCCTTGTCCGTCCCTGGTAGTAGCTGAAGTCGTTTTTCTTTTGGATGTTGCTTGACAAATGCCTTATGATGCATTGTGACACTTTCATACTGCTGATTTGTGAAGTGGTGAAATATGAGCGCTAATATTTATACGAATGGGCTGAATTTTTCATGGATATGTTTACCCATAGTGTTCTTTGGGGGGGTTTATTGGCTCACTGCAACTCATGACTCCAGTAAAAGGTAACATTATGTATTGGCTTTATTGACTTGCACACAGCCCATTCAC